>NC_139148.1:15406038-16606038 GCF_964270905.1 Leucopleurus acutus
AAATTCAAGTGCAAATTTCATAATCATAATTTTTCACAGAATGTCTTTTCTAAAATGCCATTAATTGTAAGATGGACCATTAATTGAGTAATGGCTTTTCAGGCAAAAAACGCTTTGAGTCAAATAGGGTAACCGCTAGCCATATGTGGCTACTTAAATTAATTACAATAAAAAAATCCAGTTCTTTAGTCGCACTAGCTACGTGTCAAGTGCTTGCTAGCTACATGTTCTATATTATAGAACATCTCCATCATCACACAAAGTTCTACTGGACAGCACTGCTATAGAGTTTGGATGAATGTGGGGTAAGAAGCAAGAAGGTCTGAGGGCAGCTGTGGCTTGTGAAAGCACCGGAGACCAAGTTGCTTTGGAGGAAATGGATTTTAACGAGTGGCGTGTAAGGGTGAAACCGAGCAAGAACCTGTAGCGCCCTCCTGGGTACGAAAGCCTTTCAGCGTTTTCCTTTCTTATTTGCAGGAAAAGGTTTCAGCCTCGGAGACCTTCCCTGAGTACCAAAGGGCAGATTCAAACAGTTGCTGATCAGGGAAGTGAGGGAATGCAGAAACAAAGGAATAGCAGTCAGGAAACAATAGTACCTGATAAAGCAGAATCCTAGCTCCTCCTCAAGGAATATGCATAACAATACATCTTTGAGTTCTTCTTCAGGAACTAAGGACCCCACCCAGGTGGAGGATGGTAACTCCAGGCTGTGCACAAGATTGCTGGAGCACCGCCCTGTTACCTCAACACCAACCAATCAGAAGAAACTTACATACCCTGCAGCCCTCACCCCAAGTTTTGCCTGTAAATATTTCTCCCCGAAAACCATTAGGGAGTTTGGGGATTCTTTGCGCACAAACCTTCCGTTCTCCTTCCTTGGCCCTGCAATAAACCTTCCTCTGCTCCAAACTCCGATGCTTCAGTTTGTTTGGCCTCACTGCGTGTCAGACACACGAAATTGCATTCCACAACAGGGATTATAGTTGGATCTTCAAGAGAAGGAAGTAAAAGTTGGAATTGCATAAAAATGGAGCCCTAGGGCTTCCCTGGTGGCGCAGTGGTTGAGAGTCCGCCTGCCGTTGCAGGGGACACGGGTTCGTGCCCCGGTCCGGGAAGAGCCCACATGCCGCAGGGCGGCTGGGCCCGTGAGCCATGGCCGCTGAGCCTGCGCGTCCGGAGCCTGTGCTCCGCGGCAGGAGAGGCCACAGCAGTGAGAGGCTCGCGTACCGCAAAAAAAAAAAAAAAAAAAAAGGAGCCCTACAACAATAGACATTAATACAAAACAGCAATTATAAGAATTTTTACTAAGAGCTTGCTGATGTCAAGTACCATGCTAAGCGCTTATAAAATAATCTATAAGATTATCTGTGATTACAATCCTGGAAAGTAAGAATAAACCATTTTTACAGATGAGAAAATTGAGGGTCAAGCATTAAGTAACTTGTTCTAAAATAGAGGAAAAAGTGGCAGGACAAGGATTTGAAACCAGTTTCCAAACCTTATTCTTCTGTTAATCCCGTTCTCAACTGGAGACTGGAGATAAGGGTGGCAGGGGCAGCAGTCTAGAGAAGCTTTCAGCATCACCCGGAACTACTGGAAAACCAGGAACTCCTCCTATTCTCAGGAAGCCCTTTCCTAAAGCCCTCCCTTTCCCTCCTCCCCCACCCTTTCTCCCACAATTCCCCCTGCAGCCATTCAGGCTACAACTCTCTCGATACAATAAGGCTGAAGCCAGAGGGGGAGTCATGCAAAGGCTGTCCTAGACACATACAATTAGAATTCGAACGTGGGATAGGGCTTCCCTGGTGGCGCAGTGGTTGAGAGTCTGCCTGCCGACGTAGGGGATGCGGGTTCGTGCTCCGGTCCGCGAGGATCCGTACGTGCCGCGAAGCGGCTGGGCCCGTGAGCCATGGCCGCTGGGCCTGCGTGTCCGGAGCCTGTGCTCCGCAGCGGGAGAGGCCACAACAGTGAAGGGCCGGCGTACCGCAAAAAAAAAAAATATATAGGCAGGAACTTGAAAATCAGTTAAATATTTAGTTAAATGAAAATAATTGTTGTAAATATGGTTACTAAATTGAATGCAAAAATCCAAAGCCAAGTCTTGAAAAAGAACATTCATATAATAAATATAGCATAATAATTGAGTTTTATGACCCCAGATTACATTAGTAAAGACAGGAATTTGTGAGATGTAAAAGCGAAAACAAAACAAACAAAAATAAAACCCATTAATTGTTAAATGGATGATGTAAAAAATTACTTTTTTGCCTTCATTTAGACAACCAAAGAAGCATGGGTTCAGGGCTACATCTAATAAACTTAGAGGCAATCACTACTAGAATTAAGAACCACCTTCCAAATTACCACCAAAGAAAAGAAAACAAAAGCACTGCAAGTGAGAAGAAAATGTGGAAAATAGCAAATAAGCCTAAAAGAGAGTATGAAAAAGATTCCAGAAATAGGAGCAAATGCACCAGTTATTATGCTAATTGTAAATGTTTTACGCTCTGTAATAAAAAGAAGAGTTGCTCACACTGGGCTAAAAGCAAACAAAATATGATTATGTGCTGCTTATAAAAGACAACCTAAAATATAATTACACAACAAAGGTTAAAACTAGGGACTGCCCTGGCGGTCCAGTGGTTAAGATTCCGCGTTTCCGCTTCCACTGCAGGGGGTGCGGGTTTGATCCCTGGTCAGGGAAATAAGATCCCGTAAGCCGTGTGGCGTGGCCAGAAAAAAACAAAAACAAAAGACAAAGTTAAAATTAAAAGGGTGAATAAAGACATATCAATCAAAGGTGGGAAAAAGAAAACATCAATGGAAAATATTACTAAACAGAGGATTCAAGACAAAAGCACTATTCAAAATGAATGTAGATTTACAAGCGTAAAACAATGAAAAACTCAAAGATCTTTTCATAAGGAATAAGTTTACTGGACTTAACTGTATAAAAATGTAAATGGTTGAATAGCTAAAACAACATAATCGGCTGAAAAGGTAAATAGTAAAAGAGAAAAATATTTTCAAAACTGAAACACAAGGTTAGTAATGTAGCTTTACTATATAGACTTCGTGCAAATCCCTGAGAAAAATATTAATGCAAAGATAGACAATTCAGAAAGAAGGAACTGAATCAATCTAAATCAAAGAAATTAGAAATGAAATAACTGGCTTCTCTCACATTAACCATTAAAAAAAATCCCAGCAAGAGCACTGGTGGAAATATAAATTGGTATCCAATTATCTGGACATGATTCTGACACAAGCTCTCTGGAGCTTTTAAAAGGTTCATTCCTGGGCTTCGCTGGTGCCGCAGTGGTTAAGAGTCTGTCTGCCAATGCAGGGGACAAGGGTTTGAACTCTGGTCAGGGAGGATCCCACATAACTAGACCCGTGAGCCACAACTACTGAGCCAGCAGTCTATAAATTTATTTATTATTTATTTATTTATTAATTTATTTATGGCTGCGTTGGGTCTTTGCTGCTGGGTGTGGGCTTTCTCTAGTTGTGGCGAGTGGGGGCTACTCTTTGCAGGGTGCGGGCTTCTCACTGCGGTGGCTTCTCTTGTTGCGAAGCACGCTGAGCCAGCACTCTAGAGCCCGCGGGCCACACCAGCTGAGCCCGCGGGCCACAACTGCCGAAGCCCGCGCACCTACAGCCCGTGCTCCACAACAAGAGAAGCCCGCGCACCACAATGAAGAGTAGCCTCTGCTAGCTACAACTAGAGAAAGCCTGCGTGCAGCAACGAAGACCCGATGCAGCAAAAAATAAATAAATTTATTTTAAAAATATATTAAAATGTTCATTCCTTTTGAAACAATAACTCCACTTCTGGGAATCAAATCAAGCCTGTGGACAGAATCAGAACTGCCAGACCAAGATTTATGTAAGAAGATGTTCAGGAAATTATTATTATTATTTTTATTTTTTGCGGTATGCAGGCCTCTCACTGTTGTGGCCTCTCCCGTGGCGGTGCACAGGCTCCGGATGCGCAGGCTCGGCGGCCATGGCTCATGGGCCCAGCTGCTCTGCAGCATGTGGGATCTTCCCGGACCGGGGCACGAACCCGCGTCCCCTGCATTGGCAGGCGGACTCTCAACCACTGCACCACCAGAGAAGCCCCTATTTTTTATGATAGAGAGAATTTTGAGAGAGCCAGAATATTAAATGATGGTGGAAATTTTTAGAAAAGTATGGTATATCCATAAGACTAAATATTCTGACTCATCAAAATTGTATTTGAGAAGTTGTTATTGAAATAAAGAAATGATGTATGGTATAATGTTAATATTTAAAAAAGAAGTATGCCATATTCTATAAACTGTATAGTAAATTGCATACATAGTATCATCTCAAATAAATTAATAGTGCTTACCTTTGAGCAATGGGATTATAAGGGTTTTTTTGTTTTTTTTCTTTAGAATACTTTTCTGTATTTTCTCAACTTTCTACATTGAGAACAGGTTACTTTTATAACCAGAAAAAATCTGAGTAGTTTCTTCAATAAATGGTGCTGGAAAGACTGGACATTCACATGCCAAAGAATGAAATTGTACCCACATCTTATACCTCTTACAAAAATTAACTTGAAATGGATTAAAGACTTAAATGTAAGACCTGAAACTATAAAACTCCTAGAAGAAAACGGGAAAATCTCCTTGACATGGGTCTTGGCAACGACTTTTTGGTTATGACACTAAAAGCATAAGCAACAAAAGTGAAAATAAACAAGTGGGAATACATCAAACTACAAAGCTTCTCTACAGCAAAGGAAACAATCAACAAAATGAAAAGGCAACCTATGGAAGAGAGAAAATATTTGCAAACCATATATCTGATAAGGGGTTACTATCCAAAATATATAAGGAACTCATACAACTCAGTAGCATAAAACAAATAATCCAATTTAAAAATGGGCAAAAGTCCTGAATAGACATTTTTCCAAAGAAGATATACAAATGGCCGTTAAGTACATGAAAAGTGCTCAACATCACTAATCATCTTGGAAATGCAAATCAAAACCACACTGAGATATCATCTCATACCGTTAGTATGCTTATTATCAAAAAGACAAGAGAAAACAGTGTTGGGAAGGATATGGAGAAAAGGGAACCTTTGGGCACAGTTGGTTAGATGTAAATTGGTAAAGCCACTGTGGAAAACAATATGGAGGTTCCTCAAAAAAATTAAAAATAGAACTACCCTATGATCCAGCAATCTCACTTATGGATATATACATCCACAGGAAACTGAATCACTATCTCAAAGAGATATATGCACCCCCATGTTCACTGCAGCATTGTTTACAATAAACAAGACATGGAAACACCCTAAGCATCCATCAATAGGTAAGTGGAGAAACAAGATGTGGTATACACGACGGAATACTACTCAGCCATAAAAGAGAAGGAAATCCTGCCATTCGTGACCACCTTGAGAGCATTATGCTAAGTGAAATAAGTCAGATAAAGACAAGTGCTGTATGATCTTACATGTAGAATCTTAAAAAAAAAAGCTGAACTCAAAGAAACAGAGAAAAAGAAAAAAAAAGAAACAGAGAGTAGAATGGTGATTGACAGGAGCGTCTGTGGGGGGGAGGGGAGGCGGCGGGAGGAGAAATAGGGAGATGTTGGTCAAAAGGTACAAACTTCCAGTTATAAGATGAATAAGCTCTGGGCATCTAATGTACAGCACGATGACTGTAGTCAACGATACTATATTATATACTTGAAAGTTACTAAGAGAGTAAATCTTAAATGTTCTCACCACACACACACGCAAAAGGTAACTATTTGAGTTGATAGATGTGTTAACTAACCTTATTATGGTATTCATTTTACAATATCTACATTATCAAATCATCATGTTGTACACCTTAAATGTATACAATGCTATGTCAGTTATAGTTTAGTAAAGCTGGGAAAAAAAGAGAAAAACGCAAAAAGTACAATAAAACAAGCTTTAGATTATAAAATAATTTTTAAAAAAAGAAAAACTTCTGAGTAGAAACAAATCATTCCACTCTGTGAAATCCTTAGTTATAGCCCTTTTTTATTAATCAGGATTCTTTGCACAGAAACTGCCGCTGGCCAGCTTGAGCAAAAGTTAATTTGTTGCAAGGATTCAGGAGACAAAAAGGTTTGGAAAAGCCTGTTTAGCACTGGAGTGATGTGATAAATAACCTTTAACTAGTCTTCATATTCTTATATCACCCAGGCTTCAAAGACATGGGAGAGGGTGTCCCATGGTCTAGCCTAGGTCACCTGCCCGCATCAGGGTGAGGGAGCTGGCCCATTAACTTCCACCGAAGGAGGCACATATCACCTCTCTCCAAGACAGGACAGAGTGGGAGAAAGGTGAGCACCCAAAACTAGTTAGGGGGCTATTAGGGAGATTAAATCCTGTTGACCTGAAATGTGACATCACCACTCTCTCTCCTGTCGATAACTTTGCTTCTGAAGTATCTTCTCCATCATTCCTCTCCTATTCAGTTCTCATCTCCCTGAAATGAGGCCACTCTCCCCCATTCCCAACTTTCTCACTCAAGTCACCGATAGAACTGACTGTTAGATCCAATGGATGTTTCTCAGGCCTTATCTTTCTAGATATCTTAGTTTGGGTTCCCCTACAAGTAGAACCTGAGGCAAGAATTCCAGTGTAAGTGGTTTATTTGGGAGGGGATCCCCGGAAATACAGCTAAAGGAGTGAAGAAATGGGAAGGAAAGGGAAGAAAGTCAACACAGTGTGTGTTATCAAACAAGTTACGGCTATGGGCAAACAGACCTTAATCCTCTTCCAGGGAACTCTGGGAAATAGCGTAGAACACGCATCTCAGAGTTACATCACTCAAGGGGCAAGGGAGCTGGAGTAGTGGTACACCAGCTTCTGTCAATCATCAGCTGAAGGCTGTTTGAAGGGGAGTGGTATGCCTTAATTCCCTGGCATTTCCAGCCCCTCATATCCATGGACAGAGCAGGTTCTGGAAACCAGAGAAAGTCCAGAATCAAAGAGATGCAGGTTTTGGAAGTTGGAAATCTGGCTGCATACACTGGTAAGAGCTGAGGAAACACGGGCTTGGCACCAACACCATTTGCTTTATTAGACATTTCTGTGTGTTGTTTCACATTGCTCATGAGGCTTCTTGAAATTCTTCCTTCCCTTGGATACTGGAACAAACGACCCCACTGGTTTTCTGCCCTCTTCTCTTGCCACTTCCTTCCATTCTTCTTCAAAGGCTCCTTGTCTTTTTTCCTATACTTAGATATTGGTAATAAGCCAACTGTTGTCTTCTCATCTCACACAATCTCCTCATCGACCTCAACATATCCTTGCCATGGAGCCCATCTATAGACTCACTGATCCAGATGACTATTTCTAGCCCTCCTCTCTTTTGCGGAGTCCACACTCAACAGCTTAAAAATCTCTCCACTTGGATCTCCCATGAGCACCTTAACCCCAACAGGTCCAAAACATACCTCTCCAAATCTTCTCTTCTCTCTAAATCTCTCTCTCCTGAGTGCCCTCTCTCAGAATGGCAGCTCCATCCATCCAGTTTCCCACACCAGAGACCTGGGATCATCCTTCTTTTGTTCTTTCCTCTCCTCACCTCTGATGCCTAATTGATCACGAAGTCTTAGCCATCCTAACTTCTAATCTCTTTTCTGCGCTCTCTACCTTTAAGGCAGACTACCTTTATGCACCACAGTCCATAAAGGCTAGGTATAGAAGGGACTCCTAGCTTTCTCCCCAACATTCTGTTGGCTCCGTTTGGGCTCATTTCCAGTCCCTGAGTCTTTGTTGACTTCAGTCCTGCCCCTTTGGCTTGGAAAGACCTCAGCTTCCCTGGCTCACCTCAAAGTGTTTGCTGTAGCCTTAGAGTTGGACTTATCCCCAGGAACTTCCCATTCTTGGTAGGATTCTGAATCAGCTGGGATTAAGTTTGGTTGTGAATTACCAAAATCCAAAACAACTGGGACTTAAATAGGCTAGAAGTGTATTCATTTCTTATACATTAAAAAAAAATTCTGCGAAGGAAATCAGTCCAGGGCTGGTGTGACTCCCTCCCGCACCCCCCATAGTGTCTCAGTTTCTGCTTCTGAGGGAACGCAAATTAAGACAAAAGAATAAAAAGTCACTTGGAGCATTTGATTGAAAATAACAATTCCCCTGAGCACAGTTCTTTAACAACTTGGTTAAATTTCAGGTGTACATAAATCTGTGGAGGGTAGAAGCCCTAGGAAGGTTTTCAATGAGTTACTTCTTCTCCATGTGGAACCATTACATGACACTGCTATGCAGCAGCTTACAAGAAGCTCTGTTCTGAGAGAATCAGAGAATGTGACTTCTTCTTTCTGGGGTTCCCGGGGACACCCCTGCCCACAATTCCTGCCAACACCGCCACCACCAGGCTCTAACTTCTCAGCATCTTTCCTCCCCCACTTCCCCTCAGGCCTACTTCATTTGGAGCCCAGCAAGCAGCTCACTGGTTTCCCCAGGGTCTTATCCCACCCAATCTAAAACTCACCCATTATCCGAGGTAGGTGTCTCTGAGCTGTCAGGGTCCTGAGAGCTGAGAGCTGAAGCACTTGAGGAGGTAAGAGTTGATAATAGCATGCTGAGTTCACCCCACCCAAGGAATATTTACTTCTTAATGGGAACAATCTTGAGCCAGTGTTTTTTCACCACGTGGCTCAAAGACAGTGGTAATTATCAGAACAGCACACTAGGGTAAAAGGATGAGGCTACGTATGGCCCCAGGTTACCAGGGCAGGGATTCTGGCCAAGAGCCCCACCCTCTGCCTTAAGCCCTGCTGGCTGCTCCAAGGGCTGAGGGGCTCTCGATCTCAGCTACGTCTGCAATCCACACCCTCACACTGGTAGAGAAACAACTTTACGTGACTGAGGAAGGATGGTGCCAGCCTGTTGCCCAGGTGAAGGTGCAAGATTGAGAAACAGTGCCTGAAAACAGAAAAATGTGGTTTTTTGTTGGGAAAATTTCCAAAACTACATAAAAGCAGAGACGACAAGTCACCACTTCGGACTTATCACCCAGATGCAACACCGATACTTTGCTCTTCTTGTTTTATGAAGTCCCCCCTTTTTTTTGCGGGGGAGGGCAAGTTTTCTCTAAAGCAAATCTCAGTTATCATGTCCTTTTGACTTCAATATGCTTCTCAAAAGGAAGGAAGGAAGGACGAAATGAAGGAAGGAAGGAAAAGGTTTTCCTTGTATGACCACAGTGCTGTTAACACAGAATTATTAACGATTCACAAATACCAGCTATCACGTAGTCCATATTTAAATTTTGAGACAACTGGGAAAACAGAGGAGTACTTTTTAAATGGTGGGACTTTTTTTTCTTTTACAACATCAGAGCAGACAGAGTTATAGGAATAAATTAGGGGAGCAGAGATTGTACCCTCTTAGACCCTCTCCAAACATCCATTTGACCCAAGCTAAGGTGGTGGAGTCTTGTTAAGCTGAAAAGGCAAATTTTCTCCTTATACTTCTTCAGTCCAGAAAAAAGTAAAGGTGCTCTTCCCAGTTTTCGCCCTGTGCTCCTATTCACAGGATTTTGTAAGGTACTGGAAGGTTACTTCTACCCACCTCCAAGGGCTCATATCAGTCTCCCGCTAAAACAATGTGAATAAAAGACTCCGTTTACATTCTAAGGGGGAACATTATGGTGCCCACTTGTCGTTCTTTATATCAAAGACTCAGGGAAAAAATGATGAGGATTTGTACATTTGTACATTAGCCAGGAATTGTCCATTAACTTTCTAAATGATCCAGTCATAGTCTACTGAATTTGGAAGAACTGCCAAAGATGAAACGGCTTTTCCTGCTCAACTGGAACTAAGGGAAAGTGGTTTGGGACAGAGAGTGACAAGTCAGGGAAAGATAAAAATCAGGACAACTCCTACCAGCTTGCCTAGAAACAAGTTGGCTTTAATTTTATCTGATAGCACTTCTCCTTGCTCGAAATGAGTGTTTTCTAGTTAGAGCTAACATTTAAAAATTTTCCTTAAGTCCCAGGCTCTATTCTCAGGACTCACTATATGAGCTCATGTCATCCTCACAACCCTCTGAAGTAGACCTAATTATTCTTCTCACTTTTACAAATAAGAAAACAGAAGTGCAGAGAAGTTAAGAATAACCTGCACAAGATTACATAGCCAGTTATAATTGGAAGAGGTAGGGCTTGAACACAAGGCATCTATCTCCGGCCTGCGTTCATAACCACTATGTCGTATATACCACCTCGGGATGAAAAGCTGTGTTGTGTTGTACACATGGTCTCATCTGATATCATTGCTTACTTCCATCCCAACACTTCTCACATTGTCCTATGTAATCTCTGCTTACTCTCCTGTTTTTCCCAATAAAGTTGTGAGCTCCTCGAAAGCAAGGGCTGCTATGTCCCTACAGTGCTTAGTAAATGGCAGGCATCCATTAAATGTATGTAACAGGACCAGGACTCACCCCCAGTGCAAAATCTAACAGAGCTCCAAAAAACTCAGCAATAACACGAGTAATGGTTTAATGAAACGTTTTTTGAAAAATCAGGGACTTTCCAGGCCGTCCAGTGGTTAGGACTCTGCATTTCCACTGCAGGGGGCAGGGGTTCAATCCCTGGTTGGGGAACTAAGATCACACATGCCGCGCAGCTCGGCCAAAAAAAAAAAAGGTGGGGGGGAAGGAAAATCAAAATCAGGATCAGTCACAGTGCCATGCTAAGCCATAACAGAACCTGAGGCCAAAGGAAAAATCAGCAACAGTGATCCCATCTTTTTTTTTTTTAATTAATTAATTAATTTATTTATTTTTGGCTGAGTTGGGTCTTCATTGCTGCCCTAGGGCTTTCTCTAGTTACAGCGAGCCGGGGCTACTCTTCATTGTGGTGCGTGGGCTTCTCATTGCGGTAGCTTCTCTTGTTGCAGAGCACGGGCTTCAGGCGCGCAGGCTTCAGTAGTTGTGGCATGCAGGCTCAGTAGTTGTGGCGCAGGGGCTTAGTTGCTCCGCGGCATGTGGGATCTTCCCAGACCAGGGCTTGAACCCGTGTCCCCTGCATTGGCAGGCGGATTCTTAACCACTGCGCCACCAGGGAAGTCCCTCCCGTCTTTAAAATATTGATGTTTTGGTATAATAGGTTTTTTGCATTAATTTTGATTTCTTTAAAATATTGCATTAAAATATTATTTTTCTTGATTATTGAGGATTTTTTGTGTCCCCACCCAACCCCCCTTAAATTTTGCTCCCAAGGTGAGCGGCTCACTTGCTTCATCCTAGTTTAGGTCCTCGGTATAACTGAATAAATGGCTGAGTTCACACACCAGTGTCTACATTTTACAGATGGGAAAACTGAAACCAAGGTGCAGCGAAGTGGAACACTTTATTCAAGGCCACACAACTAATTGGTATCAATTCTTTTGGAATTGGAACACAGACTTTGTAACTTCTGGTCTCTCAAACTTAGTATCTTAAAAATGGAATTTATGCTTTAGCTAAGAATGATGAATAGCAAAAATAAACGAAGTTCACAGGTAGGACAAAAATGTGAGCCAATGGTTTTAAAGGTTGCGCTAAACTGCATTATCAGCTACTCACATATGATAATATTGAAAAAACATGACTATTGCCATCATTTTAAAAGAATTTATAATCATGAATTCATTCAACAAACATTTATTTAGTACCTACGGTGGAGATTTCTCCTTTTTTATTATTTATTATTTTTATTTATTTATTTATTTATGGGCTGCGCTGGGTCTTTGCTGCTGCGCGCGGGCTTTCCCTAGTTGCAGCGAGCAGGGGCTACTCTTCTTTGCTGTGCGTGGGCTTCTCATTGCGGTGGCTTCTCTTGTTGTGGAGCACAGGCTCTAGGCGCACGGGCTTCAGCAGTTGCAGCACGGGCTCTAGAGAGCAGGCTCAGTAGTTGTGGCGCACAGGCTTAGTTGTTCCACGGCATGCGGGATCTTCATGGACAAGGGATTGAACCCGTGTCCCCTGCATTGGCAGGCAGATTCTTAACCACTGTGTCACCAAGGAAGTCCTGCTTTTTTATTTTTTTAAATTTTACTTATTTTTTTTTAAGATTTTTTTTTTAATGTGGACCATTTTTAAAGTCTTTATTGAATTTGTTACAATATTGCTTCTGTTTTATGTTTTGGTTTTTTGGCCGCAAGGCATGTGGGATCTTAGCTCCCCGACCAGGGACCGAAACTGCACCCCCTGCATTTGAAGGTGAAGTCTTAACAATCGGACCACCAGGGAAGTCCCCCTTAATTTTCTTTTTAATTTGAAGTATAGTTGATTTACAATGCTGTGCCAATCTCTGCTGTACAGCAAAGTGACTCAGTTATACACATACAGACATTCTTTTTTTAATATTCTTTTCCATTATGGTTTATTACAGGATATCAAATATCGTTCCCTCCGCTATATGGTAGGACCTTGTTGTTTCTTTTGCTATTTTTTTTTTTTTTTTTTTTTTTGCGGTATGTGGGCCTCTCACTGCTGTGGCCTCTCCCGTTGCGGAGCACAGGCTCCGGACACGCAGGCTCAACGGCCATGGCTCACGGGCCCAGCCGCTCCGCGGCATGTGGGATCATCCCGGACCGGGGCACGAACCCGTGTCCCCTGCATCGGCAAGCGGGCTCTCAACCACTGCGCCACCAAGGAAGCCCTGCATTTTTTAATAGAATCCCTACTGGGCCATAAGATGACCCCAAAACACAGGTAATCAATTAATTTGTTAGATAAGCCTCTGGATAAACCAGCATTAATTGAAATGAATATATATATGTACATACATATAGTTGCTACTTTCAATGAATAATGGAAAAGACAAATATAGCACCATATGTTAAATCAATAAAGCTTAAAGTCATAGAAGACATTGTTTCTAGGAAATTCTTTGTGTTTGCCTGAGTCATCTGAGGTTGGTTATCTCAATTATTTCAAGCAGGTTGTTAATGAGGTCACGGCCATTGACCAACAGTCCTAAAAAGCCCCTCAAAGAGCATGTCCTGCTAACAATGACTCATTCATTAAACAAACATTCACTGAGCACCTACCATGTACCAGGTTGTGTGTTAGATGCTGGGGATGCAGCGATGTGGAGTCAAAGCCTGTTTGGAAGTGTGGTGTAAGTGGGAGAAGGTCAACAGGCAAGAGTTCAGAGGTCTATCAAGAGGGTTCTTGGAAGACTTCTCAGAAGGGCAAGCAGCATGCCAGTTTGGAGTTGGGGTGTTTGAAAGGGCCCAAGAGATAACTCTCCCCGACCTGAAATCTGAATTACTTATAAAATAAAACAAAGAAGTTGGCAGGTAGAGACAAAAATATTAACTTTGTCCCTGATATAGCAGATATTGGAGAACGTAGCTTATATCTGCTAACAAGAGAGCTTCCCAATCAGAATTAGACTGACCCACCCACCCAGCATTCCTGGACCAGGGCAGACCTTGCCCACTGCACGGACAGAGCCTGCCTCTGGGGCACTGGAAGAGAATGGTGGCTCACTGGGGCAGCTTGTACCCGAAAAGTTGGGATTAGACAATGCTTGCCCATATATTGTGTGTATGGTATAAACTGTGATGTAAATGTGTAAACGTGTATAAATGAACTTTAATCTAATCCTTAGAGGTGGTTAGTTAGCGTTTGAATCCATATTCCAGAGTGATTTAAGCACTACAAATGTCATTATTTAAATCTATACCCAGAGGATTTGTTAATAAATGTTAGAAATAATTTTTCATTGGTGAAATGACTGGTATTTGATACATATATGGCAGGCTAGAAAGATTATACTGGCCCAACTGTCCTCGCATGATAGAAGAAGTGAGGGAGCTCTCTGAGGTCACTTTTATAAGGGCACTAATCCCATTCATGAGGGCTCTACCATCATGACCTAATCACCTCCCAAAGGCCCCACCTCCTAATACCATCAACTTGGGAGTTAGGTTTCAATACATGAATTTTGAGGGGGACACAAACATTCAGTCCATAGCAGGGACACAAGTTTGTAGCATCATCTCCAATTTCAAAGTACACAGGTAGGCACAATTCACAGAGAAGTATTCAATCTATAAATATATATTGAGCCATTAATATATAAATAGCAAATTTATAGTAGTAACTCTAGGTGGGAGATTGTATTTCCAAAGATACCCACCACAAACACAAATTTCCAAGGGTAAAATCCTTTTCTGTATGCTATGTATATAGTGCCCAGAAATGAAGGGTTTCTTAACATGTTTCTTATGTTTGGTAGATGATTAACCTCTGCTTAGGCATGTGGTAGTGTCTCAGTAAATACCTGTTGAATAAACGAGGGGATAAATCTAGAAGCATAATACCCCCTGTGTGTTAGTGAGCCATTGCTGTGTAGCAGATTACGCCAAACGTTAGCATCTTAAAACAATAAACATTTCTTATTTCACAGTTTCTGCGAGTGAAGAATCGGGAAACAGCTTGGCTGGTTGGATCTGTCTCACAAAGTTGCAATCGAGGTGTCAGCTGGGATTACAGCCATTCAAAGCCTGATGAGGCTAGAGCATCCTCTTCCAAAAATACTCACAATGTTGTTGGCCAGAGGCTTCAGTTCCTTATCATGTGGGCCTCTTCATAGGGCTGCTCACACATGGCAGCTGGCTTGCCCCAGAACAGATGATGACGATGCGAGAGGCCACACTGCCTTCTATGACTGTCTCCAATCACTGTCACCTGGGCCTTATTCTATTCATTAGAAGCAAGTCACTACTAAGTCCAGACCCCATTCCAGGGAAAAGGATTACACAATATCAGGGGATCACTGAGGACCATCCTGGTGGCTACCTACCACACCTTGTGAATTGTTAACTGCGCAAATAGCAGCCTCCAAATGCTCAAATGTGTTCTTTGCTGTGAAAGTGGTTATAAATTGTTTATCAACCTTTCTCTCATAGTTCTGCAAACATGGTAACACTATGACCTCTTTGTTCTTCCAATGCAAAGGGCACTCCAGCAGGTACATGGGTAGTGATACCAACTACATTTGCACTGCAAAGATTCCAGGTAAGTTCAGATGAATTGCTTTGAGGCAGTTTTTGGTTCGTGTCTTTGATGCACAAGATTGTTCCTTGACTAGAATAAAAGTTTAGTTTGTATTTCTCAAGCCCATCTTCACCAACTCAGCAAAGCTAGATACCAGTTTGAGCATTAAAGCAAAAGAACTATTGACTCTGATAATCCATTTTATTTAAACTCTTGGTCTAAGATGACCTGTAAAAACAAGCAAAGTATCGCTATAATCAGGAATTTCTGAGTGAAAGTGATCGGTGCTTGCCAAAGAATGAAATGTGGATTTGCTTCAGGGAAGGAAAAAAAATTTTTTTCTTGGTTCTAAAACACACACACTTTCTCATGAAAAAAATCAAAGTAAGAAAAACTAAATGCTTTTTGCTTGTTAGTGAGTTTGCTAAACAGAGATTTTGGCTGAGTTAGCTAGAGGCAAAAGTGGTCTCACGTGAATATTTTCTAGTTGGTAAGCCTATATGGCCATTTGATGGGTTAGAGATATGGGCCTTTTGTCTATTTTTAGCCCATTACTTCTGCAGCCTCAGCCAGTGCCTGAGCAACTTCACTCTGTGTGATGAGTCTCTTCATGCCAATTCCACGTAAAGCTTCAGAAGAAGCAATTAAATGTTCGTGGTCAGTATACATGGTAAAGCGGAAAAAACAATTTTCCTCTTACAGATCATTTGAATAAGACTTGATATCAAACAAACAAAGATGACTGAAAGGAAATTTTCCCAATTATGCTGTGGGTATGAACATTTTCACAGACTTTCCCTAAAAACAGTTTTGCATGGTGGCTGCCAAACCTGGCCCAGATGTTTCACATCAGATGGTATCTCCACCGAGGCCAGGAGAAACTCTAGCTGAATTTCCCTAAACTCTACACCTCCAAGAGCAAATCGATCTCAGTCCTTAGAGTTTTGTACTACCTTGGCCAGTTCTGTGTGGCTGGTAACCTTAGCCACAAACAAAATGCTTTTAAATCATTTCTGTGTAATAATTAGATTAAGATTTGTCCTTTGAAGTCTGCTTCTAGTTGGCATTTTGGATATCACTTAACAAATTTAGACTCTGCTTTTGTGCTCATATGTTGGGCCATGTGGCCATAGGACCTATTAAATTTTTACTTCATTAGTGGATAGGTGCAAGTTTATTAACACCAGTACATCTATGGAGAAAGGTGCTTTTATCGGGTAGTATTTTCTCCTTCTCTTAACCAGCTCTCTTTTCTATCAAATGTTTAAATAACCATTCATGTTGGCCTAGACTAGTACTTCTCAAACATTAATGTTCATATGAATCATGAAACATCTTGTTAAAAACCAGATTCTGATTCAGTTAGGACTGTAGTGGGGCTGAAGAGTCTACATTTCTAATGTATGCCCAGATTATACTGATATTGCTAATTCCAAAACTACTCTGAGTCTCAAGGGCTTAGAGCTAAACCAATTAAGGGCAAAACTGCTTTGCTTTCATAGAAACCCAGTTATTCTTCTTAGGTGAGCAGCCCTAGGATTGAAAATCAACAGCTTTTTACGTAAAGAATCCCCCCCCCCCTTTTCTCTCTCTGGCACAAGGCAAACTCTTGAATTTCCTTCCAGCTAAATCGGTTTGAACAAAGAAAATACTGTTTGAACCACTTTAGATCGATAAACACATTCCTTGTTTCTAATGACTGTAGTAAGTAATGGAAATTGGATGGACATTTTTAGCAATTGCCTTTTCTCTTTAAAACGTCAGCACATTAGCTGTGGTTTATTTACTTCATTTGAAGTGACCTCCAATTCTGCTCAGGAAACACTCTACAAGCCACTTCAAGGTATTAATCATATTGAATTTGTGACTGGTTTTTAAAAGGCTTTCTAAAGTCAGTACATTCTCAAGGACTTTCAGTGTCATTTCACCTCTCTCTCCATGTCTCTCTCTCTCTCCGTGTTTCTCCCCCGCCCCACCCCCCACCCCCGGCCGGTCTCTCTCTCTCTGTCTCTCTCTCCTAATTGGCCCATGACCTACAGACTCCACAAAGCTTCCCATACTACTAATAATTTAAAATACACAGACGGAGGACGCCCCTTTCTTTAAGGATGCTCCGCCTAGCTTCAAGAAGCAAACTAGCTAAGAGAGTAAGAGAGACAGGGCATGGCGCATCAGCTGTCGGAGGACCAGCAGGCTAGAGTAAAATTCCCTTTGCTTCTCACTGGAGAGTTTCAGGCAATTCCAGAGGACTGGCCACACTCTGCTTGAGACACACTATTTAATTTCACAGAATATGTTCCCTTTTAGGTCTTCCCTGAAGAATGTAGGGTCTGCAGAGAGGGAAAAGCAAATGATTCCCAGTGAATCTCTCCCTTGAATGGGATTTATTTGCCAGGATCTTGCTGAGCAAATACCCAGGACAGAAATAATACAATTTCATAATTTCTCTCTAAGTTACTCCAACGTCTTGGCAGGTCTAGAACATTTAGTTTTTTCATTAGTCTATTATTCTTTGAGTTGTAATTTCATGGTTGACTACTTCCCTTACTTAAAAAAAAAAAAAGGTAGTAGCTACCTTTCTGCTACATTACCCTAGACAGAGGAGCCTCAGGAACCACATTGCCAGGGATCAAACCCTAGCTCCTTCATCACTAATTATCTGACCTTAACTTCAGATGACTTAAGTTGCTTTACCTCAGTTTCCTCATCTGAAAAATGGGGATAATAAAAGTTCCTTTGCGGGCTTCCCTGGTGGCGCAGTGGTTAAGAATCCACCTGCCAATGCTAATTCCAAAGCCCTGGTCTGGGAAGATCCCACATGCCACGGAGCAACTAAGCCTGTGCGCCACAAGTAGTGAGCCTGCGCTCTAGAGCTCGCGAGCCACAAGTACTGAGCCTGTGTGCCACAACTACTGAATCCAGCACGCCTAGAGCCTGTGCTCCGTCCGCAACAAGAGAAGCCACCACAATGAGAAGCCCACGCAACAAAACAAAGAGTAGCCCCTGCTCGCCGCAAATAGAGAAAGCCTGCACGCAGCAACAAAGAACCAACACAGCTAAAAATAAATAATAAATTAAAAAAAAAAGAAAAAAGATGATACACTCTATTTAAAAAAATAAATAAAAAATAAAAGTTCCTTCTCTATGAGGAGCTTGAAGGAATACGACTGGCTCAATAAAAATGCTCAAAAAAAGTTACCTATTGGGCTTCCCTGGTGGTGCAGTGGTTGAGAATCTGCCTGCTAATGCAGGGGACACGGGTTCGAGCCCTGGTCTGGGAAGATCCCACGTGCCGCGGAGCAACTAGGCCCGTGAGCCACAACTACTGAGCCTGCACGTCTGGAGCCTGTGCTCCGCAACAAGAGAGGCCACGATAGTGAGAGGCCCGTGCACCGCAATGAAGAGTGGCCCCCGCTTGCCACAACTAGAGTAAGCCCTCGCACAGAAATGAAGACCCAACACAGCCATAAATAAATAAATAAATAAAAAGCCAAGCATTTGAAGCCCTTTAAAGAAAAAAAAAATTACCTATTATTTTAATTCCATTCAACACAATTAACTGCAAAATGTCCAACATGGATCATTGCAACATAACTACCTACCAGGTTCTGTCCAGGTAATTCTAAAAACTTGTCAATTGTCTGCATTAAGTCAATCCAATAGTTTGGTGGTATGACAAGGCAATCACATGTGCCCATAACATCAGATGATAGCAAATGGAGTGGTCTCTACCCACCCTCCCACCCATGAGAACGTAAGTGATAAAAATGCTTTGAAAAGTCGAATTCCCCACACTGAAAAAACACATACACAATAATAATTGCTATAAACTACTAATATATTACAACCCTGGATTTTAGTTTTAGTTTCTGGTTTTCTAAAACCCTGTGTGGTACAGGTCAACCAATATGCAAGTATGTATTAGGTCCACTGCTCTGAATTAGGTACAACGAGAACTTCAAAGATGATATAAGACAAGGTTTCTGCCCTCAAAGGTTTGGCAATCTACACTGGAGAGATCAAGTTGTCTGCAGTTCACTGCAAGGACGGAGAGAGATGCTCCAGTACAGATTCAGAGAGCCATAGGGGGTTTCATAATAATCAAATGACAACTGAGGCATCCCTATTTAGAACTAAGCTTTACATCTTAAAAAATTCTCTCGTTCACCCCCACAATGGCCATAAAAGTGTGTGTGTGTGCATGTGCACAAATTTGCTGCCACAGTCCAGTCTAAAGCCACTATTTTTCTTTTTTATATTCAGTCAACAAATATTGATCGAGAGCATATCACATGAGCTAAGAATTGTGCCCTATTTATTCTAGTCACAATTATACACACAAGTCCAGAGTCCTTCAGGCAGCGGCCTTTACAAAAAGGAATAAATTGGGGTAAAAATCTTTCACTCTTCAATTACACAAAATATCCACGTAGGCCAATTTGAAGGTAGAGGATTTGTTTTAGAAACAGGCATCAAGACTCTGGCGGAGGGCTTCCCTGGTGGCGCAGTGGTTGAGAGTCCGCCTGCCGTTGCAGGTGACACGTGTTCGTGCCCCGGTCCGGGAGGATCCCACATGCCGCGGAGCGGCTGGGTCCGTGAGCCATGGCTGCTGAGGCTGCGCGTCCGGAGCCTGTGCTCCGCCACGGCAGAGGCCACAACAGTGAGAGGCCCGCGTACCGCAAAAAAGTAAATAAATAAATAAAGACTGGCGGAGAAATCCAAAGTTTCGTTATGAATAGATGTGAACCAAAACCAAGAAATGGGGACTTCCCTGGTGGCGCAGTGGATAAGAATCTGCCTGCCAATGCAGGAGACACGGGTTTGAGCCCTGGTCCAGGAAGATCCCACATGCCGTGGAGCAACTAAGCCCGTGCGCCACAACTACTGAGCCTGCGCTCTAGAGCCAATGAGCCACAACTACTGAAGCCCACATGCCTAGAGCCTGTGCTCTGCAACAAGAGAAGCCACCGCAATGAGAAGCCTGCGTACCGCGAGGAAAAGTAGCAACCGCTCACCGCAACTAGAGAAAGCCCGCACGCAGCAACAAAGACCCAACGCAGCCAAAATAAAAACAAACAAACAAAAAAAAAAACCAAGAAATGATTCTCAATACCTTTTACAGCAAAAGCAGAGTTGGTTGCCTATCTGAATGTTCCAATGTCGTTCCATTGTTATTCATTTTATTTTTTGAATATTAATAGCTACTAAAAGAAAATAAAATCAGGTTACAATGAGACCCTTACTGCAGGAGCACTGTAATAATATCCCAATTTGCTGGATACTGTGAGTAAAATCACCAGGCAGCTGAAGAGATGGGGCCATTTTATGTTCGGCTATAGCACACTCAACCTTTGACATGAGATCTGTTTGTGAACCAAGAAATGTTAGCTCACACCCCAGGGCCTCTTAAACCCTTGACCTCTCTCAAAAATGCTGCAGGATATATTGAGGCAAATAGTTAGGTAAGTTCAAAATAGAAATAAGTGCTCCATGAATGCATTTGAACCCTTGACATTGCAGCCCTGTTGGTCAGGGAAGATCTTGCTATTTTCACAGGGAAATCCTTTCTCCCTTGAAATCACTTTGGAGGTAACATTATTTTTTCCTTGTCACTCAAAAATTTTTTTACTTGTCATAAAATAAAGTGAAAAAACTCTGAGCCCAAGTACATAAAAGCCTTAAATGCATGAGCTTTATCTTTATCTTTCCTACCACAGTTGTTAGTCCTTGAATTTCATGGTGCTGAAAATATCCTTTTTGCATTTCTTTTCTGGATTGTTCCCCCTCTGAGCAATGGTTACCAGAATCTTTTAGAATGACATGTGTTTGCTAATTGGATTAAAGGGGAGAAAATGGAAGAGATTTTTTTCAAACATAGCTGTGACATTCTTAATCTGGGACACAGATGTTTCCACATCTTTTTGCATCTTTGTGTTCAGTGATTACACTAAGAAAAGGTCTCAGAATCTTCCAAATTGTTCACATTCATCTTCCACACAGTTGGAAGCAGGAAGCCATTAAGATGAAGGCCTTGAAGCTTACATGTAATAAACAGGAGGTAAAGGAAGGTAGAAAAGGGAGGGAGGAGTCCAACTCGTTCTTAGTTGATGTTTTCTATATTCTCAGCTCTCAAAATTGTCCTTTTGTTTAATTCATTTATTGAAGTAGTTAACGCTTATTATTATCCCATGCACACAGATAAAAATATTAAAATGCACTTACTAAGTGGAAGATGAAAGCTAATTCTCATTTAGGTGGTTACACTACCTCCACTGTAGGTAGTTCTTTTACCTAAAACACCATAAAAAGGCAGTTTATCCACTAGGGAAAAAATGTGCTAAATTTAAAACACAAATAAAACCTCCTGTGTCTCTTAACTTTCATCTTTCATCCAACAATGTTTATACACATTTTGTAGGCCATTGGTATTTGAGAAAATGGGAGGAAAATGGTTATTATCGAAATAGAGGTCTTAATGAAAAATATGGTTTCAAATGTTCAAATTATATTAAAAAAAGGCAAAAAAAAAATCTTATTACAGTAGCACCCTTGTTACAAGTTTCAACAAATTTAGTCTTTAAAAAACCTTCAGTAATAATAACAAGAAAGATCCTTTGACTGCGTTTATCAATGAGATTGATTAATTTGGCATTATAAAAACATCACATTTTCCGTAACTGTTACTTGGAATCAAAGATGTGCAGGACCTCTGTCTACATTTGAGGTTATACAAAAGCCTTGGTGTGCATAAAAGTGGAAATTCTTGGGTCCTGCACCCACAGATTCGAATTTATTAAGTCTGGGGGGTTTGCCTGTGAATCTGCCTTTTTAACAAACAGCCCTAGGTGATTCTGATGTTGGTGGTCCAGGGACCATACCTGGAGAAGGGCGGTTCTGTAGCTCTTCTGAGATCATAACAATGAACACAGCACAGCCCTGCCTGCCATCCTCCGCTTGCACAGCTGTTACTAAATATCCTTCAACAAAGATCTTTAGGGAGATGACTTTCATATAGTTTGATATCTTGAAATACATTCTGAATTATCCTCAATTATGACAAACACCTTTGATTTATTCACTAAAATCCTCCTGAAATTAGTGAACATGCAAGGGCATATCTGGTAACTCTCTATAACCACACTACACACTTGGCCAGAATCCTCTGGTTAGGTAATAGAGGTGGAGCTGCCTATTCACCCAGTTTTGAAATCCAAATGAAATGTTAGAATTCAAATGAAGGGCACTTAGCCTACCACCATTATATATTGGAGAAGAGATTATGTCATTTAGAGCAAATCCTAAATGACAGGGCCCATACATTAAAAAGATGTGGAAGGGGTAAAGAGAAGGGGTTGAATTTAGACCAAGATCTGGTTATTTTGACAACTGGTATACAGTGTAGTCTGTTTTGCTGAATTTCACCAGCTTCTGCTTCTGTTTATCTTTCTAAATAAATTTAGATGTGTTGATGCAAGCAGAACTTGAGACAGCTTCTGGTGAATTCTAGATTGCCTGAGAAGTTTATCCTTCATCACAAACACCTGGAGGTGGGGGAGGAGCCAGAATGCTGCCACACCCACAGAATGGCTTTTCTCTACCTGCATGAATGCTAGACCAGCTCTACAAAGGAGGCTAGACAAGCGCTTACAAATGAGGCACAAGGCAGAGTTCCTATGGGAGCTATTTCCTCCCTCCTTACCCATCTTTCTTCTGTTGGCACCCTGCAGAAGGGAAGGTAAGTGTGGTAGAATGTATTGTTTGTTTACAATTCTTCCTTCTATTCCCTTTACTGTGCCGTAGCTTCATGAGGCAGATTATGCTCTTCTGTCCCACTGACCTTGAGCTTGGCCATATGACTTGCTCTGGCCAAGGGAAAATGGGCAGAAGCAATCATGAATGTGTTCTGAGCTGAGATATTCAAAGGCACTGCAAACTTCTGCCAGGCTCTTCTTGTACTTCTGTCATCCACCATGAGAAATGCATGCCCCAGGAAGCTGCTGACTGCAGAATGACACACATATGGAACAGACCTCAATCTGATTCACAGCCTTAAGCAGAGCTGCCCTAAGTGACCCATAGACACATGAGTGAGAACATAAATGATGTTTTAGCAAGCCACTAAGATTTGAGGGTGGGAGTGTTTCCTATGCAGCAGCATCATAGGCTTAACTGACTAATACAGGAAGGTAACTGCCATTTGCTCAGGACTCACTCCTTGCCAAGCACATTAGTTCCTTTAATCTACAAAATTTCCTGCTGAGGTCTGTTAATGCTTCCATCTTTCATGAAACATCTGCCCACAGAGGGCAAGGACTCACAGCTAACAAGTGGATGAGTCAGAAATTCACATTCACATGTCCAAATGCAATCATTATTCCATGGCTTTTTCCTATCTTCCTGCAGTTTACACCACTGGTGATAGCAACAACAACATAAAAAATAATTTCACTCTTTTATGAAGGGCTTTACAGTTCAATGCTCTTTCATGTATCTTTTTTCATCGATAAGAAAATGTCCAACTACTAACTGGGGTACTTAGTTCTGTTTAGTTCTGCTCTAGATTGAATCATAGCCCATGAGATTTGAAATGGCTAAGTCTTCAGTTCGGAAAGTATTGTGCTTTAGAAACCACAGGAAGACTTAAAATAGACTGGAATATTCTGAGGTTATAGGTATGAGAGAAAATGTACCAGATAAAAACCAGTTGAGCCAGTGTTTGGAGCTTTTCTTGACCAAAGCAGACAGACTCCATAGAAACTATTCAGGATCCTCCCCGTGAGACCGCTGCAGGAGACAACCACTCAGAAAGCACCACCAGTATTGTTGCTATCCACACTCAGAAGGAATGATATTTTCCAACTCTGGCTGCACATTAAAATCACTTGGAGAACTTGCACATTAAAATCACTTGGAGAACTTAAGAAAAAAAAAAAAAAATCTGGGCCCTGCTGACAAACTGAATCAGTATTTCTGGGTGAGAGGTTGGGCATGTGTTTTTTGGTGGGGGCAGGGGCGGGGGCGGGGAATTCGTATTTTTTAAAGTTCCCCAGGTGATTCTAATCGGCAGCCAGAGCTGAATCCCACTAAGCTAGAAGATGGGACACAGAAAATATATTTGCTGATTTTTTTTTAATTTTATTTTGGCAGCACGGCACAGCATGCTGGATCTTAGTTCCCCGACCAGGGATGGAACCGGAGCCCCCTGAAGTGGAAGCTCGGAGTCTTAACCACTGAACCACCATGGAAGTCCCTTTGCTGTTATTTAGCATTAAAAACCAATTCCATTCAATGGCTCACACCTGGAGATTGGAGTGAGCCGTCAGCTTTGTGTCTGAACTACCTACCCACTCCCCTATCATCATTCTTTACCATTTCTCTTTCCTCCATTGAATATTTACTGAATGTATATTTATTTACTGAAATCCATATCTATGTCAATTCCTAAAGTGGTGTTTGACAAGGGTTAGACTGTAAAAGTCTATAGAGTTTGTTAAGGAATTCGCTGTTATCGGCTAACAATAGGAGAGATGTCAGTGGCTTCACTAGCTGAATAAATAAATAAAAGCACAGACTGTCATTTGTGTTGATTCTATATGTGGTTCATACTCTCCTATGAACATTGTGGAGCACTGACATTCTGGTTTAATTTGCACATTCAAGTTCCCAAGGATTAGCTGTGATTTGCATAGCCCCAGATTGAGATGGGTATGCTAACCTGCTCCTGCATACAGAGACCCCTTATGGCACTTATCTAATTACCTCCCAGGTTATGTGGGAAACTTTCTATTTCTTTTACAGTAAGACACACAACTCCCTTACTGCACTGGTGGCAGTTGATTTCAATGCATTTGAATGAAAATAATATCTAAGATTTATGGAGTATTCTTTTTTTTTGAATTTTTAAATTTTATTCATCTTTTTATACAGCAGTTTCTTATTAGTTATCTATTTTATACATATTAGTGTATATATGTCAATCCCAACCTCCCAATTCATCACACCACCCCACCACCCCACCCCTTTCCCCTCTCGGTGTCCATACATTTGTTCTCTACATCTGTGTCTCTATTTCTGCCCTGCAAACAGGTTCGTCTGTACCATTTTTCGAGGTTCCACATATGTGTTAATATACGATATTTGTTTTTCTCTTTCTGACTTACTGCACTCTGTATGACAGTCTCTAGATCCATCCACGTCTCTACAAACGACCCAGTTTCGTTCCTTTTTATGGCTGAGTAATATTCCATTGTATATATGTACCACATCTTCTTTATCCATTCCTCTGTCGATGGGCATTTAGGTTGATTCCATGACGTGGCTATTGTAAAAAGTGCTGCAATGAACATTGGGGTGCATGTGTCTTTTTGAATTATGGTCTTCTCTGGGTATATGCCCAGTAGTGGGATTGCTGGGTCATATGGTAATTCTATTTTTAGTTTTTTAAGGAACCTCCATATTATGGAGTATTTTCTATGTGCCAGGCACTATTAGTGTTCTACATGCATTAACTCAAATAATCCTTAACTCTATGAGGTAGATGATTTATTATTCCCATTTTACAGATGAAAAAACTGAGGCTCAGAAAAGTTAAGTAAGGTGCCTAAGTTCACACACTTATTAAGTGATAAAGCTGGAATTTGAACCCAGAAAGTCTAGTTCCAGAATCTGGATTCTTAGCCACTAGACTATACCACACCCCCTAGTAGGTAGGGAATTGGTGGAGTACATTTTAGGAGAGGATGTAGAGTAACCAGTAGTCTCATCACTGCTAGTGGAAGTGCAAACTGGTACAACTACAAACAAATTGACAGTATCTGCTAAGGCTGAACATATGCTTACCCTATGACCTAGTAATTCCTGGGTACATACCCCAAAACAGTCCATACTTGTGTTGACGAAAGGACATGAATTTGAATGTTTATAACAGCACTACTTGTAATAACACTGAACTGGAAACTACCCAAATGTCCATCAACAGTGGATAAATTCTGGTGTATTTATACTGCTACGCAGCAATGAGAATAAACAATCTATAACTACACAGAGTAATAAGGAAGGTTCTCACAAACATAATGCTGACTGAAAGGAGTCAGGAAAAAAGAGCACAGGCTGTATGGTTCTATTTATATAAAGTTCAAAGGCAGGCAAAAAGGAACTGGGCTATTAGGGGTCAGGCTATTGGTTACCATTAGGGGGACAAGTTGTGTCTGGAATGAGTACTTGGGGGAGGGGCCTTCTGGGGTTGTGGGTAAAGTCCTCTTTATTTATTCGAGCCACACGGCTTTCAGGATCTCAGTTCCCCGACCAGGGATTGAACCCATGCCCCCTGCAGTGGAAGCACGGAGTCCTAACTACTGGACCTCCAGGGAAGTCCCAAGTCCTCTTTATTGATCTGGGTACTGGCCACAGCACGTGTTTAAGTTTTTAAAGTTCAGTGAGCCGTACACTTAGGTTATATGCACCTTTCTGTATGTATACTATATATCAACCAAAAGTTTGAAAGGGTACTATCTGTGATCAAATACTACCTAGAGTTAGGAGATTTCGTTAAATATTTTAAAATAAACAGTGCATATTTACGGAAGATAGTCATTCCAGGCAATGAAAGAGTAAGTTTCTGCTCTCTCTAGTTCTCCCCTGCTTTCCTACTTCTTACCACAACTGCCAACCTGATGACTTAATAAGAGAAAATGTTCAACTCAGTCAGGTATATGGAACAGGTTCAGTCTGCTCGCCTCCAGACAGGAGTTCAAAGGCAGGGTGACTAATGAGAGTTGTATCAAAGTATGGTTTGTAGGAGGCATCAGAACAATGGGTCCCTGGCTCACGCCCTTTACATCTCCTGGAGCACCCACTTCCAGGGGTGTGGAAATAGGTTTCTTTTGTAGAAATCTTCAAGAATGAGGAAACTGAGGTCTAGGGTATGAAGCGACTGACTCCACATGACATTCTGCCAAAGGGTAGTCCCTCTTAGCAGGGACTCAGTGGGAGCGGCTCACCGTAAGAATTCTCACTATCCCTGCACACCTGTGGAATCAAATCATCAGCCACCCCTTACATATTTGAGAGGTACAGCCCAATCCACAACGCCCCATTTATCCCCCTTCTGCCTTTGAGAGACAAAGACTTCATTAACTGTCACAAAGGCAATGCTTTGCCAGGGAAAGCACTAACTTCTGTTTGCTTTAAGAAGCATGCCTATAGGGCTTCCGTGGTGGCGCAGTGGTTGAGAGTCTACCTGCCGATGCAGGGGACACGGGTTCGTGCCCCGGTCCAGGAAGATCCCACATGCCGCGGAGCGGCTGGGCCCGTGAGCCATGGCTGCTGAGCCTGCGCGTCAGGAGCCTATGCTCCGCGACAGGAGAGGCCACAACAGTGAGAGGCCTGCGTACCGCAAAAAAAAAACAAAAACAAAAACAAAAAAAAACTTTCATCACTACAGATGCCTTCAGCCAAGTTCTTTCCGGTAAGTTTCACAGGGAAGAACTTTTGAACCTAATCTAGATCAAAACTTACAATCAAAACAGCCACAAAATTCACTTCTGTTATCAGGCAAGACAATGGTTCCCCTCCTTGTCCCAGCTCATGAATCTGGCCACCTTACCAGGTTTTCTTTCTCTTCCTCTGTACATGGCACAGAATTATGGATAATTAAATATGAGATAACTTTGGCAAATACTTTTCTTACAATTCTGCTGATTATTCTCAGGGGTAAAATCATATTTAAAGGAACTAGGTTAATTTAATTACTGAATTCACTCATCAATCATTTAGTAAATTTGCTTCCAGGTCTGATTTCCACTTGCATTCTTTTTTTTTTTTTTAATTTATTTTTTGGCTACGTTGGGTCTTTGTTGCTGTGCGCGGGCTTTCTCTAGCTGTGGCGAGCGGGAGCTACTCTTCGCTGCGGTGCGCGGGCCTCTCATTGCAGTGGCTTCTCTTGTGCCGAGCATGGGCCCTAGAGTGCACTGCCTTCAGTAGTTGTGGCATGTGGGCTCAGTAGTTGTGGTGCACAGGCTTAGTTGCTCCGCGGCATGTGGGATCTTCCCGGACCAGGGTTCGAACCTGTGTCCCCTGCATTGGCAGGTGGATTTTTAACCACTGCGCCACCAGGGAAGTCCTCCAGCTCCATTTTAAATCTCCAGCTATTGTCAGAATCGGATTTATCCCCTCCTCATTCTCCCCATCACCGCTCCCACTCCCTCCCTCTCTCTCCATTATAGACTCATCACTACTCACCTGAATTCTTTCTTTCCCACAAGGGCTTAGTGGGACTGAAGCTGAGAATTCCAACATGGCTTCTGTGGTGGGAAGAATTTCAAAGACTTCCCTGTAGATGGGTCTGGATATTTCAATATTGTAAAAAGGCCTCCATTCCCTTCTGAGCTACGGCTTGAGGACATTGCTCACCACCTCATTCCAGTTGTGTCCTTGGGTTGCAAGTGAGAACAGTCACCAACTTTCAAAGCCTTTTCAATGCCCTTAAGACAACAGAGCTGTGGCTTCCAACTCCCATCATTTCTGCAGACTGGACTTACTAAGGAGATACCAGGGGGCATGAAGCATCTGTAATAGGGAAGAACCTCTTTAGTTAATCACTAAAGGGGTGTTGCCTATAAGCTTAAATTATGCATAATGGCCCATGTCTGGGAGCCCTGCCCCCCAGGTAATGAGCATTAAGCTAAAATACCTTTGCTCAGCTCACAGTAATCATCCTGACCAGGCCCACCTGGGAACTGCCGCGGGCAGAAAGAAATTAACACATCCCCGCTGGAGTCTGGCCAGAACCAGGAAATGTTCAACTCAGTCAGGTATATGGACTCCCCTTTTAGTATAAAAGAAGCCTGAATTCCAACTTGAGGAAGGTGGTTCTTTGGACTCTAGTCCGTCATCTCAGTCTGCTGGCTTTCTGGAATAAACTCACTATTACTTGCCCGAGCAACTCACCTCTCCACTCACTGGCCTGTCATGCCGTGACATGAGCTTCCGTAACAAGTCCTCATGAAGCAAGGTGTCCTGGCTGAGTCCCTAGCCAAGAGTCAGTGTCAGCAGAACCAGCAGGCTACAGATACCTGCCATCCTGGTCTTACCTGAGTTGATTTGAGGTGTTTTCATTTGGGGGCAAAAAGAGGAGGAAAGACCCCTGGAGAGAGGGGTGAGGGAAGACAAATTCTTGGTCTGGTGTCTGCCCTGTGTCTGATGTGATGAGAGCTCTGAGACCCCAGAAAGGGAAGGGTCAGGGCCTAATGGCTGAAGGGGCTCCGTTCATCAGAGGTTGGGCCCAAGAAGGGGTTATGTGATTACTATGCAGAGGAGATAAAATATGAAAAAAAAAATTACTCAAGATAAAGTTAAAAAAAAAGAGTTGACGCTCTCCAGCCCTACTCTGACAGAGACCATCACATAGCATTGGCACCATAGGGCCTTAGAGTGGGCACTAATGGAGAATGGCAGTTCATAGAAGAGAAATAGGTGGCTACCTGGCAACTATCAGAACTAGGTACTTAATAAGGACAGCTTAGAAGAACGTGGGCAAGTATTTTCTTGAATACCTGTAAGACACTTGCCCTGTGAAGTCCCAGGGACATCAGAGGGCTTTCTTAGGGGTAGTTGTATGGTCAGGCCGCTCAGGATGGCTGTTCTCACTCTCTCTCTCTCTCTCTCTCTCTTTTGTTTTTGGCTGCGCCGCGCGGCATGTGGGATCTTAGTTCCCTGACCAGGGATAGAACCTGTGCCCCCTGCATTGGAAGTGCGGAGTGCTAACCACTGGACCCCCAGGGAAGTCCCAAGACGGCTGTTCTCTTGCTCTCTGTACACCCCTGCCCGAACAGGGCCTGCTTCCCCTACACCCTACTCACAGGACTGACCTTCCTACGTACCTGCCCCAGGCCCCAGCTAAAGATAACTTATCCAAGGAGCGGTGAGGGGCGTGCCCCTCTACTGGTTTCCCTGGTAACTAATGAGCCCACCTGAGGTCAATTCCTGACTAACTGGTAATTCCTCCCCCCTCCCCCCGCCCCCAGCCCAGGAGCGAAGCCTGCCGCCTTGTCCTGCCCGCGCGCCGCCGTACACGGTGGGGTGTCGCTCCAGGACTTTGCTTCAGACAGGTAAGCTCCCCCATCCGTTAAAGCATGATGTCTCTGTTGCTGACCCTGCCGGGCCCTTTCTTCGGTCTTAAAGCTGGTCAAGCGCCGGCCTCGTAGGCCCGCGGAGTGCAGCCTAACAGCGGGCAGAGCGGCCAGGAGACCGAGGAAACTCCCGTGAGCGCCGCGATGTAGGGAAATACGGGACGGGGAACGGAAAGCCGCGGGGGCCGCCCACTACCACATGGCTCCCGAAAGTTGTGTGGGTGATCTCGGGGCGGCCGTCCACTAGTTTGGGGGGTCCTGTGGTGGCCGTCCTTGCTGAGCGGGGCTGCCGAGAGTTCTGGACAACAGTGGCCTCCAATGGCTCTGCTGTCGTATCAAAGTGAGCCTTTTGTAATTGGTTAAGCTAGCTTTCTAGAAGGGGTTGGTATTTCTCTTGTGCCTTCGGGATGTAAATGATCCAGCTGGGCTCTCTGGCTTTTTAATCTTCTGGGATCTCTAAGAGTAAAGGAGAAGAAAGAGCTTTTACGTAAACTCTCTGGAAATAATCGTGTTATAACTGGTAATTCCCCGGCGCCACCGCGCGCCTCCCCCCAGCCCTGGAAGGAAGCCTACCGCCATGTCCTGCCCGCCGGCCGCCGCACACAGTGGGGTGTTGCTCCAGGACCTTGCGTCAGACAGGTAAGCTCCCCCGTCCACTAAACCATGATGTCTCTGTTGCCGACTCTGGGCCCTTTCTTTGGTCTTGAGGCTGGGCAAGCACAGCTCTTGTAGGCCTGTGGGGTGCAGCCCAACAGTATTAACAGGGCATAAATGTTGATGTGACATCATTTGTTGACGTAAGCCACTGAGATTTTGGAGTCAATTTTAGTTGCAGCATAACCTAGCCTATCCTGATTGATACAGGGATTCAGTAGCCCATTAGCACATTAAGGACATGAGAAGTTTTTTAGTAGAGACATCTGCTTGATGTTATTTAATCCTATGGTACCATGGCGCACGTGGGGAGTGAGGGCTTGCATCCTGGCCCACCTTGAGTCTACTTCCTGCCACCTCCTCACCTCCTTACCTCCCCCGATGAGTTCTTTACCGCCCCCTCGCCTCCATCCACTGGAGCCCCAGCCTTGCCTGGCCTCCCCTCTCTGCCCTGTGAGCACTGTCACCCTCTACCCTGGCAGCGTCCAGGTAGCACTGGGGGAAGAGATGGAGTGGTGTGGGTAGGATAGGATAGGGGTTGGGGGGGACGAGGCCCATGTCCTACCTGACACAAGTGCCAGGAATGTTGCAGTGGGGGTCTGGGTTGGACATGTGCCCCATACGGAGTCTCGAGTGGGGCATGCTAGGCTGTCCTCACCCTGGGCTGGCAGCACCACAGTGGGTTCAGGAGACAACTTGGCAAGGGTGAGCCTCTAGCCCATCTCTGATCCAGGTATGGAAGTTGCAATCCTTTGAGGGTTGGTCATCTGCCATGGGTTGGGACGGTGGGCTGTGGGAAGGGGGATTGACTTCCTGGCTGGGGCGGGGACGCTGCACAGGGGCCCAGTGGCTGGTGGGAGGGGGAACCTGGCAGCTAGCAGACCACGTGCACCTCATCACAGAATGGGATCCTCAGGTGCCTGGGAGGATTCAGTGTGACCTAAAATAGGAACTGAGAGAGAGGAAGGGGAAGTGGGAGGGGAAGGAGAGGGGGAGAAAAGAGAGAGAGAGAGCAGAGGCAAGGAAATATTTTATATCTTAGGACCTTAACGGCACTCTTTTCCTGCTTTTTGAACGAGTGGCCCTGCATTTTTATTTTGCACTAGGCCTGACAAATTACGTAGCCACCCTAGCCTACAGAATATATTTTCCATAGTTACAATGAAAGGAAAGGGAGCCATGTCCACCATCTTGCCACAGACCGGCCTGGAGACGGGGGCAGCACCCGCTAGTCTACGTGTCCATAAGCGTATAAGCAGCCCCTCTCAGCCCACACTTACATATTTTGCTTCTGTTTCCTATTGGCTGTGGGACCGCATGTTGCTGCCTGCTGTAGGACCTGGGAGCAAGGATTTGGAGTTTCTCTTGTTGCTGGCCCTGATCCTAAAACTTGAAGTTCTAAATCTCGTCGTTTTGCATTTAGAACATTTTGGAGCTTGTACCAGCTCCCTCTTGCCTTCCTGCTTTCAGCGTGCATGTGCCTCGCCCGTCTTCCAAGCCAGCTGGAGCACATCGGCTAACATTCAGGCACAGGCAAAACTTTCTCGCTTTAAATGGTCTTGCCCCACAGGCGGGTGGCAGCAGAACGGAAGTGTTCACGAGACTCCCCCAAATGTTGGAGTAGCGTTTGGTGGAGGAGGAAAGGAAGGAGAAAGAGCACCACATTTGTAAAGTGATGTACAGTTGTTTTACTGTTTTGCCCCTTTAAGTGTTAAAATGGAAGTGTAGTGAGTAATCTAATAATTAACCAAGACGCACACTTCCATGGACAAGCCTGAGTGGAACCTGAAGGTGTCAGGCAGTGGGAGAAAAAAAAATACCGCCTTTCTGCTTTGAGAGAGGTAGAGGCATTTCCCATTCCAAATTAAAAAACAAAACAAAATAAAAAACTGCAAATGAACTTCAGTTTCAGGATTCATGGGTAGCTCAGGAAAGAACTGTTGGGTCGGCTGTGCTGAACGTTTTCTTCGGTTACGCCCATCAGTGGTTGAGCTCATCAATTTTGGAAGGCATCCTAGTATGTCTCATTAGGCTGTTTGAAACTATTGATGTCAGAATATAGCACTCTTATCCCTTCTCTTTTCATTGCTAATTAATGAATTAAAAGTCCACTATAAGAGTGTTAGAATCTATAGCCTAGGAAGAAGGTGGTCCTGGACTGTTGCCTAGTTGCATCTGATCACATCCAGTGCTGCCAGTGCCTGGCCATCAGTGTGTATTCTGAGACAACAAAAACCCACCGGTGAGACATCTGGAACGCTTGCTAAGTTTAGAGGCATCATTAACAGACTCTTGCTTTTAGCAAAATGGAAGTTTGTTATTTAGAAATTTTGTTTTGAATTATTAATTTATGTAGAAATAAGAAATGCTTGAATTTTCAGCCAGGTCAGCTTGGGTCCACAACATCATTCTGCCTATTTTAAGGTGAGGAAAGGCCATCTGTTTGTCCGGAAGAGAACTGACCAGCTCTTGAGTACCTTGTAAAGTAGCAAATGATGAACCATTTTAAGTGGGTTGGTTTAGTTAAGTCTACAGCCTATTCAGTATTTTAACTCTCTATTTATAGATAGGCCGTAAGGTGAAGTGAGAATAAACCCTAGTTCTGGTGACATCTGGCTGTTCATAGCTCTTGCTTAGGACCTTTAATTCTAACCATAATAGCTTCTACTTAGTGCTTACTATAACCCAGGAATCACATTCAATGCTTTCAATATGCTGGGCTTTTTGTTGTTGTTGTTTTGGTTTTTTTTTTGTTTTTTGGCCACGTTGTGCTGCTTGCAGGCTCTTAGTTTCCCAACCAGGGATTAAACCCGGGCCCTCAGCAGTGAAAGCTCTGAGTCCTAACCACTGGACCACCAGGGAATTCCCTCAATATGCTGTTTTATCTTCACAAAAATCTTAGGAGCTAAATATTATTATCCACACTTTAAAGATCAGAAAACTACCCTTTAATAGGGTTAAGAACCTGCCCAGGGTCCTACAGCCATTAAGGAACAGAGGCATGTTTGCAGACTCCTAAATCCAAGCTCTGGGGTTTGAAGAAAAAGGGAAGAGGCCATATAAAAAGTGTTGAATTCTAAACTCTCAAATGGTAAAACTTAGATGATCATCATAGGACCAGTCCTTCTGACATATTTGGAAACCTGGCAGAATCCACCTTGTTCAGGAGGAAGGACACACACACTCACACAAAGATACACTTTTATACATATGCACACACACACAACAGCCCTTGGCCATTCACACCAGGGCAATCAGCAGACACCCGTATTCTGGGATCCTTCATGCTCAGAGCCAAGTTAAAAGGCAGAACAAGTGGATAAATGCTCTGAACACCAATCTATAAGGGTAATAACATTCCCAATGGAAATTAGAAATATGGTACCATGTAACTCAGACCTCCACGTGTGACTACTTCTATAACCATCAAATTATAAATCAGTCTCGCTCGTAGAAATGAAAAAAAATTATCTTGGTGCCAGTTCCGCTCCCCCATTAAGAAAATGTTGCATTAATACTGCAAGGATATCATCAGAAGTACACCTAATTCTTAGTCTGCCTTGAGCTCCAACATATCTGGTCCAGACCTGTTTGTGCTATGGGTGGTCTACTCTACTTCTGGCACCGAAGTACCAGAGTCTCGAGCACTATGCCTAGTCTTCCATTCCGACTACACTGTTGTCTTCATCTCTCATGTGTGGTCCAATGCATGAAGTCCGGTGCTTGTTTCTGCACTTGGACTTTCCTTCTGATCCAGTACGGAATTTGGAGAACAGATCTTGGTTGCCTCGCTGGTCTTCAAGCCTCTCCCAAGTTTGACTTCACATACTAGATTTCCATTTTGGCTTGGGGTAAACTACTTTTCTCTTCTTGTTATTTGGGCAGCAGTCATGCTGCTGAGTCCATCAGCCTGGGCCTGGCCTGGCCTAGCCTTTGGCCACCTGGGGCCAGTAGCCTTCTCTTGCTTCCCAAGCATCCCAGGAATGCTCCTGGGGTGCCCCTGCTTATTGAATGTTCAATATCTGTCCTCTCCTCTGAATGTACACTCTTTATTCACCACTGTTTCCCCAGCACCTTGCATGGGGCCTGCTGTGTAGAAGGTGATAAATAAGTATTTGTTGAATAAATAAATGAATGGATGTTTATTTACTTACTTTGCAGGTACATGGCACTTACTATGTGCCTGGGAATGTTGTACACATTTTATACACATGAAACTCATTTAATTTTTTTTTTAACTTGCTGTTTACCCCACTAGACTATTTGTTTCTTGAGGACAGAATTTGTGCTGATCTCTAGTACAGTGTCTAGGACACAGTTTGTGCTGATCTCTAGTACTGGTCTCTAGTACAGTGTCTGACAATAAATATATATTAATTACATGAAGACATTTATAGTTTTAATTGTTAAAATTACATTTCTGAATCTCTTTCTACTGGAAGCAACATGAGGACTCACATATCTTTTTTTTTTTTTTTTTTTTTTTTGCGGTACGTGGGCCTCTCACTGTTGTGGCCTCTCCCGTTGCGGAGCACAGGCTCCGGACGCGCAGGCTCAGCAGCCATGGCTCACGGGCCCAGCCGCTCCACGGCATGTGGGATCTTCCCAGACTGGGGCACGAACCCGTGTCCCCTGCATCGGCAGGCGAAGTCTCAACCACTGCGCCACCAGGGAAGCCCTTGTGACCATCTTTTAAAGCTTCCACAAGGTTAGCACTGGACAGATGAATGAATGTATGTGCTGCATGGCTTGTGGGATTTTTAGTTCCCCGACCAGGATCGAACCCAGGCCCTCGGCAGTGAGAGCGTCGAGTCCTAACCACTGGACCGCCAGGGAATTCCCTGCATTTATTCTGAAATATTATTAGGTCCAAAATTAAGACTGTTTTTATCATGAGAAAGGGTCTGCTTCTACTAACTTCTGGGCATAACGTAAAAGGAAGGAAAGAAGAAAAATAAAATGAAAGTCAGAGCTGGCATCTACTCACCTGGAAGGATCTACCTCCCCAGATATCTCCTCCTTCATCTATTTCCATGCTTGAAATCCCTCCAATGAAGGCTTTTCCTTCTACTGGATCTTGAGGAATTTGTCTGTATAGAAAACACTCATTGTGATACAGACAACACTTAGAGATGAATAGCATGTTAGTCTTTTAAAAATATCACCCCTTGGGGGTTAGAGTGGGAGTGAAGTGGAAGTGGAAACTTCAGGTGGGGGAGGTAATGAAGGCGTTCGAGATTTTCCAACTGTGAAGACTGAGAACAAGAGCCTCCATACTCTGGAAGTGGAATATAAGACAGACTAGGAGTAGGAGGAGAAAAATGAATGGTGAGGTAAAAAGATTCTAAAGGTTAACCTCACATTTCAAAATGCCCAAAACTGACCCTGTATGGTAAGTTGACAGGTTGTCAAGAGAACTTATCCTGACCCACTAGGGAACGCCTAACAATACTGATCCTCCTATGTACCAGGCATATATTCACATATTAATCATTACAATAGTGCTTTACAAGAATAGTGTTGTTATATTCATCTTACAAATGAGGAGGACAGAGCCACAATGAAGAAGGAGTCTGGGCCCCTGGATAGCCATGTAGGAGGCTCTTCAAGCAGAACACTCCTGTTAGACTGTGATGAGAGTGAGAAATAAATCCACTGAGGATTCAAGGCTTATTTGTTACAAAACCATTGCTGCCTTTAATTAATACAGCCTTGGTTAATTCTGCATCTTCACTAGTCACAAAGATAACATATTCCCATTGGTAATAATACTCTAGAGGTGGGGGGAGACCTGGAGTGGAGGAGAGGTGCAGAAGAATGTCTTAGGAAAGGCGTATGTATATTTTTAAAGTCTCCCAAAATGCAATCCCCTGCCACCCCCACCCGTACTCCCCAGGTAACTTGTTTTCTACTCACCCCTAGGGTTACAAGCCATTGCATTTAAGGTTTTAGAGTAGGAACACCACGTGAGCAGAGGTGTGCAGTTAAGAAAATGAGTATGGCAGTGCGATGTTGGATGTATTGGGGTGGTGGAGTGGTGGGTGGAAGCAGAGTGACAAGTAAGGATTATCTGGGAAAAAGTTGTAGGTAGCTCTAAACTACCAGATGAGGGAAGGCCTTAAAGAGTATGGGTGCAGTAAGGATTGGGCAGTTAGAAACATACACAGGAGGACATGGATGGACTGACTGGATGGGGGGCCTAAGGAGAGAGAAGAGCTTTTGAATTTTGGGGACCGGGAAAATGGTAGTGTAATAAACAGATTACAAGAGTCAGGCTTGCTCAATATACTCATTATATCATATACGTGAATGATTTTGGACAAACATTTTACAAATCATTTGGCTAAAAAGGAAGGCAACAATCAGCCTCTACAATAGCTGAAGGAATCCGGTTAATCTCTTCCACTAAAAAGCTGGAAAAAAAAAAAAGCTCTTGGGCTTCCCTGGTGGTGCAGTGGTTGAGAGTCCGCCTGCCGATGCAGGGGACACGGGTTCGTGCCCCGGTCCGGGAAGATCCCACATGCCGCGGAGCGGCTGGGCCCATGAGCCATGGCCGCTGAGCCTGCGCGTCAGGAGCCTGTGCTCTGCAGCGGGAGAGGCCACAACAGTGAGAGGCCCGCGTACCGCAAAAAAAAAAAAAAAAAAGCTCTTTTCCCTCTAGGGGGCCCAGTAGACAGGACCCAAGATGAGCCACAAGACCCTCATCTGATCCCCGAGAGATACTCCTATATCTCTTGACAAAGTCTGGATTTTAAGCTGGTCCAACACGGTAGCCCCCTCCTTACCGGCCCCCAGAGCGGTGGACCTGCCCTTCTTGGAGGCTCTGGATGCCCGGGCCCGAGCCCTCCAGTTTGGCTTTTCATATCTCTGCAGGAAACACTTTCCAAAGCTCCCAAGCAGCCCTCCAGAAGTCTCCCTGACAAGGCTAAAAGTGAAGGAGGTTGTGGTCTTTCTGCCCTCAAAGCACAGCAAGAGTTCTCTCCAAAGAAACTTCTTCACAGATCTCCTCCCCTCTCCACACCCTGACCTCTTATGATGCCCTTGTTCTAGTTGAAGGTCCCAGAGCCTTAGAAACAAAGCTTGAACACTTCCCCTGTAGTTTCTGCTTCTGGGGTTTCGTCTCCTACTCACTTTCATATCTGATATCTGCAGTTCAGACACCTCAGCTGAAACTGCGGTGGCAAAATTCCATTCTAACCCGCTGTTATATAGATTACACTATTGTATTAAAGCTAGACAATCATTGTTTTTTTTTGAATTTTTTTTATGTAGCATGTTCTTATTATCTATTTTATACATATTAGTGTATATATGTCAATCCCAATCTCGCAATTCATCCCAATCATTGATTTTTAAAAATCATAATTCCTGCCTTCAAAAAAAAAAAAACCTCAGCCGACATTTTACAAAGTCCAATGTCATTTAAGACTCCAGCTTCTTCAACTCAGTTGTATCCATATGCCAACAGTCAGTGTAATTTTTCTCTGGTCCTCGGCAATTTCTTAGCCAGAGATCACTTTTCATCATGTAACAGTCATTTCCAAGCCATCTCTGAGATTTGTAGGGCCAAGTACAGTGACTTACATTTTTGCATTTCTTATTCCAACCAAATTAATCTAAATGGAGAAGTCCATTGGGAATCAAGTTCAGAGGAACAAGAGCAATTTCAAGTGGCCTGTCTGAATCAGCTCCAGTGCCAGTGCTACTTTGTGTAGACTCCTTTACCAGTGGAATGTTTAATATAAATTGTGGTGTGTTCATAAAAGTCATGCTTAAACAGGCATTTTAATTACAAGAAGGAAGAATGTTTATCTCGGTATTTCTTTCTTAGTGGTTTTTACATGGTCCACTTCTTTTACTTTTTGGCCGCACCGCGAGTCGTGTGGGATCTTAGTTCCCTGACCAGGGAGTGTTAACCGCTGGACCGCCAGGGAAGTCCCCTATAGTCCACTTTTTAAAAGAGACCATATCTTACTTTGATAATCAGAATATATATTTACACATGTATAGGTTTACATACAACACACAGACACATATAAAGAGAGAATGGGATAGAAAATTCAAATGGTCTTTACAGTGCTGTCCAATAGAAATATGCGAAACACATAATGTAATTTTAAGTTTTCTAGTAGCCACATTAAAAAAGTGAAAGAGGTGAGCTTAATTTCAATAATATTTTTTTAACCCAATGTATCCAAAATATTATTTTAACATGTAATCAATATAAAAATTATTAATGAGATTTTACATTTTTTTTTCATACTAAGTCTTTGAAATCTGGTGTGTATAATACACTTAGGGCACATCTCAACTTAGAGCAGCCTCATCTCAAGTGCTCAAGAGGCACGTGGGGACCTCCCTGGGGTCCTTAACAAATAACCAGTGGTTAAGACTCCGCGCTTCCACTGCAGGGGGCGTGGGTTCGATGCCTGGTCGGGGAACTAAAGAGCCACGTGTTTATATTGGCTACCAAATGGGACATCACAGCTCTATAATCTCAATGATGAGCTCCTTATCATACATGAATATTAAAGATCTTATTATGCCTTGTTGACTGAACATGGATTTGTTTTTATGTGCTTGATCAAAATTCTGGGAAAATCCAAAAATTTGCAAAAAAAAAAAAGAACTCAGTTATTTCAGTAGAACATTCTTGTATTTGTCATCCTAAGAAAGTTATATTTATGAACTGAACCTCCCATTCTCTTTAGTGATTTGGTAAATCCCAAAGCAGTGTCTAGATAAACAATAAATTGCATCTCAACCGTAAAGGAGAATGGATTCGTTCACATCATTGTCTGATGTATGGAGACCACTGCTCTCCAATATTTATTGGTACTTATCTGTTGAGGTGACAACTTCAAATCAATGGTTCTTTTCTATTTTTAATGTCCTTTTGCCATTAATCTGTTCTTATGTCCATTTTTCTTACTCAGCAAAGATTTGTGCAGAGGCTTGAGTGATTTTCTAGGTTTTTTTTTTTCCTCTGTAGGAGCAGATTGTATTTCATTTGGAGTGTGTTAAGTCAGATCAGGCATTAAAGACTGGCAGTGTACCTTCATTTTAGAAAAAAGGGAAGTAATTCTCAGGTCTGCTGTATGAAAAATAAAACTTGGGTCTTATGTCTCTTTTTATATTATTGTGGTAAAAAATACATAACATTAAGTTCACCATCTTAACTGTTTTTAAGTGTACAGTTTCAGTAGTGTTAAGTATGTTCACATTGTGATACAGCCTTTTGCATCTCTGTGTACTTTTTGTGTACATCTTGGTCAGAGAAGCAAGTAGCCTCTCACCCTCTGTAGACAGGCTGATCTGTTGTCTAAGACCTCAGACATGGTTGAATGGAGAATTTAGAATTAGGTCATGGGCCTCTAAAAAATCAGGGAGGCATTAACTCCATCTGACCCACTATGCAATGGAGGCAGACAAGCCGTCCTCTCTCGTCGTTACGAGGTTACAGGATGGGGTATTATCCTTACTACATTGCTGCTTGAGTTTCAGAGCACTCTGTACAAGGGTCAAAGTGATCACCTGTGCCCGTAATGTTTCTCCTGTGATACTCTCAGTCAGCTTGCAACCTGTAGCTTTTAGCCGTCAGTAGATTGGTGAGACTCATCTGATGGTGACAAAGTCAGAATATACACATGTAATTTCAAAAGCTCAGATCCTTCAGTTAATCCACATCTTAATACCAACTGTACAGAGGGACCCAATAAATGTATTTTTAGGTACTGATGTTCAGAAATTTGCATGTTAATAGGTTCACACGTTAAACAACGTTGGCTTTTGACTCTCCTGAAGAGTAATTTTCACTGCTAGAAATCTTACCGGCCAATGAAGTAAGAGTTGTTCCTATTTTTGACATGCCAATGATCAAATGGTAGATACGAAACTGTATGAATTTTAGATTGCAACTGGTGACCTCAATTTTGCAATATCACTACGTGATTTCTTAGTTTTCTAGAGATATTTTATTGTTATTAACTATTTCTTTTGAAAAATTTTAAACCTAATAGAAAAGTTGCTCGAATCATACAATGAATTCCTGATGGTCTGTACCTAGATCCACCAATTGTTAACATTTTGCTACATTGGTTTTTTCTCTCTCACTAGATATGTATTTTATTTATTGAGGTGAAATTTACATAACATAAAATTAACCATTTTGAAGGGAATAATTCAGTGACATTTAGTACATTCACAATGTATTAATCTCTATCTAGTTCCACCTCTATCTAGTTCTAAAACATTTTAATTACCTCAAAATAAAACCCATATCCAGTAAGCAGTTACTCCTCATTTGCCTTCCCCCCAGCCCCTGGCAACCACCAATCTGTTTTCTGTCTCTATGAATTTGCCTGTTTTGGGTATTTCATATAAATGGAGCCATATAATATGTGACCTTTTTGTGTCTGGCTTCTTAGCATAATATGCTGGAGGTTCACCCACAATGTAGCATGTAACAATACTTTCACCACAGATACTTCTCATTGAGTTGTCAATTGAGTGTGGCACAGCCTTCTGTCACCTATGTTCTCCTGGTCCCACTTCTCCCCACAAACAGACTGGATAGGATCTAGTGGTCTTGAAACTGAGCAGGATTCTTTGGGACCTTCCTGGGGACAGACCCCCCCCACACACACACACACCATGTCCTCTACCTCTTGTTTGTAAAAAATCTTTAGCCTCCCAGGCCATCCCTGCTTTCCAAAGAGCAAATTAAATCAGAGAAGTGAGAAAACGCAGAAACAAAAAAATAACAAGACAAAATAATAATGGTTTAGCCATAAAATAAAGTCAAGGACCTTTAGTTCCTCCTTAAGGGTTATAGATAATATCCGGAGCCATATCCTTGAGTTGTTTTGCAGATACTAAAACCCCACCAAGTGGAAGAACTTAACAAGCATGTAGACCCCAGACTGGTTGGAACCAGAAGGTTGATTTTTTTTTTTTTTAATGCTGTGAAGGTTGATGATGTTAACTCTGGAAATACCACCCAGTGACCTCAACCAATCAGAAGAATGTCCACGAGCTGATCATGCACCCTACAACCCTCAAACCTAATGTTGCCTGTAAAAACCCTTCCCTGAAAGCCATCAGGGAGTTCAGGTCTTTTGAGCATGAGCTGCTCATTCTCCTTGCTTGGCCCTGCAACAAATGCCGTACTTTGCTTCACCACAACCCAGTGTCAGTAGATTGAGTTTGTTGCAAGTCAGGCAAGCAGACCCAAGTTTGGTTCAGTAACAATCTCTTAAGTCCTGTAGTTCCTTTTAACTCAAGTGCCTCTTTGGGGAAAAGGTGGGTGTTTATTCAAGTATATGTGTGTCACATTCCATACACTTATTTAATAGTTTAAATGGGCATAAAGAAGAAAATACCCAAAGATAACCACACTAAATAGCTATATCACTCTGGATATGTCACTTAATCTCTCTTACCCTTAGTTTCTTCACAACCAGATCCAAGCCCTAAGAGTCATTGTAATGAAAATTGTATGATTCTATTCCCCAGACGTTCTGGCTTACCCATTCCTAAATCTGTTATTCCAGAGAGCTATTTTTCCTCTGTGGTATATCAGAGTAAAATTGGAATTGATGAACCACTGGGTGTGTGACCCTGGAGGTTACAAACTATAGCTTGGATGAGTTTACAATTCAATTGGAGCTAAGAGATAGATGAGCATGTGACAACAGGGATATTTATAATTGGAGGACAAGTCTTGTTAAGAGAGATTAAATATTCACTGTTGAACCACATACATACCCTGTAGAAAACTGGTAAAAACGACAACAAGAAATATCAGACTGCCCTTATCTTCACATGTCACTACCTCTTTGATTTGATTGGTCATCTGTGGGTCAAATGACTACAGAATGCTTCTGGAAAGCAAGTGGCATTTTAAGATTAAAGTTTACCTAGCTGGTACTCCAGACAGAACATTCTCTCTTGAGTTTTCGTGCTGGGTTTGTTTTTATTTGTTCCAAAATTTTATTATAAAACTTCAAACACACAGCAAAATTGAAAGAATTTTACAGTGAACCCCTATATACCTACCTCCTAGAGTCTACCATTAACATTTTCCTGTACTTGTTTTATGACATATTTATCCATCCTTCTATCCATTCATTGATCCATCTTATTTTTTTATTTTTTTTGTTTGCGGTACGCAGGCCTCTCACTGTTGTGGCCTCTCCCGTTGCGGAGCACATGCTCTGGACGCACAGGCTCAGCGGCCATGGCTCATGGGCCTAGCCGCTCCGCGGCATGTGGGATCTTACCGGACTGGGGCACGAACCCGTGTCCCCTGCATTGGCAGGCGGACTCTCAACCACTGTGCCACCAGGGAAGCCCGATCCTTCTTATTTTTTGAAGGATTTCAAAGTAAATTACAGACATCAGTATGCATGTCATTAATTAGAATTTTAGTATTTATCGATTTTTTCTTTTGATGTAAAATGTGTATACAATGAAATATGTAAATCTTAAAGTATACATTCATTGAGTTTTAAAAAATTAATTAATTTTTGGCTGTATTAGGTCTTCGTTGCTGCAGGTGGGCTTTCTTTAGTTGTGGCGAGCGGGGGCTACTCTTTGTTGCAGTGCACGGGCTTCTCATTGAGGTGGCTTCTCATTCTGGAGCTCGGGCTCTAGGCAAGCGGGCTTCAGTAGTTGCGCCACGCGGGCTTCAGTAGTTGCGCCACGCGGGCTCAGTAGTTGTGGCACGTGGGCTGTAGAGCACAGGCTCAGTAGTCGTGGCGCATGGACTTAGTTGCTCTGCAGCATGTGGGATCTTCGCAGACCGGGGGTCGAACCCGTATCCCCTGCATTGGCAGGAGGATTCTTAACCATTGTGCCACCAGGGAAGCCCCACATTCGTTGAGTTTTGACAAATGCACACACCTGGGTAATCCAAAATCCTATCAAGCCAAATAACGTAGCACTTATTTTTAATTTAATTTTTAATATAAATATGTTGTTTTTAAAAATATGATGGCATGACTAGTCTTAAACTGAAAGACTGCAGTCACCTGCCCCTTACTCCCAATCCCATTTTCTTCTTCTCAAAAGCAACTACTTTCAAATCTTTTACATGCTTCTTCTGGTAATTCTTTATATATTCCTGTATAGAATGTTACTACTTCTATTTCTTAAGTTTTCAAGTTTAGAATTATCTATCAGTTAGCTACTATGGAAGAATAGGATTTAGCTATCTCAGACATTTCCCTAAACATATACTTTTTCTTCCCTCCACCTCCAATATATTTATAGCATAGATTTGGTTAAGTTAATATTGAGTGTTTATATTATTTTAACTGTATAAATATTGTTCATAGTTGATAGTAGATATGATCACATTCTATATCCTATGTAACTTTGGTTTTTCCCCAGTTACTTATCACCTATTTTTTGTTTGCTTTTTATATGTCTCATCAATTCATCTCTAAACTCTCTAAGAAAACTTAAAAATTCCTTTCAGTGTGGTTTAACACATTAAATAGTGCATCAGTTCCATTTTCTCTTGGAGGCATTGCTCCAGTGTGTATTATTTGTTCCCTAGGCGCATAGCAGGGCTGCCCCCTAGGACCCTCCTTCACCTCTTCTCGCCTGTGTTGGATTCCTTATTTCTGGATCCTACATCTTCCTCATGGTTTCGTCCCTCCTCTTTTTTTTTTTTTTTAATATATATTTATTTGGCTATGCCAGGTCTTAGTTGTGGCACACGGGATCTTCGCTGCGGCACACGAACTCTTAGTTGCGGCATGTGGGATCTATTTCCCTGACTAGGGATCGAACCCAGGCCCCCTGCATTGGGTGTGCGGAGTCTTAGCCACTGGATCACCCAGAAAGTTTCCGGGTGAAGGTGATAAGGTGATTCTTATCAAGTAAGTTTGGAAAATGCTGCTTCAAGGACTGGTGGACACTGAACACCGAGCTTTTGAGCCATTTCGATGGCCTCACAGATCCATATGTAATTTTGGAGGGGAAGACGCCTTGGAGGTTGTGTGGCACAATTTCCCCCTTTTACTGATGAGAGAACAGAAGTAATTGATTTGCCAAAGTCGTGTGGTCTGCTGGAGTCAGAGCTGGAACTAGAATCCAAGTCTCCAGATGTTCTATTTTTCTTCTTTCCACTGCATTTATGTGTGTTCTTCAGACTGAATGGGTGGGAAAAAAAAAACAACGTGCAAGTGATATCTGGTGTATCTACCTCAATCCACATTTGATTTTGAGGCAATAAAAAGTACCACTTACTGAGTGCCTACTATGTACCAGGCACTGTACTGTGTGCGACTTACATGTTAAGTTTTAAACCCTCACAACGAACGTGTAAATATTATGCCCATTTTAAGGATGAGAAGGGTAGGAATATGTTCAAGTTCACAAATGGTAAGTGGCAGGGAGGGGGTTTGAAATAGGGTCTGGCTCCTAAGCCATGTCCTTCCCAGCCTGCAGTCTTCAAAGACAGAATGTCCTGCCTACACATGCTGCTGAGGCAAGGGCTGGGGGTTCTAACACTGCACCAAAACGGAGTAATGAGCTTCCACTGGCATGTGACCCAATCACTGCTGCCATGGCTCTTCCTGATGCTTGGGAGCATTTCTCCACCACAGCCCGCCTCTTCTGAAGGTTGCCAATCCCCCTCTACCCCCTGCTGTGGACATGCTCTTCTGGTTCTTACAGCCATCATAGCAAGGATGGGAAAAGTCATCCTGCCCTTTGCCTCTACCCTAGCCAAATCTCCATCCATAGCTCCAGTGTCTAAAGCTCTGCTGGTTGGACTCCCAGGTTCTCTGTTCGAACTGCAGCTGGGGAAGATTCCTCACATACAAATTTGCCATTTGTTGAATTTGGAAAGTACATCCGCTGGAGGAACATGGTGAGGTGGCCATGCCCCTGTATTTGGCTTGGCAAACATCTCGGAGACCTTTCAAGTATTTGGGGTTGGTATAATCTAGAACCTAGTCATTAGTTTGGAATTCAGTGAGTATTTTTAGGAAAATGAAATTGTCATGTTCTGATTCATATACACACACACAGCTCAGGAAAATGTGTGTGTCTGGAGGGGGTTAATGAAAGTCTTAGAATTGGTATTCTGTGTTCAGAATAAGCAAGGTTATCCTTCTTCCACTTCATAGAAGGATGGGGAGCTTAGAGCAAATACAATTTCTAACCTTGACCCACAACCGGATGTTTTATAAATGGGTAAAATCAGGTCAAAATCTATAAAAAGCGATCATGGAAATTAGCCTTATGAGAGAAAGTCAAGAACAGAATGCAGAGGGTTAAGTACCAAAAGTGGGGGCAACCACAGCTCTTTGCCTTTGGGACTGGGTAAATGGATTGACCACGGGGATAGTCTCCAGGACGGACCAGCAGCACCAGCGTCAGCATGTCTTGGGAGCTTGTTAGGAATGCACATTCTTGGGCCTCACCCCAGACCTACTGCATCAGACCCTCTGGGGTTGGAGTCTGGCAGTCTTTGATTTCACCAGTCCTCCAGGTAATTCTGATAGTGCTTTTGGACAGTAGTTCTCAACTACTGGTATATTAGCCTTGTACCATGGGGCACTTTGGGGAAAAAATGGCATTCTGATTTAATTGGTCTGGAGTGGGGCCTGGGCATGTGTGCACTTTAAAAGCTCCCCGGACATTTCTCCTGTGCAGCCATCCTCGATCCTAGGCCCAGCTCTGCCCCCACCAGCTATGTGACCTCAGACACTTCACGTATCTGCACCTCAGCTTTTTTCTCTCTCAAAAGGCACTGGGAAGCCAGTTGTTGTCATTGATCTCTAGGACATTGTCCAGCTCTAACAAGCTTGGGAGCACTAGCTGGTGGTGACCCCTAAAGCTTCCTCCTAAATCCCTGCTTAGTGCTGCTAACTGGGGAGTCATGCCCCTAATGGGTGGCATCCAGGACTGAAAGGGCTGAGGGACCGGCGGCTGAATAATGACATCCCTAAGGAGTTGATATGATCTGTCCAGCTTTCAGAAATGACCATCTAGAAAGGCCTCAGTCTCTTATCATCTGGAATGAATGATACATCAGTGGGAAGAATTTCACTTTATTTCTCTAAAATTGTTCAGAGGCCAAAGGTTTTTTCTTTTTTTTAAAATTATTATTTTGGGGGAAGGCTTTGCCTTGCTAAAGTGTACTCCATGGATGGGCAGTGTCAGCATTACCCGGAGCTTGCTAGAAATGCAGTCGCAAGCTCCACCCTAGACCTATTGAATCAAAATGTATATTTTATCAAGATCCTCAGGTCATTCGTATGCACATTGAAGTTTAAGAAGTGATACTTGGAGCAGGTAGGAGACTTTTTAGTTTGGGGCCTGTTATAGACTGAACTATGCCCCCCCCCAATTCATATGTCAATGCCCTAACCCCCAATACCTCAGAATGTGACTGCATTTGGTAATTAAGGGTAACTGAGGTCCTAAGGGTGGGCCCTAATCCAATATGACTGATATCCTTATAAGAAGAGGAAAAGACACCAAGGAAGCTAATGCACAGAGAAAGGGCCATGTGTGGACACAGCAAGAAGGTGGCTGTCTTCAAGCCAAGGAGAGAGGCCTCAGGAGAAACCAAACTGCAGGCCCCTTGATCTTGGACTTCTAACCTCCAGCACTGTGAGAAATAAATTTCTGTTGTTTAAGCCACCCAGTCTTTTGTTGTGGCAGGCCTAGCACACTAATGCAGGGCCTCTGCTAGAACATGAGCTTCAAGAGATTTTGCTCAGTGATGTATATCCCTAGTATCTGGCACATAATAGGCATTCAAAGAATATTTATTGAATATAAAATAAAATGACAAATTCCCACTCATTTGGCATAATTAATCCAGGGACATATTCATAGAGCACATCTTTGAGACGGAATGATTATAGGGTGTTCTGTTCATCTTTTCAAAGAAATAGTATAAAATGCCAAGGGATATTCTTTTTCCAGATAAGGCCTTCAAGAAATCTGGGAACTTGCACAAAATCTCCAGTACTTCTCTTCTTTTCTCTATGCTAACCTCTGCAGCACATTTTGCTGTGTGACCAGTATCTTTTTACTCTCAAAAAGGTCTCTGCATTCTCAAATTTTTTTCCAGCTTCATTGAGGTATCATTGACAAAAAAAGATTTTGTATATTTAAGGTGCACAATGTGATGACTTTATATATGTACACATTGTGAAATGATTAGCACAATCAAGCTAATTAACACATCCATCACCTCACATGGTTACAATTTTTTTGTGTCGTGAGAACACCTAAGATCTACTCTCATCAAATTTCAGGTATCTGATACAGTATTATTAACTATAGTCATGATGCTATACATTAGATCCACAGAACTTATTCATCCCATAACTGAAAATTTGTACACACTGACCAACATCTCCCATTTTCCCCACCACCCCCCAGGCCCTGGAAACCATCATTCTACTCTCTGATTGTACGAGTTTGACTTTTTTAGATTCCACATATAAGTGAGAGCGTACAGTATTTGTCTTTCTCAGTATTTGTCTGGCGTATTTCACTTAGTATAATGTCCTCCAGGTTTATCCATGTTGTCGCAAATGGCAGGATTTCCTTTTTCATAGCTGAATAATATTCCTTTGTATATGTATACCACTTTTCTTTATCCATTCATCCACCAGTAGACACTTAGGTTGTTCCCATATCTTGGTTACTGTGAATAATGCTGCAATGAACATGAGAGTGCAGATATCTCTAAAAGGTAGTGATTAAATTTGCTTTGGATGTATATGCAGATGTGAGGTTACTGGATTATATGGTAGTTCTAATTTTAATTTTTTGAGGAAACATCATATTGTTTTCCATAATGCCTGTACTAACTTACATTCCCACCAACAGAGTACAAGGGAATTGTACTCTTTTCTCTATACCCTCACCAACACTTACCTATTGTCTTTTTGATAATAGCAATCCTAGCAGATGTAAGGTGATATCTCACTGTGGTTTTGATTTGCATTTGCCTGATGATTAGTGATGTTGAGCACCTTTTCGTATACCTGAGGGCCGTTTGTATGTCTTTGCGAACATGTCTGTTCAGGTTCTATGACCATTTTAAAATCAGATTATTTGGTTTTTATGCTATTGAGTTGTATGAGTTCCTTATGTATTTTGGATATTAACCCCTTATCAGATATATGGTTTGCAAACATTTTCTCCCGTTCCATATGTTGCCTTTTCATTTTGTTTATTGCTTTCTTTGATGTAGAGAAGCTTTTTGGATTGACGTAGTCCCCACTTGTCTACTTTTCCTTCTCTTGCTTTTGCTTTTGGTGTCATATCCGAAAAAATCATTGCCAAGACCAATGTCAAGGAGTTTTCCTCTAGGAGTTTTATGGTTTCAGGTTTTATATGTAAGTCTTTAATCCATTTCAAGTTAATTTTTGTGTATGGTGTAAGATAGGGGTACAATTTCATTCTTTTGCATGTGAATGTCCAGTTTTCCCAACACCTTTTGTTGAAGAGACTATCCTTTCTCCATCGTGTATCCTTGTCTCTCTTGTCAAAGATTAGTGACTATATATGTGCAGGTTTATTTCTAACACTTCGGTGGAGTCTTTAGGGTTTTCCATATATAAGATCATGTCATCTGCTAACAGATAATTTAACTTCTTTTCTCATTTGGATGTCTTTTATTTCTTTTCCTTTCTAAATTGTTCTGACTAGGACTGCTAGCACTATTTTGAATCGTAGTAATGGAGTCAGGGCTGCTTCAGCATGCACGGACTGAGGTCAGTGGGCCTTCCTCTGAGGGCATGGACAGTCTCCCACTAGGTCCCCGAGCCAGCAGGACTGCTCCTCAACCTTGGCTGAGAGGGGTTAGGGGCTGCTTCAGGGTCCACAGCCAGGATTGAGATTGGGGGGCCTGTTATCCAAGGCATGGGCAGTATGGCTCCTTCCAGGTCCCTTAGTGGGTAGTGCTGATGGCAGGACCAAGGCCAAATAGGACTGTGGCCAAGTCCACAGGGAGATGGGGCTGTTTCTGGGTCTGTAGCTGGGGCACAGCCTGCAAGTCTGCCGTGGTGGCGTGGGCCTTCCTTCTCGAAATGGCCCTCCTCAGTCTGGGGCTCCACCAGGGTTTTGCAACCTCCTACCTGGATCCCAGAGCTGCCACGAAGGCCCTTTTGTTGGTGGATGGCTGCCAAATTATTATTGCTGTGGGGGAATATGTGTAGGGGAGATCTCCCATTCTGCCATCTTGCTGACATCACCCCCTGTTACTCAGAAATTTTTTACAAGGATGGTTAATGCCTCCCCAGGGAGAAAGGTAAGCCTTGGAACTATTTGCTCACCAAATGCTGGGTTATCTGAAATTATGGAGATAGAAAACATACACAGTACCTGGAAGCAAACAAAGACTGTTTAACTGTAGCTGAAGCCCACCCAGCTTAAATGTTCTCTTGGTGAAAGGCTGGAAAAGGAAGGAAGGTACTCCCAAACTCAAGTGTAACAAACTTGTTCAATAAATGAATCCCATTCATACAATGGAATACTACACAGCTGTGAAAAAAATTGAGGCAGCTCTAAATATCTTAGATGTTACAACTTACTAGAAATAGGAAAAAACCAAACTTTGGGGGCAAAAAGGGGACATATGAACTTATATATACTTGTATATATATAGAATATACCTAGAAGGAGAAACAGGAGTGGTTTACCTCTGAGGATAAAGTCTAGGGTTCTAAAATAGAAGGAAGAGTTACTTTTCATGACATGCCCTTGTGATCTGTCTGCACATGTTACTTTGAATTTGTATTGTTTTTAATTTAAAATTTACTTATGTGAAAAGAAATAAAAATTTGACAAGTTATTCCAGAGCTTGAAGCAAAGTACAGTTCCCAAGCCCTCCCTGGAACAGAAAGAAAAAAAAGATACTTTCTTCTACTCTGTGGCACCTGCCTTATGATACCCAATCCCCAAAGCCATAGTTAGTGCCACAATGACACCTGGCCTCTGTGTCTTGTTAGTGTTGCAGGAAGGGAGACCCCTTCCAGGGCCCACTAACATTAGTTGTACTTTTCGGTCAATCCTTTGACCAATATTTTTTAAATGTCCAATTATCCATGACTGGAATCATTAAAAAGAAATCTAAAACTAACCCTTTGTCCACCTGTATGGTCAGGCCACTCAAGATGGCTGTTCTCTTGCTCTCTGTACACCCCTGCCCGACCAGGGCCTGCTTCCCCTACACCCTGCTCACAGGACTGACCTTCCTACGTACCTGCCCCAGGCCCCAGCTAGTAATTTTTCTTATCGAAGGGGCCGTGAGGGGCGTACCCCCGGTAACTAATGAGGCCACCTGACGTCACTTCCCCTATAATTGGGAACCTCCCCTTCCCCCTGGGAGCGAAGCCTGCTGCCATGTCCTGCCCGCGTCCGCAGCACACAGTGGGGTGTCACTCTAGGACCTTGCTTCAGGCAGGTAAGCTCCCCCATCTGTTAAATCATTAATGTCTCTATTGCTTCGGTGCAGCTGAACACCACCCAAAGGCCCTCCCACCCCATCCCCACCCCTAGCTTGAGAAAATGTTATTTTTTGTTCATATTTTCCCTCTTCGTGAAATCAGTATGTTTAGGCGCTTCCTTTTCAGAAGATGCAGCTCATCCCCATGAGGGCTCTGAGGGCAGCTCCTTGGAAGCCATACCCCCTAGAACACAGGGCCCTAAACTTTGAAATAAGCAACAACTAAAAAGGCTCCAGAACACCTGAAACATCAGTTGTCACCAAACCCTATGTTAACATTCTGGACTTTGTTCCTTAAACCAGTGATTTTTAAACTTGAGTGTGTGTCAGAACCGCCTGCAGGGCTTGTTAAAGCACAAAGTGCCGGGCCCCAGCCGCAGGGTTTCTGATGCAGTAAGTCTGAGGTAGGGCCCACTTCTCATTTCTACCACGCTCCCCGGTGAGGCTGCTGGTTTTGGTCTGGGGACCACACTTAGACTCTGGAAATTGTAAGGAATTAGCCTAAGGTACTGATCTTCATTAAAATCTTTACTAACTGAAATGTATGTATACTTAACATCTTTATCATAAATATAGTACATATTCATTAGAGGAAATGTGGTTTAAAAACGAAAAGTAGAGGGCTTCCCTGGTGGCGCAGTGGTTGAGAGTCCGCCTGCCGATGCAGGGGACACGGGTTCATGCCCCGGTCCGGGAAGATCCCACATGCTGCGGAGCAGCTGGGCCCGTGAGCCATGGCCGCTGAGCCTGCGCGTCTGGAGCCTGTGCTTCGCAACGGGAGAGGCCACAACAGTGAGAGGCCCGCGTACCGCAAAAAAAAAAAAAAAAAAAAGTCCCTGGAGGAGACAGTGTCAGGCAGTAATTCCTTCCGGCTGCAGTGCATGGCAGAGGCAGGAAAGCAGCAAGAGGAGAGGCGGAAAGAGGGGCTGGGGCCTTGTTTTAGGGGGCACAGCCCTGTCCCCGCCCTGCACTCGAAGCCAGCACGCCCGCCCATGCAGCGGGAACTGAGCTGAGCTCCAGAGGGCGAGTTTCCAGGTGGGAGAGTCGGCTCTGCTGTCTCCTGGCCCGGAATCTTACAGCTCCCTCACGCTTTTGTCTCGTTGATACATGTTGCTGCTCCTGGCCCAGTCCCATCTGTGCCCTGACACTTCTCCTCCTTTAGAATTCTGGCCAAGCATGGAGAAAAGCCTCTTTCTTGGCTTCTTTTGTCAAGTAGGGGCATGCTGCCACTTTGAAGAGCTGCATGTCCCAATCCCAGGGTCCTCTGAGTTTGAGTTTCATCTCTAATCTCGGGATAATGAGTAATGACTAAATGGGTCTTGTGTATAAAGTACCTAGTACGGTACCTGGCACGTAGTAAATACTCAATACATGGTAGCAGTTATTAAGATGATTTAGGAAGATAATTCTGAGCAGCATAAGGATAGCTAGTAGGGGAAAGGGAAGCGAAAATAACACACTTATCGAGAGCTTACTGTGTGCCATGCACTGTTCTGAGGACTTTATATTTAAACTCAAATCTTACAGCAACCCTGCAAAGTAGGTACTATCATCCCATTATATAGGTGAGGAAAATTGAAGCACAGAAAGGTTAATTTTTTGAGATCACACAAGCTAGGAAGCTGTAGACGAAGAATATGAACACAGGCAATCTGGCTCCACAGCCCTTACTCCTTATTTTTTGTTGAGGTATAATTGACATATAACATTACAGTTGACTCTTTTTTAAAAAAGTTTATTTATTTTATTTATTTACTTTCGGCTGCTTTGGGTCTTCGTTGCTGCACGCGGGCTTTCTCTAGTTACAGCGAGCAGGGGCTGCTCTTCATTGCAGTTCACGGGCTTCTCATTGTGGTGGCTTCTCTTGTTGCGGAGCACGGGCTCTAGGTGCGTGGGCTTCAGTAGTTGTGGCACGAGGGTTCAGTAGTTGTGGCTTGCGGGCTCTAGAGCGCAGGCTCCGTAGTTGTGGCGCACGGGCTCAGTTGCTCTGCGGCATGTGGGATCTTCCCGGACCAGGGTTCGAACTCGTGTCCCCTGCTTTGGCAGGCGGGTTCTTAACCACTGCACCACCAGGGAGGTCCCCATTACAGTTGACTCTTGAATAGCATGAGTTTGAACTGCACGGGTCCACTTATATGCAGATTCTTTTTCAATAAATATACGCTACAGTACTACACAATCTGCAGTTGGTTGAATCCAAGGATGCAGAACCTTGGATACAGAGGGCTGACTGTAAAGTTATAGGTGATTTTCAACTGCATGGGGGTGTCGGGGCCCCTAAGCCCTGCATGGTTCAAGGGTCAACTGATTAGTTTCAGGTGTACAACATAATGATTTGATATTTGTGTATATTGCAATATGATCACCACAATAAGTCTAGTTAACATTTATCACCATAGTTACAAATTTATTTTCTTCTGATGAAGACTTTAAAGATTTACTTTCTTAGCAACTTTCAAATATGCAATACAGTATTATTAACTGTACTCACCATGCTGTACACTACATCCCCACGACTTAATTATTTCATAACTGGACGTTTGTACATTTTGACCTCCTTCACCCATTTAGCCCCTCCCCCAGCCCTTGCCCTTAATCACTAGGTGTACCACCTCTAAGCAGGGAGGCCTTTTAGAAGGGAGGATGAGGAGTTCACATGAGCCAAGAAGGAGACCTGGACTAATCTAGTGCCTAAGGGTTTGCAAAGTGGGAAACAATGAAAGACGCAATGCAGAGACTATAATCTGGCAAGCGAACTTGGTAACCAACTGCAAATAGTGAATGTTGGATGAAGAGGCAGAACTCATTTCTACCGTGTATGATTTTCACAAATCATGAAAAGATAAAAATCAGTTGTATGTTACCACGGGATTGGGGGGGGAGGGATAAATTGGGAGATTGGGACTGACATATACACCCAGTACTATATATAAAATAGATAACTGATAAGAACCTGCTGTATAGCAAAGGGAACTCTACTCAATACTCTGTAATGGCCTATGTGGGAAAAGAATCTAAAAAAAAATCAGAGTGGATATATGTATATGTATAACTGATTCACTTTGCTGTACACCTGAAACTAACACAACATTGTAAATCAACTATACTCCCAAAAAAAAAAAATCAGTTGTATGTTCTAAGAAATTACATCACGTCCTGTTAAGTTTTTAAGAGATATTTGAGAAACTTGAAACATCTTATACAGTGGATGGAGAATCAATCTGATTTTGGACTGCCATTGTTGAAATATGAGAAGACAAATGAACCTCTACTTCGTCCTTCTTCAACCTAGAGATTCTCCTTCTTCTGTGGTTATGCCAAAGCCATCCATGTCAGAAGTGTCTTCTGCGTTCAAGTCTTAAGTAAGTGAAAATTAACAATATGCACATCTGACTCCAGTATGGCATGTCTGTCTGAAAGTCAGTCACAACTCTCCACACCTTCCAAAGAATGACTCCCTCACACGCCCTCCACCAGTATCACTCACCAACAACTCTTCTCTCTTCCTTTCTTATATTATGAATTCAAAGTTATTTGCTTTAAAATTGCTATTTATTACACATAGAAACATGTTTTCACTGTCCAATTGATCTATTTTTCTATCTGCAAAAAGTTGTTTCAGTATCTCGGGTTGGGTTAGGTATATCATGATTTTTTCCATTGAAATTAATGGTAACTTTTTTTATTTAATAACTTTTCACTTAGCAGCTGGGCTTTTAGGATAAAATGAAGAATGATGTATTTTGGTCATGTAGTAGAAATTCAGTATGTGTTTGAATGAATAGAATGGGTGTATGCACCAGTGAAAGTCACAGGAGGAAGGAGTTGCAGGATGGAGAAAAGAGGGCTGCTCCTGCTCCGTGGCAAGAACACATAAATGGTACATTCTTTTCTTTCTACTCTCTTATTTCAGTCTCTTAGTAGCTATTTGCGAGACTTATTTTTTCTCATTTGGTCCTTTGAAAGCTAAGATTATGAGATCTAGAGATCAATAATCTTTGATTTTTATAAATAATCTCCTTTTGAAATGGTAAAGTTCTACTATGTTCATCTCCAGGTTCTACTAGGCTACCCTCCCTTGTGAACCAGGCCAGTCCTCAAGACTAGGGATTGTGCTGTGAAAGGCCTGTGTTACAGTGTGGACATTGCCTTGGAAAGGTAGAAAATGAATCCACTAGAAGCCATTAGTTAGTGCCCTAAGGGGTGAGCTCTCCTCTGCCACATTGTCCAGAGGTTGAAACTTGGCCCAGAGAAATGTAGATGGCTGAAAAGAGGCCCCTGAAAAAACCAGAAAGGCCGTGTGTAGGTGCTGGATTCCTGGACCTGAGAATGGGTTGATGCGGAAAGCTATAGATTGAATGTTTGTGTCCCCCCCCCAAAAAATTCATATGTTGAAATTCTAACCCCCAATGGGATGGTTTTAGGAGGTAGAGCCTTTGGGAAGTGATTAAGTCATGAGAGTTGAGCCTTCTCAAATGGGCTTAGTGCCCTTATAAGAGACATGAGAGAACTTGCTTCTTTTCTCTGCTCTCCGCTGTGTGAGGACACAGCAAGAAGGCAGCCATCTGTAAAGCAGGAAGAGGGTTCTCACTAGAACCCGACAATGCTGGCACCCTAATCTCAGACCTCCTAGCCTCCAGAACTGTGAGAAATACATTTCTGTTATAAGCCACCCAGTTTCTATGGTACTATGTTATAGCAGCCCACACTAAGATAGGAAGCCATCAAAACAGAGGACAAATATGCTAAAAATAAGCAATCAGCTTCATTAGTTTCACTAGAGTTGGCCGTACTTGTTGCATTTAATATTGTTCAGAATGTGTTATCCATTGGCTGAAGATTAGACATGTGGTCATAGAGATTTTTTCATTGCAGTGGTATTTGTTAGAGTGAGCTTTGAATTCTTTCTTTTTTTAATTTTTATTTATTTATTTTTTTGCGGTTCGCGGGCCTCTCACTGCTTTGGCCTCTCCTGCTGTGGAGCACAGGCTCCGGACGCGCAGGCTCAGTGGCCATGGCTCACGGGCCCAGCCGCTCTGTGGCACGCGGGATCCTCCTGGACCGGGGCACGAACCCGCGTCCCCTGCATCGGCAGGCGGACTCTTAACCACTGCGCCACCAGGGAAGCCCCTGAATTCTTTCTTAAAGAAAACCAAGCAGTGTCCATGTAAATTAGAAGTCCAGCCTTGGACATTGCTTGTGGCAGACACTCTTGGCTGCCTACCCAACAGCCCTGTTACCTCCTTTCTCTATAACAAATAGAACTCTGATTTTGTTCAAGCTGTGTGTTTCAAGGAAGGTCAGGACACTTCCTAGCCTCAGAGGATGAATCTTGAGTAGTCAAAGCCAATCACTGGTGATTGGTTTGGGAACAAATTTGTGACACACAATTCTGGTCAGTTGGACATAAGGGAAAGTCTTCTGGGGGTAGAGTGCAAGTCTTCTGGGAAACTCAAAGAGATACATAAGGAGAAACTGGTCTTTCTGCCTCTGTCTTTGGCTGGGTGAATAGGTGATAGTAGGTCCTGCTGCAGCCTTCTTGCAACCATTAGGGGGCAAACGTGGACTAATGCCAACATGCTGAGGATGGCAGAGGGGAAAGAAAAAACCTGGGTTCTTGATGACATCATTAAATTTCTGTATGAACTAACCCTAGAACGTCCTTCCTATGGACTTGTTGCATGAGGTAATGAAGGTTTTTTTCTGTTTAAGCCCCTGCTACTCAAGATGCAGTATGATTACCAGTAGCATCAGCATGCTTGGGAGCTTGTTAGAAATGCTCCAGACCTAGAATCAGAAGCTGCATCTTAAAAAGAGCCCCTGGTGATTCCTAGCCACATTAAAATTTGAGAAGTGCCGGTTTAAGCTGTTCCTAGTTAGATTTTCTGGTATTGGCAGGTAAAAAGCAAACTGACATGCTGTCTTACAAAGTAATAGCAAAGAGCTTGTTTTATAGCACCAAGAAGAGGATGCAAGGAAAAGACAAAAGTGTTTCTATCTATGCAAGTCTTTGAGACCTATTAGAAAAGTCCCCTTGCTCTTTAAACTGCTTTATTTCTAATATCGAGAGGAAACAACTTATCACATAGTGGTTGCACTTTTTAGCTTCAAAAGGCAGTGAAAACAGTTCTTTTTTTCCCATCTGTTTATTTTTTTAAGGGAAATTTAGTTTTTAAAAAATTTTTAAATTTATTTTATTTATTTTTGGCTGTGTTAGATCTTTGTTGCTGTGTGCAGCTTTCTCTGGTTGCAGCGAGCAGGGGCTACTCATTATTGCGGTGTGTGGGCTTCTCATTGCGGTGGCTTCTCTTGTTGCGGAGCATGGGCTCTTGGCGCACGGGCTTCAGTAGTTGTGACACGCAGGCTCAGTAGTTGTGGCTCGTGGGCTCTAGAGCGCAGGTTCAGTAGTTGTGGCGCACTGGCTTAGTTGCTCCGTGGCATGTGGGATCTTCCCGGACCAGGGCTCGAACCCGTGTCTCCTGCATTGGCAGGTGGATTCTTTTTTTTTTTTTTTTTTTTTTTTTGCGGTACGCGGGCCTCTCACTGCTGTGGCCTCTCCCGTTGCGGAACACAGGCTCTGGATGTGCAGGACCAGTGGCCATGGCTCATGGGCCCAGCCGCTCCGCGGCACGTGGGATCCTCCCAGACCGGGGCACGAACTCATGTCCCCTGTGTCGGCAGGCGGACTCTCAACCACTGTGCCACCAGGGAAGCCCTGGCAGGTGGATTCTTAACCACTGGGTCACCAGGGAAGCCCTGTTTTGTTTTCTGTTTTTTTTTTTTTTTTGAAGTATAGTTGATTTATAATGTTCTGTTAATTTCTGCTGTACAGCAAAGTGATTCAGTTATACATATATATACATTCTTTTTAATATTCTTTTCCATTATGGTTTATCACAGGATATTGACTATAGTTCCCTGTGCTATACAGTAGGACCTTGTTGTTTATCCATTCTATATATAATAGTTTGCATCTGCTAATCCCAAACTCCCAATCCATCCCTCTCCCACTGCCTGCCCCCTTGGCAACCAGAAGTCTGTTCTCTATGTCTGTGAGTCTATTTCTGTTTCGTGGATAAGTTCATTTGTGTCATATTTTAGGTTCCACATGTAAGTGATATCATATGGTATTTGTCTCATTCTGACTTACTTCACTTAATATGATAATCTCCAGGTCCATCCATTTTGCTGCAAATGACATTATTTCATTCTTTTTTTCATGGCTGAGTAGTATTCCATTCTATGTATGTACCACATCTTCTTTATCCATTCATTTGTCGATGGACATTTAGGTTGTTTCCATGTCTTGGCTCTTGTGAATAGTGCTGCTATGAACATTGGGGTGCATGTATCTTTTTGTTGTAGTTCTGTCCAGATATATGCCCAGGAGTGGGATTGCTGGATCATGTGGCAACTCTATTTTTAGTTTTTTGAGGCACTGCCATACTGTGAAAACAGTTGTTACGGTCACTAAAATTGCAGGCTGTGTGAACACCTCTTGAGTTCACATCTCCAGGTAAATGAATAGTAAAAGTGGCAAGAAATGGAAAGAGAACAAGACACCAAAAGAAAAAGAAGTTCTAAATCAATTACTGGGTTTAGATCAATAAGGCATCTCAGATTTCCTCATATATGTAGTTACTCAAGAGTAATTGCAGTGTCCATCCAGATTGCAAATATGTTAATAGCACAAAATGAAATAATTCTGAGTTGTTAAGAGAAAACAAGATATTCTCATAACATTATTATTCCTGAAAAGACTACTCAAGTTTTCTGAGGTTGTCCAAAACAGGCATTTGCACAAGTCATTCTGTGTTTATCCTGAGTTTAAACATCTGTTAAAATACAAGAGGCCACTAAATTTGATTACTTAATGGTCTATCGGTAGACTTTTAATTTCAACAACAAAATTTCAACAAACAAAAATTCTGCAGCTTTTTTTAGGGAGACTACTCTGTTGTGATTATTTTTCAACAACAAGCTATTGGGAAATCATTTAGGTTGGTGCTTATTGTGAAAACACTGTTAACAACATTATTTCATAGCCTGCATTCCTGAAATCTCATTTATTATATTTGAGAAGGAAACAGCTGAGCAAAAATTATGCTGAGGATTTAGAGGTTAAACCAATGTAATATTTAGTGATGATCTTTAAAAAATTAAGGCCCCAGGTGCACAAATTTCATTGGCATTTCACATTATAAAATCACCCTATTTATACCACAGAATCGCTGGGAGAAAAAATGGAGATGCACTATTCTACAGTGTTCCTAGAAGCTGTCTTGTGGCATGATGCAAACCAAAAGAGACTCCAAAAGAACAAGCAAGCCACTTCAAAACCTTGGTTTGATCAGTTTAAGTATCTGTGGAATATGATAGCCAAAGCCAATCAGGAATAACTTCTGAACAGGATGTTTGCACATTCCCCATTAAAGAACTGATGGAGACAACTTTTCCCCAATAAGTCACTTGGAAGTTCATGGCTCTATTTGTACTTTTGCTTCATGATCCTTTCCCTTCCGGTTGCCTGCTTTGCTTTCCTCTTGAGCATCTCCAGGGATGGAAATGTACCTGAGAAAGAAAAGGAGAAAAAGTTGAGACACATCTTTGAGTGGTTTCAAGGTTTAACTGAAAGATTTGCCTCAAGAGGAGGTGGCAAGACACGGATGGTGTTTGTGCACTGTGCATGGAGCTTACATATCTGTGTCCTCCTGGACTCTGTTCTCGTGGGAACCTGGCTCTATTTCTTCTGTCGGTTGCATTTATAATCCTCAGTATTCAGACAAGGTGAGGCTGAAGAGTTTCACGTGGAGTTATCAGATACTCGTATCTACCGTATATCTGCTGTGAGACCCTCTAGCCTGTGCGGGATGTGGGGATGCAGGTATATAGGACTTGTTTCCCTACCCTGAAAACACTTATAGTCTAGCTAAGGAATAAAAAACTAAGTCATACTGAAGTTTTCACTTTTGCTTATTTTCCTCCCAAATTTTATAGCTTAGAGGAAGGCTTTTTTTTTTTCTTTCGGTGGCCCTGGGCCCTCAGCAGTGAAAGTGCAGAGTCCTAACCAATGGACCTCCAGGGAAGTCCCTTAGAGGAAGCTTGTGGGTCATTGAGTTTAGCTGTCCCCTTACACCGATAAACTCTCTGGGCCTCAATTTCTTTTTAATGAATTAATTAATTTTGGCTGCGTTGGGTCTTCGTTGCTTCATGCGGGCTTTCTGTGGTTGCGGCAAGCGGGGACTACTCTTCGTTGCAGTGCGCAGGCTTCTCATTGCAGTGGCTTCCCTTACTGCAGAGCACGGGCTCCAGGCACATGGGCTTCAGTAGTTGTGGCACACGGGCTCAGTAGTTGTGGCTCACAGGCTCAGTAGTTGTGGCGCACGGGCTTAGTTGCTCCATGGCATGTGAGATCTTCCCGGACCAGGGCTCGAACGCGTGTCCCCAGCATTGGCAGGCGGACTCTTAACCACTGCGCCACCAGGGAAGCCCCTGGGCCTCAATTTTATTAAGAGACCTACTTAAGGTCTCATAATTGATAAATGATGGCAATAGCACCCTGGGCTTTTTGGTTCTCAGAGTTGTGCTCTCTTTCTGTCCCTCAGTGCCTTTCGGTGAATAATCTTGAAATACTTTGTTCATGAAGCTTCCAGGATGCCAGACTCTCTTGGCTTTCCTCCTACTTCACTGAGGGTTTTTTCTTGGTTACCCCTGCTGATTCCTTTTCAACTGCCCAAACTGTAAATGTTGGAAGGCTCCAGGTCTCTCTTCTTACAGCACTTCTCTGTTTACCCTCCCTCCCTTCCCCGGTGATCTCATCCAATTTATAGCTTTATATTATCTGTGTGCAGATGCATTTCTCCCTTCATTCTAGATTTACATATCCATCTGTTCCTACCTGGCATCTCTATTTGGATGTCTATGAGGCATCCTCAAACTTAATATACCCCCAAATGAACCCTTGCTCTTCCCCCAAACCTGATCTTCACAGAATCTTCCCCAATTCAATAAATGGCAACTCCGTTCTTCTCTATTCTCATTATGCTTTTATTTTTCTCCATTGCAGTTATCCCGTATGACATTATCATGTCTTACATATTTATTTGTTTATTATATTAGTTAGGGTATTGTCAAATGACTATAAGCAAGAAACCCCAGAGTACCATGGCTTGAAGAATATAGAAATGAACAGTCTACACCAGTAGAGTATCTCTGCTCCAGTCATTCAGAGATCTGGGATCCTCCCACTGTGTTGCTCTGCCACCTCCTACAGCACTTTTCTCATATGCATGACTGAAGCTGGGTTACTACCAGGTTCAGGTCCCTGCTGGCTGAAAAGGGGAAGAGAACGTGAAGGAGGCACAGCCAAAGTCTCAAAGCCCAATTTAGGAAGTAGCGTAAGTCACTGCCACTCACATTTCATCAGCGAGAACTTAGTCACATGACCACACCTAACTCTAAAGGAAACTGAGAAATATAGCTTAGCATCCCATTTTCCAAGGGATAGGTGGAAAATGGATTTTTGGTGGACAACCATCAACATATCTGTAGCCTTTCTCCTCATTAGAATAGGAGCTCAATGAAGGTGGAGATTTTTGTTGGTCTTATTCATTTCTGTATTCTGGAAACCCAGAATAGCTCCTGGCACATGAAAAGAGCTCAATAAATATTTGTTGAATAAGTGAAGGAGTTGCGGCTGTGAAGGCTTTCCTCCTGGACTTTATAGGAGAAAACATATCTCCCCTAGGACAACCTGGCATTGAATTTTTTTACTTTATCACATGAGAGCTCAGTAGAATACTTCACTCAGGGAAATGGGATCTCAGATTTCTCTTACTGCATCTCACTAGTGAAGCAGTTGCAAATTCTTCACCCACTAGTATCATACAGAAGCAGCCCCACAGACGGTCCCCCTGTGTATTGAAAGATGACCAGGGCTAAAGGAAGAGGAGTATTCTCCTTGGTTCAATAGGGAGTCCTAGAACTAAGTCCTACAGTGATTCGGGATGGCAGGAGTCAGAAGAAATTTTTGCATCAATTAAGGACTGTTGGTTGAAATCTTTGTTGCGTGTTTCCGAACTCAGTAATTTTGTATTAACAATACAGCTCCCTGCCCCTAACCATGGGTGATGTTCGTGCTGCTAATTAACCAAAATTGAAAGGATCCAAAGAGCCTGAAGAGTGGCCAGAGAAAGTCTCTGATGGTCTGTGAACTCAAGATCCTATCCCTCATACCGCCGCCCCCCTTCCCCGAGCAGACAGGACCCTTCCTCAACTCACTCCCATTCACAGACAGAGCATATTCCCGCAACACTTGTCCTTCAGATGTTCAAAATATAGCTTTTTAAAACTTACTGAGTAACCCAAAGCTCCTTACAATAACCTTTTAGGGCCAGTTGTATTTTACCAAAAGTTTCCTTGTGCAAACAGATGCCTCTGATGTAAGGGTTGGCTCTGTCGGGCTCCAACAGTGGAAGAGAGGAAATAACCATGAAGCCCAGGAACAGAAAAAAGTTTCCTTCCTTCAGGAGAAAAAAAAATCCCAACACCATTTTCAGTTTAAACTGAGTAATGCAACAAAACGTGGGACTGCAACATTTGTCTTTTTAACAGCCTTTATCTATGTTTGTACTAACATTCTCAATGGGTGTTGTTTTAGCTGTCAACTCAAACCCAAAGAATTAAGCTCTAGTGTTAAGCTGGCTAAAGTCATTTAAAACAAATAATAGTGAGGTGTTTGGGGGTGTGATTTTTGTTTTGCTCTTCACATTTCGAAATGCAAAGATTGAAACTCCAAACCCTCCAAGTGATTTTTATAAATAGAGCCAAGTTTGAGGCATCATCCCCGCCTCCTTTTCAGAGAATATGTTGCTAAGTCACAATATGTTGATGAGCTCTGGTGTGGAATCCATCTTACTAAGAAGACCAACGGCAAAGTTGTTTTTGGAAATTATTTTTCTTTTTTTGTTTGTTTGTTTTTTGCGGTACGGGCCTCTCACTGTTGTGACCTCTCCCGTTGTGGAGCACAGGCTCCGGACGCGCAGGCTCAGCGGCCATGGCTCACGGGCCCAGCCGCTCCGCGGCATGTGGGATGTTCCCGGACCGGGGCACGAACCCGTGTCCCCTGCATCGGCAGGCGGACTCTCAACAACTGCGCCACCAGGGAAGCCCTGTTTTTGGAAATTATTGAGTTATTTATCTGTGGTCCCGAAGCCTTCTTTTCTGGTCTTTTGGAAAATGGTAAATGCTTCAAAACTCTTTAAGGATACTGACAGTTTAATTTGTATGCCTCCCTTGTTGAATATTCTGGGGCACTGCACAAAAATATTAGCGAGGAAAACAGCAGTGAATGAATACAAAGATTCAAGACAGGGTTTTTTAAAGAAAGGAGAAATTAAAAGCGCACACAAGAGGGAAGAGATATGGGGATATATGTATAACTGTTTCACTTTGTTGTAAAGCAGAAACTAACACACCATTGTAAAGCAATTATACTCCAATAAAGATGTTAAAAAACAACAACAACCCACACAAGTCAGCAGACCCATTATCTGTGGTTAATGTTTGCTTCCATCCACTTCCAAATGATTTGATTATCTTTTGGTCTGTTTTTATGTTATGCTTTAATAATTTGATTATTCTTTTTAATCCATTCTTTCAAATGTTGAAAAAGATATGGTTGCATGAGAATATTGTTTCATTTGTCTTTGTGTTTGAATTCCATGAAAGTCCTGAAAAACACTACTCAATTTGGGGGAGCTGAAGGGAGAACCTGCCATGCAGACCCAGATCTACAAGAAAGAATACACTGGTTCCTTGTTTAGTTAGAAATTTGTTAGGACAATTTTGAAGGAAACAAAACCTAACAGCTTCTATTGAACATATTGTATTTCTGGAAATACAATTAGCATTACCCTTTCTGAGTTTCCTTTTCATGCTTCAGTTTAGATATTGGGTGGTAAAGGCTGTATGTTAGCCATGAAAGGAAAGTCTGTGTCCCCAATTTCCAAAGAGCACCTGAAAGTTGAACTTTAAGAAATAAAGTATCAATCATGAAATGTTCAGAATGGGCAAATCTATAGAGACAGAAAGATTAGTGGTTGCCTAGACCACGGGATGGGAGATGAAGGGAGATGGGGAGTGACCACTAATGGGTGTGTAGTTTCTTTTCTTTTTTTTTTTTTTTGTAGTTTGTTTTGGAGGAGAAGAAAATGTTCTAAAATTAGATTGTGGTGACGGTTGCACAATTCTGTGAATATACTAAAAAACATTGAACTGTACACTTTAAATGGGTGAATTGTGTGGTGTGGGAATTATATCTCAATGAAGCTGTTTTTTTTTGTTGTTTCTTTTTTTAAAAAACCATGAGCCATGATGACAGGCTTAAAGCAATGCTTTGGGCAATGCTAAACACACAGACACACATATACACCTTTCCTGCCTCCTTCCCTTACCAACTCCATCCCTGGCTCATGAAAGCAGGACAGACCTAGGCATCCACTAGGCTGGCCTGAATGGAAAGAACAGACTTTCTTCAGCAAGAGAGATTGAAAATAAAAAAAGGAAATTTGGATCATTATTGTTTCCATTTGTGAGAAAATCCATTGTTTACCTCAGTCACCACACACATTTCTTAAATGCTGAATGCAAGAGTCTGTGAGTCCCCTCAGAAACATGGGTGATAGACAAAGTCTCACCCTATACACCTTTGTTCACACCGCTGATTTAGCAAGTGACAGTGTGTCATTTACCTCCAGGGATGGACAATAAGGGATTTCAAAATGTTGGAAGTATGTTTTGAGTTTTATGAGAGAAGCTAGCATGTGAGTAGGGAGGACTTCTACAGACGCCATAGAACTACCTGGGTATGTGGAATTCCCTGGTGGTCCAGTGGTTGGGACTTCGTGCTGTCACTGCCGAGGGCACGGGTTCAATCCCTGGTCAAGGAACTAAGACCCCGTAAGCCTCACAGGGCGGCCAAAATAAATAAATAAATAAAAAGAACTACCTGGGTATGAAATGAAGAAAGTTAAGAAGGAAGCAAAAGGAATCCTCAATATTTGATCTGCCTACAGTTGGTCAGAGTTAAAGGAAGGCACAATGGCCCTGTTCCCCCCTCATCCTCTTTGCCCCCTTTGGGATCCTAATTCCAGAAATGAGGAAGGTTAGCTGCTTTGGGGTACAAGAGGGTTTGTTTGTGTGTGGGGGGTGGTGTTTATGATGGTGTGTGTGAATACATGTTAATTCTGCACTTACCACTTCTGTCACAGCCTGCCTCAGGGAGGGAATGAAAATCACAGACTGCTCAAAATGGTCAAGTTAGGATAATTTTAAAAAAAGAATTTCTTGAATATTGACTGGACATTTGATAAGGAATTAGTGTTAAACATTTTTAAGAAGTGATAATGGTATCATGATTATATTTTTGAAAGAGTCCTTGTCTTTCTGAGATATATACTGGAATATTTATGAGTAAATATTCATAAATGAAACAAATATTATAAAATATAACAATATTATATTTTGGATTTGCTTCAAAAATTTAGACGAAGAGGAAGTAGGTGGGTGTAAAGGATGAAACAAGACTGGCCAGGAACCATTAATTGTTGAAGTGAGTGCAACAAGTGAAGGGGTTCATTATAATGTTCTGTCTACTTTTATAAATGGTTGATGTTTTCCATGACAAAAAGATAAAAAATTTAGAAAAAATAGATTTTCACAAATATTCAGAACAAAAGATGCTAAAAAGGGGGCATTTAGTAGAACTGAAACACTTGCCAAAAGAATATTCTAACATTACAATAAAAGAACAGTTGCCAAACATGAATGGTAACGCTACTTTATAATCAAGTTCAAGTGGATGACAGCGTTCTAGCAGTGTCTACCTCTGTCGGCCATTTAGAAGGGAGTTGACCCAAATAGGAAGTAACCCCTCTGAGGCTAGTTGGGAGTAGCAGGCTGACGCCAGGCAGTGCAGAGAGCACTGGCCTGGCGGCCTCTTGGACTGCACATGCTGCCAATCCAAGAGGAGTTTCCCAGCTGAGAGCAGGAAGAAGGGATTTAAGAAAAGAAGAAAAACAACCTTTTTTTAGGCTGGAAATTATTCTGTTTGTTTTTTTTTTTCTTTGACAGGAAGGACAAGAATTAAGGTTAAATTCTTGCCTACCTCAACAACATGAATGTCCTCCCTCATAAAATTTTTTATTCTTTCACTTCACATTCATGCAGTTTGACCTTTCTATAGTGTGACACACATTGGGATTTCAGCTCACTTGCATGAAACTGATGAGGGCCTTGTATTAACTGGAATTTTGCTACATTTTCTGTTCAAGAGAAATTTTAGACTACTAACCAAAAAAAGGTATAGGAGGATTTGTTATTTTTCTCAAAGAAATTTTGTACATTTTTTACACCTAATTTGCGTCCACAGTTATGGTGTTTTATTTATAACTATACTGTAGATCAGGGGTCTCTTTCTATCAATAGTTTGGGCTCTGAAGGCCCAATGGTCTCAGCTGCAGCCACTCAACTCTGCCAGTATAGCAGCCTTGGACAATACGTAAACTAATGGGTATGGCTGGGTTCCAATAAAACTTGATTTACAGAAACAGGTGGCAGGCCAGATTTGACCTGCAGGCCATTATTCACTGACCCCTGATAAACTTTATCAATAATGGGCCTGTATTAGTTTCCTATCACCACTGTAACAAATTACCACAAACATAATGACTTAAAACAATACAGATTTATTATATTACAGTTCTGGAGGTCAGAAGTCTGAAATGGGTCTCTCTGGGCTAACATCGAGGTAGTAGGAGGGCTGTGTTCCTTCTGGAGTCTCTAAAGGAGTGTCCTTTTCCTTGCCTTTTCCAGTTTCTTCAGGCTGCTGGCATTCCTTGGTTCATGGCCCCTTCCTCCATCTTCAAAGCCAGCAATGGCCGTCAGTCTTTCTCACATCACGTCACTCTAAAACTTCTCTCTTCCACATTTAAGGATCCTTGTGATTACATTGAGCCCACCTGGATAATCTAAAATAATCTCATTTTAAGGTCTGCTGATTCAGCTACCTTAATTCCATCTCAATCTTAAGTCTCTTTTGCCATGTAACATAATGTATTTACAGATTCTGGGAATTCGAACATGGACATCTTTGGGGGAGTCACTATTTTCTCTATCACAGGGCCTAATAGGAAATAACCCATCGACTCATCACACTCTGGTTAGGTTTTTGCTCATTCTTGGCAGTTGGCTCACGTCATTGGCAAGGATGAGTGTACATCAGCAGAGGAAGAATAACACTTCCAGTTTTAAAAACAGGACAGCTAGTTCACTGTGATACAGAGGACTGTGTGTGCATCAGTGTGTATCAGAGCACACTGGGGAAGCAGTATGGGACACAACTGAGAGCATGGGCTCTGGGGTACAGTGATTCACAACCCTGCTCCAGCACTTATAAGACCTTGAATCAATTACTTTCCTTTTCTGTGGCATCAATTTCCCCATGGATCAAATGGGAATAACACTTACCTTGCAGGGTATTGTGCATATTAAATGAGATTAAATGGGAAGCAACCAGCACAATGCCTAGCCTATAATTTAATGCTATTTCGGCAGAACAATGGGATTCTACTTTGAGTCGAACCTTGTCCCTTTGAACACAATAAACACTTGGAGAAAGCATGCTATGGCCTAATTTCCCTGCAAGGCCAATTTTGGTTCTGCCCCCACTATAGCATTATAATTGGGTCCTAATTATGAAGTCCAAAGCAACAATCAGGACTCCCCTTGTGGCACAGTGGTTAAGAATCTGCCTGCCAATGCAGGGGATATGGGTTCAATCCCTGGTCTGGGAAGATCCCACATGCCGCGGAGCAACTAAGCCCGGGCGCCACAACTACTGAGCCTGCGCTGTAGAGCCCGTGCTCCGCAACAAAGAGAAGCCACCGCAATGAGAAGCCCATGCACTGCAACGAAGAGTAGCCCCCGCTCTCTGCAACTAGAGGAAGCCCACGTACAACAACGAAGACCCAACGCAACCAAAAATAAATAAATTTAAAAAAATAAAATAAAGCAACATTCACAGGGCCTCAAAATAGCACTATACATAAGCACCTAGTTAATTAAAACGTTCTCAGGGTGATAGTATCTCAAAATATTTGCTCTCAAATTACTCTGGCAGATCATCCGCTGGGGACACTGCTGAGGGCTTGCCAAGTACAGCATTCATCATATGTTAAAAATAGATGTCAGAAGGCCATTCAATAAATGCAGCAGCTTTTATAGTCTTATATGACATTAAATTGGTTTAGCCAGGGTATAGGATAAAGCTTGTTCAAATATAACAGCAGGATTATTCTCATTTTGAGAGTCCATCATGAGATGTTTTCAATAAACAAAGTTTCAGCTATTTTGGTGCATAATACATGGCCTCTGCCAGTAAGGTATTTGTAAAAATCTCATTGGCATCTCAATTATTTGTGTTTTAGCATTTTACAGAACCTGAAAAAAGGCAAAATTAATTGCCCAAGCCTACCAAAAAAACAAAAAAACAAACTAATGGCAAACCAGAGAAATGTTGGCTTGCAAACTGGCCCCAGACACAGAGGGCAAGGAGAGACCTAAGAGAGGCAGCCTGCTCCAGATTGGTATGTGGCAAGTTTAATAATAAGCAACGGAACTTAACCTACAAGGCTTGTCTTGGGCAGCCACAAGACAAGTAGATCTCCACAGCTGCCCACCAGAATCTTAAGTTTATAGAGGACTTAACTGGATTTAGTCACATACACAATTCAGATGGTCTCCTCACCACATGGCTATCTCAAGGCTCTATCCTTGGGGCAACTTCTGGGAGCGGGGAAGGCAAGTGGAACACACATTCCAAGGGCAGGGGAGGGAGTGAGGGACTTCCAGTTGCCCAGATCCAGCTGGAGGGTCAACCACCGGTCGCATCTTCTCAATTACTTCCCCCAGTAAGAAAGGAATCCTAAATCCCATTTTGATGCCCCGACCACTAACATACTCACTTGTAGCATTAAGTGAAAATAAATCATTCCCTCATGGAGAACTTCCATAATCTCAGGAGAAATATTGACATTGCATCTGAGTCATATTTCTGTGATCTGTCTGAATATCAAAATCTGAAGCCCTCCGAGCTGCTCCAGTTGCACACCTAGTTTGTTTTTATCCCGAACAGCAGCTGGAATGAAGAGATCATTCTCAAATGCAAACAATTTCAACATTCAGATGGTTTTCATGGCAGTTCATATAGAAAGGAATTTTTTTCCTTGAAGAAAATTATTCCAACTACTAATAGCTTTCTCCTTCCTCATCCCTAGGGCTTCCCATGTTTTTTGAATTCTCCACTTCAGAGTAAATCGTTAAACTGAAGCTGACTCATGTACCCCATGATTAACTGTAACTTCTTTTCCTTTCTTCCTTCAGATCCTTTCCACAATGTGAATATTTCCTGTGGCAGCTAGCCGAAATTCCTCAGCCAGCCAAACTAAGTGAAAGATGATGACCAATTTTTAGTAAGTGAAAGGTCTTTGAAAGTAATTTCAGGATCTCCAGTGAACTTGGAGATAGGCTACTGTCTAATTATATTTTTAAAAATCTGCTTATAATAGCACTAAAATGAGGACAGGGCACGAATGGATAAAGTGGTTGTTGATTACTTCACCTAGCTATTTAAATCAGCATCAATGGTTTTGATGATTTGTTTATCAAAATAGATTTATAAAATATAATCAAAAGCTATCTTATGTCCAAGGAATGTATGTAATTCAACCAGATTCCAAAATTTAAGCCCTTGGAAGAACTGGCCACAGGCATAAAAGGATGTCATTTCCATGCTGTGAACGTTGAATTTGTTCCTTCTTCATATTTACCACTATCATTTCATAACCATATCTTAGTCTTGTTTCTCTTAGCTGACACATGAATTTAGAAGTATGCAACTCTCAAAAGAAAAACACATTTTTTAATGATAATACCCGTTGGTAGTGAGAACACGAAATGAGCCCCAGACACTTCTGATGGAAACGAGAACAGCCTCTGCTTTTTGGCAGTCGTGTATTAAAAGCCTTAAAACTATGCATCATCTTTGATCCAGGTATTCCATTTCTTGAAATTTATTCTAATAAAACCATCAGCAAGGCATGGGAAAATGTATACTTTTGTACAAAGAGGTTCATCACAGATTGTTTATCATATCAAAAACTAAAAATAGTCCATCCCAAAACAGTTAAAGACATTATAACATGTTCATATCATGTGATACATCTACCCAATAAAAATTACATTTTAAAAGAATTTGGTAAAATGATTTAAGATATAGTATTGAGTTAAAAAATAAATTACACACAAAATGTACAGGTCCCATAACTGCAGGGAATGCGGGAGTGGGTCTTAGGCATTGGCAGAAGCCCAGTTACCAGAAACAGGACATAAAGTTGAGGCTAAACTAGCAGCCACGGTGACAGGCTGAGTCCAAGAGAGATAGGCTACATTTCCTTAAATCTCTCCTGAGGATGTCAGAATTGTTCTCATTATACTCCCGAATTCTCGTTCCATTCTTTCTTTTCCCCTCTAAACTTATTTATTTATTTATTTAGGCTGCATTGGGTCTTTGTTGCTGCACGTGGGCTTTCTCTGGTTGTGGTGAGCGGGGGCTACTCTTCGTTGCGGTGCGCAGGCTTCTCTTATTGCAGAGCGCGGGCTCTAGGTGCATGGGCTGCAGTAGTTGCAGTGCACGGGCTCAGTAGTTGTGGCTCACAGGCTCTAGAGTGCAGGCTCAGTAGTTGTGGTGCATGGGCTTAGTTGGTCCACCGCATGTGGGATCTTCCCGGACCAGGGCTCGAACGCATATCTCCTGCATTGGCAGGAGGATTCTTAACCACTGCACCATGAGGGAAGCCCTTATTCCATTCTTATGTAGGCCAATTTATCATCTCTTTAGTGCTTCCTTCCAACCTCTGGCTTCAGGGCTTCCCTGACACCTGCATAAGCTTATCAAAGGCCTTTCTCAAACAAAGACATTTCCTTCTTTTAGAGAACTTGGGTACCAGCTGGAAAACATATTTTTGCTTGCCCCACTGCACATAGATACCTTTTGTGTCAAAACCTGCTAGAAACCCCTTAGAATGGCTAAAATGAAAATGACTGACAATTCTAAGTGTTGACAAGGCTGTACAGCAATTAGAACTCTCATAAGCTGCTAGTGGGAGTATAGAATGATAAAAGTTTGGAAAACTGACAGTTTCAATAAATTTTAACACACATGTATCTTTTGACTCAGCAATTCCACTGCTAGATATTTATTCAAGAGAAATGAAAAAACATATGTTCCTGGAAAGATCTGTACAAGAATGATCATAGCAGCCTTAATCATAATGGCCAAAACTTAAAACAGCCATGTGTTTTTCAACAGGAGAATGGATAAACAAATTGAGGTACATCTATACGATAAAATACTACTCAGTATTCATAACATGGGTGAATATTACATTATGCTGAGTGGAAAATAAATGGACACAAGAGTACATATTGAACAATTCTGTTTCTATGAAATCCTAGACTAGGCAAAACTCATCTATGGTTATAGGCATAAGAAAGTGAGGTAAGATAAATTTTCTATATCTTTTGCTGGGTGGTGGCTACATGGGTGAATATAATAGGAAAAAACTCGTTTAGCTATGCACTTACAAACTATGTATTTTATTATATGTAAATTGTATCTCAATTTTTATAATCAGAAAAAGAACCACCCCAAAATGTAACCTGCTAGGACACATTTGGACCTTAAAACGAGTCTTTAACCCCCATAGGGGAAAAGGTGGGAATTAATTTTTGGGTTTTGCTGTGTACCAGGCTCTGTGTGAGACCCTTAACATAAAATAAACAGACTTCCCCCTGAAATACTAGGTAATTCCAGGAATCGAATGCAGTTCTGTGACATTTCTTATCAGGCCCTTTCAAGAGTAAGCATTTCAGGCATTTTAATGGCAGATGGAACTTTTAAGGAATTTTCATTTCTAAGTGGACTAATAGTTTTCCCAGTAGTTTATCTTGAAAATGATGGTAATACCCATCCAATTTACTACTACAGTAAAGAAAGTATTTCTACATAAATACCTGATGAATTTTATTTGTCCCAACAAGATTATATTTGTCAGTTGAAGGGTGTAAATTGGGATTGAAATGCTAAATTTACATATGACAACTGTAAGTGTTCCACCAACTTGAAAGCACACCAAACAAAATAATAAATTTTCCTTTGAACCACAACAAATCTTTTAATAAAATTTTATTTCAAGAATGTAACAATCCAGGAAAATTCCAGATGTTCATTTTAGAAAGCAAAAACGAAGAATAGAACAGGAATAATCCAGAAAACAGAAGTTGCTCTTCGGGAGACCGAAAAATGAAGTGTTCAGGCAAATAAAAATGGATTTAGGTTTTCTTAAGAGATAAACAGGGCTTCCCTGGTGGCACAGTGGATGAGAGTCCGCCTGCCGATGCAGGGGACACGGGTTCGTGCCCCGGTCCGGGAACATCCCACATGAGCCTGCACGTCTGGAGCCTGTGCTCCGCAACGGGAGAGGCCACAACAGTGAGAGGCCCGCGTACCGCAAAAAAAAAAAGATAAACAGAAGATGAAAGGCTGTTGGTGAATAGAATCTATTATCACTGTACTTGTTGACTACGCAGATATGACCCTTGGCTCTTTAAATTAGTGCAAAAAGACATTTGTGATTTCAAGGAATTTACTTTTTACTGTCATTCCATATTTATATGATATCTTTTGGAAAGAAATTAACAATTCTTTACTCTCAGCTGCCAGTACTTCTCTTTTGTCCATAAAAGGAAGTCTAAACTTTAAGCTTGCTATTTGAAGTTTTTTATAATCTGACCCAGAGTTATCTAACCTTTATCTCCTACTGCTTTTCTACGCTTGCAACCCTATTTACTTGATGACTCCAGAGTGACTTACTGATTCTCACCTCCAAATTTTGCTCATGCGATTATTCTTGGTAGGGTGGAAGCAGAAGGAGCATGAATTAAGTTATCATTCCATACTCAGTTACTAATTAGCCATGTTATCCAGTCATTAGCCATGTCTGTAATCTTGGGCAGGTCTCTCAATCTTCCCTAACATCAATTTTCTTATCTCTAATATAAGAGTACTATTATCTACCTCTATTTTGATATTTTAGTATTCTATTTTGAATATTAAATGAGATGGCTGATGTGACTGACACATCATACATAATAAACACTACTTCCCTATCAGGTTTCATCCTCACTTCTGCCTAGAATTCATCGCCATCTTGATGCTTTCCTAAATTCTATCCTTCCTTCAGAGTCCAACTGAAGTCCCACATCTGGAAAGCTTGTCAAACCACCCTTTACCACTCAATTGGCCCTTAATACCTTACTGTCCCACATTGCTGAAAACTTCCCAAATTTGATGAAATACATGAATATAAATATCCAAGAAGTTCAAGAAATTTCAAGTAAAATGAACTTAAAGAGACCCACACCAAGGCTAATTAGAACCAGACTTTTGAAAGAGAAAGGAAGAATTTTGAAAGCAGCAAGAGAGAAGTGACTTGTCACATACAAGGGATCCTCAATAAGATTATAAGCAGGTATCGCATCAGAAACTTTGGAGGCTAGAAGGCAGTAGGCCAATATATTCAAAACGCTGAAAGAAAAAACGGTCAACCAAGAATCCTATACCTGGCAAAGCTTTCCTTCAAAAGTAGGGGAGAAATTAAGACATTTCCATGTAAACAAAAGCTAAGGGAGTTTGTTACTACTAGACTTGCCCTGCAAGAAATACTCAAGGGAGTCCGGCAGGGTGAAATGAAAGGACACCGTATAGTAACTCAAAGCTGTATGAAGAAATAAAGATCTCAATAAAGAAAAATACTTGGGCGATTATAAAATCTAGTATTATTGTAACAGTGCTTTCTAACTCTACTTTTTTTTAACATGATTTAAGAGACTAATACGTTTAAGAAAAAATAACTATTGGTCTAAAAATTAGTATTATTGCACTTTGGTTTGTAACTCCAAATTTTGTTTTCTACATAATTTAAGAAAGTAATTCATTTAAAAGAATTATTAATTTATGTTTTGGGGCACACAATGTATAAAGATGTAATTTTGTGACATCAACAACAAAAAGGGGTGGAAACAGCTGTAAAGGAGCAGAGTTTTTTAATGTTATTGAAGTTAAGCTGGTATAAGTTCAAATTAGAGTGTTATAACTTTAGGATGTTACATGCTATTCCCGTAGTAAGTATGAAAAGTACCTGTAGAATATACACAAAAGAAAATGAGAAAGGAATTTCAGCATTTCACTACCCCAAAAAATCGACTAAACACAAAAGAAGACAGTAATGCAGGAAATGAGGGAGGGAAAATCTATAAGGCATATAGAAAACAAATAGCAAAATGATAGAAGTCAGTCCGTCTTTATTAGTAATTACTTAAATGTAAATAGATTAAACTCTCCAATCAAAAGATAGAGATTGGCAGAATGGATAAAAACACATGATCCAACTATACACTGTTTACAAGAGACTCACTTTAAATCCAAAACCACAACTTGAAAGTGAAAGGATGGAAAAAAATATTTCATGGAAATGGTAACCAAAGGAGAGCAAGGGTGGCTATACCAATATCAGATAAAACAGACTTTAAATCAAAGTTTACAAGAGACAAAGAAGGACATTATATATTAATAAAAGTTTCAATACAGGAAGAAGATATAATAATTATAAACACACACCTGATGACAGATCAACAAAATATATGAAGCAAAAACTGACAGAATTGAAGGGGGAAATAGACAGTTCTACAGTAATAGTTGGGGACTTCAATACCCCACTCACAATAATGGACAGAACAACCACACAGATGGTGAATAAGGGAACAGAGGACGTAAAGAACACAATAAACCAACTAGATCTAAAAGACACATACGGGGGCTTCCCTGTTGGCGCAGTGGTGAAGAATCCGCCTGCCAATGCTGGGGGCACAGGTTCTAGCCCTGGTCCGGGAAGATCCCACATGCCGCGGAGCAGCTAAGCCCGTGCACCACAACTACTGAACCTGCACTCTAGAGCCCGTGAGCCACAACTGCTGAGCCTGTGCTCTAGAGCCCGTGCGCCTAGAGCCCGTGCTCTGCAACAACAGAAGCCACTGCAATGAGAAGCCCGTGCACCACAACAAAGAGTAGCCCCCACTCGCCACGACTAGAGAAAGTCCACGTGCAGCAACGAAGACCCAATGCAGCCAAAAATAAAATAAAAATTTAAAAAAAAAGACACATATGGAACATTGTACCCAACAACAGCAGCATACACATTCTTTCCCAATGAACATGGCATATTTTCAAGGATAGACCATATGTTAGGACACAAATTACGTTTCGGACTTCCCTGGTGGTGCAGTGGTTAAGAATCTGCCTGCCAATGCAGGGGACACGGATTCGAGCCCTGGTCGGGGAAGATCCCACGTGCCGTGGAGCAACTAAGCCCGTGCACCACAGCCACTGAGCCTGCAAGCCACAACTACTGAGCCCACGTGCCGCAACTACTGAAGCCTGTGTGCCCTAGAGCCCATGCGCTGCAACAAGAGAAGCCACCGCAATGAGAAGCCTGCGCACCACAACAAAAAGCAGCCCCCGCTCATCACAACTAGAGAACACCCGCACGCAGCAACAAAGACCCAACACAGACCAAAAAAAAAAAAAACCTAAAACAACAAAAAAAACAAATTACGTTTCAATAGCTTTTTCAAAATAGATATCATATGAAGTATTTTCCCCAACTCCAATGGGATGAAGTTAGAAATCAGTTACAGAAGTAAAACTTGAAAATTCACAAGTTTGTGGATATTAAACAACACACTCTTAAACAACCAGTGGAAGACAGAAGAAATCACAAGGGAAAATAGAAAATACTTAGACAAATGAAAACAAACACACCACATACCAAAATTAATAGAATGCAGCAAAAGCACTGCTAAGGGGAAATTTAATTAGAAATGCTTACATTAAAAAGTAAGATTTTGTGCTCACTTCAGCAGCACATATACTAAAAAAATAAGAAGATATCAAATCAACAACTAGCTTTACAATTTAAAGATCTAGAAAAAGAAAAAGAACAAACTAAATCCAAAGCCAGCAGAAGGAAAGACATAATGAAGATTAGAGCAGAGAAAAATGAGATAGAGAATAGAAAAACAATAGAGAAAATCAATGAAACCAAAAGTTGGTTCTTTGTAAAGACCAACAAAATTGACAAACCTTTAGATAGACAGACTAAGAAAAAAGATTGAAATTACTGAAATTGGACATGAAAATGGGGACATGTAGTACTGATTCTACAGAAATAAAAACGATTATGATTACTGTGAACAATCAAATGCCAATACATTTGATAATGTAGAAGAAATGGATAAATTCCTAGAAACAAAAAACCTACCAAGACTAAATCACCAGGAAATAGAAAATCTCAATAGACATATAACTAGTAAGGAGATTGAATAAATAATTTAAAAATCTCCTGACAAAGAAAAGCCCTGGACCTGATGGCATCACTGGTGAATCCTACCAAACATTTAAAGAAGAACTAATACCAGTCCTTCTCAAACTTTTACAGAAAATTGAAGAGGAGCACACACTTCCTAGCTCATTCTATGAGGCGGGCATTACCCTGATACTAAAGCCAGACAAAGACACTACAGGAAAAGAAAACTATAGGCCAGTATCCCTTATGAACAGTGATGCAAAAATCCTCAACCAGGCACTAGCAAACTGAATAGAGCAGCATATTAAAAGGATTATACACCACGACCAGGTGGGATTTATTCCTGGAATGCAAGAAATGGTTTAACATACAGAAACTGATTAATGTAATACACCACGTTAATAGAATGAAGGAAGAAAACCACATGATTATTTCAATTGATGCAGAAAAAGCAATTGACAGATTTCAGCATTTTTCATGATAAACATATTCAACAAACTAGGAATAGAAGGAAACTACATAACAAAAGCCATGCATGAAAACCCCACATCAAATACCATACTCAATGATGAAAGACTCAAAGCTTTTCCTCTAAGATTAGAGACAAGACAAGGATGCCCGCTTTCACCACTTCTATTCAACATAGTACTGGAAGTTCTAGCCAGAGCAGTTAGGCGAGAAAAAGAAATCAAAGGCATCCAAGTTGGAATGGAAGAAGTAAAATTATCTCTGTTATCAGATAATATCTAATATGTAGAAAACACTAAAGATTCCACACACACACACACACACACAAACCTGTTAGAGCTAATAAATGAATTGAGCAAAGTAGCAGGATACAAAGTCAACACACAAGAATCAGTTGCATTTCTATATGACAGTTAAGGACCTGTCAACTTACTATCAGTCGAATCCACCAAGGTTTGCCGGGGGCAGGGGGAGGTGGTGAGAAGAAAAAAGAAGAGGAATAGGGCAAATTCATACCATATATTTCATGCAAAATCACATCTAATTTTAAATATAAAATTAGCTCCTGTGGTCATTATTGAAGGTTAAGGTTATGTAATCCAGAATCCTGGTATAACCCTGGACCACATGTGATTTTTCAGGACCACCATGAACTAGACCTAGCTCCACATGGGGATTTTTGTTTCCAGTCCCATTTCCCTCTCATATCCATGACAGAAATGGATGGCATGACAGATATGGCCATTCACTGCCCTGCAAGATTATTTCTATAAAGGTTTCTAGTAGGGTTAACTAACAATTGTTTTTGGAAGTCTTAGTTGGGAGATTGCTGTCACTGTGTCTACCTTGTTAGAAGGGTCAAGTACCCAGAAATGGGTCCTTTGATCCTGCAAGTAAAGGCCACAGACTCTAGCATGGTGTGTATCAGATCAGCTCAGTTCCAGTTTCTGGACCTGACAAGATCATTACTCAAGAAAATGATTTTATATCTGACTTACAGTGATCCAGTGATTGGACCAAGATGGTAGGCTGAACCCACATGCCAGTCTCCCCCCTTCCATCCTCAAAGCTGTTGAAATGACAGAAAAGATACACGCACACAGTTTTAAAAATGATTAATGCATGTCAGTGCTAGAGAATAGGACTCTCTAATCTGAAAGATTTCAAGCAAATGAGACCAAATAGAAAGCAGAACACAAGAATAAATTAGATATTTTAGAAATGAAAATTTTGGTTGTTAAAATTTTCTGCCCTGCATTTCCTGGTTACTCATAAGAAGTCTTGATAGGGGAAATAAAGGGTCCCAAGCCCTATGTTCCAAGCAACAGGTACCTCGCAGTTAAAAGCACAGAGAATAGCTCTTTATAGATGAAGATAAAGATCAAGTAGAATCATTACCAAAGTTTGGATTTGGAAACTGGCAGTTCTGAAAGAATGAGGCAGGTCTGACCAATTTGCTAGCCCAGCAGGAAACAAGATGTTACTTGTATAGTGCTTGAGTGATTAGCAAATCACACCTTCCTAGCAATGAAAAAAACATCATGAGATTCCATACAGTCCAAACAAGACTTAAATTATGACAAATGCCAAAACTATATTGGAAGCCTTGAGAGAACCACCTGACTTTTTCATACAGTTAGCAGTCCCTAGGCTTTTCAAGTCTTAGCTGGAAATACTAGAAACAGAATTTTTTCTGGTGTTTTGAAGTTTGCCTACCAAAATCACAGAGTGATTCTGGTGCTTAAAAAAAAAAAAAAAAAGTTTAAATGTGATCCTGTAAAACAAAGCAGCGTGTAATGAAATGATTTTAAATAATCTAGTAAATTCATTATCTGCCTGCAATATTTGGCATGATTACAACAAAGCTGCCTTAAAATGCAGGAGCTATAAGAGAAATATGGAATGGTCAGGATTCAGAATTATCTAATTTCTTAATGAAGAATAAAAGGGCATTTAGTTGGTTGAGAAACAACAGTTCCTTTGAATTACAAATTAACTCAATATTAGCTTATTGTGGTTTTAGTGTATTTAATATTTCATCACAGTAGGAAGTCTACCAGGCTTGAGACAGGAAATCCGAATTCTAATTTTGGATCTGTTGCTACATACCTCATGACTTTGGACAAATCAGTTAATCTCTCAGAGCCTCAGTTTCCTCATCTGTAATATGGACTGGGCTAAAATATTCTCAAAGGTTTCCACCCCTAAAATACTGTCGTCCTGTTTCTTCCCTCACCCCCAGCCCTTTTTTTTTTTTTGTGGTACGGGGGCCTCTCACTGTTGTGGCCTCTCCCGTTGCAGAGCACAGGCTCCGGACGCGCAGGCTCAGCGGCCATGGCTCACGGGCCCAGCCGCTCCGCGGCATGTGGGATCTTCCCGGACCAGGGCACGAACGCGTGTCCCCTGCATCGGCAGGCGGACTCCCAACCACTGTGCCACCAGGGAAGCCCCTACCCCAGCCCTTTTTGATCCCCATACCTCCCTCCTCTATTTCAGGCTCCCTAAGCTACTCCTGCTGCCTGTACTTTCCCAACTGCCCAGGGTTATTCTCTGTGACATCTGCCCATCCAAGACAACAGCACCTGCCCCTGGCTTCTTCCTCAGGGACACTAATCAAAAATTACTCTCATGTGTCCCAGAGCCATGCTACCTATGGATGTAAAGGAGTGAAATAATTCTGAGGATTTGAGCTACCGTGGCCAGGTCAGGGTGGGGGAAGGATCGAGCTCTGCTGCCTATTCCGCACTGCCGTAAGCCTCCTCTTTGAGAATTGAAGCTTGTGTGCTTGCTTCCAATGAGGGTCTATCTGTAAGGAGGGTCCTGGTGGTTTGAGAGACTAGGGAAGGCGGATGCTTGCCTTGCTTTGAATAAAATCAAAGGGAAAGACTTTCCCAACATGCATAAAAATCATTCTATCCAGCCGCTTCAAATTTTAATTTACATTTATGGGAATGAGACAAAGTATATGCAAATGCGTGTATGTACATAATTATCCATTATATAGAGTATTATACATAATTTATACATCTATACTTACAAAAGCAACTAAACACACAACATAAGTGGTTTCTTTTTTATTTTTGCCTATGGGGGTCTCAGCCAAAACCCTTCTGTGTTTGTCTAATTCCCTCTCTTAGCTTTCTTCTCCCCACTGGGGGCTGGGAAGGGAATTTGCTGGGCAGTGAAGACACCGAGACATTAAGAATAAAAATTACTTCATAATCCCATATATTGTCCCTCCTCCCAATTCTCATGAGTCAGTGGGCAGATTTATCCTATAACCCTGCTGCCACGACACCCACCCTGATGTGACCCTGATGCAAGGTTACAAAAGCACCACGTGTGACTTTCCCAAGCTCTCCTGAAACAAAAATCTTCTCCCTCCAAATACCGAATTACCCTGAGTATCTCTCTCCTGGCTGGATTGACATGGTGGTAGCTCTTGAAAATGTAAATGTCGGTGTGTACTTGTGCACGTGTGTGTTTATCATACAGCCTGAGTGATTGCATCTTAAATGCATTTTTTTAAAGATTTTTTTTTTTGATGTGGACCATTTTTAAAGTCTTTATTGAATTTGTTACAGTATTGCTTCTGTTTTATGTTTTGGTTTTTTGGCCGCAAGGCATGTGGGATCTTAGCTCCCCAACCAGGGATCAAACCCGCACCCCCTGCACTGAAAGGCGAAGTCTTAACCCCTGGACCGCCCGGGAGGTCCCTGCATCTTTTCTTTGAACACACTTAAGTGAGAGATGTCTCTGGCATATAGGCTAAAACTTGATTTTCCATTTTAACCAAAACCCTATCTCTCTCCTGTCAATATCTTGGCCCACGTGGTGTTCTTGCCAAGACAGAAATACTGAGTCGGAGAAAAACCAAAATCAAGGAAATTCTGCGTCGTCTCCTTTGGAACTCCGCCTCCCAACCCCCACCCCCGTGTCTAGACATTGCCGCAGGCTTCCCAGTTACCACCCTTTTTTCCCGCCACATTTCATTAATTGTACGAGTCAAACAATAGCCAATCTGGGAATTATGCACAAGTTCAAATGCTGGAACACGTTACCCTGCGTCGCCTGCCAAATCACACTAAAATTTGGATCAATGAAGGTGCTGAAAGATTTTTCAAGTTTGTCCTGCCTTTCTTCCTGCTTTTGGGGCAGACTTCTAAAAGGACCTGGAGTTAGTAGTTCTAAGAGCACGTCAACAACAGTAGCATGAAACCTGTCTCCTTGTGTCTGTTTTTCATAGCGAAACCAGAGTCTGAAACCCAGTATCTGGGGGCAGGGAAGAAAAAAGGGGAGTGAGGCACAGAGTACACACACCCCGAGATAATTGCATCAGAGTGAAAGAATGAGCACCACACCCTGGGCAGTCAGCTTTCTGGGATCATTTAATCATGCTCTGTACACCTGTGCTATGAGGGCAGCGCAGCTGCAAAGACAAACGCTGTTGGGCTGAGAGGCCAATGTTCCTGTTCCCCCCTAGATTTATCTACTTCCAAATGTCCAAGATTAGCTGCAGAATTTTTGAGGAATGAAGTAAAGCAGAAGCAGGACTGAGTCTGCTGTGTGCTCTTCCAGAGTCAGTCTCGGGGCCAAAGCTTGTCTTCCACGCTCCTCCAACCTGTGCTCGGGCTTCCAACTCCCACAGGACCTCAGCAACCCGTGGCCGTGGTGTCCTTCAGATCCTTTGTGCATTGGGTGAGCTGCATAGACAAGGGTCTCCAGTGGCCTCCAGAAGTGCCTTCAGAACTCAGATTCAGCCCCTAAAAACAGCATCAGCTCTGCCCATACCTCCTCCTCCTGGGTTTCCTTGCTTCCAGTACTCCCAGTAGATATTACTAAGAGGCGAGAACATGAACACCTGCAGGAAGCAGAACATCATTCATTTCTTCATGACTGATTTCCCTGGAAATCCTGGAGAAGAAAGAGAAAGCAAGTCGACTGAAGGATTGATTTAGGCTGAAGTCGGATTCTCATGAAAGTTCAGTCAGGGAGACCTTAGCAGACAATCTCAAAGGCCAGTTCAGACCTGAAATGCTTCAATTTCTTGTCTTCACACCTGATTGGGGTTTGGATGTGGATTGGGAGCAGGATGTAATATACCAGGGTCATGCTGGGCGCCGTATGCAGGTGATGGAGCCTGGCTGCTGAACTCCTTGGGTTCAAAGGTCATGGTTGGTTGCTCGTCTCTCCAGAGATTCGGTCTATCTCACAGCTAGAGGCAAAGGCTCAGCATTTGAGCAGGAATCCTGGGCTGGTTCTAAGATTGGCCTCGATGATCTCAAACCTACCAGAAGGACCCAGCTGTCTCTTCTCTCTAGGGCAGTTAAACAGAAGAGGGCCTGGGGCTGGCCTGGAGCCTCTGAAAGCAACTACCGGCAGTATCCCCTTCCCTCATGGGAGTCCCCTTCGATCTTCACACTCACCTGTTATATCTAATACACTCTGTCTCTTCTTTCAGTGGCTTTTTCTCTCTACAATAGGAAAAGCATGACATTAGTGGGTAAGGACACAATGAGGAAGAGAACATGAACTTTGTACCCAAAGACCTCAAAGTCCAGACAGTAACAGCCACCCTAAAGTGTGACAAGTCTATAATGGGGGTATGAACAAAGTGCTGTGGGAGCAGAGGAGGAAAATTACTGACTTGATTTGGAAAAGACATCATAGCAAGTCCCTCTCTTCCTACAAGCTCCTACTTATCCTTTGAGATTAATTCACCTGTTACCTCCTCAGTCTCTTCTCCCTTCTATCACTTTCTGAGGCTCCCTCAGCCCTATGCAGAATGAATCCAACCATGGTCCCGCAGCACACCTTTTTTTTTGAAATAATGTCTATCGAGTTATTTGAGTAGGAGGAAATTTCTGCAAGCTAGTTGAAGTGGGAGTCGGGCCCACCAGATGCCTGATGCATGCTGGCTAAGGAGCCTCCTGAGAGAGAAGCTAATCTTGGACACAAAGAACTTGAGCCAGTGGGAAACCTTGGTCCAAGAGCCAAAGGATGGGAAGCAATCCTGAGTACAACATGATGTCTGTCATTCAGATTTCCCTACCTCCAGACTCCCAGTGGAAACTCACAGCTTCAGGAGCTGGAAGGCCATAAATAGAAGCTAGAAGAGTTGCTTCAGTAAGAAGCTTTAAAGGATTCAGATATCAGCTGCATGCTTTGGAAGCCTTCTAACAGACTGAAACACAAAGGGGAGACAGGCATTCTCCCCTTCACTGGACCACAGCTCTGGAACCACAGGAGCTCTGATAAGCCTGGCTGACCAGCAGTGGCAGCTGGCAAAGACCTCAATGCCTAGAGTAGAGAGACAAGCACCCCATGAGACAAGATAGCTCCGTGGGGTAGCGTTTGCCAAATTGTGGGGCCTGATGCATTCGTGGGTCATGAAATTAATTTGGTGGGTCATGACCAGCAGTTTTTTGATAGACTAGAATAGGATGAAAAGCAGCGTAGTTCCTCACAAGTAGTAAGTTTTACCTAAGTATGTATATATGTATATGCCAGTGTGTGTGCATATGTGTATCTGCAGCTATGTCCTGGGTCATTCTGTAAAATATACCTCTTCCTGTGGGCCATGGTTTAAACCACAAGGGTTTGTCTGTAGAGCAGTAGTGGTATCTAATAGAGTAGTTATTTTCTGTTTAAGTTCTTGAAGATTCCCAGATGTAGTCAAGTAGGGCTTGCAAGGGTTCATTATGGTAGCCACTAGCACATGTGGCTATTTAAATTAATTCAAATTAAAAGTAAAAATTCTGTTCTTGAGTCATACCAGCAACATTTCAGGCACTCAGTAGATACCTGTGGCTAGTGGCTACTGTATTGGACAGTGCATATGTAGAACACTTCCAACATCTCAGAAAGTTCTCGTGGACGGCACTGGGCTTGCTCTAAACCTAGTGGATCAGAATTCTCTGGGATGGGCATGGAAACCTATATATTTTTAAAGTTCTACAGTGATTGTGAACCGCAGTCAAGGTTGATACCATTCTTGACCCCAGGCAGCAGAAAATACAAATATGGAGCTTGAGAAAGAGGTTAAGCTGGAAATTTTAGATCTGGAAGCCATCAGCCTGTCGACGGTAGTTGAAGCAAAAGGAATGGATGAGCTCACTCCTGGAGATTGGAAAGCAAGAAAAGAGGACCAAGCACAAAACCCTAAGATGGAAGGAGGAAAAACTAATGAAGGAGCCTAAGAAGTGGAGGTCAGAGAACTAAGAGGGAACATTAGGAAGCATGTTTTTAAACGCAACCAACAGAATATCCTTGCTCACATCAGCTTAAACAATAAGGAACCTAATTATGTCATGTAACAGGAACTTCGGAACTAGCATGGACTCCAAGCATAGTACATTAGGGCTCCAACTTCACTTCTCTGTAACTTGTCCAGAACAGTGTTGGCTTCCTCCTCAGGCAGGAGGGGAAAAGGCTGCAGAAGTTCTCAAAGAAAACATTCGTTGTTCAAGCGAATAGAACCACCATGATTGGCTTAGACTAATCATATTTCGGTTTGAATGAATATTGAGCTGTCCCTGTGACCGTGACAAAAGAAAAGCAATAGAAATGAGTATGAGAAAAGCCAAGGAAGAAAGTAGGGTGCCGAGTAGAGTCACAGTGCTGCCTTGAGGTCAGTGTGTACCTCGCGCGTAGTGGAACTGAATGATTTTTAATAAAGCGTATTGTTTGGTGGTTGATCATGATGAATTCACCTTATCCAAGTGGAACCAGCTCAAAATTCTAGCAGGTCACTCAAAAGCAAGAGATCAGGAAGCAAAGAGGATCATAGTAAAAGAGGACAAGGAAAAAAGAAGGGAAGGTCAACAGCAAGGAGAATCAAAAAATGCCTTGAGTTGCCGTTAACAACATAGAAGGCATCCCCCACCATAGCCAAGAAAAAAAAGTTAAAATAAGTCAGCCAGGGAACATATATTCCAAAGATACAGAATTAAGAGCAACTGTAACTTGGGACTTAACGGTAAATTTAAAGAACTTTAGTGTTTTGTTGTACTTAGTGTTGTCAAGTCAACCCCATAGCCTTGAGAACTTTGGCAAAGTGCCCCTTGGCCAACAGAGAAACCATCTCTCAGAGGCCTCAGTTGGCCGTTGCCTATTGTGCAGATCCGTTCCTTGATGCTATTCTCAGAACAAATTTTCCAGCAGATGCTAAGTCAATGAAAACACACTGAGAATTGTAAGATAATCTATTTTCTATCTCTTTTCACCTGTACTCAGTTGAGAATACCAGCTCATAGCCGAGGCAATACATTACGGAGGCCAGGGGCTCCTCCACCCGTATTTCATAAAGTACCTGTGGTGCCAGTTTTAGCATTGCAGCTGTAAATAACAAGACCCTAGAGTCATAGGAAGTGATCTCATCCTCTGACACACATCCAAAGTTTACAGAAGGCTAGTGTGTCCTTATGGATCATTATGTTACTGATGTTGCTGAGCTCACCAAAGCTCACGTGGTCCAGCTTGATTTCCTCAGGGCTCCTCTGTACATGCTCCCCGCCCTTCTCCATCTGGGAATTGCATACACTGTTTCCCAGGGACCAAAACCTGAGAACCATGCACTAGGAAATTTGGTAAGAAGAGGGGGAGCCACATCATCTCCACTGACATAATCAGGTAGTTTCGTTGTTGGGGAAATTTGACAGCAAAGCACATTGGAGGCATGAATTGAGAAAATTCTTCTTAAAATCTGTCAACAGCTTTTCATGGTCTTTGAAATAAGGATCAAATTTCTAACCTGGCTTCCAAAGCCCTCCGGGTCTGCCAGCCCTTCCAGCACATTCCATGCTGCTCCCACTTCTCACTGTCCTCTGTCCTCTGGTTCCTTTTGCCAGAAGAGGCCCAGTTCCCTCTGTTTGGAATCTTCTCTACCTCACACCCAGTCTTGTTTTTTTGTTTTGTTGTTGTCCATGCCCCACGGCAGGCGGGATCCTAGTTCCTGGACCAGGGATCCAACCCCAGCCCCTGCAGTGGAAGCGTGGAGTCTTAGCCACTGGACCGCCACGGAAGTCCCACACCCAGTCTTCATCTAGTTTATTCTTAATAATCCTCAAGGGCTTCCCTGGTGGCGCAGTGGTTGAGAGTCCGCCTGCCGATGCAGGGGACACGGGTTCGTGCCCCGGTCCAGGAGGATCCCACGTGCCGCGGAGTGGCTGGGCCCGTGGCCCATGGCCGCTGGGCCTGCGCGTCCGGAGCCTGTACTCCGCAATGGGAGAGGCCGCAGCAGTGAGAGGCCCGCGTACAGCAAAATAATAATAATAATAATCCTCAAAAGCTTAACTCAAACATCACTTCCTCAGAGTAGCCTCCCTCCCTTCCCAGATTAGACTGGGGTTCTCCACTATACCCTTTCCTACTATCTGTATTTTTCTCCTAGGGCATTTACTCAATCGTGTGATTAGTTATCTTGTGTGTTAGCGTACTCACAGTACTATGAGTGTGGTGACCATGCCTGTCTTGTTCACTATCCTCAGCTCTCAGCCCAGACCTGGTACATAGTACCTCAATAAATATCTTGCTAAGCGAATAACCGTGGGAGTGAATTGCCATTCCTTATATTGTTAGCGCTAAGGCGGGGTGATCTGTTATATATCGAAATAGAGCAAAAGTTTTTTCTTACGTTATTTTCTATCCTATTTCTCCCCTTTGTTCAAACACTTTTTTTTTTTTGCTGTACGCGGGCCTCTCACTGTTGTGGCCTCTCCCGTTGTGGAGCACAGGCTCCGGACGCGCAGGCTCAGCGGCCATGGCTCACGGGCCCAGCCGCTCCGCGGCACGTGGGATCTTCCTGGACCGGGGCACGAACCCGCGTCCCCTGCATTAGCAGGCGGACTCTCAACCACTGCGCCACCAGGGAAGCCCTGTTCAAACACTTTTAATAACAGTTTTATTGAGATACAATTCACATACCATACAATTCATCCATTTAAAGCGTACAATTCAGTGGCTTTTGGTATATTCACAGTTGTGCAACCAACACCACAATTTTAGAACATTTTCCTCACCCCAGAAGGAAACCCTGTAGCATTAGCAGTCACTCCCCATTTTCTCTCAGCCCTATGCAACCATTAATCTACTTTCTGTCTCTATAGAGTTGCCTGTTTTGGACATTTTATATAAATGAAATCCTACTACATGTGGCCTTTTGATGACTGGCTTCTTCAATTAGCATAATGTTTCAAGGTTGTAGTGCATACTGATACTTCAGTTCATTTTTATCGTCAGATAATATTCCCTTCTATGGATTTACCACACTTCATTCATCAGTTGATGGACATTTGGGTTGTTGCCACTCCTTTTTTTTTTTTCCAGTACATTTATTTATTTATTTTTGCCTGCGTTGGGTATCTGTTGCTGTTCGTGGGCTTCTCATTGCGGTGGCTTCTCTTGTTGCGGAGCATGGGCTCTAGGTTCATGGGCTTCAGTAGTTGTGGCACATGGGCTCAGTAGTTGTGGCTCACGGGATTAGTGGCTCTGTGGCATGTGGGGTCTTCCAGGACCAGGGCTCGAACCCGTGTCCCCTGCATTGGCAGGCAGATTCTTAACCACTGCGCCCCCAGGGAAGTCACAGTTGTTTCCACTCTTTAGCTATTATGAGTAATGCTCCTGTAAACATTGATATACAAGTTTCTGTGTGGACATATGTTTTTATTTCTCTTGGTGCATACGCAGGAGTAGAATTTCTGGGTCATATGGGAACACTGTGTGACCTTTTGAGGAATTGTCAAACTGATTTCTAAAGCAGCGACACCATTTTACATTCCCACCAGAAGTATATGAAAGTTCCAATTGCACCATATCCTGAAAGAACTTGTTAAGATCTGACTTTTTGGTTATAGCCATCCTCATAGGTGTGAAGTGGTATCTTATTGAGGTTTTGATTTGCATTTCCTTGAAAGATAACGATGTTGCGCATCTTTTCATGTACTTATTGGCCATTTGTGTATATTCTTTGGAGAGACGTCTGTTCAGATCCTTTACCCATTTTTTTTTTTTTTTTTTTTTTTTTTTTTCGGTACGCGGGCCTGTCACTGTTGTGGCCTCTCCCGTTGCGGAGCACAGGCTCCGGACGCGCATGCTCAGCGGCCATGGCTCACGGGCTCAGTTGCTCCGCGGCGTGTGGGATCTTCCCGGACAGGGCCACGAACCCGTGTCCCCTGCATCGGCAGGCGGACTCTAAACCACTGCACCACCAGGGAAGCCCTACCCATTTTTAATTGGGTTATTTTTTTATTGTTGAGTTGTAAGAGTTCTTTATGTATTCTAGATGCAAATCTCTTATCAGATATATGACTTGCAAAATTTTTTTCCCATTTTGTGGGTTGTCTTTTCACTGTCTTGATGCTGTTTTTTGAAAAACAAAAGTCCAACTTTGATGGGACTAAAATGATCTACCTTTCTGTTTGTTGCATGTGTCCTCACATGGTGAAAGGGACAAACTGGCTGTCTGTAGCCTGTTTTATAAGCACACTAACCCTAGGCATGAGGGCTTTGCCTTCATGACCTAATTGTCTCCCAGAAGCCCCACTTCCTAATACCATCACCTTGGGCATTAGGTTTTCAACATATGAATTTGAAGGAACACACATACTCAGACCATAGCAGCTGTCATTCTATTTAGTCCCCTCTAATACGGATCAGTTCCTCAGCATTTGTGTCTTAAGATGTTGACATTTTAAAAGAATACAGACCTTTTTCTTTTTTTTAATAGAATGTTCCTTAGATTACAGTTATACCTTCCCATCCAGGATACTATAAGTGTTGTGTCCTTCTCAGGGTATCACATCCATCTGATGTCCATCTGACCCTCATTTGTGATGTCACTTCTGATCTCATAGTTGAGGTTTTACCCAATCCTATTTAGTTACTAATATTCTAAAATTTTAACATGTATCTTTCCTCTATTCTAACTGTATATCTTCAAGATTTTTCTCTGTCAATAATTTGATATTTCATCTTGTGTCAATTCTTGTTGTTTCTAATTAATTTATTCAACTTCTAATAATATTGTTCTGGTCCTCAAATTGTTTCCTTAACTTTGACATCTCTCTTTTTAGCCACATCTGCTGTTTTAGCGTTTCATCTTGGTTTTTTGTTTTATTTTCATTTTCTCATTCTCAGTGTTGCCAGCTGTCTGGACGTTCTGTTTTCTTTGACATGTACGAGTGAATTTTTACCCTCTTCTAACTTACCTAAAAGTCATTTATCTTCCTCATATAGCTCGAGTTTGAGGTCTAAATACGGTATTCTATATACTTTTCTCTATACTGATGATAAGGTCATGGGGTAGAGGTAGATGGTTCAGCTGGAGTTAGGTGCTCCCTTTGTTGGGGGACATGAATTCTCTTTAAATAATTTCTTCTGTGTTTTGCACTAAGAGTTCAGACCTTATGCTTGGAAACATAACCAATTTTTAACATGTTGTATCCTTAGGCTTGGAATTATGCCCCCAATTTTTTAACATCTTTATTGGAGTATAATTGCTTTACAATGCTGTGTTAGTTTCTGCTGTATAACAAAGTGAATCGGCTATATATCCCCATATCCCCTCCTTCTTGCGTCTCCCTCCCACCCTCCCTATCCCACCCCTCTAGGTGGTCACAAAGCACCGAGCTGATCTCCCTGTGCAATTATGCCCCCAATTTTGTATGAATCCATAGTAAATGGCACACTCAAGATTTTGTTTTTGTTATCTCTGATGAAACACAGGTCTTTTTGTTGATTTTTCCTAGGGTTTCTTACTTTCTTCATCAATTCACTTCTGTCTAAACTGAGAGTTACTGCTGAGAGTTTGGGTTTTTGTCGATCACTGTATTCTCCCCCTGTACCACTTCAGGTGATTGTCAGTGGAGGTGGGAGTGAGGTTAAGAGCAGTGGTGTGGTGGTAAATGTTTGGCAACTGGCTATCAGAAATAAAAATCCCTGACGTATAGTGTATGCCAATTTCCATAGTATAAATACTCCCACCATAGCCAATTTCAAGCTACCAATATGACATTACTGAATGTGGAATTGGAACACATAGCATTGTATAGCATAGCACATTATACAGTATTTCCACCATATATAAAAGGTACGATAGATGCAAATACCCTCGAGCATAAGTAATAATAAAATGAAGTAAAATAATTAGGAAGTGATGTTTTTGAGTATTTGTGAACTTTGTTTTAAATATAATTTACTTAATTGTAAGTTTATATCATTATATAATTTAATTTTTTTAAAGCATTTATTTATTTATTTTTGACTGCTTTGGGTCTTCGTTGCTGCCTGTAGGCTTTCTCTAGGTGCGGCGAGTGGGTGCTACTCTTCGTTGTGGTGCGTGGGCTTCTCATTGAGGTGACTTCTCTTGTTGTGGAGCATGGGCTCTAGGCACGTGGGCTTCAGTAGTTGTGGCACATGGGTTCAGTAGTTGTGGCTCACGGGCTCTAGAGCACAGGCTCAGTAGTTATGGCACGTAGGCTTAGTTGCTCTGCAGCATGTGGAATCTTCCTGGACCAGGGCTCGAACCTGTATTCCCTGCATTAGCAGGCGGATTCTTAACCACTGTGCCACCAGGGAAGTCCCATATTATTTAATTTTTAAAATTTGCTCTGTTTAATACCTGGCTTGAAAAAAATCCCTGGAAATTGAGCTATCAGCTCTCGTAAGCCACTGTGAACTTGCTGCAATACATCACTGAGCCAGAGTAAGAGCCCCAATTATCCATTTCTTCCTCTGACCACCATTTCTTTCTTTTCCTTTTTTTTTTTCCTTTGGAAAAGAGCAGGTAATACCTCTTTTCTTCTATGATTGATTGCTGTTGGTAAATTTTTGCTATTTTGAAAAACATCCCTTTTTGTTCATATTAACGGAAAGAGATTCTATGATTGGTTTCATCCTGCCACCTTACTCTAGCTCTCTCTCACTAGAAGTTTCTTTGGGTCTTTTTAGGTTTCATGTATTATTTAGAAGAAGATAATAGCATCTTAGACAGTAGCCATAAGTCTTCCTCTAAGTACAGACACTACTAACTAGAGTTGGAAAAACAGTAAGTAAGCACTCTTTTGAGGAAAGTTAACAAAGAAACAATTGTAGAACTACACAATTTCAAATAGATAATATTTGAGGATAATAGAAATAATTCACTTTGAAGAAAGACTGATGTTCCAACACATGGCACATAGCTGGCCTCTTATGCATTCCTTTGAAAGGAGACTTCAAAGGATCAGGTTTCTTGAGAGGTGTTTCAGTGTACCGAAGAACTTAAGGGAGTTGCTCAAATATATAATGTATTTCATGTATGTGTGAGTGTGTGTGCATGTGTGTGTATATACACATATATAATTTTTTCAAAATTTCATTTCCAGGCATTAAGGGCGTTTTAAAATGATTCCTTATTAAATGATTTCTTACTGAAACAAATCGTAGAATTCTAGTCAATATTTCCAATAATGCAGTTCTTCTTAGCTCTGGCTGGACATTAAAATCACCTGGGGAGATTTTTAAAAACACAGATGCCAGGATCCTACTCCAAAAAATTCTGGTTCAGTTGGTCTAGGGTTGGGCCATGGCATTTAGTAGTTTTGAAAAGCTCCGCAGGTGATTCTAATTGGCAGCCAGGGTTGAGAATCCCTGTCATCATGTAACATTTAGTGTCATACTAATACTCTAGAGAATCTACTAAAGTAAATATATTAACCCCCTAAGATGGATGGTAATGAATAGGAAGATTTGTAAAGTTCCTGAAGATGTTTAAAGAAAAACAACTATGCAATGATTTATGGAGCAAAAGTTTATTAAATGCAATAATACCTTGAAGCTGAAGAGTAAAACATATTATGTTTTCAGTTTTTCTTTTGGGAGGTCAGGATTGTCCATGATTGGGATATCAGCATGTCCAGTTATTCGTCAGGCTGAGAAAGATATAATGAGCCTTCTATAATAAAATCCCATTGATGTGTTTTAGTTAAGATGGGAGTCATAATGTATCCTTTCTGAGGAAACTATTTCTCAGGAGCACAAATTAAAATCATAAATAAGATCTCTAAAAGATTTAAGCAAATAAACTTCCCCCAAGGGATTGGCTACAAGGGAATTAATTAGGCTTATCAGATGCCATAATTATCTAATCACTGAAACAGGGTCCCTGAGGATCTCTTCTACTTTCTAGCTTACGTTTAATTATTGCATGTATTTAAAATAATATAGATCTTGGACTACCCTGGTGGTGCAGTGGTTAAGAATCCGCCTGCCAATGCAGGGGACATGGGTTTGAGCCCTGGTCCGGGAAGATTCCCCATGCTGCAGAGCAACTAAGCCCGTGCGCCACAACTACTGGGCCTGTGCTCTAGAGCCCATGAGCCACAGCTCCTGAAGCCCATGTGCCACAACTACTGAAGCCCGCGTGCCTAGAGCTGGTGCTCTGCAGCAAGAGAAGCCACCACAATGAGAAGCCTGTGCACCGCAATGAAGAGTAGCCTCCTCTCACCACAACTAGAGAAAGCCCACGTGCAGCAACAAAGACCCAACGCAGCCAAAAATAAATAAATAAATTTATAAGAAAATAATAATATAGATCTTTTTCTCTATGAATTAGGACCTTTTCAGTTGCAAATAACAAATCCAATTAAACTAAAGTTAAGGAGAAAAGGAATTTATTGGTCAAATAACTGAAAAGTCCAGAGGCTGACTTCAGGCAGGGCGTGATTTAGGGGCTCAAACGATGTCATCAGAAATTGGCCTTGCTCTTTCCACCTCTCTCTGTTTTCCCTCTAAGTACACTCCATTCTCAAGTGACTGTCGCCTCATGGTAGCAAGATAGCTGCCAGTAGCTCTAGGCTTTCATACAACTGTTCAGCAACCCCAGCAGAACACCCCTCCATCCCAAGAACTCCAGCAAAGACCATGGAACTGAATTGTATTGGCTCAGATTGGCCAGACTTTGGTCATGTGCCTTTCCTTAAACCAGTCCCCGTATTCAATTGGGTGCATTACTCTCACTGGCCAGGCTTGTGTCACATGTCCATCCCTGGTTGGTACTGGAGTGGGGTCAGCTGTATCTGAATCACAGGGCTGAGGGTGGGGTACAGGGTGGTTACCCAAGGAGAGTCAGATTGTTATCAGAGGATTTGGGGATGGATGCTGAGCAAAGAAAAACAGGCTTGCCACAATTTAGGAAACCCATTTCAAGTTAAATTTCCCTGCCTCTCTTTCCTCCAATTTCTCATTTACCTGTAGCCAGTGAGGTTTTATGGTATCTTAGAAATTATCTCATTTTTCAAAACTCACACATATTATCGTATAGCATTTTTGTATAGTGAATAAACCATCTTCTGATAAGAGTTAGGCACTTAAGTAATAAATGCTGTAACGGTTGTGCTATTAGTAAACTTCAATATATTATTACTTTTTTTTTTTTTTTTTGCTTCAACCAGCACTATAAGTTATTTGGTATGAGAAATGCAAGTTTTTAAAGAATAAAGTGACATGGCTGAAGACACTGCTCTCTAAACACTCTGGCCACAGAGACAAAAAAGTCCTATGTCCAAGTTTCCCTTGAACCCAAAGCAGATGTCTTGAGATTATTTTCAAACTAAGAGAACCCCTTCTGAATGAAGATATGAAAATATACTCCTTCAGGAACACCATCAGCTTCCACAGTTCTGAAGTGGACTGTTAGAAGTGAGTTAGTGACCGGTATTGAAAAAGTTCAGGGTTTGTGTTTTGTTAATCCAGGTTGTCATGGCAACCAACTGGTTCTGCATAAAGCCTGAAGCCAGCGGACTTGTAATGGAATACATTCCTCCGAGTGAGTCAAAGCCTTGTTGAAAAGGAAGCAAGCACACAATTATGGAAATAAATTATAAACTCCTATGAACTGCTCAGGGTTGAAATAAGCAACTTTTTTTGGAATCACATTTCCCCCTCTTCCTACATATTTGTGATGATAAGTAACTTGGCAATGCTTCATTTCTGATGGGACTGCCCGTCACATCTTTGAGGAGAGGCATAGTAACATGTGACCTGCCTACCTCACAAGGTTTCAGTGAGGATCAGTTGAGAAAGTGTGTGTGAAGGGCTGTGAAATCTTCAATGGACTGCACTAAATGACTAGTGCAGTGGATTAAGAGTCCTTAACATTCAAAAGTGGAAGTTGCAGATATTATTTTAACCCACCCCTGAGCCGTTAGAGGTTACTTCCTATGACACACACACCAATATTTTGTTCAGTCTAAAAACCCGAATGATGAAACTTCCGCTGTTCCCCAGGCATCCTACTCCACCAGAGGGCCAGAAGTTTATGCCGATAGAATATAGTGTTTAATAGCTTGGACTTTGGAGTCAGGCAGACGTGGATTCATATCCCAGCTCTGCTGCTTTGTAGTTACGTGAACCTGGGCATTTACTTCGTCTTCGCATCTCAGATTCTCATCTACGAAATGGGGGTAATGGTATCTACTTTATAGAGCCGTGAGGAAGATTCAGTACAATAATGTTAATAAAATCCTCTAGCAATTTCTGGCCCAGAATAAGAGGTGAATAAATGTCAGATATTGTCATTAGCTTTATTCCCATTGGGGCATGACCATCTTTACTTTCTTGCTAATCCTTCGATTAGTTGCTACCATATTAAATTCATTTTCCTACTTGATCTAGTCTGTTGCTTTCAAATGCTACTTCAATACTTCCTGCTACTTTAATCCCCACCTTTTGTTATCTCTTTGATTAGGATAAACCACTGACTGGTTTATTTTCAAAAAGTAAATTCCATAATAAAGTTGTTAGCATTTGTAGATACTTATTATCCACTATTATTAGCTCTGTTGGGCCCAATTCACCACCATCTTCTTATAGGACCTCATGGGCTCAAAAGTGAGAACGTTCTTAAAGTATCAGTAGGATAGCCCGCTTCTGACGGGCTGTATAGTAGGGGTTAGCTGTGACAGCCACACCCTTCCTCGTACCCTCACCTGGCAGGGAGCTGGGCTTGGGTGGTCCACAAAGCCATGTTGCACAACTTTGGCCATGAGTTTCATCCGCTATTTATCCATCACTTGAACAACCTCGTTACATTCCTGCAGTCTGAGCCTATCTGAGCTCTTCATCATTTTAGTGTTGTCAGCCTGAGCAGACCAATTTCTGCTTCTAGGAATGTTCCTTTGAAGAGCAGAAATTTCAACATACTCTCAAGTGCTCTTCAAACTCCAGAATTGCTGAGGCCCTTGAGCTGATTCTTCTAATAGACTCAGAAGAATGGTATTTGGAGCTGCAAATTTGCATAGGTCAGTTTTTCTAAGAAACGTGGTCCTTCTTTCGGATAATTAATTTGGAGAGGTTGGCATTTCCTTCCACCTGGCCACATTTGTTTTCTCCATCTTCTTGGAGACTGACCTTAAAATAGTTTCTCTGGGGGCTACCCTGGTAGTGCAGTGGTTGAGAGTCCGCCTGCCGACGCAGGGGACACGGGTTCGTGCCCCGGTCCGGGAGGATCCCACATGCCGCGGAGCGGCTGGGCCCGTGAGCCATGGCCGCTGAGCCTGCGCATCCGGAGCCTGTGCTCCGCAAAAAAAAAAAAAAAAAAAAAAAAAAAAAAGATAGTTTCTCTGTCTCCATCCTTTCAGCATTTTTGTCTATGCTCTTCCAGCTTCTTCATTAATTTTAATACCAGGGTGATTTTTCTTTGCCATAAAAGGCTTTTAGCTTCTTTAATAGCTCTTTGACTCTTTCTGAACCTGCTTCCCCAGCACAGAGTAAGGTTTAACAAAAGGTTTTTATTTGTTTGTTTGTTTTTAAAACAAGCACACCATGTCCCTTAGTGACAAACAGTGTTAAGACACTCTTGGCCTCTTCTTTTACCAGCAAACGTCAGTAGTTGGGGGTGGCTAACAGTAGTCAATTCCCAGAACAGATTTTTTCCTCCTTACTCGAGGACACCTTGAGAACCTCATGTTCAAGCCAAAACTATTTTGGGTGGAAAGGAGATAGGACATCTGATACCTTTGTGTCTGGTAAAATCCTTCCCACCTAGCACTAGATTCTCACCTCTTCTTTGCAGTTGCTAATGGTTAAGATGCTAGTTGTACTACCCTCTCCTTGGTCTGCACTCTGAACCTCAGACCACTTTCTTTGGAGCTGGGCATCTCTTTAGTTAGAACCACAATCTGAAGAGAAAATGCTTTTGATTAGAGAAGCACTTTTAAAAAAAGACTCCATGTGCTCCAAAATGATTTTATTCCATCCGACCAACTAGCGTGGTTTCTATTTTGAAAAATGTTGGTTGTAAACATAAAAATGCAATAAACTTGCCATTTTCAAAACACCACAAACTCTAAGGCAATAATATATATATTTTAAAAATGTGATTATTTTACTATAAGCCAGGCTGCTTTTTTGTTTTGTTTTGTTTTTTAAAATTAATTAATTACTTAATTAATTTTTGGCTGTGTTGGGTCTTCCTTGCTGCGCACAGGCTTTCTCTAGTTGCAGTGAGCGGGGGCTACTCTTCATTGCTGTGCGCGGGCTTCTCATTGTGGTGGCTTCTCTTGTTGCGTAGCACGGGCTCGAGGCACACAGGCTTCAGTAGTTGTGGCACATGGGCTCAATAGTTGTGGCTCGTGGGCTCTAGAGCGCAGGTTCAGTGGTTGTGGTGCACGGGCTTAGTTGCTCTGCGGCATGTGGGATCTTCCCGGATCAGGGATTGAACCTGTGTCCCCAGCGTTGGCAGGCAGATTCTTAACCATTGCGCCACTAGGGAAGTCCCAAGGCAATAATATTTAATGAGTGGTTTATATGATATTGGTAAACTAGGGGTACCTAACTTCATTGGAGTGTGGTTTTCATTTTATTTTATTATTATTTTTTAAAATATTTACTTCTTTATTTACTTTGCTGCGCCATGTCTTAGTTGCGGCACGCGGGATCTTCAGTCTGCGTTGCGGCATGCAGGATCTTTTAGTTGTGGCATGTGGGATCTTTAGTTGCAGCATGCAGGATCTAGTTCCCTGACCAGGGATTGAACCTGAGCCTCCCGCATTGGGAGCACAGAGTCTTAGCCGCTGGACCGCCAGGGAAGTCCCTGGAGTGTGGTTTTTATTTACTTATTTAATAAATTTATTTGTCTATTTATTATATTTTTGGCTGCGTTGGGTCTTCGTTGCTGCGTGTGGGCTTTTCTCTAGTTGCGGCGAGCAGGAGCTACTCTTTGTTGTGGTGCATGGGCTTCTCATTGCAGTGGCTTCTCTTGTTGTGGAGCATGGGCTCTAGGTGCTCGGGCTTCAGTAGTTGTGGCACGTGGGCTTCAGTAGTTGTGGCTCATGGGCTCTAGAGCGCAGGCTCAGTAGTTGTGGTGCACAGGCTTAGTTGCTCCGCGGCACGTGGGATCTTCCCGGACCAGGGATCAAACCCATGTCCCCTGCATTGGCAGGTGGATTCTTAACCGCTGCGCCACCAGGGAAGTCCCTGGAGTGTGGTTTTTAAATTGCAAAGTTATGAAGATTATTTAGCGCTAATTTCCTTGCTAACAGAGCTGAAATTTTAATGCAGAGAAGGGTTTCTCAACCTTGGCACTATTGACATTTGGGGCTGGATCATTCCTTGTTGGGGAGGTTGTCCTGTGCACTGTGGGGTGTTTAGCAGTATCCCTGGTCTCTCTCCACTAGATGCCAGTAGATTCCTCACTCCAGTGGTAATAATCAAAAATGTCTTTAGACGTTGCCAAGTGTCCCCCGGGGGGGCACCGTCACCCCTGGTTGAGACCACTGATGTAGAAGACCTGGTGGAATAGTTTTTCCCTTGCTTGTTTTTCTGGACTATGAAAATCTTAGAGGCCGATGAAAGATGAGAACACATTAGGTCTTGGAATGTGCTATTTTGATTCTATTATTATAAAATCCTTAACTTTTCTCAATTGAGATTTTGAGAAAAACAATTAAATTTCCAAATATAGCTACAATATATAAACATAGGCCCCTGGCACGTCTCACCTCTCTGCTAATGGGTCAACAAGAACAACATTTTTCCTGAGGTTTTCCAAGAGTTTACAGGGCCCCTCTCTGGCCTAGTTCACTGAGGGCCCGGGTAAGACTACTCATTAGCACAGTGACTAATGCACAGGCTTATTAGTTGAAATAGTCAGCGAGGGGAAAAGGAGAGTAATGTTTCCTGTGTACTGTTTTCTTTTTTAAGGCAGAATATGCAGTAGTCTAATGAGTGGCCATATCCAAGTTGTTTTTGCAAATTAGCAAGTTGGGTCTTTGCTGTCCTGTACCTGCTTCCAGACTCATCAGGATTTCCACAGGCCCTAAAGTGAAAGGAAAATGGTGGCCTTCCAGGCATTCTCTCTGCTCTAATAACTGCTCCTCTCTTTGCTCCAGGGAAGCAAATGTGAATTAGAATCACCTGGAGAGCTCTCTACCCCACACAGACCCACAAAACATCTCACCCACTCCCCACACCAACAGGGTCCCAGCTGGAAACAGGAGGCACACTTAATTAGGAGTTGAGGAGAGTTTAAGGAAGGGACCCTTTGCAGAGATACGGTCAGGGTTTAGGGAAATCCCAAAGGAGAGCTCCATACGGCAGGGCAAGTAACAGCAGGAAGCCGGTACCACTCCTCACGCAGGAAGGGCAATGAAGAGAGCAGTAACCAGAGGTCGGCAGTGGGAGCAGCCATCTTGTGGGAGCTGTTTCTTCCACCACACAAATCAGCAAGCCAGGTTGACCTGGAGAATAAATCCCCCAACCTCACTCTCCCCCGCCCTCCAACTTCCTGCCACTACCTCCCTGTGGCTGAAGCCAACCAGAAAAGGGAGGGCGAGGGAGCCTGGTGATGTAGTCCACGCGGGCATAGAGCAGGGTCGGGGTGGATGGAGGATGGATCTGGGGAGCAGACAGAAGATATCCAGCCTGCACTGCCATCACAAGGAACATCAGAAGCCCTTAGAGTGGGCAAAGTTGTCATTTGAAAGTTCTCCCCAGTAATTCCTCTATATCCCCTGGGGTTGAGATCAGCTGCCTTAAAGCGTGATGGGCCTTTTCAAAGCTCTCTAATCTCCTCCAAAGGGTTCCATTGCTGAACCACCCGGAAGTAGACCCAACTTCTACAATCACCATTGCATTCCCTGCCTTTCCCATTGTTCTGATTTCTACACAAATCTGCAGGGAAATCATCTGCCAATCTGTTTTCTCCTCACTTTAGTGTTCGCAACCACTTAAACTCCATGTTGTAATCTTGTATAAAGCAAACATTTCATTTTGCACTGGAGGTCAAGAATAGTCCTAGGGTGCTTCCAGAACAGGATTTGGGGAGTGAGCCTTTCTGAGTGAGAAGCGGGCTGGGCAATGCTAGGAGTTGGGGCTGGGTAGACAAAGCCAAGACTAATGCTTTCACTGTCCATCTGCTTCTTAGAAAAGTGCAGGCATCATTAGCATGTGAGCAAACTTCGTGTAAGCTTCTGGGGGTTCTTTTGTTTTTGTTTTGTTTTTTTTTTTTTTTTTTTTGACAAGCACGTAAAGTCACACCGTCTTCTGGAAAAGCTGCCATTTCACATTAGTAGCACCACAAAACTGTGAAACCCTAGAGAACAGGAGAATTCCACTTCATATACCCATCTAAATTTGCAAAGTGTCTCCCAAAGCATCTTCATTATTTAGAAATATCAGTGACAATGTGGTTTCTTGCCAGCTAGTAAGACAGTTGTACGGGCCGTGATTTATTACCTAATTTAAATACATCAGTCTTTCGACATAGCAAAATAAGTAAATCTCACAGAGAAAATGGATGTGGGGAACTAGTGTTTGTATCATCAAAACACAATAGAGAAGAACCACGGGGAGGGGTGTATGAATCACCCTTTAGTTCACACTTACATTTACAAAGGTACTTACCTTGTGATGGTTATACCTAGGTGACTCGTTAGTGTCCATTCATAAGTAAAGCATTTATTTGATATGCATATTTGAACTTTACAACCATTGTATTATGTGTAAAGCAAGAAGCCAAGTTTACCCAACTTCAACACCTTCAATTTTCAAAGAATTGGAACTAACAAATATAGAGAGACCATGGAGATATTGCAGGTTCGGTTCCGGACCGCCACAGTAAAGCGAGTCACATGCAATTTTTAGTTAGTCCCAGTGCATATAAAAGTTATGTATACACTACTGTAGTCTATTAAGTGTACAATAGCATTATGTCTAAAAAAAATAATGTACATACCTTAATTAAAAACACGTAGACTAGACTCCTTCTGTTGTCCCTTCAAATGTCAGCAGATGATGACTCTTGGCCTCTGGGATCAAGTGCTATGACATTTGCAGTCATTTCAAGTTTGGGATTTTCGACATCAGCCCTAGAGACATTTTATTTCTTCTGCACCACTGCCACTGTAAGGAAACAGAAAACAGCAATGCCTGAGTTCAGAAGGTGGATTCCCTCAGGTGCAGACAATAGAAGTTGGTGGGGGTGGGGTGGGGGATCACACCCTTCAGTCAGTGGAGGATTTTCTCTAAACCTGAGTAAATCTCCAGTAATCACTATTATAAAGCTGATTATAATTTTCTTTCAATGGAAACAGCCTAAACAGCAATCAACAAGTGATTGGTGAAGTTATACATTTCTAGGCAACCATTAAATATTATTATGTTTGGACAACTTTATTGACGTGGAAAGTTGACATAATGTATCATGGAGTGAAAAAAAATGGGAGGTTACACCACAGCATGTTCGTATAGCAAAGAGTATATACACGAGTGTTGGTATTCACAAAGAAATGCCTAATTTTCTTTAAATGGAAACAGCCTAAACAACAACTAAATGCAATGCCTGACCGTAGACTGCATCCTGTGCTAGAGGGGAAAAATGCTATAAAAGACATTATTGGGTCAACTGACAAAACTGAAACGCAAATGGTAAATTAAATAAAAATATTGTATCAACATTAAATTTCCTGATGTCGATAACTGTACTATGGTTATTTAAGAGAATATTCTTTTTCTTAGGAAATATACACTGAACGTTTCTCCAAGTTTAAAATGATTTCCAAATAAAGAAAAAAAATGTAAGGCATATTTAAGAAGTTCATAGAACCTCTGTGGGGTGGGGGAACTAGGAACGTTGCCCAAACCGCCAGGGGTGTGCTGCAGCCAAGAGCGGCTACTTCTCAGATGGACCCTGCAGCTCCCACAGATGGCAGTGGGCACTGGGTGCCCCAAATTCAGCCACTGCTGCCTCCAAAGAAGGTGCCAGAAATTGGGTTCCTCATATCACCTGCTCCTACACATCACTGGCTTTCAGATCCAAGTCTTACCCAGGTGCATCTGGTCGGGGGAAAGTCACTGAACTTTGGGAAAGCAAATGTATGATTTCAATCTTTAAAGAGTCAGCATCCAGGGAGGAAGTTTTCCAAACATAAGGTGGGTGTTCAGAAGATGCCAGGTGGCCACAGATTACACAGATGTCGCCAGGAGAAAAAAGTTATCCTCTAATGAGAACGACTTTTGTGGAGTCACCTAGCCTGTGTCTGAGAAGACTTCCTTGTGCTCATCTGGTCACTTCCTTACAGAAGCAGCTGCCTAAGGCTGGCCCTGACACAGCAGCCATGACCTAGTCACTGTGCACCTCAGATCTATGCCAGAAAGGCAGAGAGAGCTCAATGAGACATCACTACATATCCACCAAAATGGCTAAAGCATAGAAGGAAGGCTGACATACTAAGTGATGCTAAAGATATGGAAGGACTCTCTCACCTCTCTCACACTGTTGGTGAGAGTGTGAACAGGTAAAACCACCATGGAAAAGCAGAATCTATGTACACTCGATGACTGAGCACTCCTAGTATCCAACCAACAGCAGTGAGTTCTTACGTCCACCAGAAGACAAGCACAAAGTATTCATGGCATCGTTATTCATAATAGCCCCAAACTGGAAACAACACAAGTGTCCATCAGTAGTAAAATGGGTAAGTATTGCAACATGTGCAAAATGGAATGCTACACAGCCATCAGGAAAAGAATGGACTACTCTTACACACAATAATATGGATGAGTCTAGCCAAGAATGTTGAGAAATAAAGGGCGGACGCGAGAAAGCCCCTCATCCATTTGCACGACGTTCAAGGACAGATAGACAAATATATGACAAGGTGTTAGAGCAGCAGCTAACGTGAGGGTGAGAGGTACTGAGAAGGGGCATGAGGGAGCCTTTCAGGGTAACAGAAGTGTTCTTTCTGTTGATCTGGGTGGAGACGTTATGGGTGTTCACCCATAAGATTCAAGCTATGGCCTAAGATCTGTGCACTTTACTGTGTGGAAGTTACATCTCAAGTTTTGAAGAAAAAAAGACTACAAAAATAGAATCACAGATTTTTAGAGCTTTAAGAGACCTTTCCTATTAAAAAAAGAGAAAGAATCATCATCTGAGGAGTATGAAGTCTGGTAAAGCTCTGACGTGACTTTGGTGTCACGCTATGATCTGTGCCGGGTTCAGCTGTCGACACCATTTTCCTGACTCTGCCTCACCCCTTTCCATCCCTTCAGGAAAGTAACTTTTTGCAATTAAGCCCTAGGAAACTAGCTGAAAATGGGTGTATGGAACAGTCCTGCATATTTGCACAGTGCTTTGCCATTCACAAAGAATAGGGAACCTCATGTGATCGTTGCAACAACCTTGGCAGGCAGGCAGGGGTGAGCGTTCATCTTCATTACCGCATGAAAGATCTGGAGCTTAGAGAGGTTGAAAGGTCATTTAGACTCAATGCTTCTGACTCCTAATCTAATGCTTTTTAGTGGTGTTCATAAGTGCTGATTACTATACGATAACTAAATACAGCAAGTCATCCTGGATTGGATCCTGGGAAGAAAAAAAATGCTATAAGGGACATTATTGAAAATTTTTTCCTGTAATTTTTATTGGCATATAGTTGATTTACAATGTTGTGTTAGTTTCAGGTGTACAGCAAAGTGAATCAGTTATACATATACATGTATCCACTCTTTTTTAGATTCTTTTCCCATATAGGTCACTACAGAGTATTGAGTAGAGTTCCCTGTGCTCTACAGTAGGTCCTTATTATCTATTTTATACATACTAGTGTGTATATGTCAATCCCCATCTCCCAATTTATCCCCCCCCCATCCCCTGGCAACCATAAGTTTGTTTTAATTTTAGTGAAATTTGAATACAGACTATATGTAGAGAATAATATTGTATCTACTACTTTTAAATTTCTTGATTTTGATAATTGTAGTTTTGTTTTGTTTTGTTTTGTTTTGTGGTACGGGGGCCTCTCACTGCTGTGGCCTCTCCCATTGCCGGACACAGGCTCCAGACGCGCAGGCTCAGCGGCCATGGCTCACGGGCCCAGCCGCTCCACGGCATGTGGGATCTTCCCGGACCGGGGCACGAACCCATGTCCCCTGCATCAGCAGGCAGACTCTCAACCACTGCGCCACCAGGGAAGCCCCTATATTGTAGTTTTATAAGAAAGTTTATAAGAAGTGCATGTGGAAGTACTCAGGGTGAAAAGTCATCAACTGGTCAACAGCATGTCTACAACTTACCCTCAGATGGTTCTTTAAAACTCGTATCTATATATCTATATCTAGAGCGAGCACAAGTGTGTCAGAGTGTTAACAAAACGTGAATATGTTATAGGGAAGAACAAAATCTGACTACATGTTGGATCTGTTTCTTTTACTTTAACCTTTGTTTCCCATTGCTTTTGTTCACTAAGAGGATACTGTCTATACATAATGGCTGCCTCAGGGAACCCTGTCCCTCTGCCTGAATGTTAAACCGAAGTGCCTTTGTTCAGGGAAGCATCCTGACCCTGTCCACCTGTGAACGGCTGCAAAAAGAAGAAATTAACACATCCCCACCCCGAGGGTGGCCATTCCAGGAGATATTGCAAGACTTATGGCCTTTTTACTTTACTTCCTCACCTCCTCCCCCTCTCTGTTCTATAAAAGAAACTGGCATCCAGTCCCTGATAAGATGGTTCTTTTGAGACACTAGTCCGCCATCTTCTCCCTCTGCCGGCTTTCTGAATAAAGTCATATTCCTTGCCTCGGCACCTCGTCTCCCGATTTATTGGCCTGTCGTGTGGCGAGCAGAGCGAGCTTGGACTCGGTAACAAATGTAGGTGAATGGTGTATAAGGATCTGTTGTACTGTTCTTGCAACTTTTCTGGAGAAATGAAAATTTTTTTCTAAATTAAAAAAATCTTTAAAAATTCAAGAAAAAATATGTCTTTCAGGTAAAATCAAGTTGTGCCTTCTGTTGTGCACACCCCATTAAACCACGGTCATCTTGGGCAGTGCAGAAGAAAATGACAAAATTGCACCCCTAACAGATTTATTCATTGCTTCATTTCATCACCACACAAGCAAAATAGCCTTTCTCTGATTAAGTTAGCATAGTCTATGGGACTTCCCTGGCGGTCCAGTGGTTAAGACTCCATGCTTCCAATATAGGGGACACGGGTTCCATCCCTGGTCCAGGAACTGGGATCCCACATGCCATGTGGTGCAGCCAAAAAAAAAAAAAAAAAGCATAGTCTAGTGAACTTAATAGAAGCACTTGCTTTGCTGGGCACAGGTGTAGTTTTCATAGAATACCTTAGAATATTCTATTATAAATCCTTGAGGGAGGGAAGAGTCTGCAGCCTCCTGATCCTTGCTGCATTTGTTGATGACTCAGGAAAATTGCAAGCCCTTGGTACACTCAGGGACACTGGATCCCAGGAACAGGGGCTCCATGACCCAAGTGTGTCTTGGCAGCTCCAGAACTGCTGAACTTGAAAGGGAGCTTGGACCCTGTCCAGTACAGGACAATGGCTGATGACCATGAAGCAACTGCACAGCCTAGAGAAGCCTCAATAATTGAGGTCGAATTTCCGTCCACCCCAGGTGTCCAAAACTGAATTTAAGTAAATAATAAAATGATGTTTTTATATTTGAATTTTTGAACTGAGAGTCATTGCGATTACATTAAGTAACATGTATTAAAATGGAAGCTATGCTAAGCACGTTATAATGACTATCTCATTTTGTCCTCACAACACCTCTATGATTTAGGTAAAATCATTCCTATTTTACAAATAGGGAAACTGAAGTTTAGAGGGGTTAATGACTACTTGCCTGAGGTTACACAGCAAGTAATCGGTGGAGCCAGCTGAACCCCCAGCAGCCTGACTCCAGGGCCTAGGCTTTTAGCCCCTCCATCATGCTTCGAGGTGGCTATTCATTACCCATAGGGCCAGTCCATTGCCGGTAGCAATTCCCACTTTTAACTCCCAGCTTGCAGAATAGGGCCTGTGATTTATTAAAGGAAGATGACACTCTGTGGTGTAACAGAAATGTAAGAAGACTATTCCAGCCCAAGAGAGCACAAGAAAATCATTAATTCCATCCCTTTCAGTAGGCAGCCCAACTCTCCACACTGCAGATGACTAAAAGAAGAGCTAATGTGCCCAGGAGGGTGAGACTCTACTGCTAAATGTCCTGGCTGGTTATGCCCTCCTCTCCTACAAAGAGTGGGGTGCTTCCAAACGACAGTGGTGTTCTCCACTTCCCCCATGGATGTGTAACTTAGGTAAGCCTGTCAAAGTCACACGTTGCACCTCATCCAGCGCCTGAAAAGAGCTGGTCCCCCACTAAAGGCAATTTGTAAAACATAATTAATTGCAGATTCCTTCTGGAGCTGCTTAAGCTCCTTGATGTCTCAGATGTGTGGTCAGGATGGAGCTCTCCTTGGCAGCGGGAGAGGAGGTCCAAAGGCAGAAACCAAGGACATCACTCAGATTGAGTTTGGCCTTCCCAAGACTTGGTGGGGTGGACTCAGATGCATGAATGGGGCTTTGGGGAGCCTACCCTTCCAGGAGACCCAAACCACACAGATCACAGCAATCCATTGAAAGTAATGTCTTCCTGTTGAGCTGACGGAGCATTAGCGATAGTCTCCATTTGACTCAATGGCACGCTGGGTGGGGAACTGATGCGAAGGGCCTTTTCTCTCAGTAAAAGGGGCAACATGATAAGCAAAGAACATGTCCAGTAACCGAATGGGAAGGTTTCCCCAAGATAACATTTGCTTTCTGTTCAGAGAATCACATAAGCTTTGATTCTGCTACTGTACTGTTTCTAATTATATTTATTATCTCTTATTATCAAATCACAAAACTAGTATGGATAACCGCTATCTATAAATTTAATTCTCCCCCAAACCCTAAGACATGGCTGTCATATATCCCATTTTGCAGATAAGTAACCAAGTTAATGTAAGCCTGAAAGGATTTTAATTTTAATCAAGGTCAAATCAAACTTAGAAGCAGAGAACATCCAACAACATGGGTGAATGTCATAGATATTGAACCGAATGAAAGAAGCCAGATAAGAAAGAACACATACTGTATGATTCCACTTATATGATGTTCAAGAACAGGCAATACTAATCTATGGTGACAGAAATCAGAACAGTGGTTACTTCTGGGAGGGTGGTATTGACCTGAAAGGAGTGTAAGGGAGCCTTCAGGGATGCTGGAAACATTCTAGATCTTGATTTCAGTGGCAGTTGTATACAAATGTACAAATTCATCTAGCTGTGCTTTTATGATTTGAGCACTTTACTATATTTAAATTATCTCCCCAGAAGCGTTCACAATTTATGACAAAGGAGTCAAGAACATACAATGGAGAAAGTATAGTCCTCCATAAACGGTGTTGGGAAACCTGGACGGCCACATGCAAAAGAATGAAACTGGACTTCTTTCTTATACCGTACACAAAAGTCAACTCACAATGGATTACAAACTTGGACGTAAGACCTGAAACCATAAAACTCCTAGAAGAGGGCTTCCCTGGTGGCGCAGTGGTTGAGAGTCCACCTGCCGATGCAGGGGACACAGGTTTGTGCCCCGGTCCGGGAAGATCCCACGTGCCACGGAGCGGCTGGGCCCATGAGCCATGGCCGCTGAGCCTGCGCGTCCGGAGCCTGTGCTCTGCAACGGGAGAGGCCACAACAGTGAGAGGCCCACGTACCACAAAAACAAAAAACTCCTAGAAGAAAACGTGGGGGGTAAGCTCCTTGACATTGGTCTTGGAAATGAGTTTTTGCATCTGACACTAAAGGCAAAGGCAATGGGCTTCCCTGGTGGTGCAGTGGTTAAGAATCCGCCTGCCAATGCAGGGGACATGGGTTCGAGCCCTGATCCGGGAAGATCCCACATGCCGTGGAGCAACTAAGCCCGTGCGCCACAGCTACTGAGCCTGCGCTCTAGAGCCCACGAGCCACAACTACTGAGCCCGAGTGCCACAACTACTGAAGCCTGCGTGCCTAGAGCCCATGCTCTGCAACAAGAGAAGCCACCCAATGAGAAGCCCACGCACCACAACGAAGAGTAGCCCCCACTCGCTGCACCTAGAGAAAGCCTGCCGGAAACAACAAAGACCCAGTGCAGGAATGGGAGAAAATATTTGCAAATCATGTATCTGATAAAGGGTTAAGCAAAGCCCTGAACTGACAATCAGCCTTTATTTAGATAGCTGCAAGCAGATAGTTTTTATACCAGTTACCATAAAAATTCAGTTAATCCATACTTGTCCTGTTTGTTGACTTCATAACATTGCCCTTAAAAAGAAAAGAACAGGGCTTCCCTGGTGGCACAGTGGTTGAGAATCTGCCTGCCGATGCAGGGGACACGGGTTCGAGCCCTGGTCTGGGAAGATCCCACATGCCGCGGAGCAACTGGGCCCATGAGCCACAATTACTGAGCCTGCGCGTGCAATGAAGAGTGGCCCCTGCTTGCCACAACTAGAGAAAGCCCTTGCACAGAAACGAAGACCCAACACAGCCATAAATAAATAAATTAATTAATTAAAAAAGAAAATTTGTATCTTAATAAATGTTAAAAAAAAAAAGAAAAGAACAACAAAATCCAAAAAGTTTTCTAAAGCCTTGAAAAGTTTGCTTTAGTGGTTCCCAAGACTGCTGACTTGTAGACTTGGAACTGTCAATGTTTATTATAGGAAGTTACATTTGTTAGAATATTTGTTCACTTAAAATTGCAGCCTCTGATTGCTATGAATGATCTTATTCAACCTCCTTTGATTACCTAGACCACCATGGCTGTGAACTAATGCTAAATAATCACTCCAAAAAAGACTGTGTATTCCATGGAATTAAGAACATAGTTAAAGGCATTTCTCCTTGAAAGGACACTTAGAAGGCAAATGAAGTGACCAAATGTATTCTCCTAAAACACACAAAAAAATCTTGAAGCTGAGGGATGAGATAATTACTCCTGGGTTGCATGATTACCAAATACAAGAAACAGGCTGGAGCTCAGGCCTTCTGGTTCCTGACCTCATCATCTTTCCATTGTCTTGTGGCTCCTTGGATTTTTTAAAAAAATTTTATTGAAATGTATTTGATTTACAGTGTTGTGTTAGTTTCAGATGTATAGCGAAGTGATTCATATATATATATATATATATATACATATATACACACACATATATATTCTTCTTTTTAATATTCTCTTCCATTATAGGTTTTTACAAGATATTGAGTTTAGTTCCCTGTGCTATACAGTAGGTCCTTGTTGATTATCTTTTTTTTATATAGTAGCATGTATATTTTAATTGCAAACTCCTAATTTATCCCTCCCCCACTTCCCCTTCAGTAACCATAAATTTGTTTTCGATGTCTGAGTGTATTTCTGTTTTTTAAATAGGTTCATTTGTATCATTTTTTTTAGATTCCACTTATCAGTGATATCATATATTTGTCTTTCTCTGTCTGGCTTACTTAGTATGATAATCTCTAGGTCTATCCATGTTGCTGCAAATGGCATTATTTCATTCTTTTTAATCGCTGAGTAATATTCCGTTGTGTATATATACCACATCTTCTTTATCCATTCATCTGTCAATGGACATTTAGGTTGCTTTTATGTCCTGGCTATTGTAAATAGTGCTGCAGTGAACGTTGGGGTGTGTGTATCTTTTCAAATTACGGTTTTCTCCCGATATATGCCCAGGAGTGGGATTGCAGGATCATAGGTTTGCTCTATTCTTAGCTTTTTAAGGAACCTCCATACTGCTCTCCATAGTGGCTGTACCAATTTACATTCCCACCAACAGTGCAAGTGGGTTCCCTTTTCTCCACACCCTCTCCAGCGTTTATTACTTGTAGACTTTTTTGATGATGGCCATTCTGACCGGTGTGAGGTGATGCCTCATTGTAGTTTCTCTAATAACTAGCAAGGTTGAGCATCTTTTCATGTGCCTTTTGGCCATCTGTATGTCTTCTTTGGAGAGATGTCTATTTAGATCTTCTGTCCATTTCTTGATTGGGTTGTTTGTTTTTTTGATATTGAGCTGCATGAGCTGCTTGTATATTTTGGAGATTAAGCCCTTGTCAATCCCATCATTTGCAAATATTTCCCCCCATTCTGTAGGTTGTCATTTCATTTTCTTTATGGTTTCCTTTGCTGTGCAAAAGCTTTTAAGTTTCATTAGGTCCCGTTTGTTTATTTTTGTTTTTATTTCCATTACTCTAGAAGATGGATGCCAAAAAACATTGCAGCGACTTCTGTCAAAGAGTGTTCTGCCTATGTTTTCCTCTAAGAGTTTTGTAGTATCTGATCTTACATTTAGGTCTTTAATCCATTTTGAGTTTGTTTTTGTGTGTGGTGGTAGAGAATGTTCTAATTTCATTCTTTTACACATAGCTGTCCAGCTTTCCCAACACCACTTGCTGAAGACAATATTTCTCTCCATTGTATACTCTTGCCTCCTTTGTCATAGATTAATTGATCGTAAGTGCGTGGGCTTATCTCTGGGCTTTCTCTCCTGTTCCTTTGATTTATATGTCTGTTTTTGTGCCAGTACCATACTGTATTGATTACTGTAGCTAAATCTATTTTATATTTAAAATGCAATTGTGCATGGAAAAAAGGTCTGCTTCAGTGTAATAAAATTAGATATTAACAGAAAAGCATGTCCCTCCCCAAAAAAGTTTCTCATGTGGAAGTTTAAAAACACATTTTTCATTATTTCTTGGGTTATCCCACTCCGCCCCTGCTCCTACCCAAGACCCCTCCTCTGCAGCTACACAGGACTGGTCTTTGAACACACCATGCTTTGTCATTCTTCAGTGTGCCTTTGCAAATGCTGGTCCCTCTTACAGGAACAGCCTTTTCACTCCTCCCTACCTGATGAATTTCTATGGCTCCTTTGATATCTAGTACAATTATCACTTCCTCAGCAAGCCTTCTCCCAAGCACCTCAGGCGGAATTCAGTCCCTCAGCTGGGTTTCCTTGTACCTCTCTGGCTAGTTATTTATTTATGCTTGTCTCTCCACTGAGCTGTGAGCAGCTTGTCAAAGGCAGGGTCTGTGTCATGTTCACTTTTCTGTCTCTAGTGTCCAGCATATTGTAAGTGATCAATAATGTTTGTTGTATGAATAAAATAACTTCTTGAGCTGCCATGTTAATGAAGGATACAATCCTAAAAACAAAACCAAAAAAACACATAATCCTAAGTATGCCCACTGTGGAGGGGCCATTATGAACTCTACACATCTGGGGGTACCAGAGCCATCTGGAGAAGCACCATCAGATCCTCAGGGTCCAAAACTCCTGCCCACTCCGTCCTGCTCTGTGATGGCAGGTTATGAAAGGAAGGCTTTCAGTTTCTTAGAGTAGAGCTTCAATGGGCCACATCAATCTTTTATTTTTCTAATATTGACCATCTCCCAAAGCCGACTTTGTATGAATTGAAATACCATGTTCCATCAAAAACTACTCTTCTTGGAGGGTGGATGATAGAAATAAGGGAGAAGGGCTAGGAGGAGAAAATCCCAGCCTTTCTTACAGAACACTTTCCCTACACCTAACATCCTTGGAGATTAACAGGCTCTCATCTGAAGGTCCTTGCTAGGTTTCTTTGGGTTTTTTTGAATAATTTTTATTGGAGTATAGTTGTTTTACAATGTTGTGTTAGTTTCTACTGTACAGCAAAGTGAATCAGTTATACATATACATATATCCCCTCTTTTTTGGATTTCTTCCCATTTATGTCACCATAGTGCATTAAGTTCCCTGAGCTATACAGTAGGTTCTCATTAGTTATATACTTTATACATAGTATCAATAGTGTATATATGTCAATCCCAATCTCCCAATTCCTTCCCACCCGCGTTGCTAGGTTTTTGAAAGTAGGAGCTACTGACATTTCACAACTGCAATTTGTCTGAAGATTTACAGTCTCCCATGCCCACCTTCCTGGCATTCAGAAAGCTCAAATGATTCCCATTCTCTGTAGCCCATAAGGCAGAGGGCGGGAAGGTGTTCTGATAGGAAACTCAATGCCAGACCCCTCTGGAGTCAGGAGCCACAATGAGGAAATCAACCCAGGTGGAGTTTTTTAAAGTTCACAAAGATGAGAAAGGGTTCAGAAAACATGACCTTCAAGAAAGGAAAAAGGAGAACCAGACAGGTGTCTTTGCATAACATCATTTCAAATGACTGTGGAAAAGCCTCTGAAATAAACAGGTGTTGAGTTAAATGTCTGAGTCTTAAATATACTAAATTATTTTATCATTCAACATCCCGGCAGAAAACAACATGCAAACTGGATAAGTCAAGACATGTTTAATAAAGGGTTTACTCATAAAGGATTGGGGACGCTGGTGGTCCAGTGGTTAAGACTCCATGCTTCCACTGCAGGGGGCATGGATTTGATCCCTGTTCTGGGAACTAAGATCCCACATGCCACGTGGTACAGCCAGAAAAAAAAAGAAGAAAAAGAAAAAAAAAAAAGATTGGGAAAGCATTACAGAATTCCACAGGGAGGAATTCCGCAGGGGGTACTTACACTGACCCCACTCAGCCCCCATCTCTTGCTAGTGTCATCCACTGGTTGGGCCCAAGAGGAAGCCAGAGAGCAAGGAGGTATATGGATGTAATGCATGCAGGTCAACCTCCTGGGCCACAGGATGGGGAAGGATGGAGAAAGCAGAGAGTGGAAACTAGATAATCAGCACCGCAATGAACACACATCTACCGGGACTCAATTCCTCATCTCCTGCCCAAACCACCTGCTCATTTCCTATACATCTTACAACCCTTTATTTGTGTTTGCTGTCCAGTCTCTGGGTGTCAGTGCCTTTCATGTGCTTTGACCATTTGATGGTACCTCCCTAAGCTTGTCGATTGTGATAACCATAGGCCAGCGTGGCTTGGATGAGGAAGTGACGTTGGAGCCGAGAGAAGAAGGTATTTGTGCAAAGATCTAGGGGAGACCGTTCTATGCAGAAGGAAACAACAAGTGCAAAGTTCAAAAGTTCTGTCCCTCTGAGACAGATGGGAGTTTGGAATGCCTGGGGGACAGAAAATGCATCCCAAGGTCCGGAGCTGAATGCTTAGTTACTTGTCAATTATTAGAATGATCAGACCCTTTATCCCGCACGTAGGCACATGGAGTCTATCATCGGATGGACCTGTTTCATTTGTGAAGTGCAAAGCTTGACTGGGATGTTTCCGGAGCTCACCTCCTACTCTAAGATGGTGTGACTCTTCACTCAGGCTAAAATTGTAACTATCACAAACTCCTTGGGGAATTTTCTTGCATTGTTGCCTCTATGTGCATATATGGAATCAGTTAATCACTAAACATTAGTGACATTAGTTTGTTTGAAAAATACTCGGTGGGCCTCTACTGTGTGTTCACTACGGGCCCAGTGTGGCTGACACTGTCAGTGCACCAACAGTAATATCTTCGGCACTCACCATCCCCTTGCACACTGACGACGGCTTTCTCCTGCAAGCGCCTGGCACTCTCCCGCAGGGGCTCTCTCCTGCCATGGGAGCACACCCAGCCTGTGTGCAAGGAAGGCCAGAGTGGCACTGAGTTGTCCCAGGAGCAGCCCCGGGCCATGATGAATGAATGAGAGTGGGAGGGTCAATTCCCCAGCTTCTTCCCCCTCAGGTGGGACAACTCTGAGGTGTGCGGCATACATTCTTCTAGAGCTTCTCAGGGGTGTGAAGGCCCAGCTGTCCACAGAGGTAGCCTACTCTTGCATTGGCTTCTCTCCATTCCCTGTCTCACCTCCTCACTGCCTGACTGGTGCTTCTCCCAAATAAATGACTTGCACTTGAATCTTATTCTCAGATCAGCTTCTGAGGCAGCCCCACCTAAGACAGCCAGTTACAGTGGGCGATACCAAGGCGTGTAAATATTTCCCCAAGCATAAAGAGCTCACCATGTAGTTACTAGTCTTTTTTTTTTTTAAACTAAGGAATTACTGGGTTTTTAAAAATAAATTTATTTATTTATGGCTGCATGAGGTCTTTGTTGCTGTGCACGGGCTTTCTTTAGTTGCGTCGAGTGAGGCCTACTCTTGGTTGTGGTGCACGGGCTTCTCATTGAGGTGGCTTCTCTTGTTGCAGAACACGGGCTCTAGGCACACGGGCTTCAACGGTTGTGACACATGGGCTCAGTAGTTGTGGCGCACGGGCTTAGTTGGTCCGCAGCATGTGGGATCTTCCCAGACCAGGGCTCAAACCTGTGTCCCCTGCATTGGCAGGCGGATTCTTAACCACTGCACCATCAGAGAAGCCCTGTAGTTACTAGTTTTTAAAAGTAGACATTGGAATTCCCTGGCGGTCCAATGGTTAGGACTCCGCCTTTCGCTGCCAGGAGCCGGGTTCCATCCCTGGCCGGGGAACTAAGATCCCAGAAGTCACGTGGCATGGCCAAAAATAAAATAAAAGTAAACGTTAAAGCCTTGAAATACAACTTTTGATCTAGCAGTCCAACTTCTAAGAATACATCTTATGAAAATTATAGTTGGACAGAAACTTGGACACCAAAATGTTCATCTCTCCTCAAAGCATTGAAAATAATAGATAAAATGAGAAGATGTAAAGGTCCTCTGGTGGGGAAGTGAATAAATAAATAATGGTATATCCATACAACACAATACTATGCAGTCATTAAAAACCACGTTGGAGGGCTTCCCTGGTGGCGCAGTGATTGAGAATCTGCCTGCCAATGCAGGGGACACGGGTTCGAGCCCTGGTCTGGGAGGATCCCCCATGCTGCGGAGCAACTAGGCCCTTGAGCCACAACTACTGAGCCTGCGCGTCTGGAGCCTGTGCTCCGCAATAAGAGAGACCGCGATAGTGAGAGGCCCGCGCACCGCGATGAAGAGTGGCCCCCGCTTGCCACAACTAGAGAAAGCCCTCGCACAGAAACGAAGACCCAACACAGCAAAAATAAATAAACAAATAAACTCCTACCCCCAACATCTTCAAAAAAAAAAAACACGTTGTAGAATAATACTTAACAACAAGGACATGGTTCATGAGGCACAATTTAAAAAGGGTTACAAAACAATATATCCAGTACATACAATTTTTATTAATATATGTGCACAGGAAACAAATCCTAGAAAGCTGAAACACCAGAGGATTAACAGTTGCCAGCAGCTTCTTGTCTCTGAGTTTATCTATATTTCCCAAAGTTTCTATAAATAACATGTGCTTTCTTACATATTCTAAGACAGCATTTTGCAGTCTCAGCACTCTTGACATTTTGGGCTGAATCACTGTTGTGGGTACTGTCCTGTGACAACCAAAAGTTATCTCCAGAAATTGCCACGTGTCTCCTGGGAGCAAAAGCGTTCCTGGTTGAGAACCACTGGTCTAAGAGAATCTCAGATCAGAAAACAATGCTAGTAGTTAATGACCACAAAGTGAAATAAGATTATTCAAAAGTTGTTTCAGATTTGCATGAGTTTTTTTTTTTCATTTTGAAGAAACCAATGTCATGTCAGCATTTAACCTAAAGTAATATTTCTTCCAGAACATGGGGCCACTTCCTCAAATGTGTAAAAGAACAGCAAATAAGAGGTTCCACGGCATCATCTGTTCAGTTTCTAAGAAGGTTAGACTCTAAAAAGTTGAAGTTTTGCCAGCCTCATGGGATGTTCGTTTCCCATCTGTCCTGACACTGGACAAAGAACGTGAGATAAACAGAGCCCCCTGAAATGTTCTGTATCAAAGACTTCCTAAGTACTATTATGTTCCGTGATTAACTGTGACTCTACGTATGGCCACAGATGCAACAATACAAGAAAGTTCCCCAAGGGGTTTATGATAGTTATGAGTTAGCCTGAGTGGAGAAGAGTCCATCAAGACATGCTCATTGAGCACCTACTGCATGCCAAGCACTGTTCTAAGGCTCTGAGGATACAGAGGGGAACACGATGCTCAAGATGCCGACCCTGGAGGGATCCCCCATTCTAGGGAGGGGGAAGATGATAAACACGGGCACACCTATGCCAACAAGCTAATTCTGGGAAGAGAACTAGATCCTGTGGAAGAGAGTCGCTGGGTGGCAGGGAGGGGAGAGGGTGCCTTTACCTGGTGCAGCCTATCTGAGCGGAGTGCAGAGGTGGTGGCATGTGTGCAGAGATCTGGGCCTAGATTGGTGAAAGCCTACCTCCAAAGCCCTGAGCTGGGAATGAGTTGGAGTATTTGAGGGACAGAAAGGGAAGCAGCTGGACCAGAGCAAACAGAAGGTGAGGGAAATGGGGGGAGTGGGAGGCCAGGTCAGGTGACTCCTTTGGAGGTCTTCACGGGAAGTTTGGGTTGCACTTTAGTTGGGAAGGTGCTGGAGGGTGGGAAGCAGGGTAGGGACAAGATCTGGTTTCTGCTTGGGGAAGATCCCCTTGAGCCCCGGCTGGGAATGAAGTGGAGCAGGACAAGACGAGCCCTGGGAGCTCTGTTGTTTGAGCTCCGCAGGAGTCCAGGTGAGCCCAACCAGGTTGGAGGGGCGGAGGTGAAGCGCTTGGATTTGGAAGTTGATTCGGGAGAAGAGTTGGCAGCCTGTGTGGGCCTGGCAGCCCCGGTGCCCTGAGCTGGCTATGGGCGAGCAGAGGCCCGAGTGTGGAGCTGGGGGCTTGGCAAAGCGCTTGGGCTGCTTGAAGCTGAAGCTCCAGGGAATGAAGCAGTGACTAATGACAGACAGCAAGCATGACAGAGCCTTGTAAACCCATTTTTATTTTCAAATAGGCTAACAGCCCGGAGGTAGGGCATTTTGTAACTTCCCTGGGACCCAGAGCCAAGTGGCTCCAGGAGCTGCTGGCTGTGGAAGCAGCACAGAGCAGAGGCCAAAACACGGCCGGCTTTGGGGGAGATCCTCATATTCTTTCTCGAAGAATCCCCATTCGACGGCTGATGCCTGAAAGTCCACCATTTGCGATGTCTTTTGGGTTTAGGTTTTTAGTTCAGGACAAAATGCAAATTCCCTTCCAAAAGGCAAAGCAGAAGGCAGTGATGGAGACTGGGCCCTAAGGAGCAGTGTGACCATGAACTTCAGCGCTGTCAGAAGTCACATGGGGGCTTCCCTGGTGGTGCAGTGGTTAAGAATCTGCCTGCCGATGCAGGGGACACGGGTTCGAGCCCTAGTCTGGGAAGATCCCACATGCCGCGGAGCAAGTGGGCCCGTGAGCCACAACTACTGAGCCTGCGCGTCTAGAGCCTGAGCTCCACAACAAGAGAGGCCGCGATAGTGAGAGGCCCACGCGCCGCGATGAAGAGTGGCCCCCGCTTGCCACAACTAAAGAAAGCCCTCACACGGATACAAAGACCCAACACAGCCAAAAATAAATAAATTTATTAAAAAAGAAAAAGAAGGGCTTCCCTGGTGGCGCAGTGGTTGAGAGTCCGCCTGCCGATGCACGGGACGCGGGTTCGTGCCCCGGTCCGGGGGGATCCCACATGCCGCGGAGCGGCTGGGCCCGTGGGCCATGGCCGCTGGGCCTGCGCGTCCGGAGCCTGTGCTCCGCAACGGGAGAGGCCGCGGCAGTAAGAGGCCCACGTACCGCAAAAAAAAAAAAAAAAAAAAAAAAAAAAAAAGAAAAAGAAGTCAGATGGGACAGAAGATTTGTTCTGGGTTAGAAATAGCCTTAGGGCTGTGGCACTGAAAGTCCTGACGGTGACGGTGACGGCTGCGTGAGCCGGTTTGGATGGGGTGAGGGGAGCTCGGAGAGGAGGAAGCCGTCATTAAGGCCTGAAAGAGTTGGCGGGAGGGCAGGAAGGCAAATATGGCCACATTTCCTGAGGCCACTCTGGATTTCTGTGTCTGATCGGCAGTTTGGAAGGCCCTTACCTCTTCCTCCCATGGCTGCTGATCCGGCACAGACTTGGGGCAAAGCAGGAAGTGCTCTCAGGAGGATGAATCCTGAGGGGACCCTAACAGGAAGCTTTCCCAAGCTCCTCTGGGTGAAAAGCGCCAACACTTAATTCAAAAACCAACTTCCAGAGCGTTTACATGACTGAAATAGTTTCGACAGCTATTGAAAACTCAATCAAAATCATTTTGATAGGCTGTTAGCCTATTTAAAAAGAAAGTTTTCTCACTGAATTTTATCCAAGTAATCTTTGCTGATTTTTCTTCTCTTTTAATTCACTAAGTTAAAAAAAACTCTCACCCTTGGAAGGCATTAAAATGAACATCATTGTCATTTCTGTCTCAATTACATTTTCTTCTACATTTCACTCTACCTGTCCAACTGCAGGATAAAGAAGCCCTGGGAATAGAGCTCAAAGAATCTAGATTTTTATTCTATTTATGTTTTCTTCCCTCCTTGTTCCCTGGCCTCTCAGTTTGATTCAGTCTTTCATTTAATAAATATTTATTGAATTCCTATTATGCACCAGCTACTGTAGGAGAGGCTGGAAAGGTAGAAAAGTTGGATATTTGGTCTCTGCCCTTGAGGACCTACTAACGGTGGGAAGAAGGTACAAACAAGTAATTAAAAAGCAAAAAACAAGCACTATAATTAAGATATGCCCAAAGCACTTGAAAAGATATGTACTAAATTTTTATTTACACTTTAATTTACTAAGTAAATAAATCCTATGTTTATTGTCACCTATGTCATAATCTTTTTTGCTTAAAAGACAAAAGAATTCCGTTCACCGGAAAGCCAATTTTATCTATTTGTTGTGTTAGAGCGCCATCGAGTGGAAAATGTCTGGAATTGCAACGCCAGCTCTTTTGCTATTTCTTATGTTAGAGTGCCATCGTGTGGAATTTTTATGTAATTGCAGAATGAATTTTTATTTTTGTGTTACAGCGCTACCCAGTGGTTTTATCATGTATTTGCAGAGGATATACTTTTCTTATTACTCAGTTAAGAGTGTCAGCACGTAGAGTTTTTATGTAATTGCACACAGATATGTTCTTCTTATTATTCTGGTTAGAATGTCACTGGGTGGAATTTTCCTGCAGTTGCAGATAAATTTTTCATATTTCTCAGGTTAGAGTGCCACCGAGTGGAATTATCGTGCAATTGCAGAACATGCTTTTCTTACTGCAGGTATCTTCCGCTTTCTGAATGTTATTCTTACACCACTTTGCTTTTATGAAAGACCTACATTAGTACATAATTTTCAGTAAGCAAAAGAAACCTGAAGAGGATTTTTGCTTTTACCCACACACACAGAAAAGGCATTACTGACTGTACTAATGTTGGTCTTTTGTTAAAGTGGCATAACTCTAACTTTTAGAAAGCGGGGATTGTCTTTGCTTTTCCCCATTTCTGCTTACAAAATGTTTCATAGGAACTTTACCTTCAGATAGCGGGGTGAACCTGTAATAGGGAAAAAAAGAAATACGTGTTCTGCACTTACATGATAATTCCACCAGGTGGCACCCCAGAACGCCATCTGGTGGAAATACCATGTAATTGCAAAACAGTGTTATTGCTGAAGTTAGGGTGCCGCCCAGTAGAATTTTCCTGCAATTGCAGAACAGATACGTTTTCAATTTCTCATGTTAAAGTGTTACCTGGAAAAAAAAGTTTTTATATTCTTGTGAAAGCGTGCCACCTAGTGGAATTTGTTCTTTGTTACAAAGTAGGGCAGTGGTCCTCCAACTTGGCATCCGAATCACCTGGAGAACTTTTTAAAACAAAAATTTCCTGTCCCCATGCTCAGAGTTTCTTATTGAGGAGGTTTGGGATAGGGTGTGGGGATTTGCATTTCTAACAAGTTTCCCAGTTTATGTTGATGCTATTTATCTGGGACTGCACTTTGAGAACCACTGAAATACCCACTCCTTAAATGTTAGTTTCACACATAACTGGGATTTTTTTTTCCTGTATAACTTCTAGAATTGTTTCCGTTCTGAAGATCTGTAGGGATTGGAAACCTTTGCTCTCCTGAGTCTTTCCAAAGAACTCAGGATACCTGTTGACTAAATCTACCAGTTGCTTTTGATACCAGTTTTTGCAAACTTATCTAAGCCACTTTACAATGTGGGATGAATTCTGTTTGTTTTCTGTATCCCCCAATCCTAATAGAATAGGCTCTCCCTACATATCTGTTGGATGAATGAATGAATTTAGGCCTTCAGCATTGCCAGGTTGTTAGGATAAATGTGGCAGCTTCCCACAAGTGAAGTAGGAAGACGGTTTGTCAATTTCCTTCTCCACAACTTCACTATTATTTTACAATGAAAGAAGCTGCAGACAGAAATGTGTCAAAATCATTTATTCATATGCAGGCACAAATCCTGCCCTACAGCCTGTTCCTAGAAGCAGGCCAGGGCCTGCTCTGGTTTTTTTTTGTTTTTTTTTTTTTTTTTTTTCTGTACGCGGGCCTCTCACTGCTGTGGCCTCTCTCATCGCGGAGCACAGGCTCTGGACGCGCAGGCTCAGTGGCCATGGCTCACGGGCCCAGCCGTTCCGCGGCATGTGGAATCCTCCCGGACCGGGGCATGAACCCGTGTCCCCTGCATTGGCAGGCGGACTCCCAACCACTGCGCCACCAGGGAAGCCCCCTGCTCTGTTTTTTAGGCACTATAACAAGCTCCTTCCTGACGTGTTGATCCATGGCAGAGCCAATGAGACAACAGAGTCTCCATAAGAGGCGAACACAAGACCGCTAGTCCAAAGGTGTTAGCCCTCTGGCTTGTCAGACGCTTATCCTCCATTCATGCAAGGGGTGGGTTCCTCATCATTTTAGCTAATCACATGTTTTGAACACCACTCATTTCACCAATTAAAAAGTATTCCTTACACTTTTTAGGTGAATTATTAAGCTCTGGTGCAGATGGAGATAGGATATTTGCAGGTCCTCTAAAACATGGAATCCTTCTCAGGGTCCTTCGAATGTTAATCACCTAACCTGCAGCGTGGCTCCCTGATTAGGGTGATTCACAGGTTAACTGACTGCCCCTCTGGTAGAGGAGACTAAAGTTAATTTACAGACACACTTATAGCACTTCATTTATGCAGAATTCTGTGAAAGTAAATTGCAGACAGTATAAATCCAGGAAACCTGAGGTTTTCTTCATGCATTTATTCACTTGCTCTTTATTAAAAGTCTAACATGTGGGATTTTAGGCTAAAAGTCAGGAATTCTGAGTTCTGGTCTCAGCTCTGCCACCAACTAGCTGTGTGATCTCAGACAATTACTTAACCTCTCTGGGCTTTAGTTTGTTCATTTGCGAACAAGAAACCTGAACTAGCCATTACTAAAGCTACCTCCAGCTCTAAAATGTCATGATTCCATTCTTTCAGAAAATGCTAGGACGCATTTGCAATTCCAGTTACCCTCCAGCCTTGCTTGGCCTCCGTGAGGATTAAACCCTGATATCCCAAAGCATCCATTGTATGTAATGAATTAACTTCTCTCTTATACTCCTAGAATAGGAGTTATGTACTCTCTCTGGCAGAATGGAGAAGATAGTCACTCCCATCATGTTCTGTGTTCTGTGGTCCAGATGAGGAACCTGGGGTGAGAATGACTTGCAAAGTCCTCTAAAGGTCATCCAGCACAGAACACCCAATGGGGTGCCACAGATGAGCTACAGGGATGCCAAGATACCAATCTGCTTGCCTTCAGTGGAGGCTGGAAGTCCCGCGGAGGCCCACGTTGGTGTAAGAGCCGCCTGGCCCATTGATTCCACCGAGCTGCATAAGCAGTACTGTTTCCTCCCTGTGGTGCGACATGAAAAGTGTGGTAATCACGCCTCTGTCGTACAGTGCTCGGAAATGTGCAGTTTAGGCCACGGGAATCATGGTCCTGACCCTTAATGATGCCCGGCGGAGATATAAAACAGAGGTTGCCAAGCTGCTGAGGGGGAGGGCGGGCAAGTCAAGGGGACCTCTCCTCGCTCACTGGGGTGCCGTGTTCCCAATCTTTTCTCACTGTAGCAGACATCCGTCCTGTTTCTGTACAAAACTTGGTGGCTCAACACAGCAAACCTTTATTACTTCCCAGTTTCTGTGGCTTAGGAATCCAGAAGCAGCTGAGCCGGGGGTTTGGGGCTCAGGGTCTCTGGTGAGACTGTGGGCTGGGCTGCAGTCATCTGAGACGGGAGGAGCCGTTCCCAGCTCCCTGGCTTGGCTGCGGGCTCCACGTGGGCCTCCCCACAGGGCTGCTCGCCTGCGGCAGCCGGCTTCTCCCAGAGCCGCTGTGACCCAACAGACGGGAAAAAGCCTAGTGCCTTTATGACCCAGTCTCAGCAGTGACAGACCACGGCTTCCACTGTGTGCTGACGGTCATACAGACCAACCCTGGGCCAGTGTGCGGGAGCAGGGCTCGAGAGTGTGGCTGCCAGGAGGCGACGCCACTGGGCCAGCCTGGGGGCCACCGCACCTGCCTCTGCAGACTCGGGTGCTGCAGCCGCCAGGGGAGCCACGTGCGCATCACGGTTGAGAAGCACGTCCTGCCCACTAGGCGTATACCATCCTCTTGCGGGGAGGGAAATCTTGTTGCCCGCTGCTTTCTCCAATTCCTCTCACTTGCCCCTCTTTCAATATTCTTCTCTCCAGAGAAGTCACCACTTTCTCCCCTTTCCAGCCAGACCTCCCAACCCAGGCGCCCCTGTCCCTCACTTCTCTCTCTTCCTTTTTTTCTTATCTTCCCTCCACTTTCTTTTTCTTTCTCTTTCTCTCTTGTTTATTCATTTTCCAGAAAGCCCAGGAGGATTTAATTTTCGAAATGATTACCAGGAACGAGCCCAAGAGAAATGATGAAAACAAAAGTACTGTGGCCCTTTGAGACTCGAGTTCTTCTCTCTGAAAATACACTCTTCTTTCAGAGCAGAGGCCTCAAAGCAGCCCAGACGCGCAAATAGCTTTTCCCAGTGAAATATTTTATTTGAGGCATGGAGGCTCATTTGAGGGAAATGCTGAGATGCGGGAAACTTGCGTCGCCGTGGCGAGTAAGCACAGCTGATTACGTTCCCCGCCCGCCTCCAGGAAAGGATTCACAGGCACCCTTCTATGAGGTAGTCCTCCACTGCGCTCTGTTGCCTTTAGAAAAGTGCAAAATTCCTTTAAATCCAGGCACTCTGGAAACTTCGCAAAGCTGAGACTGATAAATACTGCTCAGGCACAGGATTGAAAGCAGAGTTTGAGCTGCTCCCCTATCAAGCCGCATCAGCATCACCTGGAAGCTCTTGGGAGAGGCAAAGTCGGCCCGGCCCAGGAGACCCGGATGTGAAACCCGGGGGGCGGGACTACCAAGTCCATTGCAAGGAGCCCGCGAGGGAGTTTGGCGCGCGCTAAATTGGTAGGAGCACTGGTTTGAGAAAAGCATGGGACCCTGCCATTAATGGAGGGGAAAAGCGGGGAGACACCAGCAGGTAAGACATAAAAAATAATGGGATGTGACATGCTTAAATTTTCTAGGTATGAAAAGATACATGGGGCTGGTGTTCCCTTGCCTCGGACCGCCCCCCCTGCCCCCGCTTTCCGCTCCATCCCCCCTGCTCAGGCACCAGCACAGTAACGGGAACCAGTCCAGGTTGAGCCTGGGGGGTTGGGGGAGGAAGGGGTTATTTCGTTACCACATTTTGGAGCCAACAAGCTTTTAAACCAGAGAGCCACTGGCTGTGAAGCAATGCTCGAGTGCGCCACTAGGGGTCGCCAGCAAGTTGCCTATTACAGCCCAATGCCAGCTTCTTTTTTTTTTTTTAGTAGATCTTTATTGGAGTATAATTGCTTCACAATACTGTGTTTCTGTTGTACACCAAAGTGAATCAGCCATATGCATACATATGTTCCCATATCCCCTCCCTCTTGAGCCTCCCTCCCAGCCTCCCTATCCCACCCCTCTAGGTCTTCGCAAGGCACCGAGCTGATCTCCCTGTGCTATGCGGCTGCTTCCCACTGGCTATTTTACATTCCGTAGTGTATATATGTTGATGCTACTCTCACTTCGCCCCAGCTTCCCCCTTCCACCCCGTGTCCTCGAGTCCATTCTCTATGTCTGCATCTTTATTCCTGCCCTGCAACTAGGTTCATCAGTACCATTTTTTAAAATTTAGATTCCATATATATGCGTTAGCATATAGTATTTGTTTTTCTCTTTCTGACTTACTTCACTCTGTATGACAGACTCTAGGTCCATCCACCTCACTACAAATAACTCAATTTCGTTTCTTTTTATGGCTAATATTGCCTTGTATATATGTGCCACATCTTCTTTATCCATTCATCTGTTGATGGACACTTAGGTTGCTTCCGTGTCCTGACTATTGTAAATAGTGCTGCAGTGAACATTGTGGTACATGACTCTTTTTGAATTATGGTTTTCTCAGGATATATCTCAGGGGTTGCTGGGTCGTATGGTAGTTCTATTTTTAGTTTTTTAAGGAATCTCCATACTGTTCCCCATAGTGGCTGTATCAATTTACATTCCCACCAACAGTGCAAAAGGGTTCCCTTTTCTCCACACCCTCTCCAGCACTTATTGTTTGTAGATTTTTTGATGATGACCATTCTGACCGGTGTGAGGTGATGCCTCCTTGTAGTTTTGATTTGCATTTCTCTAATAATTAGTGATGCTGAGCATCTTTTCATGTGCCTCTTGGCCACCTGTACGTCTTCCTTGGTGAAATGTCTACTTAGGTCTTCCGCCCATTTTTTAACTGGATTGATTGGTTTTTTGATATTGAGCTCCGTGAGCTGTTTGTATATTTTGGAGATTAATCCTTTGTCTGTTGTTTCATTTGCAAATATTTTCTCCTATTCTGAGGGTTGTCTTTTGGTCTTGTTTATGGTTTCCTTTGCTGTGCAAAAGCAAAGGGAAGCCCTCTATGAGTTTTTTATAGTGTTTGGTCTTACATTTAAGTGTGTAATCCATTTGGAGTTTACCTTTGTGTATGATGTTAGGTAATGTTCTAATTTCATTCTTTTACAATGCCAGCTTTTTATAACAAATAGTTTTAAACACACTCTTTAAAATCCTGAAATGCAATTCATAGATAACAATAGTACCTAACTACACAAATAATTTTTAGACTTTTTAAAAGACTATAATATAACGCAGAAATAAAAGCAAAGTAATGTGTTACAAACTAAGATGTATGCTTGGACGACTACATTAGAGCCACAGTGAAGTGGTTGGATGCTTGCACCTGAACGTAGAATCACTGTGACTGTGGCAGCTGCGGGTGTAGACTGAAGTGGGGTGTTAAATCACTCACTTGAATACCAGTAGCAGCATTGCCACTGGCGATACGAGTTTTCTGTAGTTGTAAACAAGTCTTGAAAAACCTGGAACAAAACAAATTATTGACACAGTCTTTCCTCAGTTTACTTACTAAATATCTATGTATTACTGGAAGATTCATTCAAAAGCTGTTTTTTATTTCTCTGTAGAATGGAGGTAGCATCTAGGTCCAGATATTATATACAGGTTTTAGATGCAGGATTTCACCTACATAAATGTCCAGAGGAACGTTTGAAAGTCATGTGAGAAATAGAAAATGTTTCCATCGCACAGGGTGTCGGGAATCTAAGTTCAAGGGTATTCCCCCCCATCATTGTGACAACAAACCCCCAGCCGCGGAAGTGTCCATTGTAAGCCATAGGGAACAGCTCGGCTCCCATTGAGAATCACTTTGAAGGGAGGAGCAAAGGCAAGAGAGGAGAGACTAAGGAAGGCACATCTAGGCTCAGGATGGGCCAAGGACCATAGCCATGTGGCAGATGCAGCGACCTGGGGGCCCCCTTGGGCAAGGGTGCGCAGTGCTCTGTTGGCAGTGTGCCAGGGAAACGGCATTCACTTTTTGTCCAAGTCTCACTTTTTAGCCCCTCTACCACCACCCTTGGAGTCAACAAAATATTTAAACATCTGGAAATCCTTTTTAAAAATAGATATAATGTTCTCTTTGGGCCCCAGGGGGATTCCTGAAAATGGATTTAACGCTTCCTAAGGGGCAAAGAGTATTATGAATCACATCCCTGAAATGTTTGCATATTGTTGGACCCAGCAATTTCACCTCGAGAAATTTGTCCTAAAAGAAATAATAATAATTTGGATGAGGTGATAGCTACAAATATACTCAAGCATAGTTTATGATTGTAAAAATGGAAAGCCATCTAATTGTGCAACAATGACGGATTAGTGGAATAAATTATAGCTACAGTGGAGTATTAGGAATTAAACATCAGGTTGTTAAAAATATTTACTCACCCGTGGGAAGGGGTTACAAACTATTAGGTACTTTAAGAAAGAATCCCATTATAGCTATTTGGTAAAGTCCCTAATTGCCCCTCCCTTGTGTGTGGTAAATCCCGATTTTCGTTTCTTAAAGGTTGGCAAGTTTCTTAAGATTGGCAAGCTTTATCGATGGTTAAGCCAGTTGTGCAGACAGTTGGTGAGGCCTGGTGGATTTTTTTAAAATTAATTTTTATTATTGGAGTATAGTTGATTTACAATGTTGGGTTCGTTTCTGCTGTACAGCATAGTGAATCAGTTATACATATATCCACTCGTTTTTTAGATTATTTTCCCATATAGGCCATTACAGAGTATTGAGTAGTTCTGTGCTGTACAGTAGGTTCTTAATAGTTATCTATTTTATATATGGTAGCGTGTGTATGTCGATCTCAGTCTCCCAATTTATCCCCCCTTCCCCCCTTGATAACCATAAGTTTGTTTTCTACTTCTGTTTCTGTTTTGTAAATAAGTTCATTTGTACCATGGTTTTAGATTCCACATATAGGCGATATCATATGCTATTTGTCTTTCTCTGTCTGACTTACTTCACTCAGTGTGACAATCTCTAGGTCCATCCATGTGGCTGCAAATGGCATTATTTCGTTCTTTTTTTTTTTTTTTTTTGCGGTACGCAGGCCTCTCACTGCTGTGGCCTCTCCCGTTGCGGAGCACAGGCTCCAGGCGCACAGCCCCAGCGGCCATGGCTCACGGGCCCAGCCGCTCCGCAGCACGTGGGATCTTCCCGGACCGGGGCACGAACCCGTGTCCCCTGCGTCAGCAGGCGGACTCTCAACCACTGTGCCACCAGGGAAGCCTCGTGGCCTCTCCCTTTTTTATGGTTGAGAAATATTCCATTGTGTATACGTACCACATCTTCTTTATCCATTCTTCTGTCGATGGACATTTAGGTTGCTTCCGTGTCCTGGCTATTGTAAATTGTACTACAGTGAACATAGGGGTGCATGTATCTTTTCGAATTATGGTTTTCTCAGGGTATATGCCCTAGAGTGGGATTGCTGGATCATATGGTAGCGCTAGTTTTAGTTTTTTAAGGAACCTCCGTACTGTTCTCCATAGTGGCTGCACCAATTTACATTCCCACCAACAGTGTAGCAGGGTACCCTTTTCTCCACACCCTCTCCACCATTTATTGTTTGTAGATTTTTTAATGATGGCCATTCTGACCGGTGTGAGGTGATAACCTCCTTGTAGTTTTGATTTGCATTTCTCTAATAATAAGTGGTGTTGAGCATCTTTCCATGTGCCCCTTGGCCATCTGTATGTCTTCTTTGGAGAAGTGTCTATTTACATGTTCTACCCATTTTTTTTTAAAGATTTTTTTGATGAGGACCATTTTTAAAGTCTTAATTCAGTTTGTTCCAATATTGCTTCTGTTTTATGTTTTTGTTTTTTTGGCTGCAAGGCATGTGGGATCTTAGCTCCCTGACCAGGCATCAGACCCCTCACCCCCTGCATGGAAGGCGAAGTCTTAACCACTGGACCGCCAGGGAAGTCCCCCGCCCACTTTTTGTTTGGGTTGTTTGTTTTTTTTTTTAAATTTGAGGTGCATGAGCTGTTTGTATTTTGGAGATTAATCCCTTGTCAGTTGCTTCATTTGCAAATATTTTCTCCCATTCTGTGGGTTGTTTTTTCATTTTGTTTATGGTTTCCTTTGCTGTACAAAAGCTTTTAAGTTTAATTAGATCTCATTTGAGGCCTGGTGGATTTTCATGAGTGGAGAACCTGACCCAGAAAGAAGCTTTGAGCTGCAGGATGAGTTCAAAGGCCGCTGAGCACCCCGATCCCACCTGTCATTGGACATCTGCCTTTGTTTCGCCGCGTTGTTCAATTAATGACCTTTGGCTAAGTACTACACTGACAGAGGTTCTTTCTGTTTATGTAGTAGCTCTTGTTGGTGGCCCTAAACAGTAGTTAACTATTGACTATAAAGATAGCAGTCACCTCTTAAACCTGCTGAGTACCCAGCCAAATTCTAGTAATAGTGCCTGTTATGGGTCAGGCACTGTTGCGAGTGCTTGACAAATACGAATAAGCTTCATAACAGCCCAATGAGATGAATATTGTCATTCCATTCTTTTTAAAGATGAGCATGTCCAGGCACTGAGAGATTAGGCAACTTGCCCCAGGTCACACAGCTAGTAAGTGGTTGAGTCAGGATTTGAGACCAGATAGATTCCAGAGTCCAGATGCTATGCTGCCTCTCCACAAGCCTATTATTAGGTTTCCAGAGGCTGCTTCCGTTTGGAAATCAGCCACAGAAAATGACTGACAATAACTTAAGGCCACAGTAATCAGCCACGGTCTGCATGATGGGAGAACAAGGCCAGACTTAGAAGAATGTGCCCTGTGATGCAGTCTGTGGTTTAGTGAAAGCCAACCCAGGGCGACGCAACCACAGATGGAAGAAAAGGTTTGCCCTGCTCTTGTCAGGCCATGCAGAATAGATCAAAGGCAGCACCACAGTTGAACTGCAGATCTGGTGGTCCCAGCATTTCATGCTGAAATTCTCTTCACCTTGAGCACACCCACATTTCAGTAGGGAAGAGTTTAGAATCCTTTTTTTTGTTTTTAACATTTCTACATTGGCTATTAGAACGAAATGATCATACCTACCATTATTCACACATCTTACCATGTTTCAGGAAACCCATGCTTCCAAGAAAACACTCTGGCGCCTCTTTTAATGAATTTCCCTTGGGGTCCTGTCATGGGTAGGTACATCTTATCTTCCATATGTACAAAATGCAAAGCTAAAGTTAAAATCCTTCTTTGGCTTCTCACTGTTCTTAGGACAAATGTCTAAATCCTCAGTGAGCCTAAAACGAGCAGGATGATCTACTGTCAATCTTGTTTCCATTTCTCAAAAGCACCTTTGACCTGGGAGTGCGCCGGGCATGCCCTCTTCCTGCCTCAGCTCAGCTGGTTACTCAGTGCAGCTCGGTTAGCAGATCGCATCTGAAAGGCTTTTCCTCAGCCTTTCCCGATCACCCCCAGTCCTCCATAACACTCTTTATAATGCAGATGTGCACTATGTGTGTAATTTATCCATTCAATATCCATCCCCTTCTCCCCCAGACCCTAACTCCATGACAGCCATCATGTCCCTGTCACCTACAACTCCAGTGTCTGCTTTACAGGTGTTCAATATGTATTGTGAAATGAACGAGTATTCATAAATGTTTGCAATTGCCTGACATAAGCCAGCCCTTGTGTAGCTTCTATGCCCTGTAGCAAATACCAAAAGGTGAAACGTGGATTTTCTTAAAACAACTAGAGAGAATTGTTCGACATGTAATCCCTGATGTCTGGCATCTATACTGCTCTTTTTGTAAGGAGTAGAGGGAAGAGTCCAAGGAACCCCTGTTCAGGCACCACCAGGTTAAACAATTATCAGCTCATGGGCCATCTTGTTTCCGCCAGTGTGGCCACCACTGTCACTGGTTTATTTTAAAGCTACTCCCAAGCATCATATCATCTCAACTGTAAAAACTTGAGTGTGTATCTGTGACTCTTTATAAAATTACTTTAATAACATTTGCATGCCTAAGCAGTTCTTTAATATCATTACATCCAGTCAGTGTTGAAATTGTCCAAGTTGTCTGATAAACTGTTTTTTTCCAGTTGCTTTTTCTGGAATACAGCCGGGATCCACAGGTTGCATTTGGCTGATAAGTCTCTAAGTCTCGTAACATGTGACAATTCCTGCATCCACTTATTTTTTCTTTTATCTTGCCATTTAAAGACACTAGGCCATCTCTTCCGTAATACTTCTTGCCTTTTTTGATTTTACAGATTCCATCCTGTAAGCTGGTAGGAAGCCTGAAGGCTTGATGGGATTCCAGTGTGATAGGAGGCAAGAACATGCCTCAGGTGAGGAGGCACCTGAGCGTCTCTTGGGGCAGGAGCCTGGGCTCCTGGTTGACCAGATGTTCTTTTTTTTTTTTTTTTTAATTGCGGTATGCAGGCCTCTCGCTGTTGTGGCCTCTCCCCTTGAGGAGCACAGGCTCTGGACGCGCAGGCTCAGCGGCCATGGCTCACGGGCCCAGCCGCTCTGCGGCATGTGGGATCTTCCCGGATCGGGGCACGAGCCCGTGTCCCCTGCATCGGCAGGCGGACTCTCAACCACTGCGCCACCAGGGAAGCCCTGACCAGATGTTCTTAATTTGATCCTACTTTATAAAGTTCTCCAATGGCTAGATCCATCATCTCCTTGAGGGTTGCAAGATGGGGATATTAAAACTCTAGGATTCCTTGTTAATTAGTGAAAACTTTTCAATAAAGAACTTTCCGGGGGTGGGGGTGGGGGTGGGGGTGGGGAAGGATGGGGAGAAGGGATAGTCGGGGAGTTTGGGATTGACATGCACACACTGCTGTATTTAAAATGGATAACCAGTGGACCTACTATGTAGCACAGGGGACTCTGCTCAATGTTATGTGGCAGCCTGGATGGGAGGGGAGTTTGGGGGAGAATGGATACATGCATATGTATGGCCGAGTCCCTTTGCTGTGCATCTGAAACTATCACAACATTGTTAATCGGCTATACTCCAGTATAAACTAAAAAGTTAAAAAAAAAAAAACTTTCCCCTATCAGCTATTGGTTTACCTTGAAATTCAGTCTGTATAGGAGAGGGAGGATAAATCCTCAATTCTTTCCCTTTACCAGTTTTCAGAGTAATTACTATTGGGTGGCTCTTTGCTTCTAGGTCTTTCCAGTGGAGAGAGTTAGGATGTATATTCTTTAAGGGGAAAATAGTCATGAGTTTATACTGTTATTTCCAATTCAAAATCAGTACCACTAAGCTTCTTTTGCTTTCATTTTATATTTGTGTCTCTTTTGTCTCATGTTGAAAATCTTGGTTCCTAATGACGTCAACATAATTATATATTCATTTTATCTGTGTGTGTGTGTGTGTGTGTGGTCTCCAATAACAATGACACTGATAACTGAAAACAATTTAAGCCTTTTTTGGGCAGTTCTTTTTTGCTGGCTTTATTACTGTGTTGTTCAGGTCATTCCCTGGGGGGTTAGGTCCACAACTTCGTATATGGTTAAATTCATTGGTTGCATTTTCTCTCCATTTGTATTCCATTTTGTGTTATGGTTATGGAAAACATTTCTGTGGCTCGGAAGTCAGAAGAGCCCCTAGCCATAATCCTTCCAACAGGGAATTCCCTGGTGGTCTAGCGGTTAGGACTCTGCGCTTTCACTGCTGAGGGCCTGGATTCGATCCCTGTTCAGGGAACTAAGATTCCACAAGCCACGCAGCACGGTCAAAAAAATAAAAAAATAATCCTTCCCACAGCATGGAGCCTAGCACATCAAAAACACTCAAATATTCATTGACTTTTATGACCTGTATATATGATTTTTCTAAGTCATCCACTGGGGCGATGGCTCCCACCAAGAAAGCCCAAGGCATGGTAAGGACCATGGTTTGCTCTAAAGTTCAGCTTGATTGAGAGTTTTTAGGGTGCTTTGTAAAGGAAAGGTCAAAAGGCATATTTCAAGATCCCTAATCTAAATCCTCCGGCTTCACCCAGAGAAGCCGGTCATAAACTGGCCAGGCCGGAGTGCTGGAGAGAGAAGAGTCCCTCATCTCGTTTTACCCAAGCTCTGAAACCCTCCTCTCTTCTTTTCCTTCTTTTTTTTTTTTAACATTATTATAGAGACTGTCAAAGTTTATTTTCCTTTAAGAAATGAAATGGATCTTTTTTTATTGAGGTATAATTGACATACTATATTAGTTATAGGTGTACAACATAATGATTCAATATTTGTAGATATTGTGAAATTATCACAATAAGTCTAGTTAACATCCATGACTATACATAATTACACATTTTTTGTCGTGATAACAACTTTTTAAGAGATCTGTTCTCTTAGCAACTTTCACATATGCTCTATATTACATCCCCATGACATTTATTTTATAATGAGGAAAAAATTAATCAATAGTCAACCTAAGAAAGACATGGAAAATTTCATTTGAGCCAACCTGAGGATTATAATCTGGGAGACAGCCTCTCGGAGAGCTCAGAACTGTTCTGAAGAGGTTAGGGGGCAGGGAGGCCAGTTTGTCTGTGATTTTAGAGAAGGGGTACGTGCAGTCAAACACACATCTTGGTAGAAGGTTACTGATGTTCATGAGGGAAGAGAGGTCTTAGTTAATGGTTTTAGTGCTTTTCCAAGTATGGGAAGATGCAAGAAACTGGGTTCATAAAATTCTCTCCTGAAAATATCTAACTACCTGAGGGCCAGTTCTGCCAGTTTTCCCAGAGCACAAAAATGCCTCATCTTGTTCTTCACCATGAATTCCTTTTAGGGTATATTTTAGGTCAGTGACTGCAGCGGCTCACAACTTGATTCTTGTAGAACTGGATGGTGGGCAACATTCTTTATTTTACAAACCCTTCCCTTTCGGTCTTAATTTAGACCAAGGTTTGGGAGGCATTTCATGACCAATTTGGCCCACAACACTAGGAATGCTCATTCCCAGGTAAGGCCAGGATTTCATTGATAGGACTCTCCATGTGCTATTAGTGGATTAGGCCCTGTTGACAGTAGCCCAAAGCCTCTGGACCGCCTGTCTTACTGGTCTGTTATGGTTCAGGAAATGGTTCCCTCTTGTTGCTTCTTCCCATAGCTAGAGTTACGCTATTACCATCATTGATCTTAAGAGAACTATATATCAATATTTGGTGAATCATTTCAAGTCACTTAGTCATTGTTATTTTTATCACAGGCTCAGTCACACATCTGGTAATGCAAGAAACAATCATTTTGTAAAATAGGCAGGATATAAACAATATAGCTAGTGACATTAATGAGGTTATATGTAAGTATTTAAGCTAAGAACTTCCATTAGCTGTGGCCCCGTATCTCCCCAGGTCATGTGACCTGGTCTGTTCTGTACCCGTCGCTATCTTTAAGGGAAATGATACATTGGCATTGTACATAAAATTCACCAAAGATGTATGCACATCCAAGGTGAGTGGTGGGTCATCGTGATCCCTTACAGGATTGAGAAAGGAATGTTATCTTCAAAGGGGTTACATGGCTGGCGCTAGAAAAAGAACAATTCATGTTTATGGTTGAGCAGGTATTTCTGCCATTAGGGAGTTCAGGTTAATGCATAAATGCAGATGCACAATGCACACGAGAGGGGAGGCAGGAGGCCCAGACGGGCAGAGTAAAAACAGTTTGTTTAAATTTTTCTTGTCTTGCCTTAAAATATGAATTTTATTTCATCAAATCCTAGCTCACAGCAGATAGGGAAGACTTACAACTGTCACATGATCTCTAAAAGAAAAGTTAGCGGCAGAGCCATTTATAGAAACCAGGTGTTCTGTCTTTTGGCCTCCCCCAGGGATATTAATCTTCACCATCTTGTGTATTGAGCAAAGGCTTCAAAGTTGCGGCACCGGCAGGGCTGGACGCTCAGTAGGATTGGCCTTGCACGATCGTGCGTGGCTCAGCTGGGGTGCAAAATCCAAGCAGGTCCTTTTCCCGCGGGGCCTGGAGGTGTGGCCTCACTTTCCCACGCAGGCACCCTCAGGTCTCCGGCGCCTCACCTGCCGGCTGCTTGCTGACGGAAAGATCCCTCAGCCTCGCCCTCTGGCTCTGACACCCAATGGGCGGCCGCGGGCCTCAGGTGGGCGGGGCACGCCCTGGGAGCCGTTCTGGTTGGCCCGCGGCCCGGCGAGGCGCGTGACGTTTCCGTCGCGTCGTGCTGGCGTGAAGCGGTAGCGTCCGCTCCGAGAACCTGAAGGAGACTTGGAGGCACCTGGGCCGCGCTGCTTGGGCCGTTGGGAGTCGCCGCTGCCGCCACTGCCCGCACTCCATGAGGAAGATGCTCGCCGCCGTCTCCCGCGTGTTGTTGGGCGTCGCCCAGAAGCCGGTGAGGTGGCGTGAGCGACCCGGGGTGGGGCGCGAGTGGGCCCGAGGCCGGAGGACGCCAGAGGGCAGGACGAGCGGGCTGAGTGGGCCGGGCGGGCCGGGCCTTGTGGAGCCGCGGGCCTTTGTCCTGCGTCCACGTCGTGCGCTCCGCTCCTGGCCGCGAGGGGAGCGGTGGCTCGGCCGTCGGGCGCCGACTGAGGGAGGGGGAGCTTTACAAGGTCCGTGTGGAGGTCAGGCGCGGCTCCCGGTGCCGGCCTGGTCGGTGCGCTCTGGAAGGGCCCGTTCGTTTACCTCAGACAGAGAAGGGGGCTTTGGGATTCCTCGAGTCCCCAGTTGACCGCCTCTTCCCAGCCCACTCATTTTAAATCTTCCTCTTGACCGGGAACCCGGAGACAGAGTGGCTCCATTCACACTTCAGTTTCACCAGCTGCTAGCCCTGTGACCTTGAGTAAGAGGTTTTTGTTTTTTCTTCAAGATCCCCGTGCTCAGTTTCCTCATCTCTAACATGGAGATGAGAGTACTTAGCCCGTGGGGTTGTGTTTTTTTGTTTTTTTTTTTAAATGAGGATGAGGGACGGTGAGGCTTAAACGAGTGACAAATATGTAAACCTTTCCCGGTAGCGCGTGGTACATAGTAGGTGCTACCTGTGTTAAGCATGGTTATTATCATTTAGGATCTCTGTTGCCTTATTGATTCTCTGTATGGAAGTTCTGTCCATTGATGTGAGTGGGGTGTTAAAGGCTCCTACCAGTACTGTATTCCGGTCCATTTCTCCCTTTATGTCTGTTAGTATTTGTTTTATGTATTTGGGTGCTCCTATATTAGGTTCATATATGTTGACGGGTGTAAAATCATTATATAGTGTTCTTTATCTTTCTTTATGCTATTTGTTTTAAAGTCTATTTTGTCTGATATGAGTATTGCAACCCCCGCTTTCTTGTCATTTCCGTTTGCATTCCCTCACTTTCAATCTTTCTGTGTCCTTTGCCCTAAAGTGGGTGTCTTGTAGGCAGCATATTTTAGGCTCTTGGTTTTTTTTTAATCCAGTCTGCCACTCTGTGTCTTTTGATTGGAGCATTACTGACATTTAAGGTAATTATTGATACGTATGTATTCATTGCCATTTTAAACCTTGTTTTCCAGTTTATTCTATGTTTCCTCTTTGTTCCTTTCTTTTTGTGGTTTGAGGATTTCCTTTTATTTTATGCTTGTGTTTTCTTTCTGGTTTTTGTGAATCTATTGTATGTTTTTGACTTGCAGTTGCCCTGTTTTTCAAGTATGTGAACCCCTTCCTGTATCTGTTTGCTTTAGACTGGTAGTCATATAGGCTCAAATGCATTCTAAAAAAACAAATGTACATTTTGTCACTCTCCTTCCCCACATCTTATGATTTTGATGTCTTTTTTTTTTTTTTTTTTTTTTTTTGCGGTACGCGGGCCTCTCACTGCTGTGGCCTCTCCCGTTGCGGAGCACAGGCTCTGGACGCGCAGGCTCAGCGGCCATGGCCCACGGGCCCAGCCGCTCCGTGGCATGTGGGATCTTCCCGGACCGGGGCACGAACCCGTGTCCCCTGCGTCGGCAGGCGGACTCTCAACCACTGCGCCACCAGGGAAGCCCCCCCCCCTTTTTTTTTTTTTTTTTTTTGCCATACGCGGGCCTCTCACTGTTGTGGCCTCTCCCGTTGCGGAGCACAGGCTCCGGACGCGCAGGCTCAGCGGCCATGGCTCATGGGCCCAGCCGCTCCGCGGCATGTGGGATCTTCCCGGACCGGGGCACGAACCCGCGTCCCCTGCATTGGCAGGCGGACTCTCAACCACTGCGCCACCAGGGAAGCCCTTGATGTCCTTTTGATTACATCTTCATGTTTATTCTTCTGCTGTTCCTTGTGTTTATCATCACTTTCACAAATAGGTTTTTTTGTTTTTGTTTTGATCTGTATAGTGGCTAATTTAAGTGATTTACTTTCCAATTGTGACTTCCTCCTTCCTATATCTTCTTTTCTATATAGAGAAGAACTTGGAGTATTTCTTTTAGGGTAGGTTTAGTATTGCTGAATTCTTTTAGTTTTTGCGTGTCTGAGAAATTCTTTATTTCTTCTCCTATTCTAAATGATCATCTTGCTGGGTAGCGTATTCTAGGTTGCAGATGTTTCCCTTTCAAGGCTTGAATATATTTTGCCACTCCCTTCTGGCCTGCAGCATTTCTGTAGAGAAATCAGCCGATAGCCTTATGGGGATTCCCTTGTAACTAACACGTTGTTTTTCACTTGCTGCCTTTAAAATCCTCTCTTTAACTTTTGCCATTTTATTATAATAAAATGTCTTGGTGTAGGTCTGTTTGGTTCATCTTGTTGGGACCCTCTGTGCTTCCTGTATCTGGATATCTGCTTCCTTCTTTAGGCTTGGGAAGTTTTCAGTCATAATTTCTTCAAGTACATTTTCAGTCCCCTTTTCTCTTTCTTCTCCTTCTGGAATCCCTATTATGCGTAGATTGGCACACTTTATATTATCCCATAGGTCTCTTATATTGCTTTCATTTTTTTTCACTTGCCTTTCTGTCTGCTGTTTTGATTGGGTAATTTCCACTATTCTACTTTCGAGGTCACTTATTCTTTCTTCTGCATTATTCATTCTGCTATTCATTGCCTTTAGCTCAGCTTTCGTCTCAGCAAATGAAGTTTCTAATTTTTCTTGGCTCCTCTTTCTAGTTTCTAGTTTCTTCTTACAGTACTCTGCATTTCTGTCGGTAGCCTTTCTTAAGTCCTTCAGTATTTTCATTATCTCCTTTTTGAACTTGGTATCTACTAGACTGAAACCCTAGTTTCATTGTTTGTTCCTTCAGGGGAATTTTCTTGGTCTTTTAACTGAGAGTAGTTCCTCTGCTTCTTCATTTTGCTTATATTTTTTTTACTCTCTGAATTTAGGAGAAACAGTTATTTACTGTAGTCTTGGAGGGCTACTTATATGCAGGTGCCTCCCTGCGTAGTTTGTGTGGGTTGAATATTTTTTTGGCATGAGGGCTGTTTTTGGTTTGGATTCTTGCCGTCTCTTTCCTCTGCGTGTGCTGGTCGTTATCCCCTTGATAGGGGATGTGCAGGTGCGTGGCCCGCGTGTGCTCCCGGGGAGGGTGGGGGCAGTGGTGGGTGCCCAGTCACGGGACCCTTGGCAGCTGCAGTGGTCTGCATCCGCCTCTGGAGTCCGAGATGGCAGTGGCGGCTCGAGTCCGCCCCCCGGAGCTCGTGTAGGTGGTGCCCTGCTGCCTGAGAGTGCGCGCACGGAGAAAGAAGCTCCTATGGCGGTCCCACCTCTCTCTTCGTGCACCCCCCAACAATGGCCCCTTGCCTTTCTGAAGGGCCCAAGCTTCTTCCCGTATTCCCTCAGTTATAGTGCACCACACTCCAGCCCCCGCAGGCTGTCGTCTCCACGTAGCCAACTCCAGTCCTCTCCCTGGGTCTGACCTCCGAAGCCCAAACCTCAGCACCCAGCCCTTGCCCAGCCCAGTGGAGGAGCTTCTCAAGCTGGGGAGTGCAAGGTCGTGGTACCAACCGTCTGTGTAGGTCTCTCTCCGCTTTGCTTTCCGCAGACCAGTTGCTGCACGCTCCTCCGAGGTTCCGAAGGTCCACCTCTGTCCTGGGTGATATCTCCACCAGTGAGGGGACTTCTCAGGGTGTGGAAACATTTTCTTTTTCACAGCTCCCTCCCAGGGGCGCAGGTCCCGTCCTGATTGCCTTCTCTCTTTTTTTTTCTTTTTTCTTTTGTCCTGCCCAGTTATGTGGAGATTTTCTTGCCCTCTTGGGTGTCTGAGGTCTTCTGGCAGAGCTCAGTAGATGTTCTGTGAGAACCGTTCCACACGTAGATGTATTTTTGGTGTATTGATACTTGTGGGAGAAGGTGAGCTCCACGTCCTACTCCTCCACCATCTTGATCCAAATCTCCCTCACACTTCTTTTTTTTTGTTTTGTTTTATTTTTATTTATTTTATTTGTTTATTACTTTTGGCTGCGTTGGGTCTTCGTTGCTGCGCGTGGGCTTTCTCCAGTTGCGGCAAGCGGGGGCTACTCTTCGTTGTGGTGCGCGGGCTTCTCACTGCGGTGGCTTCTCTTGTTGCGGAGCACGGGCTCTAGGCGCACGGGCTTCAGTAGTTGTGGCACACGGGCTCAGTAGTTGTGGCTCGTGGGCTCTAGAGCACAGGCTCAGTAGTTGTGGCGCATGGGCTTAGTTTCTCGTGGCATGTGGGATCTTCCCGGGCCAGGGCTCGAACCCGTGTCCCCTGCACTGGCAGGCAGATTCCTAACCACTGTGCCACCGGGGAAGCCCCGAAGCTCAGGTTCTTGATGTCTCATCGCAGAAAGAAGTCAGTGAGAGACAAAGTGATAGGTAAGAAGTGGATTTATTTAGAGAGAAACAGACTCCACAGAGTGTGGGCCATCTCAGAAGGTGAGAAAGGCCCCCCCCCAACTTCTGATATGACTTTTAGCTTAACTTTCGCTTAATGTGGCTCCTTTCACCCATTGTATCAGTGAATCTTACTATTTTTGAGATTCATAGTAATGAAATGGGAGAAAGTATCTAAGTAGCTTTCTGACAGTCAAAATCTTTGACCTTACCTTCTTGCTCTTTATTATGTAGAACTGTCATTGCTTCTTGTTAGGAATTTAGGATGGAGAAAGAGAGTTTTTCCTTTTCTTGGTTACTGTTGCTTGACTGGTTTGGTCGTTAGTTTTCAGTCTCCAAAATGCAGTTTCTGTAGTTGTATCTGGAGATTTATTTTGCAAGACAAGATATATATATTTCTAGCCCCCCAAAACAATTTAACTGTCAAAAATAACATATCCATTTCATGATTGCCGAACATAACGTTTTGTTTGTCACCTCATACTTCTCAACTTTTCTTCTTCCCAAATTTCTCAATTTTTTTCACTTATTCTTAGATGTATTGGACTCTCTCAATCTCTAACTTAACTGAAGCATTTGTCTCTAACAGTTCAACTTTTTTCCTCCAGCAATGTCATGGTTTTTGTTGGCTTTATTGGATAATGGTATATTGATGGGTGAAGAGATCACTAGATAATAGCTTTCTGCCTGTTGGCTTGTACACTTAGCAGATCAACCTTACCCCTTCTCACCAAGATCAAGACCATTGCTACAGGTTGGATGGTAAGGTAACACACTGTATGAACATATCAAAAGTACTTTTTGTGGGGTCTGAAGAATGCTCTTCAAGTCTGCATGAGAAGAAGTCATATTGGTTTACGTATGCGTGGCGTGGCAGAATGTGGCTAAAGTAGTACAGTCCTCCTAACTGATTAAATGTTTGTGGTCTAACCTGGACCTTAGCCATCACACAGAGTACTATTGCTGTGAGCAGAGTGAAAAGGAAACATTTCTGGCAGCTTTTTACCCGCGCCCCTTCCCCCCACCAAACAGTGACAGCCACCTGAACATGAACAAGGGAGCACTGGGGATTTCCATGGCGGTTCAATGGTTAAGATTCTGCGCTTCCAGTGCAGGGGGCGCAGGTTTGATCCCTGGTTGGGGAACTAAGATCCCACATGCTGTGCGGCGTGGCCAAAAAAAAAAAAAAGGGAGCACTGGGATTCTTCGGCGGCCGTGCGGGTTTGAGGAGGCAGCTCGTGGGGGTGAAGTGCTTAAGGTGAGGTGACACAGACCTTGGAGCCAGATTTGCTGGGTTTGTACCCCAGCCCCAACAGTTAAGTGCTCTATGGCTTTGGGCAACTCAGGTAGCATGAATCTCATCAGCACCGAGAGAAAAGCTTCACTGAAAACTCATTGCAGGTCCCACCCCCTCAACTGAGATGGCAACAGTGCAGTCAGAGGCCTGCCCCTCTAAGCCTCAGAATAGGAATTCTGTAGCAATAGGAATTGAGGTTAAAACACAGATGCCACCAATCTGCACACCAAATGGCATGAGTCAGTGACACCAGCTCCGAGATCTGTTTTGAGCCCAAGCAATGGTCCAAGTTGCACATAGGTCACCTTGCTTGATCTAACGACAGATCAACCTCAGAGGCATTTTTATCAGAATTTCACCCACTGAAAAAACAGCTGGCTAATCTGGTTTTTTCCCAGTAATAAATGAGAAGCTTTTATTTTATTTTTTTAAAATTTTGAATTTTATTTATTTTTTTATACAGCAGGTTCTTAATTAGTCATCAGTTTTATACACATCAGTGTATACCTGTGAATCCCAATCACCCAATTCATCACACCACCATCCCCACCCCACCGCGGCTTTCCCCCCTTGGTGTCCATACGTTTGTTCTCTACATCTGTGTCTCAACTTCTGCCCTGCAAACCGGTTCATCTGTACCATTTTTCTAGGTTCCACATACATGTGTTAATATACGATACTTGTTTTTCTCTTTCTGACTTACTTCACTCTGTATGACAGTCTCTGGATCCATCCACGTCTCAACAAATGACCCAATTTCATTCCTTTTTATGGCTGAGTAATACTCCGTTGTATATATGTATCACAACTTCTTTATCCATTCGTCTGTTGATGGGCATTTAGGTTGCTTCCATGACCTGGCCATTGTAAATAGTGCTGCAATGAACACTGGGGTGCATGTGTGTTTCAGAATTATGGTTTCCTCTGGGTATACGCCCAGTACTGGGATTGCTGGATCATATGGTAATTCTATTTTGAGGTTTTTTTTTTGCGGTACGCGGGCCTCTCACTGTTGTGGCCTCTCCCGTTGCGGAGCACAGGCTCCGGACGCGCAGGCTCAGCGGCCATGGCTCACGGGCCCAGCCGCTCCGCGGCATGTGGGATCTTCCCAGACCAGGGCACGAACCTGCGTCCCCTGCATCGGCAGGCAGACGCTCAACCACTGCACCACCAGGGAAGCCCTATTTTTAGTTTTTTAAGGATCCTGCATACTGTTCTCCATAGTGGCTGTATCAATTTACATTCCCACCAACAGTGCAAGAGAGTTCCCTTTTCTCCACACCCTCTCCAGCATTTGTTGTTTGTAGATTTTCTGATGATGCCCATTCTAACTGGTGTGAGGTGATACCTCATTGTAGTTCTGATTTGCCTTTCTCTAATAATTAGTGAGGTTGAGCAGCTTTTCATGTGCTTCTTGGCCATGTGTATGTCTTCTTTGGAGAAATGTCTATTTAGGTTTTCTGTCCATTTTTGGGTTGGGTTGTTTGTTTCTTTAATGTTGAGCTGCATGAGCTTTTTATATATTTTGGAGATTAATCCTTTGTTGATTCATTTGCAAATATTTTCTCCCATTCTGCGGGTTGTCTTTTCATCTTGTTTGTGGTTTCCTTTGCTGTGCAAAAGCTTTGAAGTTTCATTAGGTCCCATTTGTTTATTTTTGTTTTTATTTCCATTACTCTAGGAGGTGGATCAAAAACGATCTTGCTGTGATTTATGTCAGAGAGTGTTCTTCCTATGTTTTCCTCTAAGAGTTTTATAGTGTCCAGTCTTACATTTAGGTCTCTAATCCATTTTGAGTTTTTTTTGTGTGTATGGTGTTAGGGAGTGTTCTGATTTCATTCTTTTACATGTAGCAGTCCAGTTTTCCCAGCACCACTTATCGAAGAGACTATCTTTTCTCCATTGTATATCCTTGCCTCCTCTGTTGTAGATTAATTGACCATAGGTGTGTGGGTTTATCTCTGGGCTTTCTATCTTGTTCCATTGATCGCTGTTTCTGTTTTTGTGCCAGTACCATATTGTCTTGATTACTGTAGCTTTGTAGTATAGTCTGAAGTCAGGGAGTCTGATTCCGCCAGCTCCGTTTTTTTCCCTCAAGACTGCTTTGGCTATTCGGGGTCTTTAGTGTCTCCATACAAATTTTAAGATTTTTTGTTCTAGCTCTTAAAAAATGCCATTGGTAATTTGATAGGGATTGCATTGAATCTGTAGATTGCTTTGGGTAGTATAGTCATTTTCACAATATTGATTCTTCCAATCCAAGAACATGGTATATCTCTCCATCTGTTGGTGTCATTTTTAATTTCTTTCATCAGTGTCTTATAATTCTCTGCATACAGGTCTTTTGTCTGCCTAGGTAGGTTTATTCTTAGGTATTTTCGTCCTTTTGTTGCAATGGTAAATGGGAGTGTTTCCTTAATTTCTCTTTCATATTTTTCATCATTAGTGTATAGGAATGCAAGAGATTGCTGTGCATTAATTTTGTATCCTGCTACTTTACCAGATTCATTGATTAGCTCTAGTAGTTTTCTGGTAGCATCTTTAGGATTCTCTATGTATAGTATCATGTCATCCGCAGACAGTGACAGTTTTACTTCTTCTTTTCCAATTTGTATTTGTTTTCTTTCTTTTTCTTTTCTGATTGCTGTGGCTAGGACTTCCAAAACTTTGTTGAATAATGGTGGTGAGAGTGGACATCCTTGTCTTGTTCCTGATCTTAGAGGAAATGCTTTCAGTTTTTCACCACTGAGAATGATGTTTGCTGTGGGTTTGTCATATATGGCCTTTATTATGTTGAGGTAGGTTCCCTCTATGCCTACTTTCTGGAGAGTTTTTTTTTTTTTTTTTTTGTTGCTGTGTATGATCCTTTTAATGTGTTGTTGGATCCTATTTGCTAGTATTTTGTTGAGGATCTTTGCATCTATATTCATCAGTGATATTGGTCAGTAATTTTCTTTTTTTGTAGTATCCCTGTCTGGTTTTGGTATCAGGGTGATGGTGGCCTCATAGAATGAGTTTGGGAGTGTTCCTTCCTCGGCAATGTTTTCGAAGAGTTTGAGAAGGATGGGTGTTAGCTCTTCTCTGAATGTTTGATAGAATTCACCTGTAAAGCCATCTGGTCCTGGACTTTTGTTTGTTGGAAGATTTTTAATCACAGTTTCAATTTCATTACTTGTGATTGGTCGGTTCATATTTTCTATTCCTTCCTGGTTCAGTCTTGGAAGGTTATACCTTTCTAAGAATTTGTCCATTTCTTCCAGGTTGTCCATTTTATTGGCATAGAGTTGCTTGTAGTAGTCTCTTAGGATGCTTTGTATTTCTGCAGTGTCTGTTGTAACTTCTCGTTTTTCATTTCTAATTTTATTGATTTGAGTCCTCTCCCTCTTTTTCTTGATGAGTCTGGCTAATGGTTTATCAGTGTTGTTTATCGTCTCAAAGAACCAGCTTTTAGTTTTATTGATCTTTGTAATTGTTTTCTTTGTTTCTATTTTATTTATTTCTGCTCTGATCTTTATGATTTCTTTCCTTCTGCTAACTTTGGGTTTTGTTTGTTCCTCTTTCTCTAGTTCCTATAGGTGTACGGTTAGATTGTTTATTTGAGATTTTTTCTTGTTTCTTGAGGTAGGCTTGTATAGCTATAAACTTCCCTTTTAGAAATGCTTTTGCTGCATCCCATAGGTTTTGGATCACCGTGTTTTTCATTGTCATTTGTCTCTAGGTATTTTTTGATTTCCTGTTTGATTTCTTCAGTGATCTCTTGGTTTTTTAGTAACGTCTTGTTTAGCCTCCATGTGTTTGTGTTTTTTACGTTTTTTTCCCTGGAATTCATTTCTAGTCTCATAGTGTTGTGGTCAGAAAAGATGCTTGATATGATTTCAGTTTTCTTAAATCTGCTGAGGCTGGACTTGTGACCCAAGATGTGATCTGTCCTGGAGAATGTTCCGTGCGCCCTTGAGAAGAAAGTGTAATCTGCTATTTTTGGATGGAATGTCCTATAAATATCAATTAAATCTATCTGGTGTATTGTGTCATTTAAAGCTTCTGTTTCCTTATTTATTTTCATTTTGGATGATCTGTCCATTGGTGTGAGGTGTTAAAGTCCCCCACTGTTGTGTTCCTGTCGATTTCCTCTTTTATAGCTGTTAGCAGTTGCCTTATGTATTGAGGTGCTCCTATGTTGGGTGCATGTATATTTATAATTGTTATATATTTTTCTTGGATTGATCCCTTGATCATTATGTAGTGTCCTTCCTTGTCTCTTGTAATATTATTTTAAAGTCTATTTTGTCTGATATGAGAATTGCTACTCCAGCTTTCTTTTGGTTTCCATTTGCATGCAATATCTTTTTCCATCCTGTCACTTTCAGTCTGTATGTGTCCCTAGGTGTGAAGTGAGTCTCTTGTAGCCAGCATATATATGGGTCTTGTTTTTGTATCCATTCAGCAAGCCTGTGTCTCTTGGTGGGAGCATTTAATCCATTCACGTTTAAGGTAATTATCGATATGTATGTTCCTATGACCATTTTCTTAATTGTTTTGGGTTTGTTTTTGTAGGTCCTTTTCTTCCCGTGTGTTTCCCACTTAGAGAAGTTCCTTTAGCATGTGTTGTAGAGCTTGTTTGGTGGTGCTGAATTCTCTTAGCTTTTGCTTGTCTGTAAAGCTTTTGATTTCTCCACCGAATCTGAATGAGATCCTTGCCGGGTAGAGTAATCTTGCTTGTAGGTTCTTCCCTTTCATCACTTTAAATATGTCATTGCACTCCTTCTGGCTTGTAGAGCTTCTGCTGAGAAATCAGCTGTTAACCTTATGGGAGTTCCCTTGTATGTTATTTGTTGTTTTTCCCTTGCTGCTTTCAGTAATTTTTCTTTGTCTTTAATTTTTGCCAATTTGATTACTATGTGTCTCGGCGTGTTTCTCCTTGGGTTTATCCTGTATGGGACTCTCTGCGATTCCTGGACTTGGGTGGCTATTTCCTTTCCCATGTTAGGGAAGTTTTCAACTATAATCTCTTCAAATATTTTCTCTGGTTTTTTGTCTCTCTTCTCCTTCTGGGACCCTTATAATGTGAATGTTGTCATGTCTCATGTTGTCCCAGAGGTCTCTTAGGCTGTCTTCATTTCTTTTCGTTCTTTTTTCTTTAGTCTGTTCCGCAGCCGTGAATTCCACCATTCTGTCTTCCAGGTCACTTATCTGTTCTTCTGCCTCAGTTATTCTGCTATTGATTCTTTCTAGTGTTGTCTTCATTTCAGTTATTGTATTGTTTATCTCTGTTTGTTTTTTCTGTAATACTTCTAGGTCTTTGTTAAACACTTCTTGCATCTTCTCTATGTTCGCCTGCATTCTTTTCCCGAGGTCCTGGATCATCTTCACTATCATTATTCTGAATTCTTTTTCTGGAAGGTTGCCTATCTCCACTTCATTTAGTTGTTTTTCTGGGGTTTTATGTTGTTTCTTCATCTGGTATATAGCCCTCTGCCTTTTCATCTTGTCTGTCTTTCTGTGGATGTGGTTTTTGTTCCACAGGCTGCAGGATTGTAGTTGTTCTTGCTTCTGCTGTCTGCCCTCTCGAGAAGCATTTATTATTTCAAAAAAAAAAAAAAAAAAGGAAGGGAGTTGTAGAGAACATCTTCCTTCTGGTGCTCTTCGAATCATAAAACATCCCTCAAATCTTTTGTTTTTTTTAAGTCAGGGAACGCTAAGTATCTTTTCTTTTGTGTTGTACATTTCTCACTAAGGTGTCTATCTCATGCTTTGTGTAGTTTACAATATTTTTCTTATAGAACCGTTTCATAGAGAAGTGATTTGCCTGAAATAGGAGTTGAATCATAGTTTTATTTGAAGAACTATTCTGGAAGTAAAGCATTAGCTTGCTCAACGTATGTGGTTATGACTAAGAATAGCATAAACATACCCCACAGATTATCTGGTCTCTTCGATTTGGCCATTAACTTCATTACATTTTCACTGTAATTTCTTTGAAAACAAAGTGACTATGTAGACGGGTTTCTGCAGTTTGCCTTTAGATGGGGGTACCATCATGTTTCTTTGGCCAAAGCATGGATTCCTTTTGGAGGACAAGATCCCAACACAGTGAACAGAATGGAAGATAAGCCCATGAATGTGTTAGGGCTCTTAGAGTTCTAGGACTGCATCCTGAGAACTGATTAATAAGAATAATAACTCAAAAATAACCGACAATAAAAAGCACTGATATACTTGTATATTTTGATCTTTCAAGGCAAGCAGAGTGCTGGTGGCATCCCGTAATTTTGCAAATGATGCTACATTTGAAATTAAGGTAAGAGGTGTTCTGCTTCGTGTTAAATTTTTTTCCACAGGTACACTTTGATATATAGTTTTACCTCTGCAGTACAGCATTTTGATATTCATGTTTTTCACCATTTTATTCCAAATGTTCTAGAATCGAAGATTCAGAGAAGTTAGCAAAAATTAGAATTTACTCCTTTTATGTAGCAGGTTTTTGGTAGTTTGGAGCAGGAGAGCAAGCTAAAAAGATTGAAGACCTACTCTAAGACTTGAAATGTGGTTTGGTAACATGTTTGAATAAGAAGATTCTTAGAATGCTTCTTTGAAAGTTTGTCTTTCAACCTGTAACTCAGTTGACTTCTAGGGGTTTTCAGTGAAAGTCATCTTAGAAAGACTTCCTTTCTCCAAAACCCCATCTCATTGCACAGTCAGTTTTATGAAGGAATCAGAAGCAATATGCAGCATTTCTGATGTGCTCGCCTGCTGGTTTTCAAGTTCAGTATTTGCTGGTTTTCGATTTAAATATTTCGAGTTAGATCTTAGAGTGGGTTGGCAGTGTTTACATTGTAGTGACTGAGAGATAACTGTCTGATTCCATTTCAGAAATGTGATCTTCACCGGCTGGAAGAGGGCCCTCCTGTCACTACGGTGCTCACCAGGGAGGATGGGCTCAAATACTACAGGATGATGCAGACTGTTCGTCGAATGGAGTTAAAAGCAGATCAGCTATATAAACAGAAAATTATTCGTGGTTTCTGTCACTTGTGTGATGGTCAGGTGGGTGGTAGTTTTGTAGTAAAACTGTGTTACTTAGGAATTGAAGTATGGTGTGTGTTTATTGGCTTTTACCCTGCTTTATCTGTCTGAAGGATTTGAGGCTGGTATTTTAGAATAAACATGAGAATGCTGAGACCTGCTAGGAAGCTTATGCTAAAGAATTGACTCATGTATCATATTGCTGACTTCCTGTGCCTTTATAGCATTATGATCACCTGTACTGAGTATACTTTTGGGGGACGGGTTTTTGTTTTGTTTTTTGTTTTGTAGGTTTAGGCCAAGGTTTATGAAATCAAATGCCTACCAGGGACCAGTTAGGTAGAATACATGAGTGAAGGCTGCCAGCTGTATGAAGTATCGAGAAAGGTGACAGGGACTAGTGGTGAAGTGGAACAGACGGGGCCCACCCGCAGGGGTAGTCATAACTGGCTGGTAGTCCAGCCAGTTGGTGCCATGTGGAAATACGGGGCTAATGCTTCCTGTTGCTGATGTCTTCGAGAGAAGACAGACGTCTCTATTTTCATGTGAAATTCCCCAATATTTTAATGTTCACATTTGATTCAGGATTTTTTCACATCACCATACAGGCTTAAAAGAAACGTATCTGTGCATTGCCAGTTTATGGCTCTGGCTTGGGCCTTACCCTCTACTCTGTTTCTGGTGTAAAGTAGAGGTACTTGCTGTTATTAATGAAGAGTTCTACTGGGCCAAATATTTCATAATAGTGTAGGAAACCTTTTAACTAGAAATGGCGTACTGTACTGACTCATTGCCACTTCTTCCTTGAATGCAGGAAGCTTGTTGTGTGGGCCTGGAGGCCGGCATAAACCCCACAGACCATCTGATCACAGCATATCGGGCTCACGGCTTTACGTTTACTCGTGGGCTTTCTGTCCGAGCAATTCTCGCAGAGCTTACAGGTTTGCTACTAATTTACAAAAAGGGGAAATTAAGTTTTCAGATCTCCTATTAAGATGCTAACCGTTTATAAGTTAACATTGAAACCTTTTTGAGGGTTAAAAAAAAAAAAGCTGAAACCAAAAAAACCTCTCCCTTTTGGTGCTCTGGTACCTCTATTGTGCTTTTGAGTAAACTGACCATTTTTTGAGGTTGTCTGGCCTCTCAGGTAAAGGTCAGCTCTATAAAATCAGAATAGTGTTTATCACTCAAGCATGCCAATAGAAATCTAGCAAAGAAAGTAAATTGAGTATAAGTATTTCATTGGGTAGAAATTCATTGGGTAGAATCTTCTCAACAGTCCCTTTGTCCCCCTTGACTCTTATGCGAGTGTAGGAGAAATCAGATGTTTGTAACTGGCCAAAAAAAAAAAAAAGTCTAGGGTACCACACTAACATCTGAAGAAAACTCAGTGATTAGAGAGCTGAAAACGTTGGAAAGGTCAAGGACATGGGACTGGTCTGATCTTCATTATAAAAGGGCCAGGAGACAAGGAGGACTTGTCTAGGTATTTGCATAGAGGGACAGGTGCTTATGTAGTTGAATTGGTTTCTGAGTTCTAATGGTTGAGCCTCTACGTAAATACTCAGGGTGTGTTTTTGTTTGTTTTATATATTTGGTTTTGATGTGTCATGTTTGTGTGGTGCCACTTCTAGGACGAAGAGGAGGTTGTGCTAAAGGAAAAGGAGGATCGATGCATATGTACGCCAAGAACTTCTACGGGGGCAATGGCATCGTGGGAGCTCAGGTAGTTGAGGACTAGGATTGTATGATTTTCTGGATTTGGCCCTGGCCCACATCTGTGCAATATTCTGTACCCCAGACAACTTCCCTCCGAAGTACTTCAGTACTTGGGGGGAACGGTGTGCTTTAAATGACCTCTTGCGTCATACCCTATCATTTAATAAATAGATTTGTACAGTGATTTAAAATGTTTCCTTTTAGGTACTTGTTATGTTTTATAAGTAAGCAAGAGCCTCTAGCAGTAGAACTATACCTTTGCCGTTTAATTGATATTTAATTGCTTTGTCACATCCTCTTGGCCACACCTCTCTCCCTGCTGTAGACAGTGCTGGCACTGGTACCAGACCAGGAGAAGCAGGTGGTCAGGATCTTAAGGGCCTAGTTTGAATCTAAAGCCAGCTTCTGTGGTTATGCCGTCCTCCTTGTTCTCATCAGTTAGTAAATAATGGACAAGGAACAGCAGAAGATCGTATCTAGATTGTTCGGTTTACTTTCTAATATATTAAGGTTCTAGCATCTGGGTTTTTTGGTTTGTTTTTGGTATTTTTTTTAATCCTTGGTTTCTTTTTCTTTTTTTGGCTCTTCAGGATTAGCAGTTGAATCTCTGAATGCATAAATGTTATTGCTAAATGGTTGACATAGAATACGATAGTAGTTATTCGTGTTACTTTGCTAGTTTGTTTATAATATTGGGGGTAGGGTAAGCAGAGACAGGGTTGGGGTAGGGACAGTGTCATTTCTATCTCACATTCTGGTCAGGAGTTAACATTCAGAGCATTAACTTCTTCCCTCACGGATTTCTGTGGTTCCTTTCTTGGTTGTCCTTAATATTAGGTGCCCCTGGGAGCTGGGATTGCTCTGGCCTGTAAGTATAACGGAAAAGATGAAATCTGTTTGACTTTGTATGGTGATGGCGCTGCTAATCAGGTGAGTTTGTGTCTCTTAACATGGCAATAATGATTACAGTGTTATGTCCAAAGTGTTGAATATTCATAGTTCAGTTTGTGGTGAAGTAGTATATTGCTTACTAGTTGAAATGGCCATTTATCTGGCAAGCTAAAATTTGGTTTTGTGGCCACATTAGAGATTTACATCCTGGCATTGTTTCACAAGCGCTTTATATAGGTGTACTCCTAAGAGTACGCTCACCTTTGCTCTACCTCAGTGCTCCACAGACTCTGTGGGGAAGGACTGATTTACATTTTAATCCTTGGCAAACCAGTTCTTAAACCAGTACCGTAATGTACAGACTCATTCCCCTGAATGCCAAGGTGCTGTCAGACTCCTCTCCTAGTTCCTGAGCCCTGACTCTTCTTGCTCTTCTGTCGTGGTCTGAGTAATCACCAGTCCGTGGCTGACACCCTGCCAGGCCCTGCTCTGGATGCCGATTCTCAGACACCGGTTCACTCTGGTCATCCAGAGGGTCTCATAGAATTTATAATGAAGCACACAACTAGGCAGCCGTAGTACATTCTTACATGTCCATCTTTTCCCGTTGTATTCTCCGCTGCTGCCTTGGCCCTACAGAAGCAAGTAGTAGTACTTGGTTTGTCACTTCCTTAGCGGCAAAAGAGGTGATGGGTTTGCTGCGCTGTGCCCCGCTCCCCGCCAAGCGCACACACTCCTTTGCTTCAGAAGCTTAGTTGTGGGTGAGGCGTTTCATCCTATGGAAGCTTTCTCTGCTGGGTAGAGCAGCAGCTGTTGTGGATGATGAAGTCTAGAGAAAAACAGCAAAATGAAACCACTTGAACTTTTATACATACTTCCAGGGTCAGATATTCGAAGCTTACAATATGGCGGCTTTGTGGAAATTGCCTTGTATTTTCATCTGTGAGAATAACCGCTATGGGATGGGAACATCTGTGGAGAGAGCAGCAGCCAGCACTGATTACTACAAGAGAGGCGACTTCATTCCTGGGCTGAGGGTAAGGACACCTGTTGTAGAGCTGGAGCTACACCCTCAGGGCCTGCGGGGCCCAGGCACTCTGTCAAGTGCCCTTGAAGATCTCAGAGAGATCAAAGAGTTCTGTTTTCTTAGTGGATGAACAGGTCATGTAAGGTGAAAATGGTTTTAGGCAGTTGGATTTATGCTCTGCCCCTTTCCTTTTTATTTTTAAAATGTTATTGAAGTATAGTTGATTTACAATGTTGTGTTTATTTAATCTTTCCCATTTATTAATAGGTAGATGGAATGGATATCCTGTGTGTCCGGGAGGCCACAAGGTTTGCAGCTGCCTATTGTAGATCTGGAAAGGTAAGATTTTTCTTGTAGGCCTCTAGGCTAGAGATTTCTAATGACATTTATCTGTCTTAAAGTTAAAAGAATGCCCCCTGTGTCTATTGTAGCAATGTAGGAGTAGCTGCTAATTGAGGTGTAAAAGATAGAAGCTGGGTCCAGTTAAGCGAATCGGGTCCCTTCATATAAATAACATGGTCTTGATAGCTCACGTCTTGGGAAACATTCCATGTTTGCCCCATTTGGGGTAAATCTTTCCTTGCAGTGCTCCCTCAGCATTCTGCCTCTGTCTTCATTGTGACAATCTGTTTTGCCTTTTGGTTTGGTTAATTATGTGCTTCTAACTCTTCCACCCCCCTGCCCCCTGCCATCAATCATAAGCCCCTTGAGTGAACAGACTGGGGACTCCTGCAGTGCCCTGCACAGAACTTTGCTTATGTAAAATAGGCATCCAGTATAAGTTTGTCTTTTGTAAATCAAATAATACGTTTAAATTATGTAGTCTTAGTCTTGCTGTTTCAGTCCTAAGAACCTTGACCCTTCCAGTTATAGCAGTGGAGGGAGAAGGGAACAGTGAGATTGGCCTAAAAAGAGGCTTACATGCCATCTGAGCTGGTGGAAAGATGTTCTTCTCCCTAAATCAGTGTTTCACAGCCCAGAAAGCAGGCCCCTGAGGTTTACCCTTCAGTGACTTCCCTCACGTACGTGTTTGGGCAGTAGTGCAAATAAGATTGGGCTGGCAGTGATGAAAATGGAAGAGAGGGTGAAGAGGGGAGGGAGCTGTAGAACGGTTGAACAAGAAAAAAATGAGATGACTGAGATGGCAGGTTGGTGGCAGTGGACTCACTGGTCTGTATCAGGACTCTGAGACTAGGGGTCCACGCCCTGGGTGGTGGGTATCATCATCCCCCCCCACCAGTTCCTGAAAGAATATGTGGCATCCAACAGTATGTGGAAACAGGATCAGTAGTTTGTAGTGTGTTGACTGTCTCAGCCTGACCAAAGCCTGATCTTGGAATTAGGGGAGGGTCTGGAAAAACCCCTTTATCACCATCCCCTTAGCCTAACCAGCCGTGCTTCCAAATGGCTACGGGATGATTAACAATCAATAGGTGACAGTTATTGAGAGATGATAGGTCAGGCAATGTGCTAAGCACTTAGGTATTACCTTTTTTAATCGGCGCACCTCTGAGCTGGGTTAATTACTGTTTTGTAGATGAAGAAACTGAGGTATGTAGCTACTATAGAGTACAGCCAGAACTGGAACCCAAGCACTTGGATTCCATCCCCCGCCCTCTTTTAACTACTACACCAAACTGCCCAAGGATCCTAGATCCACCCCATCCCCTCTGTTCAAAGTTGTTTTCTAAAAGGGGGCTGGTGTAGCATGAGCAAGCTACCTCGTGGTAGCCGGGCTCTCCCAGTCGCAGGATCAGCACCTGCCAACTTTCTGTTACACAGTAGCTAGATCTCTGTGAAGCAGGATTGGTTGCTGTCCCCTACGAAACACTGCATGAAGTGGGTGTGACGTAGAAAGTCACCTATCCAGCCTCTCTTCATGTGTGCTGGGAAGTGGAGAAGGACGAGAGGACTAGAGGTTTGCTTTTCATCTTACGTTGTTAAGGTTTATGTTAGTGTTTTTCTCTAGCCTTGATCAGAATGCTTATAGATGATTTCCCCTGTGACTGGGGGGGAGGGGGGTGGGCAGAAAGACTAGCATATTAACCGTGAAGATAAATGCCATCCCCGCTTTCTGATAGGCTTTTCTTAATTAAATCTATGCTGTGCTTAAAGAATTATATATCAAATGCAATTCTGGTGAAATAGAACCCATTGACATTACATAAAGAATTGTCTGCCTTTTTGATTCAAAATATGCTGCGGGGGGGGGGGTGGCTTTTATTAATAAGTTCCTGTTAAAAATAAGGAGGATGGGGCTTCCCTGGTGGCACAGTGGTTGAGAGTCCACCTGCTGGTGCAGGGGACGCAGGTTCGTGCCCCGGTCCGGGAGGATCCCACATGCCGCGGAGCAGCTGGGCCTGTGAGCCATGGCCGCTGAGCCTGTGCTCTGCAACGGGATGAGGCCACAGCAGTGAGAGGCCCGAGTACCGCAAAAAAAAAAAAAAAAAAAATGAGAATGAAACATGCAATAAATAGGTAATAGAAATGAGAATCAACTAAGAAGAAATTCTTAACTCAGATCTGATGAAGGTATTTGATCCTGAAAGGACGTACATTTGAGGCTGTGGCCATTGTTTCACCTTACCTCCACTGGGTTCTGTTTTAGGGGCCCATACTGATGGAGCTGCAGACTTACCGTTACCATGGGCACAGCATGAGTGATCCTGGAGTCAGGTATGGTCATGGGAAAACTGAGTGTGGTGTCCGAAGTGGATGGGCTTTGAATGGTGCTACTTAGATGAAAAAGCAAAGCGTTTCAGTGTGTGTTTGCTTTTGAAGCCAGACACCAGTTGGCTTCATGCATTGATTTAGTAGTTAGTCTGAGCCTGAAAGCCGTGCCTTCCAATAAATTGGTTCCAATATAGAAAGCATTCTGAAAATTCCTCTAGTGTGTACATGCTAGTTAGCATGAGCACCAATAAGAAAACAATTGCAGAGAGGAATTGTTGCATAAAACAGGACTGATGGTAGAGTAGTATACTTGGGGGCATTTACCTTTTGTAGGCATTACCCCAGATTCTCATGGCATATTCCTCTTCTGGCTGGAATGGAGCAAGACCAAGTAGCACGTGGGATATTCCATATGTTGAAATAAATCAGTCAAAAAAAAAGGAGTTTTGTCACCTGGCAACTCTGGCATGTAATGCTGCAGTCCCGGAGTGTGGCATAATTAAGAGTAGATTTAGTCAAAGTAAGCCGTAATAAGTCTTTGAGTATAGAATGAAGGCCTAAGGGAAAATGTTATGAAGAGCAGCTTACATGGAAGAAAGCACTTGGTGTAATTCTGTTCTTAAAAAATTGGTAGAGCCTTTCTTTGCTTTTAGTGTTATTTCAAGTGCTGTAGGACAAGGGTCAGTTGTACAATCAAGAATCGGAAAACCTCCTCTCCAAGTTCTTGCCAGCCACACTGCTCTGTGGTCTTAAGGGAGAAAAGGCAAGGCACGGCACATTTTTTTTGTGCTTAGCCTTCTGCTGCCTCAAAGGTTATAGCTATCACCACAGAAAACCATCTCCCCTGCCTCCACCACTACCTTCACGCCCGACCTCTAGATCAAGTAGCAAATAGAAACTTGGCGCCTGTTGTCAGAATGCCAGAGAAGCCAGGTGAATTGCCATTGTAGAGTTTTCTATAAAGACCGAGCAGCTCTTCCTTACAGAATATTAGGATGAGTTCTTGTATTTTGAAAGTATATAATTCTGCCCTTCTTACGGTGACGTGAGTACTGATGTGCTCCTTCGTCTCAGAAACAGACTGCTGTGTTTCCCAGACTGTCTCTGCTGTGCCGGCACTGTTCTTATCTACTTGTAACTCTGTTTCCCTCCCTCTAGTTACCGTACACGAGAAGAAATTCAGGAAGTTAGAAGTAAGAGTGACCCTATCATGCTTCTCAAGGATAGGATGGTGAACAGCAATCTGGCCAGTGTTGAAGAACTAAAGGTACAGTGACTCTTGATGGTTTAAAAGTAAGTCTGCCTTTGAAGGTTGGCTCTCCTTTTTGAGCAGTGTTTCTCTACACAAGAAGCTGCCACTCGGTAAACTAGGTAAGTACATATTGTATTCGGTTGGCCAAAAATTTTCCGAGCCATGTTGTGGGAAAACCCTGATGTAGAACTTTTTGGCGAAGGCAATATTTTTCACAGGACATTAACCTCCTCCACCATCAGTTCTTCTTTCCTAAAAATATACTGTAGATTTTTAATTCATAAATGTGCCCTCGCCAGGGTATATGTCTTAATGTTGGTATCTGTCCTCCAGAATCCCCCTTCGTGGATCGTTGTGTCATGGTTAACCTAACATTTTCAATAATAATAGGTATACTGCCAGTACTAGTAGAGAGTTAACAACTAGCAAGAGGTTCCCAGTAGAACAAGTTGGTACCTAAGCTGCTGTCTATTCAAAACATCTCTTGAACTGTAATCTGATTGATTTTTAGGAAATTGATGTTGACGTGAGAAAAGAAATTGAGGATGCTGCCCAGTTTGCTACAGCTGACCCTGAACCACCTTTGGAAGAACTCGGCTATCACATCTACTGCAGCGATCCGCCTTTTGAAGTCCGGGGTGCAAACCAGTGGATCAAGTTTAAGTCCATCAGTTAATGCAAGATGGTACCCCTTCAGTTGGGTATTCAGCAGCAACTGTAAGGAATGCTTTGGGTTCTCAACTTTGTTAAGGAGGAAAAAACCCATAGAAAGAAAGTGTAGATTTAGATAGATAGATAGGTAGTGTAATTGCATGTGGTTTGTACAGTGTTGCATTAAAAGATACAACGTCTTTTAATGTTATATCTTAAGGATAGTATGGATCTTATTATAAAGGTTATTTTAGTTATATAGGTCTAAAATAGGTAATAAGAGTTTGCTTAACCCTCCTTCAAATTACTTCTTTAAAATAGTTCTATTTGGTTTAGTTGTATACTCGTTTAACAAATACTTTTTTAGTTACTAAAAGGAGAAACAATTCCTTATATGCCTGTCCAACTCTGCCACCTTTTTGTGGGGCGATCATTGTCCTGTCCCTCCCAGTGCCCAGCAGCTTACCTGGTGTACCCTAACGTGCACACATGCCCCCATTTGTGTGCATGTCGGTGCTGAAGCCTGTTCACACTGAACCATCATTTCTCCTTAATAAAACACAGTATTTATTCTAACCAGGCAGGGGTGGAAGGACAATTCGATTTTTAAATAAGACTACTTCATTTTAAAGGCCAAATAAGTTAGTTTTCTCCATTTATACATTAAGTATAAATATGAAGCTATTTTCTTAATAGTTTTCTATTTACAGTCATATCAAACATTAAATACAAGGCATTAAATACAAGGCATATTCTTATCAATTTTATCTTTTTTGAATTTTAAGTGCAATTCCAGTTAATAGTAATGTATGGAATGTGTGATCTAAAAGAGTGATTCCCAGCCTTTTTGTTATTTTAAACACCTGTTGTTTCACCTTTCCAGCAGATATTTTTCCATTGAAGTAAATTAAAATTCATTTTTAAGGATTCCGTAATACTCTGGGATGTCAAGACCAGGTTTTACAATCACTGTTTTCACAATACATACAAGTTCTACTCACCTTGAAAACATGTTGATAAATAAAAGGTTAAAATTTTTTCCATAATTCTTTAAAACTTCAAGTTCTTAAATTGTTCATTGAACAAGCGGTGTTTTCCTTGCGTAAGTGCAGCAGAATTCGTGTGTATGTTGTCAGCTCTTTGCTCCCTGTGTCCCCTGGCTTAGCTGATTGATTAAGCCTCATCTTGGGTTGCCGGGGCCCCCTGAGCCTGTCTTCTGTACTGGGAGACTGCAGTCCAGAGCCTGCAGAGGAGACCACCACTACGAAACAAACAGGAGTCTTCTTTAGAGAGTCGTAAGAGAAGACAACTTCAAAGCAACACAGCAGAATACTTCTTTAGGAGCCCTTATGGCAAAAGCTATAGTATATCCTTCCAGACTTGTCTAGATTTGTTGTCTAGTCTTAAAAATGCAGTCCCTAACTTGAAAACTTACTTAACTAAAACAGGAATATGTTCTCTTCACATATGGAGGTGACACTTGTGCCTTAGCAGGAGTGGGACATGGCCCGAGAGGTACTGTACAGGAGTGCTGCTGCATCTGTGCAGAGCAGACTATTTAAGATGACGTGGGGATGAGAAGGCAGGGTGCAAGTTAAAGAAAGAAGGCTTTGGGTGTAGTAGCCCACTAGCATCATCTCATGTCTCGCTTCACTCCACTCCCAGCCAGGCCTGTCTCTTGACTTTTTCTACTGGGCCTTTAGCTTCTGCCCCCTCTCAGCTTTTCCCTAACTTTAACCTTGAAAAACTCCAGAGTTTGGAGTGAGGTTGGTAGTTTTTTTCCTGACTGAGCCATAGAAAAGGGAGTTAACGTTAATGAAGGGGGGAAAGTTACGTTACCAGCACTTTGTTTTCTACTGCTTTACTTAAAAGCCTAATTACAGGGGCTTCCCCGGTGGCACAGTGGTTGAGAGTCCGCCTGCCGATGCGGGGGACACGGGTTCGTGCCCCGGTCCGGGAAGATCCCACGTGCCGCGGAGCGGCTGGGTCCGTGAGCCATGGCCGCTGAGCCTGCGCGTCCGGAGCCTGTGCTCCGCAACGGGAGAGGCCACAGCAGTGAGAGGCCTGCGTACCGCAAAAAAAACCCTAATTACACCAAAAAAGTCATTTTCTGTTCCACGAAGTGTTTTGAGGCTATTCTTACCGTAGTCTAAGGTACCTTAGGTCTTCCTTAGTGATGTAATTAAGAATATCAGAAAGTGTATAACCTTCTTCAAGAATCTGAAACAAAGATCAAATACATTAAGAGCTAAGCAGCTCTGTAATGATAGCACAGGAATGGTTTGTTGGTTGTAAGTTTACCTTTTCAATTGTTTTCGTATCCGCTCCTTGCAGTTGCAACCAGTCGACAAGCTCTTTTTCTGTTCTCTGCCCATAAGACCGAGGAGGGGAGGCTGAGTTCTCTGTAATCTCTGTAAGGATTAGAAAGTTATGTTGTATACAGATGTGTAACAGCAAAATTCTTCAAGTAACAAGTTGGATCAAATAAACTGTTATTCCAGAATGTGATGTGAAAAGGAAATGGATTAAACCTGGCTCAGCTGCTCTGCTACACACTGTGCAACAGTCCATAGTCCTTGGAGTCACTTTCCAGAGATTAAAAATGTTCCTTACCTGTGATACTTCAAACTAATCATCTCCTACTTTAAATGTGTATTCCCATCTTTAAAATGCCTTTTCTAAGAAATCATATCCGTAACTGCACTGGAATTCAAATGAGGAAATAGGTTTTAATACTGAGATTTTTGGCCTCACAGCTTATCCATTCCCCACTCCATATCCATTCCCCACTCCAAGAGGCACCTGTAGCCCTTTGGGCACCAAATGCATAAGGCTGGTTGACTGAGGTATAATTTATGCCGTAAACCACCCTTTTTAGGTATGCAGTGCTAAGAACTTTGACAAGCAGAGTCATATAGCCACCACCACAATCAAGGTAGAGATATTTCTATCACGCCAGAACGTTCTCGTGGCCTTTTATCATCAATTCCACCCCCCCCCCCCACCCAGTTCTATTTTCTGTCCCTGTAGTTTTGCCTTTAATAGAATTTCCTATAAACGTTCTACATTTATGGACTCATAATACGTAGCCTTTTGAATCTGGCTTCTCTCACTTGCATAATGCATTTGCGATTCATCTGCTTTTGAATGTACTGATAGTTCCTTTTTATTATTGACCAGTATTCCGGAATCTTACTGGAGTACTTACTGGTCTGATCGAGAATAACCTCAACTGTTTCAAGGCTGACTAGAGTACTAGCCAGATTTTGAATGGTCTCACACACACATAAGTCAGAGCAAGTGGAAAATCACTCACCATTAGATTTGAATTGTAACTACAGGTGATACAATTCTTGAGTTTTCTGTTCTAGGGTTTGCCGTAGAAGATTCTGGTACACTCTCTCTTTTTGAACTAGGTGTTCCAAAAGTCTGGTTTAAAAAAAAAAAAAAAGCCATCCTCCAGAGAGAGCGTAATACCATTCAATTCAATTCAAACATTTGTTGAACAATCCCATCGGTCAGTCTAGTTTCTTCAAAGTTGTGTGATCAGGTTTCAGCCTGTACATGAGCACCTTTCTTGTGCTCCCTCCCCTTGTAAACAAAGACCAACGCTCAGGGCGTGGGTATATTTTGCCTCAGAATATGTATCATGAACCAAAAGATAACCTGATGGTGATCAGTAGAACTCAGCCAACTTGTCTCCCTAAGTCAGGTCAAGTCGCTGAAACTAGTGGTCAGGCCCTTCCCTCCTCACCGGAGAGTAAGCCAAGGAGATAGAAGCCCTGCTGCTGTTGGAACAGCTAGGGGGAAGGAGGAACTGCAGGAAAGACTCTTGCTGCTTGGAAGGTGAGAGGGACACTACTGCGAACACTTACCCAAGACTGCGCTAAACGCTTCACGGGGCTTGGTCTCACAGACACTACTCAGGACAGTTGTGTTACCCTCGTCAGCATCACTCAGGGCCAAAGGTGCCTTCCTGCTGTGCCCAACAACAGCTAAGGCATCTCCATCCTACAAGGGCAGGCGTGTCTGTAGGAGCTGTGTGTCTGTCAGCCATTCGCAGTCAGGTGCTGGCTGCTGTCTCATTACTAATTCTACTGAGATGGAAGATAACAATATTGACCCTGGAAAGGAATAACCTTTGAACCCATATATAACATTTTATGAATCTGGTGATTATAAACCTTACCAGAAACACATTTTAAAGAAGGGCTAAGTACTACTATCAACTTTCACATTTGTCATTTTTTCAAAACTTAAAAAAAAGTTTTGCCACCACTACCAGTTAATTAAAACTGGGCCTTTCTAAAAAGAAATGATTAGATCTGCCTAAAATTAAACTTCAGAGATCCCTAGGGGTGTGTACAACTTTTCTTCCGAAATAGGTATGCCTGACACTGTTTGTCCCCGTTAAATTTTAGCATTCCCAATGACCACTGGGCAACAAGGCATCATTTGGAACCAGTACCAACTAGTTTGCTAAGCCCACTGATGACGTGGTTCCCCAGCGCAAATGGGAATCTTTTTGTTCATTTAACAAATACGTTTTGAACACCTACTATGTGCCTGGAAATAAACAAAAGGGCCCAACTCTTGTGGGAACCTCACGGCAGTGCCAGGGTCCGCTGTCGGGGAAGGTGGTTCACTAATGCCTGCCTAGGGATCATGACAAAACACAAGGGAGAGATTCAAAGAGGACAGGGCAGACTTCCTTGGGGTCAGGGTTATGGGATACCTGTCCATCAACGCAGTGCTAACTGACCCCCAACTCAGCTACTTCGGCAGGGGCAGGCCGCAGATGTCCCCCCGAGTTGCTGGACCGACACACCATGTCAGGGAACCCACCTCGGTAAAGAGACAGAGAAAACTCTGAGATGCTGCTGCCTTTAGTACGGCTTGTGGCAAGGCACTCTACGTCTCTGACTCCTAGCATTAAAAAAAAAGGGGGGGCATCCTTCTAGTCCCCCAGTTGAAGCTGAGAAGATCTCCTTGCGCAGTTCCTTGGGGGGGGGGTAAAGATGCTTTTCTGAGACCTGGGTGAGGCACTTGACCACTGAGTTGACGGGCTGGTCCAGGTCATTGTCCCACCCCTGCCCACCTGTTGGTCTCCTGCCTGAGCTTGCTCAGCTGGAGGCTCAGATGCTGCTGGTGGAGCTGCTGGGGCTGGGCCTCCTGGGCAACTGCTGAAACGGGCCTGCTCCACCCACACGCCACCTGCGCCTCGCTCCCGCGTGGGTCTGCCGGGGCATAGTCCTCTTCTGCCTCATCCGTGTCCTTATCCACCCCTTTGGTCCCTGAGCCAGCCTCAAAGTGGGCTCGGAGCTCTGTGGAATCACGGAAGAAAAGGACCACGGTTCAACAAGGCCAGGGCTTGGTGTAGCTTATGTCCCGGGCCAGCAAACGTGGCTGTTCAGAGGCCGGCCAGGCCAATGCGACGCTCCATCAGGGGACTGCTGACTTTATAAAATGGAGGGGAGACTATTTCACTTAGCTCTGCAGTGAAAAGATGGTCCCCACCACTTCACAGATAAGGAAACAGACTTCAAGGTGTTTAGTTAGCCAAGGGCAGTTTTAAAAAGGGACAAGCGGGCTTCCACCCAGGCCTGTGTTTTTACTACAAACACTTTCCTGCTTGGACTGGGGAATAACGAAGTCCTGGGGTTTAACAAGCCACTCCCAGAAGCTGAGCCTGGGCAGAGTGCATTCAGGGGAGCAGGCAGAGGACAGGGAGGGAGCAAAGTAACGAGAGGAAGGGGCAGTGTTAACCGAAGCGCCACATAGCCTCCCTTCCTAGGAAGAAGGCACCGCGGAAGGAGAATCAACTTGGGTATTAAGCTGCTCTAACATTTCAAAAATAGAGCCTATAAAAAGCCAAAGATTTCTGTAGCTGCCACATGGTGATTCTGAGAGAGGAGACTGAGCCGTTAAATCGTCAACCAACTAGGAGGCGTTGCTGAGCACACAAGATGACGCACTGTAGGAGCCAGGCCGTCAGGCTCAGTGCTCCTTTGAGATCCTGAGTTTAGTCTACCTGCGGTGCGTGCTCCTCAGTTATGCCTAGGGGCATGTAAAAATACATCACCAGGAGATGTTCTCAGAATCACAGAATCTTGGCCCTAAAGGGGTCTGTGACATCATTTACTTAATTGCAGAGACGTACATAGCCAAGATGGGAAAGGGAAAGCAACAATTGGTGAGTACAGAGGACCTGTCTGACCTTTTCCATAGCCACCTGAAGTTGACCTTGACCAAAAAGAGGGCCCTTACCTGGGATGAGGATGGTGACTGCAGCCTGCACCGCTCGACGGATGATGTTGTCCATCGCAAACATCCAGTGGGGCCTAATTAAGTGGTTCCTCAAAATTTTATTTACCTACAAATCACAAAAATCCAGATTTCTGGTCCATTGTACTTTTAAGAAATAGTTCTTACTAATTCGAATTTGCTTCTACTCTGAGATAAAGGGTTAACCGTGCTGCCCTGAGTTTCTGCCTGACTTATGTTTCTTCTGGACTGAGTCTTCCTTTAAGCTGACCCCAAGTCACACGGGGGTCTAGGGGACAGGTACAGAGATCGGAGCTACTGCACGGGCCTCTTCATTGTTTATTCAACGAACATTTATGAAGCATCTATGAAACCTCAGGCTCTGTGTTGGGGACTTGAGACACAAAGCTAAGCCAGACACGACCTTGGGCCTGGAGCAACTCACACCTGTTCGGGCAGACACATAAGCTTAAACCCCACACCTACCCAGCTGGCAGATGCCACTCGTTCCCAAATCCTATACTCCTGCTCTCCGTGGCCATAATGCAATCAGACCAGTCACTTGTATACACATATTCAGTGTTTAGAAAACTGCTGACACTTGGGATTCAGGCGTAAACAGGTGAGAAGAGATGGAGACTACGGGAGATGATGGTAATCGAACTCCATGGTCTTGGCTGTGAGCCACTTCAGTGGGCTTCCTACCTTCTGGCATGTTCTCTAGGGCCAAATGGAGCACTTACAGCATCCTGAAATCCAAAGAGTACCAGATGAATCTGATTGATGGACGAGCTGTCAAAGTCCAGGTCCACCTTTAGCTTTGATATCGTGGATGCCATCACCCTGTGGTCCGGGCAGCGGATGAAGTCTCTCAGGATCGCAATTATTTGCCGACTGAGAGATGCAACTCTTCCGAGCTCTGATCACCAACCCCCCACCCAAAACAATCAGTCACTGAGTAATTCAGAGAGGGGGAGGGAAAATCCAAGAAGTACTTTGGGCAACTAGATTAACCAGACTGCCCATTTGCTAATGGAACTGGGGAGGTCCCAGGCGAGACACGGGCTCTGGTCCTGGAATTTCCTCCATATCCTTCCTGTTAGAGGGTTATGTGGCCCCCTTCTCCTCTCTGGCCCGCAAACAACAGAACTAAGCCCCTCAAGGAATGGTCTGCCATCCTGTTTAATCCCTTGTAAACCACCCTCCACCCCCAACAGGCCTTGTCACAAGGCACAGTTCATAGGGGGCAGTGGCCTCTTGCTAGAAGGACCTTTTCCCATCCAAAATGAGTTAAAACTCAAACATTTCCATCCGTAACCTTTCTTCCTAAAGCAGCTGTTCTCCCAGCTTCTGAGGGCAACTGGTGCAGCTGGGGGTTAACTGGGCTTTGTGCTGCCATTTGGCTTGTTTTCCACCAGGAGGCAGCACTGCCCCATCAGTGCCTGGTTTCACTGCAGTGTTCCGCAAATGCAAAATCAGGCTTCAATGGAGTCTTTTTTTTTTTTTTGTATTTTCTTTTGTTTTGTTGGAAAAGGGAAGGACGTTGGGAAATACTTAGGGTGGTTCTTGTAACTGTGCAAATGTTCTAGGGTAGCAGGAACACCAGTCCCGTTTGGACCTCTTCTGGGACCTGGCCTTGGGCGGAGGGCGTGGGATTGCAGCTCCCGCACTCGGCCTGTACCTGGGCCACGCACTCCTGCAGGTTGGAAGCCACCTGGTTCTGCTCCTCCCAGAGGATTCTGTAGAGGATGGCACGGCGCTCGCTGTCCTTGCGCAGCAGGAAGAGGCCCGGGTCGCTGTCCTCCCGGGACGAGGCTGCGCTCCGGTCCTCTGAGGCCGAGCTCTCATCAGGAACACTGCGGACAAACGCGGGCGACAATCCCCCGCCTCCCAGGGACACCGTGGGGGAGGGGCTGAGAGGTGGCTCTGCCGCAGCCCCACCCTCAGGAAGATGCACCAGTGTTAGGGGCGAGGGGAAAGACGGGGAAAGGAGGGAGGGGGAAGGAGGGGGTAAGAGGGAGAGAATAGGGGTGACAGGGGAGGAGGAGGAAACAGGAGGGAAGGGGAAGCGACGAGGGGGAGGGGAAGAAGAGGAGAGGGGGAGGGGAGGAAGAGGAGGGGGGAGGGGAAGGGACAGAGAGTGACCTCACTGCCCTCCTCTCTCTCACTGTCAGTGGCCGCCCCGGCTGCCCTGCTGATCGTGCAGAAAGGAAGCAAAAGCCCTTCGCGGCCATCTGGTTTACACCTGGGAGGGACTCTGTCCCCCGAGTGGGGGGTGGCCGTACCTGAGCAGGTGGCTGAGCCGATGCGTGGGCGTCTGGGACTTCTGGAAGAACACGTCGGGCTGGGCATCGGAGTGTGGGGAGACCGAGCCATGCTCACTGCTGCTGCTGCCGCCCATCAGCTCTCCCGCCAGGGGCAGGGGCAGCGTGGCGCCCCTGGGACCCTCTGTGCGGGGCAGCCGGGGATGGGGACAGTGAGCCCCAGGCAGCCCCTTGGGCCACGTGACGCACCCAGGGGCCTAAGCCCGCGCTGCTCTAACTGGGGGTGCAAGCGATCACCCAGGGATCCTGGGGAGATGGAGGTTCTGCTTCAGCAGGTCCGGGATGGGCCCGAGACTCCGCATTTCTAACCGGCCCTTCGGACACGCTGAGACAGCGAGTCGCTCTCTGGGTGCAAGATGCTGAGGCACCCTGTCCCAGCTCCCGCCCCATCCACACCGGGACCACTCGTATATCACTGCCCGGTAGGACCTACTGCCCCAGAAGGTGTTGCTTGCTTCAGTGGCCTGCAGGACAGACACCCTTTAACCAAGGTCGGGAGCAGCACAGGGTGACAGGCCAGGCTCCAAAGATGAAGCGCCAGGTTCTGCACCTGGGGAAGACACAAAACCCCAGCCAGGGTACCTCCCACCTCCCTCCCTGGCACAATCCCAAAGGAAAGGCTTTAACGGAGCATTGGGTATGTGAGGGTTCATCGCTGTCACCTATGGGGCTCCCTGTGTCTCCACGTCCCACACCTAATGCACCAGCCCCACCGCTCTTCACAAACACGGGCACCATGTGGGAAGCTCAGCGCTCGGGAGAGCCGTCACCTCTGCCATCCCAGCAGGCCTCACCTGCCGGCTTAAAAGCAATTCGGTTCTTCTGGCCCTTGTTCACCTGCCTTAAGAAACCCTCTTGGAGCAGTCCAGCAGCGGTGACACGTTTGTGGGGGTCAGGCTCAAAACAGGATAAAACGAAGGCTCTAGCTTCCGCTGAAAGGGTTTCTGGAATCTCAGGGTGAATCTTAAACACGCCCACCTGCAATGAAGGCAGAGGTGACCGATGAGACAGTGTGGTCTCGGGCAAATCCAGGTGTACATACCTTCCACACAAAGCTCCTGTATCTGCCATCCTAGGAGGGGCTGATGATGGATTCCAACAATGGCTTCCATGACTGCTATCCATGTCCTAGCCCCGGCTGGCCTCTGGGGACTTTGCTTTGCCCAGTAGATTGTGGGGGAAGTGATACTGGTGGGGGGTTCAGAGCCTAGGCCTTAAGAGGCCTTGGGGCTTCTGCTCTAGTCCTCTCGGAGCTCTGAGATCACTACGCAGGGAGGACGCCCAGGATGAAAGGCCACGTGTGAGAGGCCCTCTGAGAGCATCGCGCCCTGGCCTCTCAGTCTCTACGCCTTCACAGCCCAAACCTCCAACTTCCAGCTGTAAACCACAGGCAGAGCAAACCTGGAGGCTGGTAACTCAGGGCCCAAGCCCTCATCCCCACGGGGTGCAACTGGCTGAGGGAGGCGGCGCTGCCCTTTCCTGTTCAGGCTCCTGCTGCAATTTCTGCTTCAGCTCCACTGCTGGCCAGCTCATCATCGTCCTGCCACAGGCTCTCTGTCCCTGCGCCCTGTGGGGGAGGAGTTTGGGCTGAGTCGTCACATCTCACTGTGACACGGGAATGCTTCCACGAGTCCGGCTCATCCATCCTGCGTGACCGTTCCCATCAGGGACGGCTCTCCATTCATCTGAGGAGTTGTCATCTTTAAAGTTCACGGTCTTCTCCTCATCGTCTCCAAGCCCACCCAATGAGCCAGGAGTGGAAGCCATTCTGTCCTCCAGATGCACCCCATTCCCAGCTCCTCGGCAACCATGGGGCTGGCGCGGCCTCCCCTGCCCGCTCAGTGAGACCGGGGCGCTGCCGAGAGCAAACCGCCAGCCTCCGACTTCACAGCCTGAAGTCCCTGCACCAGGGGCGCACCAACCGCTTCTCACACGCTGCTCCTCATGGGCAGGATGGAGAGTTTGGCATTGAGGGGAGGGGGAAATGGGGCATTACTATCCACTGGGCACACATGGCACTTAAACAGATGAATAATTTCTAGCGATCTGCTGTACAGTGCTGGACCTTGACTCAAAAATACTGTTAAGAGGGTAAATCTCATGTTGTGTTCTTACCACAATAACACAACATCTTCAAAAAACGAGTTTTGGATTTTGAGAACACTAAACACTGGATAGAATTCAAACCGCAAGATGTGAAATGCAGGGCACATTCCAGCTGGCACCCCTCGCCTGAGGGGTGGGGATCTAAGGGCACTAGGGGGGTCCAGAGACAAAAACTCAGGACAAGAACTCAGAGAGGAAGGGAGTAGCTTCTCCCCAGGCTCTCAAGAAGAAAAGTGCAAACATGGGCACTACGGTTTTTTTTTTTTTTTTAAATAAATTTATTTATTTTTGGCTGTGTTGGGTCTTCGTTGCTGTGCGTGGCTTTCTCTAGTTGCAGCGAGCGGGGGCTACTCTTCGTTGCGGTGCGTGGGCTTCTCACTGCGGTGGCTTCTCTTGTTGCAGAGCATGGGTTCTAGGCACGCGGGCCTCAGTAGTTGTGGTTCGCGGGCTCTAGAGCACAGGCTCAGTAGTTGTGGCACGCGGGCTTCAGTAGTTGTGGCACGTGGGCTCTAGAGAGCAGGCTCAGTGGTTGTGGCGCACGGGCTTAGTTGCTCCGCGGCATGTGGGATCCTCCCGGACCAGGACTCGAACCCATGTCCCTTGCATTGGCAGGCAGATTCTTAACCATTGCGCCACCAGGGAAGCCCACCAGCTGCTATTTTATTCCGAGGCCTGTAACTGAAGCTGCAGGAAGATCTTTGCCAGCCCCAGGTGGCTCCATCCTGGACAGGCATGGAAAGGCTGGAAGGTCACTGCTGCCTGCCAGCCACGGTGTTCAGGGTCTTGTTGGGATTGCAGGTGCCAGGAGACACTCGTCAACTTGAGATCTTGGCTTTAGGGCTATCTCACAGCTGCTGGGAGGGTGGGAAGCTCAGAGAACCTTCTGCAGGGGCTGGGCTGAGGAGTACACCAAGGCATCAGAGCACAGGGCGTTCAGAACCCACTGAGCAGGCTGCACCCAGCTCATGGGCAGAGCCCTGTACTCGGGCCTTTGAGTTCCTTCTGCCAAAGAGACTGAGCCAGAGGGCCTGGCAAGGATGCAGGCGGGGAGGCTGTGGGGCTGACAGGCCTGGGAGGCCACCAGGCTTGGTAGAGAAGCAGGAAGAAAGGCCTCTGGAATCACGTTCCATCAGGCTGCTTCCATGTACTGTGACCTTGTCATCCGTAAGCAGTGGCCACTTAGCCTTCTGGGACCCTGCTCTCTTCCTTCTTATCTTTGGGGCAAACAAAAGTGCTCCGCGGAAGGTCAGGTAACGACCTCTGAAGGCTACAGCTGCTCTTCAACTTCTCCAAGCGTCCACGGAGCCAGAAGCCGCAGACCTGACCTCGGATACACTGGCTGTCCTCGCATCAGCTTCCCTTGGGCTCGCAAGCAACCATGTCCCTTCCCAAGGGAGCATGTCCAGTGTAAAGCCCCGTCCATAGGGCCAGTCAGTACCATGTGGGCCTCAACACACGGGTCACCCTTCCTGTCAGCTCTGGGAAGGCTTTTAGAAGGACAAAGGAGACAGCATCCGATACCCAAAGTTCCTCCTCTCCAAATCTAGACAGAAAGCTGTCCTCCAAAGACACACCCAACGCGGCCCTTGAGCCTTACCCAGTGTAAGAGCGCGTACAGATTAACTAAGAAGCTTAACTCCCTCAGTTGGAAAGAAAGAAAGAGATACCCCCCACCTTTCTTAGAGCATTCACTTTAGAAAACCAGTCATTCTAAGTTCTGTGTCTCTCTTCGAGATATATGTAAACCTTTTTAAAAGCCAAATAAGCCTCTTGCCAGAAATATCTTTCTCAAGGACCTGGGAGCCATCTCTTTGGAATGCCACCACCGAGGAAGGTAGCGCTCCGATTTCTGGGTTTCTGTGGGAAAGCAGGAGTCTAACTTCAGTGGAGCCTTTTGCTCCAGAACTACGTCCCGTCCTGAAGGTTTGAGAAGTTGATCTTTCCTTTGGGTAAAGCCAATTAGCTAACACAAGTGGTCACCCTAGTTGTCAGGGGAACCTCGGGTGAACGCCTGTGACCAGTGGTGCTGTCTAGTCCTTGCACCTGAGGACTAGTCAGCATTTCTCTTCCGAACACGGATGTAAAGGGCTGCATCTGCTTGGCTAGAGGAAAGGCTGAGTTCCGCTTTCCAGTCTCTTAGCGCTCCACTCTCTTGTGCCTGTGAGGCACATCACATTCTGTTATGCTTATTCAAAAATAAAACAGAACAAAACAACCTGTATGCTTTCTCCTCCACCTTTGTGGAGAGGTTTCTGGATTGGGAGATTTTTGATTTGAATTCTCTCTCTCCAACACCAGCAACCTAAATCATCCAACATGTCTTACTTTGAACGTGGCTGCCTGCGGTTCACCGAGCTCATGGAATGGAGGCCTGCTGGTGGCCATCTCAATGACGGAGCAGCCCAGGGCCCAGATATCAGCCGGGGCACCATACCCACGAGGTCCTCGATCAATAGTCTCGGCGCCATGTACTGCAGAGTGCCTATTGGGAAAAAATACAACAAAGATGGTGGGTACCATATTGTTTAAAAACTACGTGGACCATTAGTAAACGAGTGTGTGAACTTTAACTCTCGTATTAATGACACACGGGGGCCGGTCTCATGCGTCAATGATGTCACTGCATCTCTTCTTTGACCAGACACATGCAACATGCCTTTCTTTAACACTAGTCAACATTGACAGAGGATCACTCAGCCCCTCGAAGGATAAATGGGCCCAATCTAATTCAATCAACACATATTAGTGCATGGCAGATACAGGAGGACCAGAATGTAAGAAATGTGGTGCTTGACCTTTAGACACTGCCCAGTGGAGGAGACGTGGTGACGAGGAGGGTGGCGACAAGGAGGGTGGTGACGAGGAGGGTGGCAGTGGTGATGGTGAATGTAGGAAGTGCTCTAACAGGTATACACAGAAGGCGCTGAGAACATGGATGGAAAACTGCTTGATTCTGCCTGGTGTGAGTCAGGGGAAGCTCTAGCTGTGTCAATTTGGGTCTCTGAGAAATAATACCAAATCAGAATTAGACATACAAGAGATTTACTGGGAGAAGGGGTATGACGGATAAAGGGGGAGGGAGCAGGCTGGGCAGGGGGAGCTGTCAGACTGCAGTGCAGGTCTGACCCCTGCGAAAGGAGCGGGAAGGAAGCGTCTTGATGGCAGAGTACCTCTGAGACAGCTTTGGCCAGGCCGCCGGGGAGGCCCTGACCCAAAGCTGCCCACTGGAAGAGCGCCACACTGTTTCTAGTACCCTCACCACGCTCGGTCATTGGCCAGGAGCAGGCAGGGCAAAGCATGACCTTGCCATGAACATGGTGGCCAATCCAAACGGGTGGTGGCTGGGCCGCCAGTGAAGTAGACTCCCGCCATGAGGCTCGAAGAGGTGGACAAAGGAACAGGAGAACTTCTGGGCAAGGTGAAGAGCTCGAGCCAAAGCCCGTGGGCGTGAAGTATAGAGTGGACCCAGGAGCGCTGTGTGTTCTGAAGGCTCTGGCTTTGGACTTTCTCCTGTGGATCACGAGCCACCAGGGGCTGCCACAGGGAAGGTGGTGATCAGGGAGGGGAAGGGGTTGGAGAGATGGGGCAGGGAGGTCAATCAAGGGCGCTAAGAGTAAAATCTTTGGTTTCCCTTGAAACTAATCCTGAGGCAAGAGGCAAGGGGAATGTGGAAGCAACAGCAGCAGATGCTACGTGCTGGCAAAGAGGTTTATAATAAACAGCGAACTCAGAAATGCTATTGGCCATGGTGTGAACAGAGAACACTGAGGCACAGAGAAATTCCAGTCTCTGCCTCAAGATCACAAAACCAAAGTAGGTTTCCTGAGTCTTGATCAATGAAAATAAAGGGCTCATTGGTTAAAATAAGCTTGGAGATGCTACCTACGACATCCTCCTCCTCTTGAACATCCGATGTCTTACCAGCTTGTTTCTTTCCCATGAGCATTTTAAAGGCTCTAGGACAGCTCCGACCAATAGGATGTTCTGCAATAATGGAAATGTTCTATTCTGTGCAGTTCAGTATGGTAGCCACTGGCCACGTAGCACTGCTGGGCTCTTGAAATGTGGCCGGTGACACTGAAGAAATGAATTTAAATTAAAAAATTTTTAAATTTTATTTCATTCTTCCTAATTTAAAGTTAAATATACATTAGGTTGTGTCAGTGAGTGCAAGAAATCAGCAGGGCAAAAATGATGGCTTTGGTCTCCCGAGCTGAAAGCCTGGTGGGCAAGTGTTCAGTTGGCTGCAGGGTTGGGCGAGATGGAGGCTCGTAGCACTTGTTGCAGTGTCAGGAAATCTCAGAGCCCCAGGAAGGGAACTTTCAGTGACACCACATCCCCTACAGGCTCCTACTACAGTGAACAACAGAGAGAGAGGCCTTGGCAGGGAATGTGCCTTCTAACTAACCCATAATTCATTAACTTAGGAAAGACGTGGCGCTGTGCTGTTTATTAAGCTGTTATCTCTCAGCTCTGCTATGCTGGGTCTGGGACTGTGCAAACCACATTTCTCCCTTGTCTGCTGCTCCCTGGTGGGTTGGGCGGGGTTGGGGGGAGAGAGCATGCCTGTGCACAAGCGACAGGAAGGAGAGGTTGGTTAGCAAGCGCCACTTTGGACCCTCAGGTGGTTCCAGTAGCAGTGCTCGGCTCATTCCCAGCTGTTTTGTCCCCCCTCATACTTCCAGAACCGGCCCCCTCAGAGTTACGTGCTCCAGCCCAGTGGCATCCTCCACTGAAAGGTTTGAATCCCACCCTCCCCTTTGCTCCCTCAGGCCCTAGGGATGTAGGCTGCTTTCTGATAACTCAGTCCCAGGAAACAGTTCTTTCAACTAAATTCTCTCTGTAAAAATAACTGGGGTGATTTCAATTTTCCTGCCTGGATCCTGACTAATATAATCTCTAAAAGTTAATTCTTAAAAAAGAAAATAAACTTAGAAAGTTATGCAGCAGTAGAAAATAGCACTAAACCAAATTGCAATGGCTTACTGACCCTGACTGAATAACTGTCCTTAGTACAACTGTTTCACAATTGGAGGATTAGTCTGCTTAATGCTAAATTTGGAGATTTTCTTTATATGGAACCATAGTGAACATCACTCTTTCTAAAGGTAGGGACTTAGCAATGACATCCATATTAGTTATTTACTGCTATATAATAAATTACCCCAAAGAAAAATGGAGCTGGAGGAATCAGGCTCCCTGACTTGAGACTATACTACAAAGCTACAGTAATCAAGACAGTATGGTACTGGCACAAAAACAGAAACATAGATCAAGGGAACAGGATAGAAAGCCCAGAGATAAACCCACGCACCGACAGTCAACTAATCTATGACAAAGGAGGCGAGGAATACAATGGAGAAAAGATAGTCTCTTCAATAAGTGGTGCTGGGGAAACTGGACAGCTACATGTAAAAGAATGAAATTAGAACACTCCCTAACACCATCCACAAAAATAAACTCAAAACATATTAAAGACTTAAATGTAAGGTCAGACACAATAAAACTCTTAGAGGAAAACATAGGCAGAACACTCTTTGACATAAATCACAACAAGATCTTTTTTGACCCATATCATAATGAAAATAAAAACAAAAATAAACAAATGGGGTCTAACTAAACTTAAAAGCTTTTGCACAGCAAAGGAAACCATAAACAAAACAAAAAGACAACCCTCAGAATGGGAGAAAATATTTGCAAATGAAGCGACCAACAAGGGATTAATCTCCAAAATGTACAAACAGCTCATGCAGCTCAATATCAAAAAAACAAACAACCCAATCAAAAAATGGGCATAAGATCTAAATTGACATTTCTCCAAAGAAGACACACAAATGGCCAACAAACACATGAAAAGATGCTCAACATCACTAATCATTAGAGAAATGCAAATCAAAACTACAATGAGGTATCACCTCACACCGGTCAGAATGGCCATCATCAAGAAGTCTACAAACAATAAATGCTGGAGAGGGTGTGGAGAAAAGGGAACCCTTTTGCACTGTTGGTAGGAATGTACATTGGTATAGCCACTATAGAGAACAGTATGGAGATTCCTTAAAAAACTAAAAATAGAACTACCGTATGACCCAGCAATCCCACTCCAGGGCATATACCCAGAGAAAACCATAATTCGAAAAGATACATGCACCCCAATGTTCACTGCAGCACTATTTACAATAGTCAGGACATGGAAGTAACCTAAATGTCCATCAACAGAGGAATGGATAAAGAATATTTGGTACATATATACAATGGAATATTACTCAGCCATAAAGAAGAACAAAATAATGCCATTTGCAGCAACATGGATGGACACAGAGATTGTCATACTGAGTGAAGTTAAGTCAGACAGAGAAAGACAAATATCATATGATATTGCTTATATGCAGAGTTTAAAATAAGGGTACAAATGAACCAAAACAGAAGTAGAGTCACAGATGTAGAAAACAAACTTATGGTTGCCAGGGGATAAGGGGGAGAGGAATAAATTGGGAGATTGGGATCGACATATACATACTACTATATATAAAATGGATAACTAATAAGGACCTACTGTACAGCACAGGGAACTCTATTCAGTACTCTGTAATGGCCTATATGGGAAAAGAATCTAAAGAAAGAGTGGATATATGTATAACTGATTCACTTTGCTGTACAGGTGGAACTAACACAACATTGTAAATAAACTATACTCCAATAAAAAAAAAGTAACTTATTGCATGCTAGGAAAAAAATTAATAAATTACCCCAAACGTTAGCAGTTTAAAACAACAGTTATGATCTCACACAGTTTCTAATGATTGGAATGTAGGGCTGGTTATGTAACAGCTGGGCCGGGTAGATCTGGCCCAGGGTCTTTCATTAGACTGCAGCCAAGTTGTTGGCTGGGGCTGCAGTCATCTGAAGGCTAGACTGGGGCTGGAGGATTCACTTCCAAGCTCACAGCGGGGTTGGGAAGAGCCTTTGTTTTCTCACCACATGGGATCCTCCATAAGGCTGCTTAAAATACGGCTTCCCCCAGAGTGTGTAATCCAAGAGAAAGCAAGAGGAAAGCCACATTGCCTTTTCTGACCTAGCCTCCAGGTCACACACCACCACTCTGTCCTAATCTATTCATTAGAAGCAAGTCACTAAGTCCGGGCAGTGTTCAACAGGAAGGGAATACAAACAAGGCTGTGAATACCAGGAGGTGAGGATCACTGGGGGCCATCTTGGAGGCTTCTGGCCACAACATGTGACTTTCAATTGGCACTCAATGGCTTACCAAGCAGCTCCATGTAGCACTGTCCATCTGACTCTCACAACTCCATAAGCACGGGCAGAAGAGGTATGATGTACTGTTGCTCCCATTTTACATATGGGGAAACCAAGGCTCAGAGAAGCTAGGGAATTCATTCAAGCTAAAGCCCAGGTCTTCTGTCTTCGAAGTTGGAGCTACACACCATGACATCCCTGATCTAAGTAATGGATCCAAGAGAAGCACAACTGAAGAAAAAGCTGCCTGATTAAGAGCAGCTGATGCAAGAACTTCCAAAGCCATAATGTGACTTCCTTCCATATAACTTTCTTTCCGTATTAGGCCCAGGGCAGTAATAGCAAACTGGTGCTCCATTTTATTTACTACTGTATTCATAGGGAAACCATCCAGTCACAGCAAGCAGCCAACGATGAGAGACAGATCCCCACAACTATTTCCAAGAGTCAAGGGGCCAACCCGGGGCAGCGTGCACGTTGTGGGTGTACATCAGCTGTACCAAAGACTGGCTTCTGTGGAGAAAACCAAGTGAAGATGCCATGGAGGTGGGGGAGCAAATGAATGGAGAGATCCTGGAAATGTTGCTCGCCTTAAATCTGGCTCTCTTAGGGGTTTCCTATGGTCCCTCAGGTATCTACACGGGTGCAGTGGTGCAGAGTTCAGGACAAGGTGATCAGGAGACCCACAGGCATCAACCCAGTCCCCTTGGGACATGAAATCCATTGGGGGCTCCTGGACAATGGCCCAAGAAGGATTTTCAAATTATCAGCAAAGACAAGACATGACACGGGACGATAATTTAGGAGTTTCGACTGAGGGGCCAAGATATGATCTGGATACCAAGACAAGGGGTGAGAGAGGGACCACAGACGCATGTTTCTACGGCGGTCTCAGATAACTGGTTACACAAGCCGTGGGCCCCCAGCCCAGGGGCCTCCCACCCAGATCAAGGGTTAAAAGGGGTGAGAGAGCAGAGCCTGCGCTGGGAGGTGTACCCTCTCTCATTACAGGCGTTGGGGAGGAGCTGTCCCCAGAAGCGTGTGGGCCCATGGCGACTCAAGCAACTCAACATCCACCCAGGATAAGTGCACTTGAAAGGAGGCCACACATGTTTGCACCTTCTACAGTCCCCTTGAGACAGTGTTAGAGCCCAAAGTTTCCACATTTAATATTAATAAAGTAGCAAAAAGAGAAGTAACGTGCAGCTTTCCATGCCCCCAGGGTCACCCCAGTTGTCCTGCCCAAGGGATGGGTCTGGAGGGAGGGGCCACCACTTCCTCCCAACCCAGAGCCTGTGAGGGCTCCTCACTGGGCCCACTCAGAGCTCCATATGTATGTGTTCCCTGCAAAGAAGCTGCACAGAGGACTGGTTCCCATGGGAGCAAAAGCAGCTGACAGCAGCAGAGTGGGGACCATATGGTCTGGGAATATCACCGCACCCTCTTGACAGTGGGTAAAAAAGGGACACCAGATGCAAAACCCGTTGTAGAAATATTGCTTTAGGCTCTTGTTTGTTTTTTGGGTTTTTTTGGCCATGCGGCTTGCGGGATCTTAGTTCTCCAACCAGGGATTGAACCCGGGCCCTTGGCAGTGAAAGTGCAGAGTCCTAACCACTGGACCACCAGAGAGTTCCCCGCTTTAGGGTCAGTCTGCCTGCCTGTCTGTCTATCTATCTATTTATTTATTTTTGGCTGGGTTGGGTCTTTGTTGCTGCGTGCGGGCTTTCTCTAGTTGCGGCGAGAGGGGAATACTCTTCCTTGAGGTGTGCGGGCTTCTCACTGCGGTGGCTTCTCTTGGTGCAGAGCACAGGCTCCAGGTGCGCAGGCTTCAGTAGTTGTGGCACGCGGGCTCAGTAGTTGTGGCTCACGGGCTCTAGAGTGCAGGCTCAGTAGTTGTGGCGCACGGGCTTAGTTGCTCTGCGGCATGTAGGATCTTCCCAGACCAGGGCTCGAACCCGTGTCCCCTGCATTGGCAGGCGGATTCTTAACCACTACGCCACAGGGTCTTTTTTAAAGGGAATCCTGCCCAAAGACAGCCTTCCAGGCCTGGTTCCCTCAGTAGAAAAAGATGGAGGGGTAGTTATAATGTGCAGGGTAAGAGACCAGGGTGAGGAAGCAAGGTGTAGTCAGCCAAAGGAGAGGCCCCTGTCCCGGACACGGGAGTTATATTCAGAGGGGTCCGGCAGCAAAGAGTTAATAGCAACCATCAGCCAGACCCAGAGCACAGGAAGCCAGCTTAGAACAGTGCTAGTCAGGTGACAACTTTCTGCCCCTCTCCTCTCCTGTCCACATCTGGTGAGGAGGGAAAGAGGTGAGGGAGGGAGCAAAGACTGACACCCCGACCAGTGGGGACGGGGAGAGGAGTCCACCCTTTAAATGAGGACGAGCGTGTGGATGAGTACAGGCAGAGCCCGGAGATACTGCAGGTTCAGTTCTAGACCACCATAATAAAGCGAATATGGCAATAAAATGAGTCTGGAGTTTTCCGGTTTCCTAGTGCATGTAAAAGTTATGTTCACACTATACTGTGGTCTATTAAGTGTGCAGTAGCATTATACCTAAAAAAACAACGTACAGACCTAAATTAAATAATACTTTATTTCTAGGGACTTCCCTGGTGGCGCAGTGGATAAGCCTCTGTGTTCCCAATGCAGGGGGCCTGGGTTCGATCCCTAGTCAGGGAACTAGATCCCACGTGCATGCCGCAACTAAGAATTCACATGCCACAACTAAGGAGTCTGCGTGCCACAACGAAGGAGCTGGCAAGCCACAACTGAGCTGATGAGCTGCAACTAAGGAGCCCGTGAGCTGCAATGAGGGAGCCCGCCTGCCACAACTAAGAGCCGGTACAACTAAATAAATAATACTTTATTGCTAAAAAGATGCTCACCATCATCTAACAACGCAGGATTGCCACAAACCAATTTGTAAAAAAAAAAAAAAAAAAAAAAAATGCAGTATCTGCGAAGCACAACAAAGCAAAGCGCAATTAAACAAGGCACGCCTGTATATCTGCCGGAACCCTTTCAATGACTGGATTCAGACTTCGTTTGCTTCTCAAAGTGTCATTAAGACTTTCTCTTTGTTTCTCCAAAGACGACATACAGATGGCCAACAAACACATGAAAAGATGCTCAACATCACTAATCATTAGAGAAATGCAAATCAAAACTACAATGAGGTATCACCTCACACCGGTCAGAATGGCCATCATCAAGAAGTCTACAAACAATAAATGCTGGAGAGGGTGTGGAGAAAAGGGAACACTTTTCACTGTTGGTAGGAATGTAAATTGATACAGCCACTATGGAAAACAGTATGGAGGTTCCTTTAAAAACTAAAAATAGAACTACCATATGACCCAGCAATACCACTACTAGGCATACACCCAGAGAAAACCATAATTCAAAAGACACATGCACCCCAATGTTCACTGCAGCACTATTTACGGTAGCCAGGTCATGGAAGCAACCTAAATGTCCACTGACGGAGGAATGGATAAAGATTTGGTACATATATACAATGCAATATTACTCAGCCAGAAGAAGGAACAAAACTGTGCCATTTGCAGAGACATGGATGGAGCTAGAGACTGTCATACAGAGTGAAGTAAGTCAGAAAGAGAAAAACAAATATCGTATATTAAAGCATATATGAGGAATCTGAAAAAATTGGCATAGACGATCTTATTTACAAAGCAGAAATAGAGACACAGACATAGAGAACAAACGTAATGATACCAAGGGGGAAAGGGGCGGGGTGGGATGAATTGGGAGATTGGGATTGACATATATACACTATTGATACTATGTATAAAATAGATAACTAATGAGAATCTACTGTATAGCACAGGGGACTCTATTCAGTTCTCTGTGGTGACCTAAATGAGAAGGAAATCCAAAAAAGAGGGGATATACGTATATATATAGCTGATTCACTTTGCTGTACAGTACAAACGAATCCAACATTGTAAAGCAACTATAATCCAATAAAAATTTTAAAAAAAGAAATAGGGATTGATAAAATTAAAAAAAAATTCTCTTTGTTATCTAAGTGTGGCTGGAAGAGTCACGGGAAAGGACCATTGCCCTGAGCAGGCGTGGGAGACAAAAATAAAAATAAAAATTACACCTTTTGAGTCCGACAGGCTCAACATGTTAGTTATGCACATAAACTCGATTCTCTCAAAGGCTCCTGCCAGCTTGAATGACCAGTGCAAATTAGTATTTAGTTCACTAATGCAGACTTCAGTTGCACTTGCTATGAGCCAGGTACTGGTTAAAGCACTTCATCAATATTAACTAGTTTAATCCACATAAAAACCCTCTGAAGTGGGTATTATGAGCATCTCTGTTTTATATACTTATGAAGAAACGGAGACGCAGAGAGCTTAAGTGATATGCCCAAGGCCACACGGCTAGCAAGTGGTTGAGCCAGAATTTGAACCAAAGCTGTTCACAGCCACAGATCAGAAAAGAGTTCCTGTCCCGAGTTCCATTCCTGGGTATCTACCGGAGAGCGATGGAAACGTATCTCCACACAGAAGCTCGTATGTGAATGTTCACGGCGTCATCATCCACTATAGTCAAAAAGGGGAAACAATCCAAATGACCATTAACTGGTAGATGGATAAACAAAATGTGGTCTATCCATACAATGGAATACTATTCAGCCAGAAAAGGAATGAAGTACCGATATGCACTATATATAGCACAGGTGAACCTCGGAAAGATTATGTTAAGTGTGGGAAGCTGGATACAAGGGACCACATATTGTATCGTTCCGTTTATAAGAAATCTCCAGAGCAGGAATATCTATACAGACAGTGGGTCGGTGGTTGCCTGGGGCTGGGGGTGGGCATGGGGGTTGACTGCAAGGTGGCACCTTTTGGGGGTGACAGAAATGTTCAAAAATTGGATTGCGGCGAGAGCTGCACAACTTGGAAAATTGACCAGATACCATTGAAATGTGCACTTTAAATGGGTACATGTTACGATATGTGAGTTAAACCTCAATAAAGCTGTTGCAAAACCAAAAGCAAAGGGGGCTGACCCTGGCCGTAATGGCCCTTCCTCCTGTTCTAGCTGGTTTACACCTATGGTGAAAAGCCTTCAGAGGAACACAGGAGGGGAGGACTTCGGGCCAGGAAGTTGTCTGAAGCCTTTGTCTCTCCTTCCAGGCTCCAAAAGCCTCCGGGCATTTGCGTGGAAACGCCCCACTGTGTCCACCCGCACCCAGTCGGAGTGTGGCACCAGCAGCTGAGATTTCTTTACAGAACCGCTCTGTTTTGCAAAGAGTAATTATATGCAGGGGAATTTCCTACCCCAAATGACACCCCTTCTTTATTATCCCCCAAACACCCCTGCATTATTTTGCAATGCAAAATTCATGCCTCCTCAAGCCAATTACTTGGGAAAATGTGATACGCAATGATGAATTATACATGCGTTTTCTTTATGATTTTTTCTTCTCCTTGGGGATGGTAATTATGAGATAAATTGTTGGGGGTTTTATGTCTTGAAATAACTCCTTACCATATCAGAGCCCCTCTTGCTACATATTGCTAAGCTAATTGGTGGCTTCCAAAGAGAAGGACAGAAGTCATTTTTAATTAGGCTAGTAAAAAAATATGCCAGTCATACATACATACTCACCGATACATACATGTTGAGATATATATATTTATATCAGAAACAATGAGTGAAAATTCAATACACTCTTTGGGAGATCCCGGTGGGGTCTTTGGTGTAATAGTTCCCCATTTTGAGGTGCATGTACCTCCTTTGGTGTTACAACTGAGAAGTCATTTCTGATGCATCAAAGTTCTCTTTAGATAGAGAACGAGTCTCTACTGTGGGCGTCCAGTGGCTGACATAACAACAACTGTCTTGTTGAAGAAAAGTCTTTCAAAGCTGAGACATTATTCACCAAAAGTAAAGGCAAGTCTGTCCACTCTCTAGTTTGGTGTTATAGGGATAGAAAAAAATCATCTGTCTTTTATAACTTACATCGGAGCTATAATATGATAAGCGCTGCTTCATAATTCCATCAGGCAAGATCTTTGTGATGCTTTCATTACACCCTAGGAGGAGCACAAACCTTTACTTAATCAAAATCAGTACTTCTCTCCAAGGATCAAAGTTTCTGTTTTGCTTTTAAATGGGAATCACAAAAAGCCATAGGGGGCTTCTGAGCACCACTCTACTCGTTGGTTGTGTGCATGGAAAGCTAGCTGGCAGTTTTATTCCACTCTCTGAATCCAGTCCCTCTCAACACACAAATGATTCCATCACTGACACATGGAAGAGAAAATTCAATTGCTCAAACCCACTCAGAATACCAAACCCATCTTAGAACACCCTAAAAGAATCAGCCTCTCTTGGAAACATAATCATATTAAAGCACGAGGTACCAGAACTCCCTAAAGTAACAGGCTATTTTTATAAAAGACCAATAAAATGTTCTAATAAGTTGCCTGAGGGATACTGTTATTCAGAATTACGCACGATTCTGAATAATGTGCTACTAACTTAGAAGAGATGCTGCCACTTTGCTGACTGATTAGAAACCCTCGGAAAACCTCAAGCAGAGCACAACACCTACTCGACCTTGGAAGACAAGGAAGAAAGTAAGGCAATCTCGTTGCCACAAATAGCTAAGTGTATCATTATGACAGAGTTCAAACACTTTGAAGTTGTGGACAATACACCGTCCACTTCAACTACCAGTTGTCCAGCGTGCACACAGGTGCTTGGTGAGTAACTTCCAAAGGACTGCAGTTGCAGCAAGCCTAACCCCAGGACGGCGACCCCACGCCAAGCTCTGTCTGCTTACCGGCAAAAGTTTCTGTACATGGATTCACTCCTGCAAGACGTTTAGAGGTGCCGAAATCGGAGATTTTCACCACTCCGCTATAGGTATTCACCAGAACGTTATCACCCTTCAGAAAAGGAAGAACATCAAATGCTTAAAGAAAGATTTAAACAAATTAATGTAAAATAGACTTGGACCTTAAGAAATGGTCATGTGTCTCTAGGAAGACTAGACTCTGCTCAATCCTCTCCCCTCCGTGAGCCGGTCCACCTGCAGACACTCCAGCAGCTCATGTGATCTGAGATGCAAAGTAAAATCTCATTGGCTCAGACAAGCAAGTACCTTTATGTCTCTGTGCACAATCTGGCTTTCGCGGAGATACTTGAGGCCTTCCAGGGTTTGCTAGGTGTAGAACTTGATGGTGGGCTCCTTCATCGGCCCCCATTTTGATCGCAAAAGAGCCGAAACGCTTCCTGGAAATGGACACAGTAAAAAAAAAAAAAAAAAAAAACTCATCAGGGCGATGAAGAGTCAATTATAAGGGTTCAGGGAAATAAAGTGAAGTGACGTTTCTAACCTAATGTAAGCACTCGCGCCCACATCACTGCATCTGGGCTAAATGCAACATCCTTCCTCCCTCTCTGTTGCCTGTTTCCCAGATGCACAAGCAGCGTAGTCAGAGAAGGGACGGGGCGTGAACCAGCACATCAGCCTGACCAGAGGTGCAGGGTGGAAAGGAACCCCTTGTGACCCCCGAAACTCAGCCAGGCCACCTTCGGGCTCAGCTCTGTTCAGCTGCACAGAATCAGGAAGAGAGCGCAACAGTGCTCTCTGAACTCTGAAGGGCTGGCCTGACACTGCACGTGCTGCACAAGCGTCTCAGCCATTGGGCTTGGGTCAAAGCCACGCTTTCTACCTCACCCTGAAATCAGAGGTGGACAGGAACAGAGTGAGGGGCCCTTAAGGGAGACAGGGAGCCGAATCGGAGGAGGTTGCGGCTCTCTGTCCTCACTGTGAGAAGCTCCTAATGCCAGGTCCCAGGGTCAGGACGGTCTTAACACCCACCCCGCCCCGACCCCAATTATACTATTAAACATTGAACTTTGGGGCCAGAGAAAATCTCCCTTCACTGCCTTCTGACCCTGTGTTTCAGAGATTATTGTCCAGGCTCTCAGCATCAGCTAGTCGCCCTTACACAGGACCCTGCTATGCCTCAGTTTCCCCATCTGTAAAAGGGGAGGTGCACATCTATCTCCAGCTCCGTGGTCATCCTCAAGACCTCACGTCTGGAACACAAATCAGTATTTTCTGCTAGACTATGAGCAGTCTGAGGGAAGAAGACACTGTACGTCATCATAAATGTAACCCTCAAAATCTAGCGCACTGCCTGACTCTTAAGACATATAGTTAGGTTTTTAATGTAACGGCAGGCTCTTAGTAACTATGAGTTGAAAGAATGAATGAATACAGATTTCTAACTCAAGTTTTTATATTTGCATTCCGATTACTATTAATTTTATCATTATTTTCTTAAAATGAGCACTTACCGAGTTCTTGCTCTCTGCCTGGCACCGTTTTGAGAGCTTTACAAACATTATCTCACCCCATCCAATAAGCCACTGAGATAGTGTCATTATGACTCCAATAATTATTACTATTCCAACTATGACAGTATTTATTAATAATCTAATTTTAAAATTCATTTATTCAGTCAGAAAACTGAGGTCACACAGCTTGCAGATGGAGGGACCAGCTCAAACTAGATGGCTGGGGTCTTCCCTAGTGGCACAGTGGTTAAAGACTCTGCGCTCCCAATGCAGGGGGCCCGGGTTTGATCTCTGGTCGGGGAACTAGATCCCACATGCATGCCTCAACTAAGAGTACGCATGCCACAACTAAGGAGCCTGCCTGCCGCAACTAAGACCCAGCACAGCCAAATAAATAAATATTAAAAACAAACAAACAAACAAACAAACAAACACCAAACTAGATGGCTGGCTCCAGACCTGAGGAACTCCCACCCTCACACTCTACTGTCTGCCTTTGGGGATCTTGTGGATAAAGCACTGGTGTTCAATTTCACTGCCAACGTGTTATTTTGCAATGTCATTTAAAAACACCTCCGTTTCCTCTTCTCCAAAGCATATTTCAACTCCTAAACTGTGAAGGCCTCAAGGCCAGAGACTATGCTTTATTCATCTCTATGTCTCTAGTGCTCGGCCCAGCAGCTGGCACTCAGTAGATCCTCAATGAATATTTGATGATTGAATTACCAGACCAGGAACAGACTGTTTATGTGACACTGGAAAATCTGTATCCAACTCCTCTGGGAAACAAATAGTCTCCCACACCTCAAATGTCTGTCATTTTTTAACGGCAGGATGAATAACGATGCTCATATTATATTTTGATCAGTGATTTTCAGGGTATGAGACCAGAAGACCAGTGACTACTCACCCCCAGGCACCTGCTCCATAAATATCTTAATGTAGCCGCCCTCGAAACAGAGCCCAGCTACTGAACAATATTGCGGTGCTTGAGGTTCTTGTGCAGGGCGATCTCCTCATGCAGAGGCTGAGAGTAACTGGTGAGAAAAACAAAGCCAGTGTCACCTGCCAAATCCCTGGAGCTTGGGGTCCATATAGCGCACCTCACCAGTACCTGCCCTGCTGCTGGCCATCCCTTCTTTGTGGGAATGTTCTCTCCCCTGGCTCCCATGAGACTATTCAGCTTCCCATCTGTACAACAGGGGATAATAATACGAAGCACTCAGGGCTGCCGGGGGCCAAAGTGTGTCAAGTTTCTCAGGCACCCAGTGGCGTGCCTGGTGTGCGGCAAGTACCCAGTGAATGGCTGCTGCTGTTACTATGGTTATCGATAGGGCTTGAACTCTCCAACCATCCTTTGTCTCTCTCAACAGCCTCTCTTCCTCTGCTCCCCCATGAAGGGAGCTGTTCCAGAAGGTTCTGTCCTCAGCTGCCTTCTAGTCTCATTCCGCAGACTCATTCCAGACTACAGCAACAGCCACCTAATGGACCTCCCAGCCTCAGCCTCTGGCCTCTTCAGTCTATTCTCCTCTGGCCACCCTATTTCCCCTTCCTAAAACACACACCCCATCACATCACTTCCCATCCTAAAGTCCACATAAAGACCACATTGTTTAACATGGCACACAATGACTTTCAAACTCAGGTCAGACTACATCTTGAAAAATGTTTGCCTCATCTCAAGAGCCCCCCCCCCCCACTGCCCTACATCCTACAGTCGAGTCACAACAGACAATTTTTTCTTCTCTCAGTACACTCTGTGCTTAACAGCTCTGCTTCCCCTCAGCATAGAATGCTCTGGCCTCCTTTTCTGCCAGACGAACTCCTACTCATCCCTCAAAGGCCGGCTCAAAGATGATTTATTTTCTCAAACTTGCCACAACTCAACCAAGAAGAGCAATTCATTCCACTCCTATGCTCTACAAACACTCTGTGAACCTCTGTATTATGGCACTTGTCACTTTGCTCTACCAAACTGGGCACACCCTAACATTAGGACAGTATCCTACTCCCCTTTCAGTCTCCAGTGCCAGCCCAGAATCTGGCACAGAGAAGGTACCCAATATCCTAACTTCAGCCTGTAAATTTAGGGACTGGGACAAAACAGTCTCTAAGGTCCCTTCCAGCTCTAAAATCCCAGGAACGACCATGAGCAGTGAAGAGCTGGAACGACTAACACAACCGATTGAAGGAGGTGGTTCAAGCCAGCAATTTTCCCCCAACAAACAACTGCAACGCCTTATCCATCATGAGAATAAGACAGAATACTGGAAGGGGAATTCAAGAGGCTGGATCCCAGTCTTGTTTCTTCATGTCCTCGGAGAAGTCATTTAACCTTCTTAGCCTTGGAAGAAGTTGGATGAGTTCATTTCAGACCCTGCTTTATAACTCAAATATCATAACACACAATCCCATTAAAAATGAATAGATGAACAAGTGAACGAATGAACGAATGAATGACAAAGGGTCTTACAGCTGCTAGAAATCACTTGTAATCCATCCTTAATAATTCACTGACCACCTGGATGGAGGGCCATTTGCACACAGCCATCAGTGTCCAGCACTGAAGGCAACGCTGCAGATGTGGTCTGAGCACGCCGGTGGAGCACAGAGCTATTATTTCTTATACTGTGGCCATTACTGTATATGTAGCTTCTCTACAAAAACACTTGACAGTCAACACGTTCTTGTTTAGAATTAGGAGGGGCATGAATTCAAAAAGGAATAAACCTTTAGTTAGACTCTTAAAAAGTGTAGGAGAAATAAATTGGTAGTACTTGTGGTTTAAAAAACAATAGTCCAAAATCTATGGGTGAGGTTGAAGGGTAGGGTATTAATAAAATAGTCTGTATAGCAAAAAACTAAAATTTTTCCTTATCACATTTAATTTTCTGTAATGATACATCTGAATAAGTAATAGCCATTTCAAATTGTTACAATGTGAATTAAAACACTGAGTCATATTTTTAAATATTTGCAAACAAACACCTATGTAAAAATGTAAAACTTTATTTCCTCCTGACGGGTGGAAATAAAACTACAGTCTTCTTTTAAAACGTGACTCTGCAATCCACATGCCTCTAAGTGAAGTTGTTCCATTTTCTCCATCTATTTATAATATGCAGAGCACAAAAGCAGATCACCCTTATTAGAAGAGAATTACAAAGTTTTTTGATGACATAATGCTTTCATCATGCACCATCAGTGGCGGGCACGGGAGTTGGGGTGTGGAGGTGGCAACTGTGGAAGGTGGAAGGCCCGCCCTGACTCGCCTGCTGTCTCTCTCTGGAATTTCTTTGATGGCTCTTCGCACTTGATTGCTCAGATCTCTGCCGGCATACACGATCCCATATGTGCCCTTCCCCAGCACCACTCTCTCACCATTCGCGTCGTGGTCATACTCATACTAAGGAAAAGCAACAAGATAAAAAAGCACACAGCTTGTGGTGGAGAAACCCCATAAAAGCCCAAACATTGTCCTGCAATTTTTAAAAAATTTATGAATAACATTATTTGAGTACCAGGCAGGTCACATTTCTTGGGTTATATACTTTTCATTAAATAATTGCTTTTAAGGGGTAGAGTTGTCAGTTACTCATATATTCATAACATGATTTTATGAAATAGAATGCAAGAAATTTACAAATACGGCTCATATGTAACTTAGTGGGCTCACCTTTTGGAGAACTCCCCTCACTTTGATGCTGCAATTTAAAACTGCTTCTAAGCATGTCAAGTACCCCAACTAGGTGCCCTCTTACATGATCCCTTATCAACTCGCCAGGAAAGCAACCACCTTCTACAGCCCAGAAAAGAACTGAAGGTAAATAAAACTAAAATTGTCTTAATAGAAAGTACACATGCTGCCCCACTCCTGCTTTTAGAGGTACAGACCTAGCATTAAACACATACCGCAAAGTTCCCCCAATCTTATCATCAAAAATTGTACAGCTGCATTCCAGTTGGTTCTTCTCAATGATTAAAAGAAATGTAACTCTAGACTGAGCAATATTTATTTAAAGCAGAGGCAGCAAGGGATTCTTTCTGTTATTTTCTATGCCCCCTATACCTGCTTACAGAAGTGCACAGAACGCGTGTGCATGTGGACGTGTCCCTTCCCATCCACTTCTAGGGATGCTCACGACAATTAAGGTTACTAGTGGGTCTCATCACTGTCTGATTTAACCAGACATCCGCCTGCTTCATAACAGGCTTTTATCTCCCACCTTCAAAGTGCATCACTCAGTTCGTTTCTACAACAAACTTTGATTCTAAGCTAAGAATTCGAGTACCTGACTCAATTATTAAAATGAATCCCTTTGATATTTTCTGTAAGAAATCTCAAAGAATTAATTTCAGCCCACTTGAAAGTATAGCAAAATTTCACTAAATTACAAGGACCTGAATTAGTGGCAAGTCATAATAACTGTGCAAGATTTAAACACGTGCGTAGTGGTGTAGTCATCTGTGGACTACCACTGTGCTGTCCAAAAGAGCTTATGGTGACCCTTTCTTAATATTAAGAAATTAATATTAATTTCTTCATATTATCATATTTAATATATTAAATGCAAGTAGATATAACTAAAGTCATTTTAGGCATAAATGAAAAAGTCTGCTTCTATTTGCCCAACGCTTTCTCTTGTAGTTTCACAAACATTATTAATTAGCATAGAAAAAGCTTTTCCATCAGTTGTACACAAAAGGGAATTCTAGTCTAGTCCATGTCAAATTTTTCTTACACATTCTGGTTGATAGGATGCCAAAGTAATGAGATTTTTCTATAGAGATGCATTAAATTTAATCTCTGACAGTCATGAATAGTGATGGCTAGCTCGTTCATTAATGAGTATTTTAAAATATACACATAAAGAACTTTCACACAAAAAATGGGACATTTTCTTAAAGCATCAAAGACACAATAAATAACTTTTTCCATGTTCTAGGTCTTCTGTGACTCACCTCTAAGGTATCCCCATCGGTCTCTCCCTCCAGCTCCACTGTACTGCCCACTCCATTGGTTGTCATCTCTTTGACCAAAGAGCAAAACCTAGAACACCAAATGTCACAAAGATGCCGCTAATTATGATCACTCCTATTCCTTTCCTCTAACTTGGCCTTACTACATTAAACTGTGATTAAATAAACCAAGCTTTTACAAGTTATGGAACAATCACTCCACTCCTTGATTTGACATGGTAGTGTACTGGTTATCTAATCTAGTTCAAATACCCATATGATACTTGAATCCCCTCTATACAATATCACCACCAACTGGCTGGCTAATTGATGCGTGAACACCCCCAGTGACAGAGAACTCATTACCTCACAAGGCAGCTCATTCTTTGCCGAACTCAATGAGAAATGCTTCACTTATATTGAACTAAGACTTCTTTTATGTGGGTCTCATCCATAGACTGCTTAGAATTAGTCCCTTTCTACATAACTGTCCATTAGAAATGTACATAATTTTATTATATCCCTATAAGTCTTTCCTTCTTGTTCCCTCAATGCTTCCCCCAGGACTTGTTTGTGAGTCACTTCACTAACTTGTAATTCTTCAAAGGTGTCCCTGTATTATTCTTCAAGTCTGGTCCCGGGACCAGTGTTCCAGGGGTGATTTAATTAGTGCTAAGGATAGTGGGACCATCACCTCCCAAGTTGCCAGCACGCTAGCTCTTAGTGAGAAATAAAGTCTTGTATAAGGGGAGAGGTGAGAAGGAAATGTGTAAGACGGCCTCATCGTTCTGTTGACATAGACTAAGCTTAATATCAACTATAACCCATAAATATTTCTCACAAATGCTGCTGGGACACATCAGCCCCTCCCTAGACTTGTGTAGTTATTTATTTGCATACAAATGACTTGACTCAGATGATTTGTATTCAGTATTCTCTCTTAAGGTGGCAGGGAAGAATACTGCATACTTTAAGATAATTTCCAAAAAACACTAGGATGTTCTTTTCTCTAACCCATCCCACCTCTGCTTCTTCTAATTTTTGAAAGCTGGGACGTGCAACAGTCAAGCTTCTTAGGAGACATGTGGTATGGATGCAACAGAATAACTAAAATTTAGAAGACAGTATCAATTGTTGTTCAGAATGCGGAGCAACTGGAACTCTCATATGTTGCTGTTGGAAGTGTAAATTGATACAACTACTTTAGTATCAACCAAAGCTGAATATAAACCTATCCCACAACCTACTAACTCCATTCCTAGGTACATACAGTGCAGAAATCAATGCATACGTTCACCAAAAGGCATGCACAAGAGGGTTCATAGCAGTTTTATTCATAATGGCCCCAAACTGGAAACAATCCAAATGTTTGATACAACAGATAAATTGTCATATACATTCACACAATGGAACACTACACAGCGAAAAAAAGCATGAACTAATACAACACGGCTGAATCTCATAGATATTATTTTAAGAGAAACAAGTGAGAAATAAAAGGGTACATACTTGATGAGTCTATTTATTTGAAGTTTAAGAACAGGCAAAACTAACCACTGGTGATAGAAATCAAAATAGTTACATTAGGAGCGGGTTTAACGACTGGGAAGGAGCACAAGGCACCTTCTGGGGTGCTGATATACTTAACACACTCATCTGTATATTACACCTCAATTAAAAACTTATTTAAATGTATGGCAAGAAAAGACACTGAGGACGGAATGAGAGTCAGAAGGTAAACTCTGTAGTAAAGGGATGTTCTGCTTCATATCTGGCGGCATTTCCCAACTCTAAAATTGAAGATTGTGGCCCAACGGTGCCCTGGTCTGATATTTAGTCTGATTTCTAAATATGTTGTGATAATGATTGTCTGAGACGCACTGAATTAAACTGTTCTCAAATTACATGATACAAACTCTCTCAACAAACTACGAATAAAGGAATCTTCCTCGACCTGATAAAGGTTATCTATGAAAAACCTACCAGTAACATCATGCTTAATGGTGTAACACTAGACGCTTTCCTCCTAAGATCAGGAACAAGACAAGAATGTCTGCTCTCGCCACTTCTACTCAACATTATACTGCAGTCTAGTCAGGACAATTAGGCAAGAAAAAGAAAGACAGACATCCAGTTTGGAAAGGAAGGACTATACCTATCTCTATCTGCAGATGACATGATCTTGTATACAGAACATCCTAAGGAATTCAGTAAAACCTGTTAGAATAAATGAGTGCCAGTTTGCAGGATCAATATACAAAAATCGAGTGTATTTCTACACACCAGCAATGAACAATCTGAAAATGAAATTAAGAAAACAACTCCACTTAGAATAGCAACCAAAAGAATAAAACACATACATATTTAACAAAAAAGTATAAGACTTGTACATTGAAACTCCAAAAATTGTTGAAAGACATTAAAGAAGACCTAAACAAATACAAAGATATGTTCATGGGACGGAAGACTTAACATGGTTACGATGGCAAAGCCTCTCAAATTGATCTGCAAATACAAAGCAATCCCTGCCAAAACCCTAGCGGCCTTTTTTGAAGAAACTGACTAGCTGATCCTAAGGTTCACATGGACATGGAAGCACCTGCAATAGTCAAAACAATTATGAAAAACAAGAACCCAGTTGGAAGACTCACATTTCCTGATTTTACAGCTTAGTACAATACTACAGTTATCAAGAAAATGTGGTAATAGCATAAAGGATGGGCATATAGATCAATGGAGTAGAAGTGAAAGTCCAGAAATAAATGCTTACATTTATGGTCAACTGATTTTCTAAAAAAGTGCCAAGACCATTCAATGGGAGAAGAAATAGTCTTTTCAACAAATGGTGCTGAGACAACCACATATCCACATGCAGAAGAATGAAGTTGGACCCCCTACCTCAGACCATTAAAAAAAAAACAAAACTCAAAATGGCTCAGAGACCTAAATATAAGAGCTAAAACTATAAAACTTTGAAGAAAATAACACCAGAGAAAATCTTGGGTTAGGCAAAGCCTTCTTAGATATGACATCAAAAGCACAAGTGAGGGCTTCCCCGTTGGCGCAGTGGTTGGGAGTCCGCCTGCCGATGCAGGGGACACGGGTTCGTGCCCCGGTCTGGGAAGCTCCCACATGCCGCGGAGCGGCTGGACCCGTGAGCCATGGCCACTAAGCCTGCGCGTCTGGAGCCTGTGCTCCGCAACGGGAGAGGCCACAACAGTGAGAGGCCCGCGTACTGCAAAAAAAAAAAAAAAAAAAAAAAAAGGACGGACAGTAACAAGTATTGCGAGGACGTGGAGAAACTGGAACCCTCATACATGGCTGATGGGAATGTAAATTGGGAAAACAGTCTGGCCGTTGGCCGTTCCTCAAAGTTAAATAAAGAATTATCATAAGACCCAGTTATTAGGCTCCAAGAGAAATTAAAACATAAGTTCACACAAAAACTTGCATGTGAATGTTTACGGCAGCATTATTCACAATAGCCAGAAAGTGAAAACAAACCAAGTGCCTTTCAAATGATGGACAAATCAAATATATCCATACAATGGAATACTATTCAGCCACAAAAAGGAATGAAATTCTGATACATGTTACAACATGGATGACACTTGAAAACATTATGATAAATGGAGGAAACGAGTCACAAAAGACCATATATTGTATGATTCTATATATATGAAATGTCAAGAATAGGCAAATTCGTAAAGACAAAGTAGATTCAGTGGTTGCAGAGGACTGGGATTGGGGGGTGGGGTTAGGTTGAGAGAAAATGGGGAGTGACTGTTAACGGATACTGTGTTTCTTTTGGGAGTGACGAAAATAATCTAAAATTACATTGTGGTGATGGCTGCAAAACTGTGAATATACTAAAAACAAAAAGATTGAATTCTATACTTTAAAATGAGCAAATTGCATGGTATGTGAGTTATATCTCAATAAACCTGGAAAAATTTTCCATAAGTTAAAACTTCAGGAAACGCAGTATAGCAATTAAATATTTTTCACAACAAAGACCCTTTAAAAGTGATTCACCATAATTAGACTGAAAGTACCTGAATCAGATTAAAACTCACCTACTGCACTGGTCTTCAGTGGAAAAGTAGATTTGAAAGTCATCAGAATTATCATGGACGTAAAGAAAACAACACCGTTCATCAAACTTGGATATGCTGCAAAATTTCAAAACATAAGAATGCCTATTATATATAAATTTGGATATCAATTTAATTTTTTTGAGAAAAATCTAGGAACAGCTTTTCTTCCATCTTACAAATTTGAAAGTTTCATTAATGTTTTAACAAATACCCCCCACCCACCAAAGTGACTTCTATTTCTCTATGAAATTTAAATAGGAGGGGCATTTATCTTGCTGATGTTTGAGTTTGTATTCATCAACAGACTTTAATATGTATCAAGAACTTACTATATATTCAATGTTAAGCAAAGTGTATGGGCAGCAGGAATGGGAATAAAATATGGTTTCTGTCTTCAAGAGTTTATAAGGTCATTAAAAAGGTATTTGTGAAATAATTTATTGTGATATCAAAGGAATTTCTAGACTTGAAAAATATTAGGACACAGTATTTGTGGCCACACAAGGGAAGTGGAAATAAACATGGCATTTTAGCTCAAGAAAGGCCTTTAAATGTTATCTGATCCATCCCCACCAAAGGCCTGGATCTGACTCTACAGCTCCTTGAACAGGCAATATTCAGCTTGCCTGGAATATCCAGTGACAGAAAATCATCAGATTCCATCTCCTGATGGATTTCACTGCTACAAAGTTCTTTACCTGCACTGTGCCAAAGCCTATGCAATGGCCCTCATTTTGCCAGGTACCACTATGCAAAAGGCTAGATTCTATGATTAGCCCTTCAAACAAAGGAAGCCACTTTATCTTGCCCTTTCTAAGTCGTCTCTTCCTGAGATTACAGCTTCTTTGACCATTCCTTACATGTTATGGATTACATGACAAATTACGAGTTGAAACAGCAGAAGTACAGGGTGATTTAAAATGAATTAAAACTAGCTTATACATGAGTAACTTTTCAAAACCAATCTTTAAAGGAACTACCACAGTTAGTTGGATAGCCTTGGGAATGTTCAACACATGCTCTTCATGTCACATTGGTTCCAGGGTCTGATTCACCCCAGGCCTTTTGCACATCCCTGTTGATGGCTAAAATGGCAGCAAGAGGTACCTCTATGAGAAGGTACAAACAGAAGGTTCTTGACTACATGTTACCATACAACTTAGTTTCTGGGTAGTACATGTTTGAAAATGTTTAACACCTTTTGAATTATATTTTCTGAGCAGTATTATTCAAATATGCTACCCTGTTCTTAAATGATTTCTCTCCCTTTAAAAGTGATGTAAACATTACTCCAATTTAAACACTGATGTGTCTAGGAAAGGATCATGCTGCATCTGGGGGTAACAGGGATTCATTCATTGGCCTGTGGTCTGAGAATCAGAGAAAAGACATGGAGTTCTAGTCCAAGCCCTTAATATGATGGAAACTATGAAGATACTGAGACCTGGAGAGGTTGAATGATTTGCTCAAGGTCAAACAGCAAAAGAGGGATTAGAACTCATATCTACTCCAGAGTTCCTCCCACCCTTGGGTGTGCTGGCAGGGTCGGACTCAGAGAGCAGCCACACAATTCAGGCCCAAATGGTCAGCGCTCCTGAACCAAATAGCAAGTGGCAGACCTCTCCTGGGAATACACCACCTTACTCACCTGCCAATGCCCTTGGCTCCATTACTCTGCCCAGGAGATCCCAGCCAAGTATCATTACCAAGTAACTCCCAGCTTCAGTTCTGGGGGTCCCTGAGCACCTGAACATCATTGGCTCAAAGAAGAAACACTTTCTCTTTCTACACACATAACTTCTTGTTTTAAAAAAGTTTGACGGGGCTTCCCTGGTGGCGCAGTGGTTGAGAGTCCGCCTGCCAATGCAGGGGACACGGGTTCGTGCCCCGGTCCAGGAAGATCCCACATGCCGCGGAGCAGCTGGGCCCGTGAGCCATGGCCGCTGGGCTTGCGCGTCCGGAGCCTGTGCTCCGAAACGGGAGAGGCCACAACAGTGAGAGGCCCGCGTACAGCAAAAAAAAAAAAAAAAAAAAAAAAAAAAGTTTGAGACAAGAGAGTTTTGTCTGTTGGATACAAAAACAGCTACTCTGCTATAACAAGCCGAGAAGCCTTACTAGCAGCACATGATGAACAAGCTCGGGCAGGGCAACAAGAAAGAAAATAGTCTGTTTTGGATTCTGTTAAAAATGAGAACACCACGTATTATAAATAAGTAGAAACAAAGTGATAAAAACAACATCATTATTTGTATTAAAACAATAATTACATCTTCTCTTATGTTCTTACCTTATTCCTCTAATGGAAGAGGCTGTAAAATTCCATTCATGAATTTGTTTCTGCAGGTATCAAGGACAAAAGTCAGTGGTTTGATGTTTTCCATGCAAAGCATCATTTTTGCTTTCATTCTATGGTCAATCGCTTCTGCTATTTTTTACTTTCAATAGAATTTAGTAGTTAAAGCAAGATATTTCGCATAACTTGGAACACCAGAAACATTTTCTAACCTATTGTAAAAATTCATTTGTATCTCTTATCCAGTTTAGAACAAATGATCTAAATACGAAATAGAAACAACAGGCATACAGTACATACACAGTGAGCAGCCTTTCATCTTCTGTCAACATATCAGGAAAACTCTAAGATAAGTTTGGGAACAGCCCACCCAACTTGAATGACCCACAAAAATGTTTGGAGAGGCAAGAATGTGGCAGACACCAGTCAGTGTTCACCAATCTTCATTTCTTTTTCTCCCTGGGCACATAACTAGACTACATTTCCCAGCCTCCTGTGCAGTTAGGTGGGGTCATTTGATGGAGTTCTGACCAATGGGATGTGAACAAGAGTGATGTGCTCCACCTGTGGGCTTGGCTCATTAGAAACCTCCACAGCAATCCTCTCCTCTACATTCTCTTTCCCCATCCACTACCAGATGGAATGCGGACCCTGCCAACCTGGACATGACATGAGACATAGATGAACTTTTATCATCATAGATAAACTGATATTTGGGGGATGTTTGTTTTAGCGTCTAGCCTACCATGACTAATACAAAGACTAACTGGGATTTCAATCTGTACAAGATGCACTTAAAAAATACATATATAACTCTGTCCTCTCCCTCCACCACCATCCCTTGCCCTTAAACTATGAACAAAGCTAAGCCTCACAAGGAGTGTCTGAATTCCCAGTTTTAGAAGAGCCATAGGCTAAAATACCAATACATTACAACAACGGAGAATAATTTTAAATAAGCAAATACATTAGGTTAGCCTGAGGAATGCCATAAATGACCAGCTAAGCCTCCCAGAGAAGTGTGAGAGCCAAATAACTGAGCATATGGCTCAGAACAGCCACAAGCGATCGGGTGCCAAGTTTCCTGCCATCCTGGAGCAATGACAACAGGCACAGTTGGGAGGATCGTTCCCAATGGGAGAGGATCCATCCAGACATGTTGATGAAACACCTATTATACACTAGGCAACATACCAGCAGGGACATGACAGAGAATGACAAAACCCCTGCCCTCATGGGGCTTACAATCGAGTGAGGGAAGATAGGTAATAAATCAAATAGTAAGTGAAGAGCATGGTGGAGGGTGAAAAGTGCTATGAACACAAATAACACAGCAAAGAGCATTAAGGTGGGGCAGGAAGTCATGAGTTTTCAAGCAGAAAACTAAAGGGGGTGAGGGAGTGAGCCATGCAGATAACTGGGGGACCAGTTCCAGGCAGAGGAAACAGCAAGTGCAAAGGCCCTGAGGCAGCAGTGTGCTTTGCATGTTTGGGGACCAGCAAGGAGGGGAGTGAGATTGGAGTGCAGTGAGTGAAGGGGGAGTGGGAGAGAAGGTTAGGGAGATCATGCAGGCCTTTGGAGGCCATCATCAGGACTTTAAGCCTCCCCTCTGTGTGAGAATCACTGAGAGCTGTGAAAGATGAAAGTGGATGAAAACATGAAAGCTATCACACCAGACCCATCTTTATAGAAAGACTGAGTGTATTTCTGAGGAGGGATGTGTTCCAAGTCACTGAAAGAGGGTAGTAGTGGAGAACGGGAGTCTGCTTTGGATTCAGGTACAGAAATATCAATGAGGGCAGATTCGAGAGAGCCTGAAAGAGGCTGTATGTATATAGAAAGCTCAACCACACGAGTTTTCAAGTAGGTTTACTCTACGGTACCTTTAGGGAACTTCTCGATTTGGGAGGAAGATTTACTGGGTAAGAAGTAAACCACACGGAGGGACTTCCCTGGCAGTCCAGTGGTTAAGACACTGCACTTCCACTGCAGGGGGCACGGGTTTGATCCTTGGTCAGGGAACTAACACCCTACATGCTGTGTGGTGAGGCCAAAAAAATTAATAAAATTAAATCTAAAAAAAATTTTTAAAAAAGAAGTAAACCACACGGAGCTCCCCTCCGCTTTCCCTTTACATCATAATCAATAGGCATTGGGTGGGGGGGTTCCTGCTTCATAGGTCCTACAGATATACAAATACAGAAGTCGTGCATGGGCTTGCAAAACAGCTGGGGAGACACTTTGGAAAACGGATAAATAAGCGATAGGATGTACTTTGCACATGATGCAGACAACTGGGTAGCCAACAGACATTCAATGGAAGGACGGAAGGCGGGAAAGGGTGGTTAGAGATACCTCTGCAAAAGTTAGGACTTGGGTAATTGGAAGAACGAATTCCAGGGAGGGAGAAGGATGAGAACAGAAGTGCAGACGTGAACTCCTGCAGGGCCAGCTCAGGGGACTGTGAGATGACAGATGAAGGTCTGGCTGGGGCTGAGGGTCGGGGAGGGAGAGGAGACGGAGGGAGGAGAAGGAGGACAGGGTTATATAGGGGCTCGATACTTAATAAAACACTTTGAGTTTTACCTGCAAAGTCACAGGATCCAATAATGATTGGGGAATATCAAGAGGGCCACTACAAGTGTTTTTTAAATCATTACTAAACTTTTAAGCTGAAATACGGCATGCATTCAGAAAAGGCTACAGTGATCATCTCAGTCAATTTCCACAAAATGAAAAGCCACTGTAACCAGCATCTAAACCAAGAGACAGAACATTAGCAGCAGCCCAGAAGATTCGCTCAGATCCCCTGTTCCCAGCCACTCCTGTCGACCCAAAGGCAACTGCTATTCTGACTTGTCCCACTGTGGAGAGTGTTGCCTGTTCTGGAATATTATACAAATGGAACCGTGAAGTCTGTGCTCTCCTGTGTCTGCAAGGGGAGTTTTTCATGAGCTATCTGGTGGTGTCCGGGCGGGTCAATCAGGAAAGCTGTGACTGTTCTCCTCCTGTCCCGAGCCTCCTGGAAGGCAGCATTCTAATCTTTCCTGAGAGGGGATATTTCACCAAATCATGATGAGGAAACAGATTCAAGATTTTAGCTTTCCACAGTGCCAGAAGCCCCCAGTAACAGTGCATTGGAAGCAGAGCCGGGGTGGGCTCTGGAGAAATGGGCTGGGAAGTCAGAGGGAGGGGACTCCTTCAGGATCCCCTAGGTGCTGACTCAGCCTCTGCCCTCCTACCCCCAGGATGCAGACTTTCAGGGAGGGGGGATTTTTGTGTTAAAAACATAGACTTTTTTTTTTGGTTGTTGATAAAAGCATAGACTTTTTGTGTGAGATGTTCCAGTTGCTAATATAAGCATAAAAGGCACCTCCCAAAGAGCTTTCCAAAACCAGCAGCCCTACCCGTATGGATAGCAATGGTGGCCACAGTGCACCTGTTGGTGACTTTGGGGCCCACGAGAAGCTGAGGGAGAAACACTGCATTTGCGCCTGCTCTGTGCAGCCTCCCCGCATCGCTGTGCTGGGCGAGCTCGCACCAGCTTGGGAGGCCAGTTGTGCACATCTCTTCCTAACCCTGTGCTCGGTGACCTGATGTTGCTTGCGTGAAACTGGCCATGACGGGAGTATTTACACCACAGAAATCAGTAAACACTACATATCGGCCCGCTGCTCCCATATCCCCTGGAGAGCTGGTGGTTAAACACTGACCAGCGTACGTTTCTGAATCCCCGGCTGATGAAGCAGACCTTAATCTAATGTTACAGCGGCGCTGTCTGCAGGTGAACGTGTGCCTGTGTGATTGCTTCCCACCACCACAGCACACCGGGAAGAACTGCAAGTCTGTGCAGAGAAGTTATCATTTCACTCCAGGCTAATCTGCTTGCTTCCACAACCTGCAGAATTTTTAAAATGTAAATGAAGGCAAAAGCAAAGCCTTCCTCTCAAAGAAAAAAAGGCAATTTATATTTCTCTCAGACACTTGCTCTGACAACTACCAAGCACTGTGCAAAACATTTCCTCAGTCAAGGAAAACTAGCATTTGCTGCTTATAGAGTTCTTTCTATTTCTTATTACAGACTACATACACAAAGTAACACATTTACAACTAGTGAGATACTATATGTACCGATGGAAATTCCCATTAAAGACCTGCAACCATTATAGATTTGTAGAATTCCATGAGAACAAAACCATTTTGCTCTAAAAGTATCAAGTCACTTTAATAGGATTAGTTTTTTCCACAACTACTTGTCAAAATATGAGGTGTTCACACCAGTCAGAATGGCCATCATCAAAAAAATCTACAAACAATAAATGCTGGAGAGGGTGTGGAGAAAAGGGAACCCTCTTGCACTGTTGGTGGAATGTAAATTGATACAGCCACTATGGAGAACAGTATGGAGGTTCCTTATAAAACTAAAAACAGAACTACCATACGACCCAGGAATCCCACTACTGGGCATATACCCTGAGAAAACCATAATTCAAAAAAACACATGCACCCCAATGTTCACTGCAGCACTATTTACAATAGCCAGGACATGGAAGCAACCTAAATGTCCATCAACAGAGGAATGGATAAAGAAGATGTGGTACATATATACAATGGAATATTACTCAGCTGTAAAATGAACAAAATAATGCCATTTGCAGCAACACGGATGGACCTAGAGATTGTCATACTGAGTGAAGTAAGTCAGACACAGAAAGACAAATATATGATATCGCTTACATGTGGAATCTAAAAAAAAAAAAAGGCTACAAATGAACTTATCTACAAAACAGAAATAGAGTTACAGATGTAAAAAATAAACTTATGGTTACCGGGGGGTAAAGGGGGGAGGGATAAATTGGGAGATTGGGATTGACACATACCCACTACTATATATAAAATGGATAACTAATAAGGACCTACTATATAGCACAGGGAACTCTACTCAATACTTTATAATGGCCTATATGGGAAAAGAATCTAAAAAAGAGTGGATATATGTATAACAGATTCACTTTGCTGTACACCTGAAACTAACACAACATTGTAAATCAACTATACCCCAATAAAAATTAAAAAACGATGGGGCTTCCCTGGTGGCGCAGTGGTTGAGAGTCTGCCTGCCAATGCAGGGAACACGGGTTCGAGCCCTGGTCTGGGAGGATCCCACATGCTGCGGAGCAACTCGGCCCTTGAGCCACAACTACTGAGCCCGCGCGTCTGGAGCCTGTGCTCCGCAACAAGAGAGGCCGAGATAGTGAGAGGCCCGCGCACCGCGATGAGGAGTGGCTCCCACTCACCGCAACTAGAGAAAGCCCTCGCGCAGAAACGAAGAACCAACACAGCCAAAAAAATAAATAAATAAATTTATTAAAAAAAAAGAAATATGAAAAAATTGAGATGACATAGATCAATTTAAAAAAATTTTAAAATGAGGTGTTTTGTTACATCTATCAATGGAATAGTGAGGTTACACAATAGAATTTGGAAAATTCTCTTGCATCACAGTGGCATCAATGACACAAAAAATGTAAGCAAGGTTGGCCTCTAGTACAAGAATCCCAACACTGAGGACAGGGTGCTTCATGGCAGTGGTACCTGGAGGGGGGAACATAAGTAGGGCTTTGGGGGGTGGGGGCCTGCTAATGTTCCCTTCCCTGGGTTGCACTGGTTACTTACGTGTGTTCACTTGATAAAAAATCCATCAAACTGTACATTTATGAGTTATGCACTTTTCTGTGTGTGTTATACTTAAAAGGTTAAAAAAGAAACCAAAGAGGCAAATTTAATAGAAGATACATGCATTCTTCAAATGAGATATATCTGTATGAACACCACGTATGTATCTTATTCTAGCTTCCTCTCTTCTGCTCAAATATTTAAAGCACACAGTGCAGGAAAAATACCCCAGTACATTACGGCAGCTCATCTTCACTAATGGCTATTGACTCTCTTATCAATGAGGAGAAGGTTGCTTCGCTGTTAAATATTAGACAAGGTTATTGGCTTACATTTGTGTTATAGACTTAATGTTTGTGTCTCCACAAATTCATATGTTGGAGCCCTAACCCCCAGTGTGATGGTATTTGGAGATGGTGGCCTTTGACAGGTGATTAGGTCACCAGGGTGGAGCCCTCGTGATGGGATTAGTACCCTATGTAAGAAGAGACAGGAGAGAGTTCTCTATCTCTCTTTCCATTATGTGAGAAGAGGGCAAGAAGACCACCATCTGCAAACCAGGAAGAGGGTTCTCACCAGAACCTGACCATGCAGGCACCCTGATCCCAGACTTTCCAGCCTCCAGGACCGTGAGAAATAAATTTCTGTTGTTTGAGCCAGGGGTCCCCAAACCCTGGGCTGCAGACCAGTACCGGTCTGCGGCCTGTTAGGAATCCAGCTGCACAGCAGGAGATGAGCCGAGAGTGGGCGAGCGGGCGGGCGGGTGGGTGAGCAACCGAAGCTTCATCTGCCGCTCCCCATCGCTCACATTAACGCCTGAATCATCCCCCCCGCCCCCCAGGTCTGTGGAAAAACTGTCTTCCACAAAACCGGTCCCTGGTGCCAAAAAGGTTGGGGACCGCTGGTTTAAGCCACGCAGTCTGTGGTATTCTGTTACAGCAGCTCAAGCAGACTAAGGCAACTGGAAATATCATTCATGACTATATATTTTTCATATGTACCTTTATTGAAGTATAACTGATATAGAAAGAACTGCACCTATTTAATGTGCATAATTTGATGAGTTTGGACATATGCCAGCACTTGTGATACCATCACCACAATCAAGGTACTAGATATATCCAACACCTCCCGAAGTGTCCTTGTGTCCCTTGGGTTTTGTTTTTATTTGTGTGTGTGGTAAGAACAAATATGGTATTTACCCTCTTAACAAATGTGAAGTGCACAATCCCATATTGTTAACTATAGGCACTGTGCTGTACAGCAGCTCTCTATGACCTATTTATCTAGCATAACTGAAACTTTATACCCATTGAACAATGGAAAGTTGTTGTATCATGACTATTTCTGATAAAGATTTTCCAATATGATTCTGAGCCTCTCCTTATTCTCTGATGTTGTATTTTATTTTTGAAGATATTGCTTATTTTTACCTGATTAAGACATAATTGCTCACACCCGTTTCCAGGAGGAAAAAAATCCTTCTTTGCCAAGTTGATGGCAGAACTCTCCCCACACTCCATGAAAACACAGACATAGCAAATAGATCTAATGTACTTGTCAAAGGTGCTACCTATTTTTATTACAAAATATTTTATTAAAGAAAAAATCTGATGAAGTACTTTAGACAAATACAGATGAAAATATAGCTGTTACCACAAAACGTGCGGCCTGGCCCAGCATTTGCGTAATATCTTTAATGGGCAATGAAAATGTTTCCACTCCTATATTGCTGGTGTGAGTATAAATTAGAATGGTACGAATTTGACAGTAGCTACCGAATTTTAAACATATGTAGCCTTGAAGCCAGCAGGTCCAATTCTGGGACTCTTTGCTCCTGAAACATCTACACGCGCGTGGTATGGTGTAACCACCAGGATGTGCACTGGCGTATTTACCATCAGCTAGAATGCAAAACTGAAACCTAAATGTGCATTAGCAGGAAAGTGGTAAAATAAATGATGGCTCATCCATACCCAGAAATGCACCACCATGATATGGGAATATAGGGAACATCACATTTTAAAAATCGGGTGGATCAGTGTGTGCTATGTGAAAAACTGTCCACGATGTATGGATCGTTTAAAAAGAGTAAGTTGCAAAATAACAAATCTCACCATATGATCTCACATTAATGAAAATGCTTCTTCCCCCTATACATATGTATATTATATATACAATGGATACATGTATACACACATTATACATATATAACTGAGCTTAGAGAAAGGTATAGATGGACATCCATCAAATCACTGGTGATGGGAATACATACCAAGTTTGGGGGATTTGGAGGGACTTTCACTTTATTCCTTATCCACTTCCTTCATGGTTTAACTCATTTTTTTCCACAAGTTTATATTCATTCGTATATAAATACATATATATACACACACACACATATATATACACATATGTATATACACACATAGCTATACATATAATACAAATATATGTATTTGGAAAACCCTGCTTCCTTTCCTCCATCTGTGATTACACTCTCTCATATAGTCCTGTAACTCAGAAGTTAGGCATGGGTGCCTGTTCTTTCAAGTACTACAATATAGTTGACTCTCCTACTTCAAAACTGAATTTTTCATTAAATAATACAGAATAAAGAGAGAGCTGTTTATGATTGTTTTCTTACCATTTCCATGGGTGAGACGTGCCACAGAGAAACTGTCCTCTCCTCAGCTTCACTGTTTATAGAGACATACGAAGGCTGGAAGACATTGGTTGGTTCCATCACCAGAACCTAAAAGAACAGATTTCTGTAATGCGTGGGAACATGCCACATAGGTTATCTTGCCCAGTGAGGACGTGGGAAGCTCTGGACTCCGCAGATCCTCTACGTGTACCTACTATGCAGCAACCCTGCTCTAGGACCGGTGGATACGGTGGCCCACAATCCCTTCCCTATGGGAGGTCTATGCTCTGATGGGGCAGATAGTATAACTAACAGATAAGGATATGCAGTAAGGTAATATACAGACCTCTGAAGAAAATAAGGCAGAATAATGGTGAGGAAGGGGTGGGGGACACTTCTTTAGACAGAGGGGCCAAGAAAGGCTTGCCTGAGGACGTCACAGAGAAGAAAGAGGAAGGCTACACTTTTAGAGAGAAATTAGGAAGTAAACTTGAGGATCCACAGGTAGGTACCCAAGTCTGCAAAAAAAGCAAGAGGATGAAGAGTGAGGTGACAGTCCATCAGTCATATTTTATTTTGCTGGGGGAGAGGGAGGGAAGGAAGGAAGGAGAGAAGGACGGAGAGATGAAGAGGAACGGGGTAAAAAAGGGGGAGAGAGAGAGAGGGAGAATGAATTTCCAAAGCAAATAAAGCAACATGTTTATTGCTAAGCTGGGGTAGAGATAACATGAGGGTCTGTTCCATTATTTTTTTTTACCTTTCAGTAGGTTTGAAATATTTCATAATTCACAGAAGATTTAAAAACTTATTGCCCAGGCACAAAATCATTAGCATAATCATTTCAAACAACATAATCTTTTATTCGATGTTTCATGAAACTCTGAACACTGAATGTTCACAAAATCTTATGACATAAACACAAAACACAATTATCTGAAGTTCAGTTTCTGGGATGCTTAGATGTCTTACTCATGACTCCTTATAAGATGATCATAAAATTGAAACAAAAACTCAATGAAAAGCTAAAAGCGATTTTGCTTTTCAATGACGTTTTAAAAAGTAATTAGTGGCATTGGAGGCAAACCAAAGCTCAACGGGAAACAGCTGTGAATTCGAAAATTTTACTATTAGTGTTGCATTGTTGTGGAACCAAGTTTCTCCTCCTCAGCACTATGCACATTTTGGGCTGGATAATTTTGTGTTGGGGGCAGGAGACTGTCCTGTGCATTGTGGGAGGTTTAGTGGCATCCTTGGCCTCCACCCCACTAGATGCCAGTAGCAACAACACCCTTCCCACAGTTGTGACAACCAAAATGTCTCCAGACGTTGCCAAACAGCCTCTGGGGGACAAAAATCACTCCTAGTTGAGAACCACTATTTTAGAGGATATAGCCAGCTTTTTCTAGTGAGTTGATCTCTCACTGGCTGATTCTACGTAAGACTGATGGATCTCTTAACATTTTCAATTACTCTAAGGGTTTCTTCCTTTCAGAGTATTCAATAATTAGATAGTACCAACCCCAGTTTCTTTTTTTTAATCTTAAAAAAATGGATTTAGCATCTCTTACTGGAAATCTGAGTCCATTAGTAACTTCATTTGTTGCCTCAAAAATTATATCTAACCAGAAGTTCAGCCGTTCTTGCCTGGGTGAATGTTCAATAATGGGTTTCTTGAAGCGCTGAATTAATAACACGTTCTGAACTAATGATCGCAGGTACCTGGAAAAATCACGAGCACCAATAAATTAATTCCCAAAGAAACGGAATTCAATTCTACTTCCTTTAAAAGAAGTTTCCCAAAAGCCTTATTTCTTAAATTCATAGTGTGTAGCAAGTGCTTCTTAATAATTTGGCAGCCACATACTTAATTAAAAGAAACCCAAAGGGGGCAAAATAAGCTTGTCCAACAAACATACAACAAGGCTTTTACGAACATTGGGCTAAACCTCAGTTTTGGTACATTGTGTTCAAAGCATAGAGACTGGCAAGCATTTGCTATCTTAATTAACAAGAGCAAGTGGTTTGAAGTTCAAAGCAACTGCAAAATGAAAAAATTTCAAACTCAGTGTCTTCTTTTCTAACTACCCTTTTTATTTTTAGGTAATTATAGATTTACATAGTTATAAGAAACAATACAGAGAGATCCCACGTGCCCTTGGTTTATCGCAGTGGTAACATCGTGTAAAATTCTAGAATAATATCACAATCAGGATACTGACATTGATACAGTCAAGACAGAAAATACTTCCATCCACAAGGATCCCTCAGGTTTCCCTTCTATAGCTACACCAACTTCCTTCGCATCCCCATCCCCTCTTTGACCTCTGGCAATCACTAATATTAAACTCAATGTACTTTCTTTTTAAAAAAATTAGATCTGACCTGGTAGATTTTGAATTTATAAGGTCTTCAATCTCACCACACCTTTACTATCTTTAGGCAAACTGAACTCTTTGAAAACACAGTTGCCAGGCAGTGGTGGTCACATCCTCTCCGGTAGTGAATGGGGTTGGTGGGGAGGTGTTTCTGCTGATAGTATCAGAGTATTATTTTGCCCTTTGAGGATAAGGTCTGGAGCTATCCTGGGAAGGCAGATCAGCTAGGCTCTGACTGACTTGCTTGGGTACTGTGTAGTAAAGGATTAATTCAGCAGGACTGGGTTGTCCAAGTATACATTCCAAAGAAAGGTCTGGCCCTTGAGTGGCTTCTGAGAGATCACTTCTAAGCCCTTGGGATATCCTGCCTGATAAGAGTCTCTGTCTACCTGGGGCCTTGCGCCAGGCCAGCTAGTTTACGCTAACAGTATGATTCATGGTGGGGACCCTGGGCCATGCTGTATCAGTGTGATCTCCAGAGAGGCTGGGGACTCAGTGACTAAGGTCGGCTACATGGGTGCTTCATGCCTACATAATTGACCCCCAATAAAAACCCTGGACACCAAGGCTTGGTGAGCTTCCCTGGGTGACAATAATTTGTACATGTTGTCATATATCATTGCTGGGAGAATTAAGCACTGTCCATGACTCCACTGGGAGAGGACAACTGGAAGCTTATGCCTGGTCTCTCCTGAGTTCTGCCCTTATGTGCCTTTTGCCTTTGCTGCTTTTAATCTATATACTCTCACTACAATAAACCATAACCATGAGTAGAACAGCTTTTCTGAGTTCTGTGAGTTCTTCTAGCAAATCGTGAACCTCAGGGTGGTCTTGAACCCACAACAATAGGTACCAACACTGTAAGTCACTCCAGGTCCTGATGTAATAGGAATGTATTCAAGCCTCAGGTCTCCTCTCCAGAGTCAGCTCTGTCTGGCTCAGATGCAACAATGCACCTTAAAATTAGAATTCTGCAAACAGCAGCCACTCCAGGAGGGCTGGAAGCTCAGCCTGCCTCTGTGTTCTCTCAGCCTCAGAAAACTTTCAAGAGGTTAATAGGGTTTTGGGGTCAAATTTATGTCCTCCAGATGGGAAAGAAATACAGTCAAACTAGATAGAAACGCTGAGATTCCTACCCCTGAGAGTCCAGATTGGCCCACTGAGCTGAGAAATAGAAGGGGACAGACGAATACGGATCGTTAAAAGTAAAAAATCTTAAATTATGTAAGTAATCCAGATGCATTTTATACAAATCAGAAAATAAGAGTTAAAAAAGCAGGTTACAAACTTCTTAATCTGCTACCTCCCTGAGACAGCCACTGTCAATATGTGGGAGCAAATCCATGACTCATCATTTTCTCATTATACAAATATCTACTGAGAATCTATTATGAAACTATAGCAATCAATAATATAACCACAACTCTAATGGAGCTTAACGTCTATTGGGAAGTCAGCTATTGCCCAACCCTCCCAGACCCTCCTCTGAGTCACATATGAAACAGAGGTTTTTAATTAAAATGAGTCCATATAAAGCAGTAGCTCTCAAAGTGTGGTCCCCAGACTAAGGTCAGCTTGTAATTTCTAAATGCAAATTCTCAGGCCCCACCCTAGACCCTTTGAACCAGAAATCCGAAGGGTTAGGCCCAGCAATCTGTGTTTTAATCAACACAGGTGGTTCTGATAATGTCCAAGTCTGAGTACTGATATAGAAAAATATACCCTGCCTCTGGCTTTTCTTATTCAATGATAAACCATGAACACATTTCCATGTCTCCAAGTATTCCTTCTTGTACATTTTAATGGCTGTATAATGCGCTAACCTAGGGCCACTGCTGGGCCACCATTTTCTCGACCGTATCTATAATTGGTGTTTCAGTTCCAGTTTTCATTTGTGATGAAAATCATTTTCTTGGTGTACTTTTAGCTTTACTATCTGCTTTCTCACAAATGCACAGTATGTACTGATACCCAAGAACGTTCTGCTCTTGAGGACCTCTGTGGTCTAAAAAGATTAATAGGGCTGAGAGTTTTGTCTTGGAGACAGCATGCAGGGATACATTGTGTGTGTGGGTGTCTGTCTATCTGTCTTTCCCTCCCATCACATAAAACCAAGCAAGGCCTCAAGAGTTGCTCTTTCTGCCCTAACTTTGCTTTAATGAAGAAGTCAGAAGGAAAAACGTAGCAATTGTTATTATTTTTGGCATTCACACCTTCTCCTCCTGGGGGAAACCTTTCAGAACAAGATCAGATATTGACATGGATGATGAAAACACATAGACCTGACTCACCAGACTGGAGGTTTCAGTTTGAACAACCTCTCTGCTGCCTGGACAGCTTTCCCAACATCACTGGCCAACATGCTGACGTTGAAGAAATGACCCACATCCCAGTAATCGTTCATTTTCTCCAAGCTCCCTTTTCTTCCCAACAAACTGTTCAGCCGGACACCTTAAGAATTTGAAGTTTAGATAAAGTTATGAAAAGTCTTCCTAGTTTCCACCATATTATGGAAGCCTTTAGAGGAGAAAATGGGCATTTTATTTGGGCTACTGCCTCAGGTGTGCTATCATACAGTAACTGTTCCTTTTGAAATATAATGTTGGTCATTTGGACATAATTTTTAATGCTGAACTTGTGTTACCAAAGCATATCAACATCTGCAGTCATAAACAGCTTTACCTATTTTCCTTAGCTCCATGGAAGTTTCAAATTGCTGTCCAGCAACTATCAGCAAAACTGCAAGGTTGATTCCTGAATAAAGAGATGGCTGGAGCTCAAACCCTTTGCAATACCTGTAATTACAGAACCACCAAATTCCTATTATATCATTTTATTATGGTAGAGGGAAAAAGTGCAAATACTAGCACAAACCAACCTTCTCATGCAAAGTTTTACTACTCTAATTTATTGTTTCACAGCTCTCCTCCAGCCGCCCATGTTTACTAACAGCCACATGTAGCAGTCAGATAGCTTCTTAAAAATGTCATAATAGGGACTTCCCTGGTGGTCTAGTGGGTAAGACTCCACGCTCCCAATGCAGGGGGCCCGGGTGTGATCCCTGGTTGGGGAACTAGATCCCGCACGCTGCAACTAAGAAGCCCGCATCCCGCAACTAAAGATCTGGCATGCCGCAACGAAGATACAGCACAGCCAAAATAAATAAATACATACATAAATATTTTTTAAAATGTCATAATAGCAACACAGAAACTAACACTAGAGAGTTTTAAAATCTTTCTTCAGAGGGTTTAGAGTTTTAAAATAAAAGCCATGATCATCGTATAAAGTAAGGAAACTATATTAAAGGATACAAAAGAAATTTAAAACCTATTATAATTCTACTCCCAAAAGTAGAACACAATTTGATGTCCACACATCATTTTTAAAGTTATACTCCATTTGCGCATTGAGCATTTTTTATTTCATGGAAATCACAACAGGTATAGGCTTTTTCTCTGCAGGCAGTCTGTTTGCTTATATCATGAAATGGAATTATTTTTTTCATGTATGAAGCAGTACTGCCAAAATCCTGGATTGCAAAGAGCAGTGGCATATAAAGTGAGAGAAGGGGGCTTGCCTGGTGGCGCAATGGTTAAGAATCCACCAGCCAATACAGAGGACACAGGTTCGAGCCCTGGTCTGGGAAGATCCTACGTGCCACAAAGCAACTAAGCCCGTGCGCCACAACTACTGAGCCTGTGCTCTAGAGGCCGTGAGCCGCAACTACTGAAGCCCGTGCACCACAACTACTGAAGCCCACGTGCCTAGAACCCATTCTCTGCAACAAGAGAAGCCACCGCAATGAGAAGCCCACGCACCGCAACGAAGAGTAGCCCCCGCTTGCCACAACTAGAGAAAGCCCGTGTGCAACGAAGACCCAATGCAGCCAAAAATAAAATAAAATAAATAAGTTAAAAAAATAATAAACTGAGAGAATGGGCAGGGATCTATTACATTAGGATAAAAAACAAGATCCAAAACTGTGAATACCCTTTTTATACCAAAAGGTTAACCATGCCATTTTTAATTCTCTTATTTATTCTTTTTTCTACACATAAAAATTTTCTTTCTCTTCCATGAGTGAGTATGAACATCATGATCAGGAAAAAAAGAATTTGATCAATGAAGTAATGATGTAAAAATTTCTTTTTGTACACCAGGTCTGATTTTATCAGTCGTGTGACAATGGGAGGATCAAACACCAACAAGACATAAAATTGTGGAAGGGAGAACTTATCAGTTAAATCTGACCATAAATCATAAAATCAATTAAAATCTGATTTTATGAGCTTTGGGGCATGATACAAGTACCCTCAGAGGGACTAGAGGATATCAAGAAAGTCATTCCAACCCTAGTCAACAGAATTCCAATAAAATTGAAACCTCTCCCCCACTCCCCCGGGTATGTCTTGGGGATTTTAAATTCCATATCCTACTGTATTTGATTTTTCTTTTACTATGAAAAGGGAAGAGGGAAGAGGGCAGAGAGGGTGACTTCTTCCCCCTGGGAAGAGGGCAGAGAGGGTGACTTCTTCCCCCTGGGAAGAGGGCAGAGAGGGTGACTTCTCTGTGCTTCTTATTCACAAATGAAACAGGCCCAGCTTGGGGACAGACAAGTCTTGAACTCAGAGTCGGGACTGCAGTCCCAGGTTTGTGTCTGACCAGCCCTGCGACCTTGAACCAGCCCCTGCCTCTCTGAGCTGCATGTTGCACATCTCTGAGAGCAAGGTGACCCTCACGGTCTCACCGGAGCCATCATGCCCTGACCAGAAGACTCCGCTTTATTTGCTCCTGTATCCACTGCCACGACCTTCTCAAGTGCATGCAAAAGGCTCCTCTGACTTCCTTGAAGGAGCCACTGGCAGTAATTTCCTGACCTGGAGGTTCAATTCTTGGCCACGACGCTGGGAACACAGCTTCCTATTTTGGCTGTACCAAACTTTAATTTCCCTTCCTTTCCTTTCCCTTCAACACCCTGAGTGATTTCTCTTGAGCATACAGTGCACGGGTGCTACTGGGGATTAACTAAGAATAAAACAAGGTCCCCGCCCTCTAAGAACCTATACCATGATGGAAGTGATAATATCTACACACAATTAGTGAAAATACTAATTTTTCATGAGTGTGGTAACCTAAAACCACACAAACCCAAGTCTAGAGGGACTCACAGAAGACAGAGAGGCTTGAGATGTGGCATGAAGATGGACAGAATTGTAACAATAGTGATTTAGAAAGGGAATCCCAGGCACAGAAAATGGCAGGAGAAGACATGGGAGTTTCGGGAGCTCCTAAGGAACTTCAGTTTACTTGGACATATATCAGATAGTGGGAAACAGGGCTAGGGGCAGGTTGGAGAAAGTCTGCAAAGCGCCTAGAATGGGGATCTAAGAGTTTGAAGTTTTATTTAATAAGGAGTGGAGAGCCATTTTGGATCTTTGAGCTTTAGGAGGAGTAAGCTGTCAATCTATGAAGGACAGATTTTAGAGACACCAAGCAGAGAGCCTACTTGGGATACCGTTAGAACATTCCTGGCAAGAGACTAAAAAAAAAAAAAAAAAGAAATGGCGCCCATCTGGGGTGGTGGTGATGGGAAAGGATGGGTAGGGAGTGAGGGAAGGCTCACAGAAGGACTGGAATTGGGAACTGACTGTATGTGGAGATAAGTGAGTGAAAGTTATCAAACATTAACCAAAAGTGTATGCTTAGAAGGCTAAAGAATGGTTGTAAGAAAGCAAGACAATGGAAGCCATCCCTTGTGGAGAGGAAGAAACGACTTCAGCCTTAGACATGTTGAGTCTTAAATACCAGCACCATCTTGAGGTAGAACAGGTGGGCAAAGAGAGGGGTGATGTGGGGCCAAAGCTTAGGATAGAGGGTGGACTGGAGATCAACTAAAGGTTCCAAGGTGTGGGAGTGACTGGGATCACCAGGGGAAAGTAGAGATGGAGAGAAGAGGGAAGAGGACGAAGTCCAACGTGTATGGAAGGAAAACAAAGACGAGGCGGGAGAGGGGGAGAGGAAGCAGTTAATTAAATGAGAATTAAATGAATTAAATGCAGCAGCGATACCACGAGCTCTGGTGATGGAGAGGGATGGTGCAGGCTGTTGGCTCTACCTTTACAATATATCCAGGTTCTGACACCTCATCATTTTCATCACTACTACCCTGGTTCAAGTCCCCATCAGCTCTTCTCTGAATTTCTGCAGTAGTCTCCTAACTGTTCCCTGCTTCTGCCCTCACCCATGTGATAGATTATTTAATAACCACAAAGCCCTCCCATCCCACTATGCACACGCATTTGCCATGTCTCCCACCCACAGGTTGGAGTCTATTTCTCCACCCCTTTGAATCTGGGCTGACCATGTGATTTGCTCTGACCAAGAACATGTGGCAGAACTGACCTTGTGTGAGTTCCTGAGCCTTCAGAGGCTTTCTGGCTTCCACATCCACTCTCTGAGAATGCTGCCCACCAGGTAAGAAAGCTGGTCTACCAGGATTAGAACTACCCGTTAGAGAATGGAGGCTCACCACCAACAGCCAGCACCAGCTGTCAAGTGTGTATGAGGCCATTTTAGACCTTCCAGCCCTGCTGATTCTCCAGATGACTACAACTTTAGGAGTGAGCACAGCACTTACGGAGTGGAACCACCAGAGGAACTGCCTGGGCAATCCACAGAATCATGAGAGATCATAAATCATTGTTTTAAGCCACTAAGTTTTGGAGATGCTTGGGGTTTTTTTTTTTGGTTTGTTTTTTTTGGCCAAGCTGTGTGGCTTGCAGGATCTTAGTTACCCGACCAGGGACTGAACCCGGGGCTTCGGTAGTGAGAGTGCAGAGTCCTAACCACTGGACCGCCAGGGAATTCCCAGGAGATGCTTGTTATGCAGCAAATGATAGCTGACACACCCCCTAAAATGTATTCATAACAGTGAGAGTACTCTGGTTAAAATGCATGTCAGATCTTGTCACTCCTCTGCTCAGAATATTCCAGCACTGTATCATCTCACCCAGAGTAAAAGGGTCTTCTGCTCTCCCATTTCCTGCCACTCTCCCCCTTGCTCCTGCCTCACCATCCTTGAGCATGCTCAGCATGCTTCCTCCTCAGGGTTTTTGCCCTTGTTATCCCCTCCTTGTGGAACACAGTTATCTGCAAGGCTCCTTCCCTCATCACCTCTACATCTTTATTCACCTTCACTGACCATCCTATATAAAACTGTAGACAACTCCCAGTCCTCCTTTCCCTCGTCCCTGATTAACTTTTCCCCCTCACCATCAGCTGACATCCTATATATTTTACTGTATTTGTTTGTCTGACTTTCCTTACCAGCAATGCAAGGTCCATGAGGGCATGGATTCGTATCTCCTTTGTCTTTATCCCCACCATCTAGAAAGTTTCTGGCATGCAGTAAACCCTCAATAAACATTTGTTGAATAAATGAATGAATAAGTAATGAACGGCTCACTGAGAAGATAATGCTACGACGATGGTGGAACAAGGTTCTGGAAGGAGTAGCTGGGAAGGAGTGTGCTGAGCCTCCTCGCCCCGATAAATGAGTGAACTTGTGGAAAGAATGTCACCAGTAGAAAAGCCTGTTTCTAACGGTTTCCTTTTGGAAAAAGGAATCTGGAAATTCCCAGACCACATTTATGGCATTTTTTTCACTGCCAGCAAACAGGCAGACACACATATGTAGGGAAAAGACCTGGATCCTTAGCCTGTGCAATTCTATTCTTTGCAAAGAGGCACATGCTACTGACTAGGGCTGAGGGTTTACCACTCAATGGCGTTGTCTCGGCTGGCATCATCTTTGCAGTCCGAATCCAAGAAGATGTCCTTGTATATCCTCCCGCAGAGGCAGAACATGTCGGGGGCCGGGTGGTCACAGCTCTGCAGAACCTGGAGCATGACCTGCAGAGCCTTCTCACGATCGCCTGTGCTGTTTCTTCTGAAAGATTCATGTGATAAGATGACAAATGTCTGAATCAAGACACAGGAGTATATATGCATTCACTCTGTGAAAGGCTGGTGCTTTAGTAGGAAAAAAATCTGAATTATATTTCATTTTTCATATTTAAATGAAAGAACTGCTTAAGATCCACACCAGTAAGTCTCATTCAATCATACTCTGTCCTACCTGATCCTTCCTCTTTAAATTAGACCTAGACTGTAGATAAAAGCATATGCAGACCAATGTATTTGGAAAGACAGAAAAAAAATAATATGGCAGCCTCCTGTCATTGGATGGGAGAGTAAGGATTTCAGAAGCTAAGCCTGAATCATGAGGATGAGACAGTTTGACACAAGTTCTTTTGGAAAAGCGGCAGGTCCCCAAATTCAGAAAGACAAGATGAATTTAGAAATGTGTCCTGGCATTTCTTAACCTGAAATGCCTTGTCATCTTCAAACGGGGAAGGACTCTAGTAATTCCTGTTATACCCATCGGAATACAAAATTATTTATATATTCATAAATCACAGTCTTCTTTATTATTCCATTATATGGTAAAATTTTCATTTTATGTACAGGAAATGGATTCCTTAGACAGTTGTTAAAAGAATTTTTTGCCACAAAATAACTTGAGTTTGCGGCTATGAAATATTAAGTGTTCCTGTGAAGGTTTGGAAGCACAGGTCCATCAGAAGTGAGGACTGATTAAATCAACTATGGCTAATGATATTCATATTATAATATAAAATATTAAACATTATAAAAAGAAATGAAACAACATCTATGTAATACTGCTGTGGAGAGATCTCCAGAATATCCTGTTAAGACAAGAAAGCAAGACGTTGAAAACTGTGCACAGAATGCTACCTTTCTATTAAGAAAAGGGGGAGATGTGAATAAACATATGCATCTGCTTTCATTCTTTCAAAATGGAAGATAAAACAAAAGGTAACAAAAATGGCTACTGATAGGTGGAGGGAAAAAACATGATGAAGGGGACAGGGACAGATAGAGGTTACACTTCTTGGAATTTGAAACTATTGATACATGATATTTTTACATAATTATAAAAGAAAATGAAATAATTTTTAAAATGTTGCCTGAAGACACTGTTTGCCAATGAACATACCGTCTGAATTTGCAGCTGGGGCAAAACAAAACAAATGAACCTGTACATCCGGTTGATGGCTTTACCCACAAAAGAGAGAAATAATTTATCACATGGCTTAAAAACACAGCAATTCGACTGTATTTTCCTAAGAGGATATAACCTAAGGAAAAAAATATAAATGCAAAGAAATCTTAAAGTTTCCAGTAATCATACTGTTAGTGATAATACTAATACTGGTATTTTGAAAATGTTATATATTTACAGTATAGAATACAACAAACAATGATGTTAATTTAATATCATGAGGAACCAGATTTTTCAGCATAAGAGATACAAATACAAAATCACAGAAGTAAAAATCCTATAGTCCTCAGTTTGAATTGGGACATCAGTATGAATTCATGAGGTGGTTTCCCCAGCACTGTCTACCAAAAAGGCCCAAAGTAATGACCAACTCAGTAGCAATGACAACCTCCAAGCCCTGACTGGGGTCTGTAAACATTATCTCTCACTAAAGAAACCAGGACTCCTTGAAAGAATCATTGATTCCAGATATGTCTAAGATGATCCTGGTACATCTTAACACACAAAGAAGCAAAGAAGCTACTAAACTCATATCAAAGACTCAGGAGCCAACCGGAATCAGTTTTTGGCCAAAGACGGGAAAATTTGAGCATTAAGAAGAACAATAACTACAAAGCACTGAAACACATCAACTATCACTAAAATTATGAGTTCATAATGATCTTATAAAACCTCACTGGTCACTCTTGGAGGATGCTAACAAACGAATTCATTGTTTTTGAAAACTGATCAAGGCAAAATTAAGCATATAGCTTCCTTTTCCCATACAAACTGTACACCAGGGTAACCAAGTCACTGATGAGTGAAAATTTCTCTTTACAAAGTATTTGTGCTAATAACTCAGGAATTAATTATAAAATTCAAATATCACTATTTTACAACCCCTAATGAAATAACGGATCTAGGCAATGATCGCAAGGGCCACTAACATCACAAAAAGAGAAAAAACAGATAAAGTACACAATCAACTATTAAGTATTCTTTAAAAACAAATCAAACCAATCTAAATAGGTATTTCTCCAAAGACATATGGATGGCCAAAAAGCACAGGAAAAGATGCTCAACATCACTAATTATTAGAGAAATGCGAATCAAAACTACAACGAGGTATCACCTCACACGTGGCAGAATGGCCATCATCAAGAAGTCTACAAACAATAAATGCTGGAGAGGCTGTGGAGAAAAGGGAACCCTCTTACACTGTTGGTGGGAATGTAAATTGGTATAGCCACTATGGAGAACAGTATGGAGGTTCCTTAAAAAACTAAAAATAGAGTTATCCTATGATCCTGCAATCCCACTCCTGGGCATATATCCGGAGAAAGCCGTAATTCAAAAAGATACATGCACCCCAATGTTCATTGCAGCACTATTTACAATAGCCAAGATGTGGAAGCAACCTAAATGTCCACTGACAGAGGAATGGATAAAGAAGATGTGGTACATATATATGATGGAATATTACTCAGCCAGAAAAAGAAATAATGCCATTTGCAGCAACATGGATGGACCTAGAGATTATCATACTAAGTGAAGTAAGTCAGACAGAGAAAGACAAATATATGATATCGCTCATACGTGGAATATAATTTTAAAAAAAGATACAAACAAACTTATTTACAAAACAGAAACAGACTTACAGATCTTGAAATCAACCTTATGGTTACCAAAGGGGAAACATGGGGCAGGGAGGGATAAATAAGCATTTGGGATTAACAAACACACACTACTATATATAAGATAGATAACCAACAAGGACCTACTGTATAGCACAGGGAACTCTGCTCAATATTCTGTAGTAACCTATATGGGAAAAGAATCTGAAAAAGAATGGATATATGTATAACTGAATCACTTTGCTGTACACCTGAAACTACCACAATATTGTAAATCAACTACACTCCAATATAAGATAAAAATTAAATTAAAAAAAATCAAACCAGAATCTGAAATAAGCCTCCAGATTTAACTACCAACTTACGGGGATTGGTTGGGGGGGAGGGATTTACTAAATTACACCACAGGGATATGATCAGCAAAATTCAGAGATTTGGAAATTCTACAGGACAAATGGCTTCCCTAACAAATAAATTATAAGGAAAAGAAAAAATAAGAGAAGGAGAAAAGTTGATATGACTTAAGAGTCATATCAACCAAACGCAATGTGTAGACTTTGTCTGGATCATGTCAAACCAAGCCACTGTTAAAAAAAAAAAAAAAAGACAGACACACACACACAATTTGGAAAATTTGAACACTGATATTAAGGAATTATTGTCAATTTTTAGGTATGATAACATAATCATGATTATGTTTTTTTTTTTTTTTGCGGCACGCAGGCCTCTCACCGCTGCGGCCTCTCCCGTTGCGGAGCACAGGCTCCGGACGTGCAGGCCCAGCAGCCATGGCTCACGGGCCCAGCCGCTCCGCAGCATGTGAGATCCTCCCGGACCAGGGCACGAACCCGCGTCCCCCGCATCGGCAGGTGGACTCCCAACCACTGCGCCACCAGGGAAGCCCATGATTATGTTTTATGAAAGTCCTTAACCTTTAGGGATACATACCGAAATATCTAGAGTTGAAATGGCATGTCTTTGTTTCATAATTAACCCAGTGTTGCAGTAGAGGGAGTGGGTGCGAGTGAGCGGGAAACAAAACTGGCTTGTGATGATAATTACTGAAGTGGATATGGGATAAACGGGGGTTTGTTACATTATTCCTTACTTTTGAATGTATTTGAAATTTATATAATAAAAAAAAGGAAAAGGTACTCATCCTGACTCAACAATTCTACTTCTGGAATCTATAATATAGAAATAATTATACACACACACACACACACACACACACTCTCTCTCTCTCTCTCTCTCTCTCTAAGAATTTTTGAACAAATGTTTATCATGGCATTGTTCATAACTAAAAAACTGGAGACGATCCAAATGTCCATTAACATAAGAGTGGTAAAATATATTTTGTAACAACCGAACTATGGAATATCATGCAACCCTTGCAAAGAGGCAAATCTGTATGAAATTATATAGAAGAACGTCCATAATAGTTCATGGGAAAAATAATTGCTGAACTAAATGAAGAGCATGATCCCACTCTTTGCAGTAAACTCTATTTACATATCAGTTTATGTGCAGAGACAAAAGTCTGGAAGAATACACATTAAGTTGTTCAAAAAATCATTGTTGAGATTTGTACAAGGTGTTCTTGTGTTTATTTTACTAATAACTATTCTAATAAAGGGATTATTCTTTTTAATTTCTTGGCAATTTTACAACAGGCTCTTTTTTGCTTTCTTTCCTGAGGACCTGTACCTGAAAAGACTACTACGTCATCCAAGAAGACAGATTAGTACCTGAAACAGTCTTTCTCAACTGGGGTCCTGCTAGAGAATCAAGCCCTAGAGAAAACTGATTATTTGAGTGACTGTTTTCTCCATTCTCCCAAGGATGGTACACAGCTAGCCCCATTAAGGATGAATAGGAGAGCTCATTCAATTGATACAATGAAGGCCTTAGGGCATTAGGGCTTAATTCTCTTGCAGAACCCAACCTGGGCTGAGAAGGGCTAATCCAGACACTCGGCATCCTTCTGGAAGCCTGCAATAATTAAGCCTCTATTTCAACTCAGACTTTTTCTATTTTCTACCTTGGTCTTGTTCTAATACATTGGATCCTTCCTCTCTTTGGCCACAGAATCCAACTTTACCAGCCTACGAACAACACCTATTGATAAACAGCTCACCCATGATGTTCCTTAATTTTTAAAAGTCAACAGCTACCAACTCATCTCAAATTTACTAAAGCATTTAAATAATTTCTAGAGTCTGTGGCGAGAAAATGAAGAAGATTAAAACTTTAACGAGGTACAAAATTTCTATACCTGTTATGAGCCAACTTTTGAGGTGCGAAATATTCAGAATTCTGAAAAGATGTACTTAACTCTTTTAAATGCTTAATTATTGATCTGAGTTCAGGTTTGTTTGGTTTTCTTTAGACCAATTACATCAAGATTTCCCCTGAATTTTTTCATTAACTTGAAACTTGCCCTTGTTACTCAAAATAAAAGGTCTTTTGAGGATAAATAAAACAAAAAAAATCAAACATTTGCAGAGAGTGAAAAGCAAAGGATTTTCAGCTTAATAGCCACTTTGAGACAGGTGCTAAATAGCTAATCCCTTTAGTGGTTACTAATCAGTTTTCAGATCTGCTTATAATTTTCAGATCCCAAAGTATCCAAGAACAAGCCTATAGATAAACACTCCTGTGTGTAATTACCCCAGCCACATCCGTTTCTGATAATAAGGGCATTTCACAATTTAAGAGAGGAAGTTAACTAAGACAGTGGGGTCTCAACCTTGCCTGCATATTAGAATGACCTGGGGAGCTTTAAAAACCTTGGTGTCCAGGCTGTACCTCAGACCAATTAAATTAATCTCCGGAGATGGGATTCAGGCATCAGTGTCTAATCCTGGACATTCTGATTCAGTAGGTCTGCATCATTGCTAAAACCACTGATCAATTCTCAGCCCTTCTCTTCTCTGACCTAGCAACAGCATTCGACAGTTGAGCACTCCATCCTCCTTGGACCACCTTCTTCATTCAGCTTGCAGGATACCACACTTTCCTGGTTTTCCTTCTACTTCAGTCTAATTTCCTGGTTCCTAGTCACCCCTCTGATCATTTAACACTGGAGTGTCCCCAGACACAAGGCTTGGACTTTTCCTCTTCCTGAGAAACTACATCAGATCCCTTGGCGATATCATCCAGTATCATGATTTTTCAAACCATCTATATTCTGATGACACCCACATTTCTATCTGCAGTCTAGAGTGCTCCCCTAAACTCCAGACTTACATATCCACTGCCTTCTTGGCATCTCGCTTGCATGTCTAATACCTCGAACTTAACATGTCCAAAATGAAACTCTTGACTGTCCCGTCAAACCTATTCTTCTCACAGTCTTTTCCATCTTATTAATAATGGCCAATCCATTCTTCCTATTATTCATGCCAAAAACTTTGGAGTCATGCTTCATTCCTCTAACACCCTTTGTTCAATCAACAAAACCTGTTACCTTTTATTTTAAACCATATCCAAAACTGGCCTATTCCTCATGAAATCCACAAGGACCACCCTGGTCCAAGTCACCACCATTTTCTGCATCCACCCTTGCCCTTCTATAATCTATTTTCAACACAGCAGTCCAAGTGATCCTGCTAAACTCTAAGTCAGATCCTGTCTCTCAAAACTCTCCACACAAATCATATATCTGATAAGAGGTTAACATCCCAAATATATAAAGAACCCATACAACTCAATAGCAAGAAAAAAGAACCTCAAAATCTGATTTAAAAATGGGCGGAGGATCTAACAAACATTTTTCCAAAGAAGGCATGCAGATACCTAACAGGTACATGAAAAGATGCTCAACATCATTAGTCACCAGGGAAATGCAAAACCAATGTGATATTACCTCACACCTGTTAGAATGCCTATCATCAAAAAGACAAGAGACAACAAGTATTAATGAGGATATGGAGAAAAGGGAAATCTTGTGTACTGTTGGTGGGAATATAAATTGGTACAGTCATTATGGAAAACAGTATGGAGGTTCCCCCAAAATTAAAAATAGAACTACCCTATGATCCAACAATTCCACTTCTGGGCATTTATCCAAAGGAAACAAAAATACTAATTCAAAAAGATATCCACACCCCCATGTTCATTGCAGCATTATTTACAATAGCCAAGACATGGAAAAACCTAAATGTCCATAGATAGATAAATTGGATAAAGAAAATGCAGTGTGAGTGTGTGTGTGTGTGTGTGTGTGTGTGTGTGTGTACACACACACACACATGTTCACAATGAACTATTATTCAGCTATAAAAAAGAAAGGAATCTTGTCATTTGCAACAACATGGATGGACCTTGAGGGCATTATGCTAAGTGAAGTAAGCCGGATAGAATAGAGAAAGGAAAATACTGTATAATCTCACTTATATGTGGAAGCTAAAAACAAAAACAAAACTGAATTCACAGGTATAAAGAAAAGACTGGTGTGCCAGAGGGAGGGCGTGGGAGGTGGGCAAAATGGGTGAAGTGGGTCAAGAGTACAAACTTCCAATTATAAAATAAATAAGTCTTGGGGACGAAATGTACAGCATGATGATTATAATTAATAATACTGTATTTGTACATTTGCAAATTGTTGAGAGATCGTAAAAGTTCTCATGAGAAAAAATTTTTTCAACTATGTGAGGTGATGTATGCTAACTAGAATTACAATATATACATATACTGAATCATTATGCTGTACACCTGAAACTAATATTAAATATTATATGCCAATTACACCTCAAAAAAAAATCCCTCCAGTGGCTCCCATCTCAGAGCAAATGCCAATTCTCTTATAATGCACTACAAGGTTCAAGGTTCTATAAGATACGGTTTCCAGTTATTTCTCCAACCTCATCTCTTCTTTTTTTTTTTTTTTTTTTTTTTTTGCGGTACGTGGGCCTCTCACTGTTGTGGTCTCTCCCGTTGCGAAGCACAGGCTCCGGACGCGCAGGCTCAGCGGCCATGGCTCACGGGCCCAGCTGCTCCGCGGCGTGTGGGATCTTCCCGGACAGGGGCACGAACCCGTGTCCCCTGCATCGGCAGGCAGACCCTCAACCATTGCACCACCAGGGAAGCCCCCAACCTCATCTCTTAACATCCACCCCTCTCCCCGCACCATCAGCTACTCTGCTCCAGCTGCACAAGCCGCTCTGATGTTTCACGTGCTGATCCCTCTACCTGGAATGCTCTTCCCCCACGTTTACATGGTATGTTCCTTCATCTCTTTTTGATCTTTTCTCCAAGTTACTCTCTAGTAAGTGAGGTCATTTCTGAGCATTCAACTTATAATCGCAATCTCCCTGTCCCACTAGCCTTCCTTATCACCCTAACCCGTTTTAATAATTTTACTTATTTTTAAATTATCTCTCCGCATTTGAGAATATAAGCTCTAAGATGGAAGGATTTTGTTGTCTGGTCTGTTTTCTGCTGTGCCCCAGTGCTTAGAGCTGGATCTGCTCAAAAAAAAAAAAAAGTCTATTAAATGAATGACAAACTGAGCAGGACTAAATGTACTGACATGGAAAGATCTCCAAGCACTGACTGCTAAGTGAACAAAGAAAATAACAACACATATCCCGTATGGTCTTGTATTTGAAAAACCCTGCAGTATGACATAGTTTAATAGTATGAAAACGCATACATAATTGTCTGAAAGGACATACACCAAACTGACAAGAGAGGTTACTTCTGGAATATGAGTGGGATCAGAGATTAGAGTTACAAGGCACAACTACTTCAAATGTCTTTTTCTTCGATTTTTCACGAGAATATATAAACATATTCATATATTATTTACACAATAAAATGCACAGAGTAAAAACAGAATACTGGACTGGGAATCATATAAAGCTAGATTCTGGTTATTTTCACACAGGTACTACCCATCTGAATTTGGAGCAAGTTACTTGCCCTTTCTGTGCCCCAGTTCTTCACTTGGAAAGTATGTTTGACTTTGCTTACCTCACAAGGTTACTGTGAGCTACAGGTCTGCCAGAGCACTGATTTGTCACTAACCATCCTGTCTGCCTATCCATCTTTTCTATACTGTGTGTCTATGAGAGAAAGTTCATAGGGTGGGAGAGAGAGTTCCAAAAAAAACCTTTCTTCTAAGCCAGCCCTAAGAATTAACAAGCAAAAGGTCTCATTAGGCCAGTGTCCTTCCTAAAACAAACTGTTTCTTAGGTTGCCCATCAAAAACCTTTTAAGAGACTTCCGCTTCCAATTAGGATGAAGAAGAATGTGAAAGGCCTTCAACTCCTTTGGTAACAATAAAAATCCAGACAATACAAAAATTATACTGAATGGAAGGAAGAATTTCCTTGATTAAATGAATTCTAGAGAAAAACGAACCTTTCAGAGGTGAGCAGGGAGCCGCGATAGTTTCCATATTTGGGTGCCTTGTCTAGGTACTAATGAATGGAAGAGAGAGCCTTTCATAGAGAAACTTCACAAGGACAAGGAGAAAACCAGCCAAGCTTTGAACAGTATTATGGGTTGATGGGACGGAATGGGATCTGGAAGGGTCCTCAAGCAAACAGATCACTTAGTAGAATAATTCTCTTGCCTCACACCCACCCCCTGAATTTTTCCAAGGAAACCACAGTGAAGGAAAGGCTCAAAAGTAGAAGGATACAACACAAATCGTCACAGAACTCAGATTTGGGGCCCTGCGAAAACTGAATCTAAAGATTTCAGAAATATCAGCAAAAACCTCCTCTGCTCAAATACTGACAGGATCAAAAAGGTAGCAGAGGGGCAAGAGGTTGGGGTTTCGGCTAATCACAAGTAAACTACGTCTAACTAAAAGGAGGGCCCAGGAGGATCTTCAAGACTGCGGAGGAGTAAGACGTGGAGATCACCTTCCTCCCCACAAATACTCAGAAACACATCGACATGTGGAACAACTCCTACAGATCACCTACTGAAGGCTGGCAGAAGACCTCAGACCTCCCAAAAGGCAAGAAACTCCCCACGTACCTGGGTACGGCAAAAGAAAAACGAATAAACAGAGACAGAAGAATAGGGCCGGTACCTGCACCAGTGGGAGGGAGCTGTGAAGGAGGAAAAGTTTCCACACAGTAGGAAGCCCCTTCGCGGGCGGAGACTGCAGGTGCCGGAGGGGGGGAGCTTTGGGGCCACGGAGGAGACCGCAGCAACAGGGGTGCGGAGGGCAAAGCGGAGAGATTCCCGCACAGATGATCGGTGCTGACCAGCACTCACCAGCCCGAGAGGCTTGTCTGCTCACCCGCCGGGGCGGGCGGGGGCTGGGAGCTGAGGCTCGGGCTTCCATCAGAGCACAGGGAGAGGACTGGGGTTGGCGGCGTGAACACAGCCTGCAGGGGGTTAGTGCGCCACGGCTGGCCGGGAGGGAGTCCGGGAAAAAGTCTGGAGCTGCCGAAGAGGCAAGAGACTTTTTCTTGCCTTGTTTCCTGGTGCGTGAGGAGAGGGGATTCAGAGCGCCGCTTAAAGGAGCTCCAGAGACGGGCGCCAGCCACGGCTGCCAGCGCGGACCTCAGAGACGGGCTTGAGACGCTAAGGCTGCTGCTGCTGCCGCCACCAAGAAGCCTGTGTGCGAGCACAGGTCCTATCCACACCTCCCCTCCCGGGAGCCTGTGCAGCCCGCCACGGCCAGGGTCCCGTGATCCAGGGACAACTTCCCTGGGAGAACGCACGGCGCGCCTCAGGCTGGTGCAACGTCACGGCGGCCTGTGCCGCCGCAGACTCGCCCCGCATCCGTACCCCTCCCTCCCCCCAGCCTTAGCGAGCCAGAGCCCCCGAATCCACTGCTGCTTTAACCCCGTCCTGTCTGAGCGAAGAACAGACGCCCTCAGGCGACCTACACGCTGAGGCGGGTCCAAATCCAAAGCTGAACCCCGGGAGCTGTGCGAACAAAGACAAAGGGAAATCTCTCCCAGCAGCCTCAGGAGCAGCGGATTAAAGCTCCACAATCAACTTGATGTACCCGCATCTGTGGAATACATGAATACACAACGAATCATCCCAAACTGAGGAGGTGGACTTTGGGAGCAACGATATATATATATATTTTTCCCTTCTTCTCTTTTTGTGAGTGTGTGTGTGTATGCTTCTGTGTGTGATTTTGTCTGTATAGCTTTGCTTTTACCATCTGTCCTAGGGTTCTGTCTTTTTTTTCACTTAAAAATTTTTTTCTTAATAATTATTTTTTATTTTAATAACTTTATTTTATCTTCTTCTTTCTTCCTTTTTTTTTCTCCCTTTAATTCTGAGCCGTGTGGAGGACAGGCTCTTGGTGCTCCAGACAAGCACAAGTGTCAGGGCTGTGCCACTGAGGTGGGAGAGCCGAGTTCAGGACACTGGTCCACAAGAAACCTCCCAGCTCCATGTAATATCAAACGGTGAAAATCTCCCAGAGATTTCCATCTAAACACCAAGACCCAGCTTCACACAACGACCAGCAAGCTACAGTGCTGGACACCCTATGCCAAACAACTAGCAAGACAGGAACATAACCCCATCCATTAGCAGAGAGGCTGCCTAAAATCATAATAAGGCCACAGACACACCAAAACACACCACCAGATGTGGACGTGCCCAGCAGAAAGACAAGATCCAGCCTCATCCACCAGAACACAGGCACTAGTCCCCTCCACCAGGAAGCCTACACAACCCACTGAACCAACCTTAGCCACTGGGGACAGTCACCAAAAACAGTGGGAACTACGAACCTGCAGACTGCGAAAAGGAGACCCCAAAACACAGCAGTGAAGCAAAATGAGAAGACAGAGAAACACACAGCAGATGAAGGAGCAATGCAAAAACCCACCAGACCTAACAAATGAAGAGCAAATAGGCAGTCTACGTGAAAAAGAAATCAGAATAATGAGTGTAAAGATGATCCAAAATCTTGGAAACAGAATGGAGAAAATACAAGAAACGTTTAACAAGGATCTAGAAGAACGAAAAAGCAAACAAACAGTGATGAACAACACAATAAATGAAATTAAAAATTCTCTAGAAGGGATCAATAGCAGAATAACTGAGGCAGAAGAACGGATAAGTGACCTGGAAGATAAAATAGTGGAAATAACTACTGCAGAGCAGAATAAAGAAAAACGAATGAAACGAATTGAGGACAGTCTCAGAGACCTCTGGGACAACATTAAACGCACCAACATTCGAATTAAAGGGGTCCCAGAAGAAGAAGAGAAAAAGAAACGGACTGAGAAAATATTTGAAGAGATTATAGTTGAAAACTTCCCTAATATGGGAAAGGAAATAGTTTATCATAGTCCAGGAAGCACAGAGAGTCCCATACAGGATAAATCCAAGAAGAAACACGCCAAGACACATATTAATCAAACTATCAAAAATTAAATACAAAGAAAAAATATTAAAAGCAGCAAGGGAAAATCAACAAGTAACACGTAAGGGAATCCCCATAAGATTAACAGCTGATCTTTCAGCAGAAACTCTACAAGCCAGAAAGGAGTGGCAGGACATATTTAAAGTGATGAAGGAGAAAAACCTGCAACCAAGATTACTCTACCCAGCAAGGATCTCATTCAGATTTGATGGAGAAATTAAAACCTTTACAGACAAGCAAAAGCTGAGAGAGTTCAGCACCACCAAACCAGCTTTACAACAAATGCTAAAGGATCTTCTCTAGGCAAGAAACACAAGAGAAGGAAAAGACCTACAACAACAAACCCAAAACATTTAAGAAAATGGGAATAGGAACATACATATCAATAATTACTGTAAATGTAAATGGATTAAATGCTCCAACCAAAAGACATAGATTGGCTGAATGGATACAAAAACAAGACCCATATTTATGCTGTCTACAAGAGACCCACTTCAAACCCCAAAGTTAGCAGAAGTAAAGAAATCATAAAGATCAGATCAGAAATAAATGAAAAACAAATGAAGGAAATGATAGCAAAGATTAATAAAACTAAAAGCTGGTTCTTTGAGACGATAAACAAAATGGATAAACCATTAGCCAGACTTATTAAAAAAAAGGGAGAAGACTCAAATCAATAGAATTAGAAATGAAAAAGGAGAAGTAACAACTGACACTGCAGAAATACAAAGGATCATGAGAGATTACTACAAGCAGCTATACGCCAATAAAATGGACAACCTGGAAGAAATGGACAAATTCTTAGAAATGCGCAATGTTCCAAGACTGAACCAGGAATAAATAGAAAATATGAACAGACCAATCACAAGCACTGAAATTGAAACTGTGATTAAAAATCTTCCAACAAAGAAAAGCCCAGGACCCGACGGCTTCACAGGCGAATTCTACGAAACATTTAGAGAAGAGCTAACACCTATCCTTCTCAAACTCTTTTAAAATATAGCAGAGGGAGGAACACTCCCAAACTCATTCTACCAGGCCACCATCACTCTGATACCAAAACCAGACAAAGATGTCACAAAGAAAGAAAACTACAGGCCAATATCACTAATGAACATAGATGCAAAAATCCTCAACAAAATACTAGCAAACAGAATCCAACAGCACATTAAAAGGATCATACACTATGATCAAGTGGGGTTTATCCCAGGAATGCAAGGATTCTTCAACATATGCAAATCAAACAACGTAATACACCATATTAACAAACTGAAGGAGAAAAACCATATGATCATCTCAATAGATGCAGGGAAAGCTTTTGACAAAATTCAGCACCCATTTATGATAAAAACCCTTCAGAAAGTAGGCACAGAGGGAACTTTCCTCAACATAATAAAGGCCATATATGACAAACCCACAGCAAACATCGTCCTCAATGGTGAAAAACTGAAACCATTTCCACTAAGATCAGGAACAAGACAAGGCTACCCACTCTCACCACTATTATTCAACATAGTTTTGCAAGTTTTAGCCACAGCAATCAGAGAAGAAAAAGAAATAAAAGGAATTCAAATTGGAAAAGAAGAAGTAAAGCTGTCACTGTTTGCAGATGACACGATACTACACATAGAGAATCCTAAAAATGCTACTAGAAAACTACTAGAGCTAATCAATGAATTTGGTAAAGTAGCAGGATACAAAGTTAATGCACAGAAATCTCTGGCATTCCTACACACTAATGATGAGAAATCTGAAAGTGAAATTAAGAAAACACTCCCATTTACCACTGCAACAAAAAGAATAAAGTATCTAGGAATAAACTTACCTAAGGAGACAAAAGACCTGTATGCAGAAAATTATGACACTGATGAAAGAAATTAAAGATGATACAAATAGATGGAGAGATATACCATGTTCTTGGATTGGAAGAATCAACACTGTGAAAATGACTCTACTACCCAAAACAATCTACAGATTCAATGCAATCCCTGTCAAACTACCAATGGCATTTTTCACAGAACTAGAACAAAAAATTTCACAATTTGTATGGAAACACAAAAGACCCCGAATAGCCAAAGCAATCTTGAGAAAGAAAAAAGGAGCTGGAGGAATCAGGCTCCCTGATTTCAGGCTATACTACAGGGCTACAGTAATGAAGACAGCATGATACTGGCACAGAAACAGAAATATACATCAATGGAACAGGATAGAAAGCCCAGAGATAAACCCACGCACATATGGTCACCTTATCTTTGATAAAGGAGGCAAGAATATACAATGGAGAAAAGACAGCCTCTTCAATAAGTGGTGCTGGGAAAATTGGACAGCTACATGTAAAAGAATGAAATTAGAACACTCCCTAACACCATGCACAAAAGTAAACTCAAAATGGATTAAAGACCTAAATGTAAGGCCAGACACCATCAAACTCTTAGAGGAAAACATAGGCAGAACACTATGACATGAATCACAGCAAGATCCTTTTGACCCACCTCCTAGAGAAATGGAAATAAAAACAAAAATAAACAAATGGGTCCTAATGAAACTTGAAAGCTTTTACACAGCAAAGGAAACCATAAACAAGACCAAAAGACAACCCTCAGAACGGGAGAAAATATTTGCAAATGAAGCAACTGACAAAGGATTAATCTCCAAAATTTACAAGCAGCTCATGGAGCTCAGTATCAAAAAAACAACCCAATCCAAAAATGGGCAGAAGACCTAAACAGACATTTCTCCAAAGAAGATATACAGACTGCCTACAGACACATGAAAGAATGCTCAACATCATTAATTATTAGAGAAATGCAAATCAAAACTACAATGAGATATCCTCTCACACTGGTCAGAATGGCCATCATGAAAAAATCTACAAACAATAAATGCTGGAGAGGGTGTGGAGAAAAGGGAACCCTCTTGCACTGTTGGTGGGAATGTAAATTGATATAGTCACCATGGAGACCAGTATGGAGGTTCCTTAAGAAACTACAAATAGAACTACCATACGACCCAGCAATCCCACTACTGGGCATATACCCTGAGAAAACCATAATTCAAAAAGAGTCATGTACCACACTGTTCACTGCAGCTCTATTTACAATAGTCAGGACATGGAAGCAACCTAAATGTCCATCAACAGATGAATGGATAAAGAAGACGTGGCACATATATACAATGGAATATTACTCAGCCATAAAAAGGAATGAAACTGGGTTATTTGTAGTGAGGTGGATGGACCTAGAGTCTGTCCTACAGAGTGAAGTAAGTCAGAAAGAGAAAAACAAATACCGTATGCTAACACATATATATGGAACCTAAGGAAAAAAATGGTCATGAAGAACTTAGGGGCAAGACGGGAATAAAGATGCAGACCTACTAGAGAATGGACTTGAGCATATGGGGAGTGGGAAGGGTAAGCTGGGACAAAGTGAGAGAGTGGCATGGACATATACACGCTACCAAACGTAAAATAGCTAGCTAGTGGGAAGCAGCCGCATAGCACAGGGAGGTCAGCTTGGTGCTTTGTGACCACCTAGAGGGGTGGGATAGGGAGGGTGGGAGGGAGGGAGGCACAAGAGGGAAGAGATATGGGGACATATGATATATGTATAACTGATTCACTTTGTTATAAAGCAGAAACTAACACACCATTGTAAAGCAATTATACTCCAATAAAGATGTTTAAGAAAAAGAAAAAAGGAGGGTCCATTCCCAACCCAGCTATCCTTTAGGAGAAATATGAAAAAAATCAGTCATACATGCTCATTGCCACACCTAAGAAAGGGCTCAGATATTCAGGATAACAAACAAAACAAATTGAAATTATACTTCAGTCTCCACTGTTCTTGTAGATAAAATGTCCAGAATACAGTAAAATTTTGAGATATGCATAGAGGCAAGAAAATGTGGCCCATGATCAACATAAAACAAGCAGAAGAACCAGATTCAGAAATGACTATTACTGAATTTAGCAGACAAGAACTTTAAAACTATTGTAAATATACTGTTTCTATAAATATAATGTATGTGTATGTGTATTTTGTAAGAGAAATGGAAACTCTCAAAAAACAAATGAAGTCCTAGAACTGAAAAATTCAAAAATACAAAAAAAAAATCACTGAGTGGGCATAACATCAGATTTGGACACTACAAAAGAAAGGATCAGTGAACTGAAATACAGGACAATCGAAATTATCCAAATGGGGCTGGATGGTGAGGCAAAGTGACTAAGAAAGGGCAAAAGAGAACTTCTGGAGATAAACCATTCTATATCTTGATTGTGGTGGTGTAACTTGGGTATATCTATTTGGCCAAAGTCATAAAATTGCGCACTTCAAATGGGTGCATTTTACTGTATGCATCAATAAGTTATACCTTAATAAAGTTGACTTAAAAATACATAGAGGGGGGCTTCCCTGGTGGTGCAGTGGTTGAGAGTTCGCCTGCCAATGCAGGGGACACGGGTTCGTGCCCCGGTCCGGGAAGATCCCACAGGCCGCGGAGTGGCTGGGCCCGTGAGCCATGGCCACTGAGCCTGCGTGTCTGGAGCCTGTGCTCCGCAACGGGAGAGGCCACAGCAGTGAGAGGCCCGCGTAACGCAAAAAAAAAAAAAAAATACATAGAGGGGCTTCCCTGGTGGCACAGTGGTTGAGAGTCCACATGCCAACACAGGGGACACGGGTTCGAATACTGGGCTGGGAAGATCCCACATGCCGCGGAGCAACTAAGCCCGCATGCCACAACTACTGAGCCTGAGCTCTAGAGCCCATGAGCCACAACTACTGAAGCCCGTGTGCCTAGAGCCTGTGTTCCACAACAAGAGAAACCACTGCAATTAGAAGCCCGCAAAGTCTGCGCACTGCAGAGAAGAGTGGCCCCCCTACTCGCTGCAATTAGAGAAAGCAAAGACGCAGCAACAAAGACCCAGTGCAGCCAAAAATAAATAAATAAAATAAATTTATATAAAAAATACATAGAAACTGAGTAGTGTTTCTGAAAGTTGTGTCCTGCAGGCCAATCACTGGTCTGCTTGCCCTGAGATACACTCCTCTTTACCCTTCTCTGCTCTCCATCACAGGGGTGCTGACTCCTCTAGGCTGCTTCCCAGGCTCCCAAGTCAGCTGATTACCAGCAATGAGCAGCCAGTAGGAGGCACTGGTGGATGAGTAGCTGGAGGAGGGGAGGAAGCCGGGGCACTTTCTCCCTCTTCTTGTGTTCTGTATGGTGGCTTTAGCAACCAGCTGCATCTCTTCTTTACACCTAGCTCCCAACATGCTGACTCACAATAGTTCCAGGTGATCCTGGCCCCTGGGTTCTAGTAAAATCACCTCTCTCCTGTGTCCCTCCAGCCAAGGGACAGATGGTAGCTGCTTCCTGCTGATGCTAATTTCTGAGCCACCTCAGTTCCCTGTTTGCCTTCACAGCTCTTCCATCACTTGTGTAACCAGTTTCCTGTATTATATTTCCTCTATTTTAAATACTTAGAGTAGTTTCTGTTTCCTGATTGGATATTGACAGATACACACTTGCTGCAAGAAAGCAGATGCCCTACTCCAGCCAGATGCCTCATATTTACATAAGGAGAAGGAACAGTTAGAGGCAATCTGTGTTTTAGTGTGAGCAATGCCCAGAGCCAGAGAAACATATGAACCAGAAGGGTTGTTTTCATGCCCTACAAATAGGACCTAGTTATGTATCAGGGCAGAACCACTATTAAATCATCCCACCCTTGCTCCCACCATCCCAACCTTTCTCAGTTTCCTGGGACCACAAAATGGTATCTGTGAAGATTACTCTCCATAGTGTGGGCTGGCAGGCCCTGATGTGGAGCTGGGCATTTCTCAGGCTGGCTTTCCCATTCTCACAAAGGCAACAGGAGCCGAAGAGTGTTCCTGCCTGAACTTTGGTTCTGCTCTCTGATACGCTCCCAGGGATCTCCACACAGATGGAGCCAGTTAAACTCTATTCCTTATTTGCAAGTTGTAGTAGAGACTAGGATGTGTTCACTGAACTCCATCTACTTTTTTCCCCCCTGGGCACTCAGCCAGAGCACATTTCCCAACTTCCCTTGCAGGTAGGTTGGGCCATGAGACTGGATTTTGGTCAATGAAATGTGCTAAGGAGTAACAAACATCACTTCCTGACCAGACTCATACAAATCTCCCTGGTACAGTCAAAAAGTGGAAACAACCCAAATGTCCATCAACTGATGAATGAATAAATAAAATGTGGTCCATCGGGACAATGGAATATTAGTCAGCCATAAAAAAGGAAGAAGTACTGACACATGCTACAACATGGATGAACCTTGAAAACATTTTGCTAAGTGAAAGAAGCCAGTCACAAAAGATCACATATTATATGATTCCATTTATATGAAGTGTCCAAAATAGGCAAATTCAGAGGCAGAAAATAGACGAGTGGTTTCCTAGGGCTAGGGAGTGAGGTGGGGGAATAGGGAGCAACTGCTAATGGATTGCCAAAATAGATTAGGGGCTTTTTAGGGCTGGGGAGAGAGGTTAGTGGAAAATGGCGGGGAGGGGTGGCTGGTAATAGGTTCACGGTTTTGGGGGCAGGGATGATGGCAATGCTCTAAAATTGATTATTGTGATGCTTATACAACTTCGAGAATATATTAAAAACCACTGACTTGTACACTTTAAATGGGTGAATTGTAATGGTATGTGAATTATATCTCAATAAAGCTGTTACAAAACACACAAAACATCCCTGGCAATTCACCACGCTCTCTCTTGTCGTTTGTCTGAAAGGAGATCTCAGGAACTAAGAGAGGGAAGAACGTGAAGATGCAAAGAGACTAGATTATCAAGCAATCACCTCAAGAAGAGACTGCCCAACGAGGATACACCCACCTTGGAATGCTGCATAAGTGGAAAAAAACACAACTTTATGTTAAGTCGCTGAAACTGTGACGCCATTTGTTATAGCAGTTACCCTACCCTGACTAATACCAAGTCAACAACACTAAGAAGGCACGGGTTTCCTCAGTGAGAAAGATCAACTCCCCACTGACTCTGCATCGAAACTTGCTTGACAGACACCTGGGATCCCCCACTACGAAGACTTCCGTCACCACTGACCCTGACCTAGAGTATGCAGCCCTACAGTTTTCTGAATTCCCTGCTTTGGGCCCTGCCTTACTTCAATGGTTATCTTTGAATGGTGGTATTACCAGTAATCGTGTTTTTATATTTATCTGTATACACTGAATATGTATGATTTAGTTGTCTTTGTTTTTACGCATACAGAGAAAAAATACAGTAGATCTGCTTTCTACTACCAAACCCTTAACTGTAGCACCCAGGTACTCATTATATGGATCTCCTCCAACTATATGCCACAGCTGTGATCATTTAGCCATTTATTCTTTCATCCACTCAATAAAACTTACTGAGCACCTACTATGTGGTATGGGGTAGACAATGGCCTAGTATACCATGGCCCCTGCTCCCCTCTGGCTTACAATCTAGGGGGAGGGAATGGTAAATATTAAACATGTAAACACAGATAAGTGAGTGCTACGAAGGAACAGAGCAAGTGCTGTGAGAATGAATAATAGCATCGTTTTTAGATGTGGTATTCTTTGCAATATCAACCTCTCTCAGAAAGGGACATTTAAACTAGGCCTTGAAGTGCCATTTGGGACAACGTGGATAGACCTAGAGGGTATTATGATAAGTAAAAGAAGTCAGAGAAAGACAAATCCTGTATGATTTCACTTGTATGTGGAATCTAAGAAAACAAATCAACAAACATAACCAAACAGATAGAGACTCACAGATACAGAGAACAAACAGGTGGTTTCCAGCAGGGAGGGGATGAGTGAAATAGGTGAGGGAGATTAAGAGGTACAAACTTCCAGTTCCAAAATAAACGAGTCATGGGGATGAAATGTACAGCATGGGGAAGAGTCAATAACTCTGTAATACCTTTGTACGGTGACAGATGGTAACTAGATTTATCATGCTGACCATTTTGTAACACAGAGAAATATTGAATCACTATGTTGTGCACCTGAAACTAACAGTGTTGTAGGGTCAGTTATACTTCAATTTAAAAAACATGTAGACACTGGGTGGAAACACATCAAAATGCTAATGGAGGTTATCTCTGGGGGCTGGGGATTATGGGTGATTGCTATTCTTTATGCTTTTATGCATTTCTAGTTGTCTGCAATGCACATGTATTGCCTGTAAAATTAGAAAGAAGACAATAAATGTAAAAAATTAATAAAAGATAAAGGTCAATAAGCAAACAAACAAGACGCTGAAGAATACACAGACTCAGTTAGGTAACAATGAGCATTCCAGACCAAGGAAACAGCTTGTGCAAACACGCACAGGGAAGAACAGTGTGCTGCTCTTAAGAACGGAAGGCAGGTGAGGATGGCTCTAGGGCAGTGAACTAGGAGGTGCAGGACGGGAGGCAAGGCAGGGCCAGGCCTCCCCGTCAAGGGACTTCTACCCAGCAGAACTGAGAAGTCAGTCACTAAGTTCAACGTGTTACTCCAAACGGCTTTCCAGATCCTAGCTCTTCCCAAGAAGCCTTCCCCAAATACCATCACTGAAGATGACACAACACTGGGGGCTGGGATTCTCTGCTGGGAAATAGAAGGGAAATTAACATTTATCCAGCATCTCCTATGTCCCAGGAACTGTGATAAGTTTTTTTTTTTACTTATGATATTCTTATTTAATTCTTAAAACCATCTCATTAATTCCCATTAACCTCATTTCTTCCACAGTGGTTCAGTCCATGGTTTTGTGGGCTGTAAACAGCAGAATCGTTTTGAAATATTTCTCAAACCACTCCAAAGTTAAATGCTCTCTAGACAACCAACTCCTAGTCAGCTAAGAGCTATGGGCAACATATATACAATGGAACATTACTCAGCCAAAACAAAGAAAACAGAAACAGACTCAGATTTCGAAAACAAAATGCAGGGGGAGGGATAAATTAGGAGTTTGTGATTAACACACACACACTACTATATATAAAATAGATAACCAATAGGGGCCTACTGTATAGGACAGGGAATTCTACTCAATATTCTGTGATAACCTATATAAGAATCTGAAAAAGAATGAATATATGTATATGTATAACTGAATCACTTTGCTATACACCTGAAACTAATATGACATCGTAAATCAACTATACTCCAATACCACTTTGAAAAAAGAGCTATGGGCAACTTTTTGGCTAAATTATGAGTAGTTTTTCTTATTTACTTTAAATAGCCATAATTTCTACAGACTAAGCCAGTAAGTCACCTCACATTTGCTATGTTGACTCCTCTGCAATCTTCCCCCACTCCAGGAGTTATGATGTGATGATCTGATATATGTATGCATTGTGAAATGATTACCACAAGTTATTTAACACATCCATCATCTCACATGGTTACTTTTTTGTGTGGTGGGAACACTTAAGATCTACTCTCTTAGCAAATTTCAAGTATACAATACAGTATTACCAACTGTATAGTCACCATGCTGTACATTACTTTCCCAGAACTCATTCATCTTATAACTAAAGTTTGTACCCTTTGACCAACATCTCCCCATTTTTCCCTATCCACCAGCCCCTGGCAATCCCCATTCTACAATCTGGTTCTATAAGCTTGAAAATTTTAGATTCTGCATATAAATGAGATCATACAATATTTGTCTTCCTTTGTCTGGCTTATTTTACTTGGCATAATGTCCTCCAGGTACATCCATGTTTTTGCAAATGGCAGGATTTCCTTCTTTTTTACAGCTTAATAATATTTCATTGCGCACACACACATACACACCCCACATTTTCTTTAGCCATCTGTTGACCGACACTTTGGTTGTCTCCATACCTTGGCTATTGTGAATAATGCTGCAATGAACAGGGGAGTGCAGATATCTCTTCGAGATACTGATTTCATTTCCTTTGGATATATACCCAGAAGTGGGGTTGCTGGACCATATGGTAGTTCTATTTTTAATTTTTTGAAAAACCTCCACACTGTTTTTCATAATGGCTGAACCAATTTACATTCCCACCAACAGTGTACAAGTGTTCCCCTTTCTCCACACTCTCACCAACACTTACCTGTGAGTTCTTTATATATTTTGAATATGAACTGCTTATCAGGTACCTGATTTGCAAATATTTTCTCCCACTCAGTAGGTTCCTTTTCATTTTGTTGATGGTTCTTTTGCTGTACAGAAGCATTTGAATCTGATGTAGTCCCAACTGTTTATTTTGCTTTTATTGTTTATGTTGCTTTTGTTGCCTCTGCTTTTGATGTCACAGCCAAAAAAAATCAGTGTTGAGGACAATGTCAATGAGTTTTTCCCTATGTTTTCTTCTAGAAGTTTTATGGTTTGACGTCTTAGATATAAATCTATAATCTATTTCAAGTTAATTTTTGCATATGGTATAAGATAGGATCCAATTTTATTCTTTTGCATGTGAATATACAGTTTTGCCAACACCATTTATTGAAAAGACTATCTTTTCTCCGTTATGTATTCCTGGTGCCCTGTCAAAGATTAGTTGACTGTGTGTGTGTGGACTTATCTCTGGGCTCTCTATTCTTTCCACTGGTCTATGTGTCTGTATCATTTTGCCAGTATCATATCGTTTTGATTACTATAGCTTTGTAATACATATAGTTTGAAATCAGGAAGTATGATACAGCTTTGTTCTTCTTTCTCAAGATTACTTTGGCTCTTTGGGGGTCTTGTGAGGTTCTACACAAATTTTAGGATTTTTTTTCTATTTCTGTGGAAAATGCACAGAATTTTGATAGACATTCTGTAATCTTTTTATATCACACTAGGTAACCTCCCCATTTGAATTAAGAAGTAAAAGGAGGGGATAAATGAAGAAGGAACCAAACTTTTATTAACAGCCATCTAGCTGCCAGGGGCTGTGCAGGCCACCTGCATGTGGTGTATCTCATTTAATCCATACCATAGGGATCTCCAACCTGGTTTACAGATGAGCAAACTCAGGCTTAAGGAGTTTAATTACCTTGTCAACATCATATTGCTGGTAAGTGATTCAAACATCAAAGCATATGCTCTTTTCACAACCAGAATGACTCCCTATAAAGCAGTGCTCTCACGCAAGGCTGATTTTGTCCCTAGGGGACACCTGGCAATGTCTGTAGACACTTCTGGTTGTCACAGCTTGGGGGTCGGGTTGCTACTGGCACCTAGGGCAGAAAGACTGGGAGGTTGCTAAACTTCCTACAATACATATGATGGCCTCCCAAACAGAGAATTACGCAGCTCTAGTTGGCACTAGTGCAAAGTTGAAAAACCTGTTATAATTAACTCTGAATTTTACTAAACACTATTCTTTTTTCTACAAATATTGTTTCTACTCAAACAAACCCTGTCTCACTCAAAATCATCACCTCAGAGGACCATTACTCATCCCAGCGATGTTCTCATACTAACAGCACTTTTATCAACATTGCTTTATGAAACTTCTTCCTGTAAACTATCTTCCTTGGCGGCACATCTCTGTATTTTCCTAGTAGTTTTGATATGTGGAAATGGTCAAAAGTTTTCTCTTAAACTTGGTAAAAATACGGGTAACCAAGCTACACAGTAATAGTCACAGCCTCAGCCACAGCCAAACACCTGCTTCCTGCCAGGATTACTCCCTGGAAAGCTTACTGCAAGGTAGATGTTAGTATCCCATTTCACGTATGAGGAAGGTATGGCTTCAGGAGATTTAGTGGCTTGACCATGGCCAGAAGACTTAAGTATAGGAGCTGGAATTCAAACCCAAGTCTGTTTGCCTTCAAAGCCCACAGTAATGATACTGATTTCCTATATACCGTGTTAGCTGACTCTTAAAGCAATCCTGAAAGGAAAAAATCCCTCCCAATGATACAATGATATTCTGAATAATGGCAGCATTGTCCAAGGCAGAGCACTGCAGCATGATTAATATGAAGAGAACAAGTTCACCTGTCTGTATAACTTCAAGTATGTAATACATACACACGTGATTACATTTTGAAATCACACGGTAACTTGAGTCACCCCTAACGAGCTCTCTCCTTTAGCACAAAGCCCTTCCACTGACACACAACTAAGTCAGTAAATGAAGGAAGGACAAAAGAAAGGGAACTGAAGCAGGAATTTGACAGAAAAGGTAGATAACATAGGCTCAAAGAGGCCAGCGGGGAGGAAGGAGGACAGATGGAAGTGGTAAGTTCTTTGGATAAATATGTTTCAAAAGGAAAATATGTATTATTGGCCAGGCCACTGCTCAGAAGATAAGATGGTCCACTTCTCAAAAAAAAAGCAACTGTTCTTTTGGTATAAAAAGTGTTTATTATGAAAGTGGCTTCAATATTCAGCTTCTGTCTGATGCTCTCAACACACATGAAAAAGTAGGACATACAACAGTATGGCCCTACAATTCCAAGAGGCCCATGGCGTATTTTAGTTGCCCATCGGGCAAACAAAATATAAGCTAAAGCTTTCTGGGAAGAGTTTCACTGATTATGCCATGATATGATTAAATTAGTGTTTAAATTGGGGAGCTCTGGTCCCAGAGCTCTTATTGACCAGCTATTTTATTTTGGGCCTTTGCCTTTCTTTCTTGCCCCTCTCTAAAATAAAGGATTTAGACTACATCAGGGGTCCCCAACCCCCAGGCCGTGGACCAGTACCGGTCCTTGGCCTGGTAGGAACCGGGCCACACAGGAGGTGAGCGGTGGACGAGTGAGTGGAGCTTCATCTGCCGCTCCCCACCGCTCACATTACCGCCTGAACCGTCACCCTTCCCCACCGCCTCCCTGGTTCATTGAAAAACTGTCTTCCATGAAACCAGTCCCTGGTGCCAAAAAGAGTGGGGACCGCTGGACTACATGATTCCTTGTAAATTCACAGATTTTGTGCTTCTCCTCACTGCCAGGAAAACAATCACCACAAATATGTATCCTTCTTTTGCAACATGGTTTTAGGTAGCTGAAGGCAAATAAACTATAAAAGTAGGGCTATGTAAACCAGACAAAGTATCACATTATACTGCTTCTATGTGGAATCTAAAAAAATGATACAAATCAACTTATTTACAAAACACAAATAGACCCACAGACACAGAAAACAAATTTATGGTTACCACAGGGAAAAGGTGGGGAGGGATAAATTAGGAGTTTGGGATTAACAGATACACAGTACTATATATAAAATAGATAAACAACAAGGACCTACTGAATAGCACAGGGAACTATACTCAATATTTTATAATAACCCATAATGGAAAAGAATCTGAAAAAGAATATATATATGGATATACATATACATATATACGTGTATATATATATATATATACACGTATATATGTGTGTGTATATATACATATATATATATATATGTAAAATCACTTTGCTGTACACCTGAAACTGACACAACATTGTAAACCAACTATACTTCAATTAAAAAAATAGAAAAAAAGTAGGGTGATGTCATCATTTTCCTACTCTTTACAAACATGTAATAAAAAATGGCTATTTAGATAAATATATGGCGAGATCACACAGTGAATATAAACAAAAGAAACCAAAAAAAAGGAGGCTGGTGGCTACTGCAGAGACAACAAGCTCTCACCGTCCCTCCACCTGAGCAATGACCTGGCTGGGCACCCCAGAGGCCAAGGATGAGCTGACTGCTGTAGGTTCTGTAACAAGCCTGAAGACCCTTTGGTGTGGGCTGGATTCAGTAACTTTCATCTAATATTCCCCCCACACACACATTTCTAGGGCCCACAGAGTATCTTCCTCTCTCCATCACTCCCCTTAACTCACTTACAGAGAGACACATCATATTCCAATAAATGTGTCACACATTCAGTTTCCCTTCCATTGCTGAGTAATTCAATGAGTTCAATTTTGCCAGGGCTGGCAGTCTGGACCCAAAGATGCAGGGAGTAGAATATGAGTACACTCCTGCTTTGAGACAGGCGAGTTTTGTTATTTTTAAACCCAGGACTTTGATTCTGTTATTCTTCTTCCAGGCCATGCCTCTGCCTGCTGCCTGGATCCCTGGTCAGGATCTTCTGGCTGCATTAGCATATCTAATAAAATCCTGTCTGTAAAAGTAACAGCAACTAAAAACTGTTCATAAAGGTTCCATGCCATTGGGAGGCAAGCAATTTAACAGCTCAGTGGAAACTTGAAGTAGCTTTGAATGGGCTTCTAAGGCAGTGAAAGGGAACCTATCAGGAAAAGATGCCGACTCAAGGCAGCTTTCCTAATACAGGGAGCCCTTGCCTAATACAGGAAGGGTCAAATCATTCATCACTGTCAACTTTTAGTAACACTGATGGCCATCATTTGTTCCACTTCCTAAGAGTTAATGGTCAACTGTAATGCAGGAAAATTCATTATTTGCCCATCACTATATTCCCCTTTACAGAAACACGGTATCTCTATAAACTTTCTCAAAACTGCACCTAATGTGAAATCCTGTGACTCTGCTGACAGCTGGCCAAATTATACCTAAAGCAAAGATGTGAAATTCAGGATCAGATTCCATGTATAAATGAAGTAAATATTTCAATTCTACTGAAAATCCCTCGTTGGTTGGAGAAAATGAGGTTCTTGGCACTGAGGAGGCCAACTTCAATATACATATTTGTGGTGACTGTTCTCCTGGCAGTGAAGAGAAGGACTGTCTAATAGGGAGCCAGCAGACTAGAAGGAAAACACCCATCATCAGAAAGGTGTCTATCTGGCAAGCAATCCCAGCCATTCTGCTTCCAAATGGGAAACATGTACCCTCTAGGAATCACTTCATCCTGCCACACCCGGTTCTCTTAGATACTGATTTTCCATTTCAAAATATGTTTTATTCTTTCATTACTTTGAGTGGATGGTAATCAGATAATTTCGTTCTGCTTGACAACCATTATCTCTGCTTGGTCCGGGAAAAGACTTGGTGATGAGCACTTTAAAAAGCCCTCTTAGTTTTAATTTAATGAACCATTTTTTAAAATAGCACTTAAAGTGTGCCAGGCATTCTTCCAGAAACTTCACCACTGATAAGTCATTAATCCTTCTTAAGTCAAGGACCGACCAAGTATAACTCAAGTATAAATAAAAGCAGAACCCACTACTCTGGGGGAAGAGAGTTACAAAACTTTTTTTTTCAGGCTTAAGGAAGATGCCCTTCCCAATGTTCCCTGCCTTGAGATGTTGAGTTTAAAGACTGCTGGGGAGGGCTTCCCTGGTGGCGCAGTGGTTGAGAGTCCGCCTGCCGATGCGGGGGACGCGGGTTCGTGCCCCGGTCCGGGAGGATCCCACATGCCGCGCCATGGCCGCTGGGCCTGCGCTCCGCAGCGGGAGGGGCCGCAGCAGTGAGAGGCCCGCGTACCGCAAAAAAAAAAAAAAAAAAAAAAAAGACTGCTGGGGAGAGAGAAAGCACATTTTCATAGAGACCATGAACCCCTCCGCCAAAAAGAATCCAAATCCCGACTACCACTATTTGCCAGTATCTAGTACTGCAGGACACAAGCACGTGCTACGTACCCAACAGAAATGTGTCCGTATGTGTGCAAAAATCATGCACAAGAATGCTCACAGCAGGACTGTGCTTAGTATCCCCAAACTGGAAACAACCTAAAGGTCTATCAGCAGTAAAATGGATAAATCATTTGTGGCATATCCACACAATGAAATATTCCACAGCAAGGAGAAAGAATGAACTAGTGACACATCCAACAGCATGGACGAATCTCACAAACACAACACTGAGTGAAGGAAGCCAGACACAAAACAGTACGTACTGTGTGATTCCATTTATACAAAGTTGAAGGACAGGAAAAACTCATCTATGGAGACAGAGGTTACAATATATGAATAACGGCTGCCTATGGAGGGGTGGGGACTACCTGCAGAGGGGCACAAAGGTACTTTCTGGGGGGGTTGGAAATGTTGTATATTTTGATAGGGGTGTTGTTTACATGTGTAGATCTATTAAAACTCATCAATTTGTATAAAGATCTACGCATTTCACTGTCTGTGCATTTTACACACTTCAATATAAAAGAGAGATGTAGCCTCATATGCATTACAAGAAACCCGAAGCCATGGGCTTCTGTGTTGCTGCTGTCGGGCACGTGCTGCCAGTGGCAGGTCCACAATCTATAGCTTAACCCAGCTGCTGAAGCAAAGAAAAGCCTCTGAGAAATCAGACCCAAAAGTCCTCTAACTCGGGTTACCATCGACCCTCACTATATTCATTCCCTGAGGAAGATGTTGGCCATGGAAGGTTGATAAGAAGGTGCCGGAACTCTTTGGTTCTCAAACCATGTTTGAATATCCTCCCAGAGTTTTTTGCCATGTGATTCAAATATGACCAATTCCTAGCCCCAGCAGAGGACAGGCCCAGTGGGAAGTGTATTTGGGCGTGGTTCTCACCATGTTCCCCTAATGCCACCCCTCCTCCTGTATCTTACTGGGGAGAAAGAGTGACTGTAGGACTAAGACATTTAGGCAGCTCAGATTTTGTGAAATTGGATGTGTCAGACTCCTAGTTATCCTCCAAATCCATAGTAGCCGAGTTTGAACGGGCACATGGCCACCCAGCTAGCGACTACATTTCCCAGCTTCCCTTACAGCTAGATAGGGATCATGTGACTATGTTCTCACCAACAGAAAGTCAGTGGAAGTGGCATGTGCCAATTCTACTTGCTTTAAAGGAAACTGCTTGCCCTGGGCTTCTACTCTTTACTCCTTTCATTAGGCTGGAACACAGAGTAGCAGTGACCTAGCTTCAACTAGAAGAGGACAACACTTCTGGGAATGAAAGAGCTACAAAATGGTCAGAAGCTAGGTCCCTGAACAACTCCTGGGGCAGTACTATGCCACTAGCCTGGCCCACTCACCTCTAGACTGTTATGTAAAAGAGAAATTTCGATCTGATTTAAATCACTGCATTTGGGGGCTCTTTACTACAGCATCTTAGCTGACACCCCTAGCAATAAGCTTTTGAGGTTCATGGTCTCCAGGCAGGAATTTCCAAGTCTCACATACTCTACCTGGCCCAGTAATTTGTACTCCAAAGTTCAGATTATACTAGTACATAAAGACAGCACCCTCTTTCCCCATCATACAACGTTAATCCTGTTGTTAAACCTGCCCCCACCCACCCAGCCTACAAGCCACTCTCAGCTCCTTACTTGTGTACACAAGGTCCTTTCAAGACACGGTCCCACCCTCCACACCCTGCTCACTGCAGACATTTACTTCACCTACATCTCATGTTCTGGATGTTCCCAGAAGGCAAAATGCACATGAAGAACTATCTGCTCACACTTCTGGCCAAGTGGAATGGCCTTTTCACCACTCCCATCCCACATTCTATCCCGCCCATGAGGCAATTTTTTACTAAATCATAAAAACCCAGCCCCAGGGCTCCCCTGGTGGCACAGTGGTTAAGAGTCCTCCTGCCTATGCAGGGGACACGGGTTCGATCCCTGGCCCAGGAAGATCCCACATGCCATGGAGCAACTAAGCTCGTGCGCCACAACTACTGAGCCTGCGCGCTTAGAGCCCGCAAGCCACAACTACTGAAGCCTGTGTGCCCAGAGCCTGTGCTCTGCAACAGGAGAAGCCACCGCAATAAGAAGCCCATGCACCACAATGAAGAGTGGCCCCCGTTCACCACAACGAGAGAAGGCCCACACACAGCAACGAAGAGCCAGTACAGCCAAAAATTTTAAAAACCAAATAAATTAATTAATTAAAAAAAAAACCAACCCAGCCCCACCCAGGTGTCTGCTCCTCTGATGAGATGGGGCTGGGAGATGCTCTCCTCAGCTCCTTGCCTGGGTGGGCAAGTCAGGCTCTAGGGCCAACAGAAATCCTCGTTTGAGGGTCCCACCGAGTTCCATGGTCAGAGTGCGGCAGCTGAGCAGAGCGGCTGCTTGGGACTACTGCTCAGGCGCTGCAGAAAGCCTTCTTGGAATGTGACATGTTATCACTTTGGGACCGTTAGCTAGCTGCTCCTGACGTGGCCACAGGAAGGCTCAGACTGTCCTAGTCCCTGAACTGAAGAGAACCAACACTGTTAGCATATCTCTCATCACCATGAATGCAAGGTATTTCAATGAAGAGTATCAGGAGGACATCTACAAATCCCAGACCAGCATGTGCAAGCTCTGAGGAATGCTGGAATAACCCAATGTATGTGGGTGACCGTTGGAGACAGCTGAGACAGAGCTACAAAAGGGCAGTGGCTGACACCCAACTCATAGCCCACGTTCTCCAGCCGTGTGGCTGACAGGGTCTTGGTGCTCCGGCCGGCTGTCAGGCCTGAGCTTCTGAGGTGGGAGAGCCGAATTCAGGACATTGGTCCACCAGAGACCTCCCGGCCCCATGTAATATCAATCGGCAAGAGCTCTCACCAATTTCCCCGTCTCAACCCTAAGAACCAGCTCCACTCAATGACCAGGGAGCTACAGTGCTGGACAGCCCATGCCAAACAACTAGCAAGACAGGAACACAACCCCACTGATTAGCAGAGAGGCTGCCTAAAATCATAGTAAGTTCACAGACACCCCAAAACACACCACCGGACGTGGTCCTGCCCATCAGAAAGACAAGATCCAACCTCATCCACCAGAACACAGGCACCAGTCCCCTCCACCAGGAAGCCTACACAACCCACTGAACCAACCTTACGCACTGGGGGCAGACATCAAAAACAAGGGTAACTACGAACCTGCAGCCTGCAAAACGGAGACCCCAAACACAGTAAGTTAAGCAAAACGAGAAGACAGAGAAATACACAGCAGATGAAGGAGCAAGGCAAAAACCCACCAGACCAAACAAATGAAGAGGAAATAGGCAGTCTACCTGAAAAAGAATTCAGAATAATGATAGTAAAGATGATCCAAAATCTTGGAAATAGAATAGACAAAATGCAAGAAACGTTTAACAAGGATCTAGAAGAACTAAAGAGCAAACAAACAGTGATGAACAACACAATAAATGAAATTAAAAATTCTCTAGAAGGAATCAACAGCAGAATAAGTGAGGCAGAAGAATGGATAAGTGACCTGCAAGATAAAACAGTAGAAAAAACAACTGCAGAGCAGAATAAAGAGAAAAGAATGAAAAGAATTGAGGACAGTCTCAGAGACCTCTGGGACAACATGAAACTCACCAACATTCGAATTATAGGGGTCCCAGAAGAAGAAAAGAAAAAGAAAGGGTCTGAGAAAATATTTGAGGAGATTATACTTGAATACTTCCCTAATATGGGAAAGGACACAGTCAATCAAGTCCAGGAAGCACAGAGTCCCATACAGGATAAATCCAAGGAGAAACTCGCCAAGACACATTAATCAACTATCAAAAATTAAATACAGGACTTCCCTGGTGGTGCAGTGGTTAAGAATCTGCCTGCCAATGCAGGGGACACGGGTTCGAGCCCTGGTCCGGGAAGATCCCACATGCCGCAGAGCAACTAACCCCCACGTGCCACAACTACTGAGCCTGTGCTCTAGACCCTGCAAGCTACAACTACTGAGCCAGTGTGCTGCAACTACTGAAGCCCGCGTGCCTAGAGCCCATGCTCCACAACAATGAGAAGCCCGCGCACAGCAACGAAGTGTAGCCCCCGCTTGGCGCAAATAGAGAAAGCCTGCATGCAGCAATGAAGACCCAACGCAGCCAAAAATAAATTTTAAATAATAATAATTAAATAAAAAGAAAAAATATTAAAAAAGCAACGAAAAGCAACAAATAACATACAGGGGAATCCCCATAATGTTAACAGCTGATCTTTCAACAGAAACTCTGCAAGCCAGAAGGGAGTGACAGAACATTCTTAAAGTGATGAAAGGGAAAAACCTACAACCAAGATAACTCTACCCAGCAAGGATCTCATTCAGATTTGACAGAGAAATTAAAACCCTTACAGACAAGCAATAGTTTGGAGAATTCATCACCACTAAACCAGCTTTACAACAAATGCTAAAGGAACTTCTCTAGGCAGGAAACACAAGAGAAGGAAAAGACCTACAATAACAAACCCAAAACAATTAAGAAAATGGTCATAGGAACATATCGACAATTCCCTTAAATGTAAATGGATTAAATGCTCTAACCAAAAGACACAGACTGGCTGAATGGATACAAAAACAAGACCCGTATATGTGCTGTCTACAAGAGACCCATTTCAGACCTAGGGACACATACAGACTGAAAGTGAGGGGATGGAAAAAGATATTCCATTCAAATGGAAATCAAAAGAAAGCTGGAGTAGCAATTCTCATATCAGACAAAACAGACTTTAAAGACTATTACAAGAGACAAAGAAGGACACTACATAATGATCAAGGGATCGATCCAAGAAGAAGATATAACAATTGTAAATATTGATGCACCCAACATAGGAGAACCTCAATACATAAGGCAAATGCTAACAGCCATAAAAATGGAAATCGACAGGAACACAGTAATAGTAGGGGACTCTAAAACCCCACTTTCACCAATGGACAGATCATCCAAAATGAAAATAAATAAGGAAACACAAGCTTTAAATGATACATTAAACAAGATGGACTTAATTGATATTTATAGGACATTCCATCCAAAAACAACAGAATACACTTTCTTCTCAACTACTCATGGAACATTCTCCAGGACAGACCATATCCTGGGTCACAAATCAAGCCTTGGTAAATTTAAGAAAACTGAAATCATATCAAGTATCTTTTCCGACCACAATGCTATAAGACTAGATATCAATTACAGGAAAAAAAGTGTAAAAAACACAAACATATGGAGGCTAAAAAATATGCTATTAAATGAACAAGAGATCACTGAATAAATCAAAAAGGAAGTCAAAAAATGCCTAGAAACAAATGACAATGAAAACACGATGACCCAAAACCTATGGGAGGCAGCAAAAGCAGTTCTAAGAGGGAAGTTTATAGCTATACAAGCCTACCTTAAGAAACAAGAAACATCTCAAATAAACAAGTAACCTTACACCTAAAGAAATCAGAGAAAGAAGAACAAAAGAAACCCAAAGTTAGCAGAAGGAAAGAAATCATAAAGATCAGATCAGAAATAAATGGAAAACAAATGAAGGAAACGATGGCAAAGATCAATAAAATTAAAAGCTGGTTCTTTGAGAAGATAAACAAAATTGATAAACCATTAGCCAGACTCATCAAGAAAAAAAGGGGGAAGACTCAAATCAATAGAATTAGAAATGAAAAAGGAAAAGTAACAACTGACACTGCAGAAATACAAAGGATCATGAGAGATTACTACAAGCAACTCTATGCCAATATAATGGACAACCTGGAAGAAATGGACAAACTCTTAGAAAAGCACAACCTTCCGAGACTGAACCAGGAAGAATCAGAAAATATGAACAGACCAATCAGAAGCATTGAAATTGAAACTGTGATTAAAAACCTTCCAACAAACAAAACCCCAGGACCCGATGGCTTCACAGGCGAATTCTATGAAACATTTAGAGAAGAGGTAACACCTATCCTTCTCAAACTCTTCCAAAATATAGCAGAGGGAGGAACACTGCCAAACTCATTCTATGAGGCTACCATCACCCTCATACCAAAACCAGACAATGATGTCACAAAAAATGAAAACTACAGGCCAATATCACTGATGAACATAGATGCAAATACCCTCAACAAAATACTAGCGAACAGAATCCAACAGCACATTAAAAGGATCATACACCATGATCAAGTGGGTTTTACCCCAGGAATGCAAGGATTCTTCAATAAACGCAAATCCATCAATGTGATAAACCATGTTAACAAACTGGAGTAGAAAAACCATATGATCATCTCAATAGATGCAGGAAAAGCTTTTGACAAAATTCAACACCCACATATGATAAAACCCTCCAGAAAGTAGGCATAGAGGGAACTTACCTCAACATAATAAAGGCCATATATGACAAACCCACAGCCAACATCGTTCTCAATGGTGAAAAACTGAAAACATTTCCACTGAGATCAGGAACAAGACAAGGTTGCCCACTCTCACCACTATTATTCAGCATAGTTTTGGAAGTTTTGGCTACAGCAATCAGAGAAGAAAAAGAAATAAAAGGAATCCAAATTGGAAAAGAAGAAGTAAAACTGTCACTGTTTGCAGATGATCTGATATGATACACAGAGAATCCTAAAGATGCTACCAGAAAACGACTAGAGCTAATCAATGAATTTGGTAGACTAGCAGGATAAAAAATTAATGCACAGAAATCTCTTGCATTCTATACACTAATGATGAAAAATCTGAAAGAGAAATTAAGGCAACACTCCCATTTACCATTGCAAAAAATAAAATACCTAGGAATAAACCTACCTAAGGAGACAAAAGACCTGTGGGGAGAAAATTATAAGACACTGATGAAAGAAATTAAAGATGATACAAATAGATGGAGAGATATACCATGTTCTTGGATTGGAATTACCAACATTGTGAAAATGACTTTACTACCCAAAGCAATCTACAGATTTAATGCAATCCCTATCAAACTACCAATGGCATTTTTCACAGAACTAGAACAAAAAATTTCACAATTTGTATGGAAACACAAAAGATCCCGAATAGTCAAAGCAATCTTGAGAAGGAAAAATGGAGCTGGAGGAATCAGGCTCCTGGACTTCAGACTATACTACAAAGCTACAGTAATCAAGACAGTATGATACTGGCACAAAAACAGAAATACAGATCCATGGAACAGGACAGAAAGCCCAGAGATAAACCCACGCACATATGGTCACCTTATCTTTGACAAAGGAGGCAAGAATATACAAAGGAGAAAAGACAGCCTCTTAAATAAGTGGTGTTGGGAAAACTGGACAGCTACATGTAAAAGAATGAAATTAGAACACTTACTAACACCATCCACAAAAATAAACTCAAAACGGATTAAAGGCCTAAATGTAAGACCGGACACTATAAAACTCTTAGAGGAAAACATAGGCAGAACACTCTATGACATAAATCACAGCAAGATCCTTTTTGACCCACCTCCTAGAGAAAGGGAAATAAAAACAAAAATAAACACATGGGACCTAATGAAACTTCAAAGCTTTCTGCACAGCAAAGGAAACCATAAACAAGACGAAAAGACAACCCTCAGAATGGAAGAAAATATTTGCAAATGAAGCAACTGACAAAGGATTAATCTCCAAAATATACAAGCAGCTCATGCAGCTCAATATCAAAAAAATAAACCACCCAATCCCAAAATGGGCAGAAGACCTAAATAGACATTTCTCCAGAGAAGATATACAGATTGCCAACAAACACATGAAAGGATGCTCAACATCATTAATCATTAGAGAAATGCAAATCAAAACTACAATGAGGTATCACCTCACACGGGTCAGAATGGCCATCATCAAAAAATCTACAAACAAGAAATGCTGGAGAGAGTGTGGAGAAAAGGCAACCCTCTTGCACTGTTGGTGGGATGTAAACTGATACAGCCACTATGGAGAACAGTATGGAGGTTCGTTAAAAAACTAAAGATAGAACTACCATATGACCCAGCAATCCCACTACTGGGCCTTTACCCTGAGAAAACCATAATTCAAAAAGAGTCATGTACCACTATGTTCATTGCAGCACTATTTACAATAGGCAGGACATGGAAGCAACCTAAGTGTCCACTGACTGATGAATGGATAAAGAAGATGTGGCACATATATACAATGGAATATTACTCAGCCATAAAAGGAAACGAAATTGAGTTATTTGTAGTGAGGTGGATGGACCTAGAGTCTGTCCTACAGAGTGAAGTAAGTCAGAAAGAGAAAAACAAATACCCTATGCTAACACATATATATGGAATCTAAAAAAAATGGTTCTGAAGAACCTAGGAGCAGGACACGAATAATGACGCAGATGTGGAGACTGGACTTGAGGACACGGGGAGGGGGAAGGGTAAGCTGGGACAAGGTGAGAGAGAGGCATGAACTTATATACACTACCAAATGTAGAATGCATGGCTGGTGGGAAGCAGCTGCATAGCACAGGGAGATCAGCTAGGTGCTTTGTGACCACCTAGAGGGATGGGATAGGGTGGGTGGGAGGGAGACGCAAGAGGGAGGGGATATGGGGATATGTGTGTAACTATGGCTGATTCACTTTGTTATACAGCAGAAGCTAACGCACCACTGTAGAGCAATTATACTCCAATAAAGATGTTGGGGGAAAAAAAACCCAGCCCCAAAGACCCCAGAGAAGCTTCTTTAAAACCCCAAAGCAAAATGCCTTCCTCCCTCTATTATGCTTTGATATTCATTAAGATATTTATCATTCTGAGCTGTATGTATTTAGTTACATGTCTGATCTCAGAGCTAGAATATATGTTCCAAAGACAAAGTCCCTGAAGGTTAAGATCATGCCTTGTCCATTTTCTTAACTTTAGCATTCAGCTCATGATCTGGCTCATACTCAACGAGGGCTGAATGAAAGAAGGAGACAATTTAACAGCTGGCATATTTCAAAACTCTATACGCACATTATCACTCTTACCTATTCAGTGCAAATGCATAGTGGAACTTCATGTTATGCTGGTCAGCCAAATCACACGTTGGCAGCATTTCCAGTGTTTCTACCAGCTTCACCATTACATCATAGTCCTGTTGGCAAGAGGTCTCAAGGTGAGAAAGGCAGGAAACACAGCTCTTTGCAGGTTTTTCTGAACAGTTACGAACATGAGACCGCCTCAGCATTTAAATACAAGCCTTTCCCTACAGGCAACATTTAGTGACGTTAAAGCCCTTAAAAGAATAGCAGTGAGATTAAAAACAACAAGGTGGATGAGAGAGAAGACAGAGAAAGAATCCCTGCTATCAGAGGTCACAAAAGGACCGAGGAAAGGAAGTTAGATTCAAAGACGATAAAACAAAACAAATGAGCCCAGCAGCCAGGAAAAGCTACCACGTTTTGAGTGGAGGAGAGTTAACACCAGCAGGGCTATGGGTTAAAATGAACGGGACATAAACATGTACGAAATCTTACAGTTATTTGCCACGTAAAGGGGGGGGGAACACCCCAATCCTTCCTATTTTGTCAGAAACAATCACATTCATCTAAACCAGAATTTCTCAACCTTGGCACTACTGACATTTGGGGGCTGGGTCATTCTTTATGGTGGGGGCTCTGCTGTGTATCGTGGGATGTTAAGTGGCATCTGTGGCCTTGACCCACTAGATGCCAGGAGCACTTCCCCCTCCCTCCTCGAGTTGTGACAACCAAGAATGTCTCCAGATACTGCCACATGTCCCCCGCTTGAGAACCACAGCTCTAAACTGCAATAATTACCCAGGGAGAAATTGCTACTGTGTTTGTCTGAGCTGTGTTCCCTCCGAGCAGTGCCATCTGCTACCATTTCAGCTGGGCTCACAATCGTTCCGGGCCAACTCGCTGACAGCCAGCCACAGTTAGCAGATGAGGACTTCCCACTGAAATCTCACGTCTGTTTTGTGGCTTTACACCTCAATGCTGCTACCCAGGGATAGGGAAGGCAGAGTATTGCAAGAAGCTTCTGGCTCACCCTTGAGCCCAAGAGTCCCACCAACGGAAGGTTATAAAGAGGAGAGATGCATGAAAGCAAGGGCAGAAGGAAGCCAGCAACTCAACAGAAGAAAAACTTCAAAAAAGGTCATTCCCATTCTCTTGTTCCATGGGGCATAATTTAATCATCATAATTCCTAATAGCATCTGCTATTAAAATCAATTAGATGCATCTGTTTATCACCAGGGGCATGAGTTCCTTAAGTGGTTGACTCTGTTCTTGGTTCAGGTTGTAAACGGAAGCCTCCCTCGTTCAGATTTGAAGACCCATGGCCAACAACCTCCAATATGGCTTTGTAGAGTTCTGCAGATTATGTACATCGCGCTGTGTTCCTCCAAAGGAAAGGAAGGCAAGACATCCTTAGAAATGGCTCCACAGCATTAAACTTGGAGGGAGGAAATGACTGATTTCCTCCATGGTACCATATTCTACAAACCCTGTCTCAAGAACTCTCCAGAAGCCTCTGTCACCGTCTTAGAAAAAACCCCGGCATTCCCTGGGTCCTGGACTTGCCTCTGCTACTCCTGCTGTCCCTTCCACTAATAGGTAGTGGTAAACAAAGAATGAAGTGACAAAGGCCTAAAGGAAGTAGCAGAGGAGTTAAGAGCAAAGAGGACAGAGCCGGTTGCCTCAGTTTGAATCTTGACTTTGCCAACTGCTGTGTGACCTTAGGCAAGTTACTTAACTTCTCTGTACCTCATGTTCCTCATTTGTAAAATGGAGATAATCCAAGTGTACACCCCATAGGCTTATGAAGAGAATTAAGTGCATTAGGACTTGCAAAGGGCTTGGAACAACGCCTAACACAAAGTGCATATAAACTGTTCAGTTCTAATTCCTTTTATTAAGCAGTACTGTTTCTGAGATCTTGCTGGAGTGGCCTTCTGATATGACAAAACCTTCTTCAATATTTCCACCACAACAGATATGCGAGGTGACCTATGACCTAGCCACATCCCTATTTTGTCTGTAAAACAGTTACCTAACCATACACCTAGTGTAAGAGTACTTCATATGAGAAATTCCTCATGTCAAGGAAGAAGTGTGATAGCCTCAGACAAGCATATTTCATACCTGGATATCACAAGAGGACAGCAGTAAATTAATGACGATGTCTGAGGTCAGAACCTCGGTATTGTCCGTGCGGAGCCTGATGCGAGCCAGCTCCTTCGCCAGTGCGTCACCCCGGTATTTCTCTCTGGCTCTCCGGATGTCATTTAACAAGGTTTCTTTGTAATAAGCACTGGAGAGGAAAACAAGAAAACCTCCAGTCACATCGATGTGCATCCAGGACTGTGTTGCCCTTAGCAGCTCAAACAAACTTGGTTCTCATTGACAGGACTTAGGCTAACACATGGGGGTCTCGCCCAGACCTCAGACTCCCTGCATCCCCAAACAGGAGACACGTCCTACTTGTGAGTGACATTCTGCAAAAACTCACCACTAAACAGTAACAAAGAAATATCAGTTCATTATGACCTTGAAAATATTTTCCAACTTGACCCCATATGTATCTGGATGACCCACAGGACTTGCTACCCACCCCAGCCCATCCCCCTCTCTCTGGTATTTTCAAACACAAAGAAGACAAGAAAGTACCTTACTTGAATAGTAAGTTCCCCCACGATTAAGAGATTTTTCACAAAGCTGAACAAAACTCCAAAGCCACGAAACAGAGTAAAATGAGAACTTCTTTAAAATGTATCTATCAGGTGTCCCCAGCTAGTAATCACAAAGCTTTCTGCAGCTGGTCGAGAGCCAGAACCTGGATGTGTCCACGAGCAATCCAAGAAGCCGTGCCTGGACGCTTACGAGCAACCTCGGCCTTTTACCCCCTACTCCCCTTGTCATTTTTGACAGCCAGAGTCTTTTCTGTAAGCAAATATAAGATGTAAAACTTCCTTCATGTGGGTGTCTAGATAATAATAGGGATGTATGACAACATTTCGAGCAGTTTAATTCCACACTGGAATGTCTCACCATAGCCCCTCAAAGAACCAATGCTAGTATCTGGTATTTGGTTTAAAATCTTTAAAAATGACCGAATTTGGTATACAGAGGCCAACTTACAATGACCAGAGATTGACTTAAATATGTTGTCTACACTCCAAGTAATTTTTTTTTATGGAGACTGGGCATTGCCAAGCTGTAATACTGTCAACCCATTAAGCAGCTGAAATGTTTTAACTGGAGACAGTAAAATTAGGCTGTTTATTAAAAAGAATAGGTTCAGTAAGTAACACTCTTCAGAGAATGAAAAACAACACCTAACAAATGTCACTTTTAATAGTTATAAAACTATGTCAAAAAAAGTGTTCACCGTACACAGCCTGGTCCAATGCTTATAATAAGATCTCAATGAACATTTCAGGAATTAAGTGATGTCCCACAGAAAGTGCTCTGATAAAATTATCAGTGCATTGCTTTAATTTTTATTTCCTTATTTGTCTATTGCTTGTTACCCCAATGATGAGCAAATTAGCAGATTCTACTAATGTTTAAAATTCTATGATTAATCAAATCAGTCAGTAAGTTGGGTGACAGCCATTGTCCATTTGCTGGACTATAAAGGCATCAAAGCTGTTAAAGTATTATTAGTTCAGCCTGACAAGTAAAAATTTATACTTTAGTTTAGACTTGTTTTCAAGGGTAATTCTGAAAAATAGTTTTAATAAACTAAGAAACCTAATAAGAATGGTAACTTGTAAGTAAATGAACAAAACACTGAATTAAGTATGGCTTGGAGACATCATATATGTAATGAATTTGCAGCCATTTCTACCTCTGGTAACCAGGGAAGATGCTGCTAATCAATGTGGACTTAGAAATGGCTTCAGGGACTTCCCTGGTGGTGCAGTGGTTAATAATCCGCCTGCCAATGCAGGGGACACGGGTTCGAGCCCTGGTCTTGGAAGATCCCACATGCCGCGGATCAACTAAGCCTGCCCACCACAACTACTGAGCCCTCACACCACAACTACTGAAGCCCGCGTGCCTAGAGCCCATGCTCCACAACAAGAGAAGCCACTGCAATGAGAAGTCCGCACACTGCAATGAAAAGTAGCCCCTGCTCGCCGCGACAAGAGAAAGCCCGTGCACAGCAACAAAGACCCAATGCAGCCAAAAATAAATAACTAAATTAATTAATTTTTAAAAAGATTAAAAAAAAAGAAATAGCTTCAAACCCCTTTTCCTCACAGGGCTCTGGGTAGCCTTCATCAATCTATCAAAGTTGGCATTTGAGCTGAAAATTTATCTGCCATCCCTGCTACAGATGTTTTAAACCATAAACACCATTTACCCTCTCACTAACCCTTGCCAGGTATCTGGTAGTTCAAGGAGTGGAATCAACTAAAAGGTATTTCAAGTTCTCTGAAATTAAACCAAATCAAAAGAGTTGTTTTCCTCCTGAAACATACATGAAGTGAATGAGAAACAAACTTGAATAGACTTCTTGCAAAGACCTTGCTCATCTAGGAGACTCAAGCTAGCCTACTTCCTTGTCAGACTTGAAAAGATGATACTGAGAGAGTTCTCTCCCTGAGCTTCACTAAAATGTTCACTGTGCAGTAAGACAATAGTTACCAAGGGGGGACTGAAAGAGGCTTTCCAGGGATGTGCTGCAAAAGGTCTCCCATTTGCTTTCTATGTTGGCATGTGGTCACATATGTCTGGGTTTCCAGTCTTCTTTTCCCGTTACAATCTGTAGCAGAAACTCTGTGTCCAGAGGAGAGGTGACAGGATAGAAAAAGAGAACAGACTGTTAACAAGTGTGCACCTCACACCAACCCTACAGTAGTAACGCTCCACAGTTTGGGGAGCCACAGGGACGTGTGGTCCCTTACATTTCAAGTCAGTCCTGCCAGTGCTTCGGATTTTCATTTGTTTTGGAAGGACAAATCCTTCTTGAGACGTAACTTTCAGGAATAAATCCTTTAAATTGGCCACAGGCAAGAAAAAAAACCCCAAAAACTGGATCCTTTGGTTAAGTAGAAGAATTTTTCTGCCTTCAAGTTTTAGAACAGGGATGTTTTAAGGACTGGTTTCTTGAGCACTGAGGCTCAAAGAGGTGAGCTAACTGTTCCAAGGCTACACTGTGAAGAATCCTAGCCTGGGCTAGGATTCAAACCCAAACCCAATCCTGTCAACTCTTGAATCACTACTCCACACTTTCTCCGACATAAATCTACCAAGAACACGTCACAGGACACGCTGAGGTCAGGATGGCTTCAGCTTGACTCAGTACATCCCCACTTTTACAGCACAAGGACTTATGGTTGGAATGACGTTGCTGACGCATTTTAACAACCTTAACAGCTGATTGGTAGTAGGGAGGAAATCACGTTCAGAAATGACCTTGAAACACAGAATCTCAGAGTTGAAAGAGCATGAAAGAAAATCAGTGACTTAAGTTCCTTATTTTCTAGATGAGAAAACAGCTACAGAAAAGTTGTTTGTCAAGGTCACACCGGGAGTTGGAGCCAAACACAAGCTCAACCCTGACCTCATCTCCAGTTTTATTCTCTTTCGGTTACACCTCAACGGCCCAACTCAGTGAGATAGTAAGGAACACTGGATTCAGGGATGACTTCAAAATAATTGGTCGGGGTTCCCCACTCTCTGGGCACTAAGGTCTCTTGAAGTTACGTCACCTCCATGGACGTGAAAGGAAAATTTTGGCAAAGCTCCCAGCGTTTTGACAGTTGATGGGAATTACCATGAGGTCACATGGATGTCCTTGAGGAGGCTAGTAAACCTGTCCACCAGGGGCACACACAGCGGACCCAGGATGGTGTCCCAGTTGGGCTGCATGTACTCCGAGGCACGTCTCTGGGCGTCACTCTCGCAGCAAAAATAATCAGCACATGGTGTCATGATGTACGGGATGAAATAATAATTTCCACTAGATGCCTGGGAAAAAGAAACAAAAATGTTTCACAAAATAATTGATGCAGAAGCACAGCTGTGGACTTGGGCAGGTGGAACCTTGGTGGGACAGGAAAGGAGAAAATGTCTGACGATGAACGACTTGCACAATATGACTATGAATCTATCATACGCAAAACAGGAAACCACTCAATTTCACAAGCTCTAACACGTGGACATACGACAAAAATTTGGTTTCAAATGCTGAACTGATCTGTATATGTTTCTGAACTTCATCAGCAAAGATTTTAGGGTTTTAAGTCTCAGAAATTACATCATTTCATTACATCTCCCCCCCAAATCAGAGGGAACTTCAGCCCAATGATAACCAAGGATTACAATGTAAAGGCTTATTTTCTTTCTTTCAGCATAGGTGGAAAAGCCTTGTTATTTGATAATTTAACCACAGGTGAACTATTTATAAACTTTGTTGAGTAAAAACTGTTTTGCTGGAAGCAGATATTACTAAATATGATTAGTCTCAGAGATGTTTTGAAAAAAGAGGATCTGTTTAAAAATTTTTATATTGTCAAACAATACTCAAGTAAAACAGTATGTTTTTTCTATGGAATAATCATGCTTCATAGTCAAATTGTAATCCTTTGTAAAGCATAAACACCACCTTTAAATAGCATTAAGCCCATGCTCAGTTTTTAGCAGATTTGGAGGACTAAAATATGTTTTTATATGACATTCTTCTATCATAGTCAATCTTTTGTCTATACTTTCATAAAAAGCAACTAGGTTAAAATTTCAGACTCTCTAATTCCTTTATCTTCACTAAGTTTTAAAGAACTTACACGGTGCCAGAAATAATTCATCTGACTTCTTCCCTTTAATTTTTTCAACTAAGGGAGTTATCTAGGAATTTTGGCATAATGCAGACATAACCTTGGGAAGTACACTTTCACCAAGAATGAAAGTCAAAGAAGCAACACAGTTTCATCTAAATTAAAAAGAAATTCATTCATCACAGAGACAACTGTCAGAATGCTACAATCTCAGATCAAACAGAAGTCTTGGGAAAACTTACCACATTGGGGAACTAGCTTGGAACAAATATGTGACAGACATTTTAAAATTTTCCTTTTGAATAAGATTTGCTTACACAAGGACAGGTGGCATTCTTATTTCTATCTAAATTCAAAATACAAATAATTGTCCTGCAATTATCTCCCTCTTTTGTACCTTCTAGAGCATCTGTAGTCCTGTCACGACATGTCTTTAGGCCCTAAAATAATTCGTTAAGCAAAAATGACTAGTGATGCCCCACTCAACCATATTTGAGACGGTCAGCAAACTTTTTCTGTTAAAGGCCAGATGGTAAATATTTCTGGTTTTGTGGGCCATATAATTTCTACTGCAACTACTCGACTCTGCTGTTACAGCATGAAAGCAGCTGCAGACAACATGTAAACACGAGCATGGCTGTGTCCCAATAAAACTTTTATTTATGGGCACAAATTTGAATTTCATATTTTCATATGTCCTGAAGTATTCATCTTCTGATTTTTTCCAAGCACTTAAAACTGTAAAAGCCAATGTGAGCTCACAGGTCATCCCAAAACAGGTGGTGGGCCAACCCTTGTCTAACACTAAGCTTCCTGATGTTTCATGATTCCTGATAATAGGTTTGATGAGAGTACTTACCCTGCTACAAAACAGCAGCTGGATGCTGTCCCCGTGGACACTAGATATTGGGGTTAAACACCTCAAACTACAAATGTCAGTCTGTTACAAAGAGAAGTAGCAAAATTTTTGGTGTGTTGGTGATAACTGGGGAATGGGAGGAACAAAGACCCTTCCCCCTCTAGTAATATCTTCAAATTCTCAAAGACAGGTTCAAATTGCCCAGCAAAGTAAGGTTTTGGTAGGTTAGAGACGAATTTCTCCATCATCTATAACAAGAAAGCCATGTTGCTAAAGTTAATTAAATTAAATGCCATTTATACACTCAGAAGTTAAACTGCTTGTTCTTCTACCTGAAATTGGTCGAGTTACGGTAAAAGATTTCCTAGTTCAGACTAAGAGGGAGAAAAGAGCTGTGTGAATCAGTGAAGTCCAGAAGGTAAAAAAAAAAAAAAAAATCCTTGAAGAAATAGAGTTTGCTATTTTCAAAAAGTTAGAGCTAGGGGGCTTCCCTGGTGGCGCAGTGGTTGGGAGTCCGCCTGCTGATGCAGGGGACACGGGTTCGTGCCCCAGTCCGGGAGGATCCCACATACCGCGGAGCAGCTGGGCCCGTGGGCCATGGCCGCTGGGCCTGCGCGTCCGGAGCCTGTGCTCCGTTATGGGAGAGGCCACAGCAGTGAGAGGCCCGTGCACCGCAAAAAAAAAAAAAAAAAAAAAAAAAAAGATAAAAAAACTTAGAGCTAGCCTCAGGTGTGTTGAGCTCCTCAGATCCCCTCCCCAGAAAAACAAACATAACTGGTAACACATATTTTTAAAAAACCATTTAAAGTCTCTATAAGTTGTCTTAAGAACATACAGCAAATGGAGAAACGTTTACTCGAGAAAATCGAGTAAATCTTGATAAGAAGACTGAGACTCTAGTATTTGAGCTATAACCTGCTCTTCCCCTACCCTCGAGCCCAGAGTGACAATTCTACTCTGGATGGGTATAGCCAAGAAGATGGGACCCCCTCCGACCCTCAGCTTCAAGTCTCGGGTGGCAGTTTCTCCCTGGGAAGGCTAGGCCACCAGCATCCTCATTCACCACAGCACTGTCCTGTAGAAGCTCTATCCCAGGCAAGCATGGCCAAGAGGACCAGGGCTCCATTCCTCCACCGCGTTCCCACTTGTATGGCAGAAGCTCTGTCTTAGGTGAAATAGGCCAAGAATGCTGGGCCCTGATCATCTATGTCCCAGCTCACATAGGGTAAAGGTTCCATGCCAAGAGAGGCAAGCTGAGAAGATCAGGGACTGCTACCCTTGCCCAGCACCCCACTCATAGCAGGGTATCACTCTGAGAGGGGCAGGCTGCTACTCCCCGCTCCCCAGCTCTGGAGCAGTGGTGCAGAGGCTCTGCCTAGGGTAGAGGCATGCTGTAAGAACAGAGAGCTTTGTAGCTCTCCCTAAGGGGACTGACTTTATGTGAAACATAGCATGGAGAAGTTCAAACCTACAGGCACTGTCAAAGACAATGGAGATTTTTATGGCAAGAAATTAAGAGGAGGCTGGTAGCTCCATGATAGCAATGGGTGAAAGGTAGACAAGCTAGAAGTTTAACAAAGAGAAACAGGGGAAGAGAGAGTTATGAAAGGCTTCCTGCGGTCAGAGTGAATCTTAAAGACCAGCTTTAAAAACTACCCCTGCAAAGAAGCCCAACGTTAATGATATTAGACTGTGGAACATTTATGTCTCCGGTGATTGGCAAAAACAATAAAGCAATCAGCTAACAATTAGGGGAGACTAACAACTGGATGTAATATCAATAGAGGAAGATCAGTCAGAAACTTAACAGGGAAACTGGGGAAAGATATAGTCAAAGAGAGCCCAGCTATAACCACTGTCATCCCCAGGTGGGGATAGGAGGGTGAGGGTAGCTGTATTCATGTTCAAGGCTGCACCTCCTGAGGAGTGACATCAGAGGCTGCACACTGGAGGAAATAGGCTTCACTGAACTAGTCCAGCAAAGTCACTGAACAAATAAACCAGCAAACAGGAACAAGTTCCAGAGGCAGGAGGGAGAAAAGTCAGTATCCAGAGTTGCTACATTATCTAAAATGTCTAGTTTTCAGCAACAAGAAATACAAAACATGCAAAGAAACAGGACAGTGTGATCTGTATACAGGAGAAACAGCAGGCACCAAGTAACTGCCTTTGAAAGGACCCCTGGGTCCTTTTGGACTTTGGAGACAAAGACTTGAAAACTGCTACTATAGATATGTTCAAAGAACTAAGGGAAACCATACTTAACAAATTAAAGGTATAACTACCATGCATCATCAAATACAGAATATCAATGAAGAATCAGGAATTACCAAAGAAGAAGCAAATGGAAATTCTGGACTTAAAAAGCATAATAACCAAAATTAAAAATCCACTGAAGGGGCCCCCAACAGGAAATTTAAGTGGAAGAAAGAATCAGTAAATTTGTACACAGATCAATAGGGATTATGCAAACTGAAGAACAGAGAGAAAAAAGAATGAAGAAAAGTGAACAGAGCCTCAAAGAAATGTGGGACACCATCAAGTGCACCAACAAACACAACTCACAATGGGAGTCCTGAAAGGAGAGGAAAGAAGCAGAAAAATACTGAAGGAAATCATTGCTGAAAACTTCACAAATTTGATTAAATGAATCTACATATCCAAGAAGTTAAATAAATTCCAAGTAGGATAAACTCAAAGAGATCCACACCCAGATACACTGTAGTCAAAATTGTGAAAGACAAAGTCTTGAAAACAGCAAGAGAAACAAGTGTCTTACCGTGTACAAGGGCAACCCAATAAAAAACATCTGACTTTTCATCAGAAACAGTGAACGCCAGAAGGCAGTAGGACAACATATTCAAAGTGATGAGAGAAAAAAAAGTGAACCAAAAATCTTATATCTAGCAAAACTATCTCTTAAAAATGAAGACGAGGGACTTGCCTGGCGGTCCAGTGGTTAAGACTCCGCACTCCCACTGCAAGGGGCATGGGTTTGATCCCTGGTTGGGGAAATAAGATCCTGCACGCCGTGTGGTGCACCCTTAAAAAAAAAAAATCAATCTAAAAATAAAGGTGAATCTAATGTCACTCTAAGTATACAAAGTCTCTAGAGAAAATTTCAACACCCTAATAAAGGATGTGAAAGAAAATCTGCGGGGAAATAAAGACATTTTCAGGTAAACAAAAACTGAGATAATTTGTTCCTAGCAGACCTGTCTTACAAAAAATATTAAAGGAAGCTATTCAGGCTGAAAGCAAGTGACACCAGACAGTAATTTTAATTCACATGATAAAAACAAAGTATGCAGTATAGTTATACAGGTAATTGTAAGAGACAACATAGTTGCTAATTTCTTCTTTCTTAACTGGTTTGAAAGACAATTGCATAAGATGATGTATATAATCATATGTTGGGGCCTGTAACATATAGATATGTAATATATTTGACACTAGAAGTACAAAAGATGCAAGTGGAAACAAAGCTGTATTGGAATAAGGAAACAGCACCATTTGGTAACTTGAATCCACAGAAACGAATGAAAAGAATCAGAAATGGTAAACAAACAGGTTAGTGTAACTCTATAAGTACTTATTTTCCTTTCTTCTCTCAGCTTTGTTAAAAGATAATATTATACAGAGTAATAATTCTAACAAAAATACATACAAAGATTACAACTAAATAAACCTGAGTATCCATAAGAGGTAGGTAAGTTGAAGGTGCAGGAATCCAACCTATTTGGATAGAATTGTTACAGGTTTTAAAACTATTTCCAAAACAAATATTTCTGCTGAAATCTTGACAGTCTTCCTTTAGCAAACCTATTCTACCCAAATAGCACAAAAGTTAACTTTGCCCCAGTCCTGCTCTAATCCTCAATAATGAGGTGTGAAAAAATAAGATTTTGACAAATATATGCTCTGTGCTGTCACAGGTTATGGCTCAAGTGGGCAGAGCAGCAGTGGTGGAGGCTGGTGAAAGCCTGCCCACAGCTGGAGCGGATCTGATCCTCTGAGCAAACATTTAGTCTCAGTTTGAGAAAATAAGGAGAAAGAAAGGGAACGCATGAACTCTGAAAACAACTGAACAAGTTTAACAAACAGGACTGAGGAGACAGCAGGTATCTGGAGCCTTGGGAAAGTAAAAATACTTGCTTTGAGAAAATCTTTCATAAAGTGTATATAGAAGTTTAAGAAATTTTACAGAAGGAAATTGGGGCTCACGACTACATTTTAAAAAGCAATTCAAATGAAAGCACAGGCTCTTGAGTGCAGTACTTCTGTTCTTACAAAGAATAGGCCCAAACATCTTCAAATGATGGAACACATTCAGACTTTTGTTGGTGGGGGAGATGCAAAATTAAAAAGAAAAACACTGATTAGCATAACACATGCTCAATAGCAAACCAGGCTTGGATATTTGTAATTGTTACATTTATAAATGGAAACATCTAAGAATCCAGCTCATTAAAACAAATTTAACAAAGGCAGCTTAGTTTCCTACATAAAGGGGCATTAGAACCAGTATGCTAGGCACATAACTATGTAAACCCTTATTCCAAACACCCTTCAAGTATTTCCAAAAGGATGATTCTGATACAGTAAGCGAAGTCAGAGAGCAGAGTAAAAGCCACTGGTCTCTGACACTATGAGGGTAGGGAGTAGAGGAACCTGTCCTCTGAAGGTTTTAGTTCTAAACTTAGCAACTGAGATTTCCCAAACTACTACCATCTACAAATATCACCACAATGAACAGTTCATCCCGTAGCATCACTAGGTTAAATAATAGGTATCTTTAAAAAAGCTCTCATTACAAAAGTGTGGTTATAAAAATGCCATAATTTTTAATGCCTGCCTAATACACCAACTGGTGAATATATATAACGTACTTCATCATTCTATCATTTAACTTTGTTTTGAAATTTTTCTTACTATACACTGAGATGAACACCTTTGCATATGGCATAGATGCATATTTACACTGTGGTCTTTTCCTAAGAATAGCTTCCCAGGAGTGAGACTACTAGAGCAAGTTTAAGGTTCCTGATATGTGTGGCCAAGTTGCTGCCAAAAAGGATGGAGCAGGTTATACTCCCACTGGTACTATACGAAGGCACTTCAATTTCACCACTGTCTCAGGAGAGCTGGGTAGTGTTTTTTTTTTTTTTTTTCACATTTGCTAAGTTAGGTAAAAAAGAAATAACTTATGATTATTGAAATAGGAAGTCAGTATCATATCAGCTCAAGCGTAGCAAGATAGTGGACAATTTGTATAGCCAAAGATTGAATCCCAGTTCTGCTCCATACTAGATGATGACCTTGGAAAATGTACTTATCCACCTAAACCTCAGTTTTCTCATGTTTAAAATGAAAACAATAATACTGTCAATTTCTTTAAGTGATAGAGGCTTAAAGACAGTCATGGCACATAGTGGACATCCAATAAAAGTATTGGCTATGTTAGATAGTTCTAGACCAGACCAGACCGGGAATTCTGAACCCGGAGCCCATTAATTCTTGGGGGTCTGTGAACTTGAATGAGAAAAAATAATTCCACCTCTGTCATCATTTGCCTTTAATTGAAACGCAACACAGCCTTCGATCAGGAATGTAGGTAACCCATTCTTGTTTTAGCAGGACGTGGGACTTTGTCACTAATAGAAATCACAGAATTTTTCATGTCATATTACAGTTCCTGCAGAGATCTCAAAATAACTTTTATACTTATCACTACTCCAAAATTATGACAGTTTTTAGACTTGCTGCTTCATTTTATTATTTGAGACGTTAGTAAAGGAGGACATAGATTACAATATACAGCTTTAAAAATATTTTTGGTAACTATATTTCAGTATAAATATAGTCATACTGAAATATAGTTGGTCTCCTTTGTAATCCTTTGTATTTATTTAAGCACTTTAAGATACATTCTGAGAAGGGGTCCATAGGCTCCTCCAGACTGACAAAGGGGTCCCAGGCCCCCAAAATGTAAGAAACCCTGCTCTGGACTCCAAGCACACGTTTCACATAGAACAGCCTACCTGAAGCCCTAAAACATCAGAGATTCTTCAGTGGGCTTCATATATGAACATTTCCATGATAATAGTGTGAGTCCCATCCATGAACAACTGTCTGGATTCTCCAGGACAGCCCAGGAGAGCAGAGCATGTTGGGGTCTCAACCTAATTGCCCATCAGGTTCAACCATGGCCACTACACAAGAACACGTGGGATGCACCCCCCAGCAGGCTCCTCTGCAGGCACCCTGTGCAGGAAGGCCAGCGGCCCAGGAAGGCCAGCACACAAACACAAGTGAAGGGGCCTCATTACACCAGCACTTAAGTTTTGTTTATGGCTAGCAGCAGCTCACATAGTTGGTCAAAAACAGCACAAGTTTTATAAATTAATTCTTTAGAGCAAATAAAATGTGTAAGAATTTATCCCAACCAACTCATGATGAGACTTTCAGCTTGACCTTCCAGGGAACATTTTAAAAGTAATGATACAAACATTTAATCAGTCAACAAATGGCCTACTCAAAAGAAGGGGGGAAAATCTAAGGCAGATGGAAGGTGGTTTAATACTACCCATGAGGTAAGCCGATTTCTGAGCACTTATGGAAGAATGCATACCTTGATTGCTGGCAGATTCAAGCTTTGGAGCTTAAATCTTGTAATACAAATGGACTGCAAATCCTTAGTGAAAACTAGAATTTAAACAGCATAGAAAATTGTTCCCAAGAAAACTCAGGGAGCAAATGCGCAAACCTAAGACAATTAAAAAATTATTTAACGTAACCATGTCTGACAAAGTCAATTTATTAAGGAAGAAAATCTAGGTCAGGTATCACTCTAAAACAAAATGATTACAAGGTACAATTCTTTGTCTAGTCAGTTAAAGGAGAATTTTTAAAAATCAGCATGCTTGCATATCAGGGAAATGCATTTTTTTTAAGATCAATGCAAATAGCATTCTACATTGCTATCTTTCTATACTGGCCTGGTCATAAGAGGAACAAATGCATATACAGAAGCTGAGTAACAATTTCAATTGGATAATCAGACTACTGTGCCACTGAAAGGTGAATGAAGATACCCCTGCTGGAAACATGCCATGTAGCACCAACTGAGCTATTCCAAGAGTCCATCTGCTTTGTTCAAATAACAGAATAGCTATCATAAAGTCAGAGAATTATTTCAGAGCTGGCACAAATCACAGTAATCACCTTATTAATAATCATCTCATTTTATAAGGGAGGAAACCGATTCCCAGCAAGGTTAACCAACTGGCCCACAGATGACCCCAGAGCCAGGCAAATCTCATGTCCTGCCCCTCCCTTCCTAGACTTCTTGTCACTGTCATTCCAGCTTAATTCTGAAATATCCTTAAATAGACACGGACATGACATACAAAACAAAATGCCCAACACCAACAGATGAGTGAATGGAGAAGTTTATGGTATATGAATTACGTCTTAAAGAAAATAAATGGGTATCATGGGACACTAAAGACTTATTCAGTTAGTAGGCAGAATTAAATATTTCTATCTCAGTTCTGACATTGGCCCTGTGAAATGTGACATTACTCCTGTGATATTCAAGAGGTACAGAGAAAGTTTTATGGTTCACACCTCCAGAGTACTCCAACTTATTTATTCAGAGTACTCCAATTTAAAAGAGAACACAGACCACAGGCATGAAGGGGAAAAAAAGACAAAAAAAGACTTGAACAGAGAACTTAAGATGAGGTAGAAATAAAAAATAGCTATACAAATGAAATAAATATTCAAAGGGCAGGAATTTTTACATAAATCACATTCAGTGCGTAAAATAAAATTCTCCATCTACTATGAGAGCTAGACTTGTTTGAAATTGAGTTTTCACAATAAAAGTGGTAGAAATTCTGATTCTGAATTCAGAAAACCCAAAGGATATGAAAAGTAGAAAAGAAATTTAATTGCCTTTTTACCAAAGTGTCCCTAAGCAATCGACATCATCCTTGGTAATTCTGGATCCCAAGCCAAAAAAACCTGAAGAACTGAGGAAGGCAAGAGGGAAGGACCAGGAGAAATTCTGTTATTCTAAACTTGAGGCCTCAGTGTGCTTGTAAGCCAGGTAAAAGACTTCCAGTATTGTAGACAATACCCCCAATACTGCCAATGTCTGTTTCTCAAAGAATTTTCACTTCACTGGGATCATAGAGGTAACTATTTTTATGGGAACAATGAGCTTCTTTCAAATCTCACTGGCTTTCCAGAGGAAAAAATAATCACCTAGTCCAGAGGTCAAGAACCAGATTAGTTTTTTAATAAGGTGTTTTTTAGTAACATGATCCTAGCTTGGAAATTTAACTCTGCTTTTAAAAAAACATCTCTGATCTCTAGCTTTAGGACATGACAAATGAAAGTAAGGTCTAGTTTACTTTGAACAATTTCTTCTAGAAGTATTGGGTGGAAAACCTCATCTTCTGCTAGTAATTTTCCTGGGGAACAAGGAAGGTTTATGTCCCCATGCTTCTTCTCTGGTGAGGCTACGCACAGCTTCCAAATAATTTCCCACCAATTCAAAGGAAAAAATTATTTCTGTGCATCTCAGCTTTCGAGGTACATGCTTAGTCTTGGGGTATATATGATTTACATATTTCTCAAGTAAAATGGTTATAAGCTGGTGGACACTCAGGCATACACCCACATCCCCCCTTCAAGGAAGGACGTGCTGCCCCAGCTACCAGGAGCATTGCAGCTCTCACCCCTGCTGTCAGCCCCTTCTGGAACTGCCTCAGCTGCAGAGAGCACTTCACTCAATGTCACTCTCCTTCCAGTGAGGGATGGATACAGGAGAATAAAGTCCTGGCCATCCCATCCCAACTCAGAACTACTCCAAAAGGTCATTCCAGCTCAGAGCTCCCTAGGGGGGATCGGCCAAGGCTGCCACTGAGCCTGCATCCCAGTTGGATTTCTCTCTCTTCCCAGTCCTGCTTCCTGCTCTCCTCTCCCTCAGAGGTGATCCCAAGGGCACTCCTCAATAAATCTGTTCACTAAACTAAGTCTCAGAGTCTACTTCCTGGAGGGAATCAACCTGCAAAATATAACGTAACTTTGAAAGTATGGTTATATTTACAAAGGAAAATTAAAACAAAGAATACCTGTGGACTATGTACAATAATAACAAACTACCAGGCAGTTCCAAGGTTTAATAGATAAAGTAGTCTCTTGGGGTTGGCTACATTTTCACTCGTTTTCATAAAGGCTATATTTTCACTCTTGTTTTTGATTGTTCATCATATAAATATGTCTTCTGAAGTGATAAAATGCTGATAGGGTCTATCTTTGTTATCTCTAAAACAGTAGAAGATAGCCTAAGAATGAAAATGGATGAAAATAATATATGAAGTCATTTTTATGGATCTCTGATCAAAAACTGAATTACATTTTAACTCAAATACTGAATTACGAAGCAAAATATGATGTGTTAAAGATTTCTGTGAAAGGTATTTCTTTTTAAAGTTTTTTAAAAAATATTTACTTATTAATTTATTTATTTTGGTTGTGCTGGTCTTAGTTGCAGCAGGTGGGCTCCTTTAGTTGCAACACATGGACTCCTTAGTTGCGGTATGTGAACTCTTAGTTGCAGCATGCATGTGGGATCTAGTTCCCTGACCAGGGATCGAACCTGGGTCCCCTGAATTGGGAGCGTGGAATCTTAACCACTGCGCCACGAGGGAAGTCCCGAAAGGTATTTTTTAAAAACAAATCTTGAAAAGGAAATTAAGAAAACAGTTTCATTTACAAGAATATCCAAAAGAATAAAATATCCAGGAATAAATTTAACTGAGAAGGTAAAAGACTTGTACACAGAAAGCTATAAACATTGCTGAAAGAAAGTAAAGGGGACCTAAATAAATGGAAAGACACCCTGTGTTTTTGGATTGGAAGACTTAATATTGTTAAGTCTTAAAGTGATAAACAGATACAACGCAATCCCTATCAAAATTCCAATGGCCTGTTTTGTAGAAATGGAAAAGTTGATTCTCAAATTCATATGGAACTGCAAGTGGCCCCAGATGGCCAAAACTGTGTTGAAAAAGAAGAACAAAGTTGGGGGAAACAGATTTCCTAATTTCAAAATGTACTATAAAGGTACAGTAGTCAAAACAGCGTGGTACTGGCATAAAGGTAAACATACAAGTCAATGGAATAGAATTTCAAGTCCAGAAACAAACCCTTACATTTATGATCAGTTGGTTCTGACAAAGGTGCCAAGAAAATTCAATGGGGAAGGAATAGTCTTTTTTGTGTGTGTGTGTGTGTGTGGTATGCGGGCCTCTCACTGCTGTGGCCTCTCCCGTTGCGGAGCACAGGCTCTGGACGCGCAGGTTCAGCGGCCATGGCTCGCGGGCCCAGCCGCTCTGCGGCATGTGGGATCTTCCCAGACCGGGGCACGAATCCATGTCCCCTGCATCGGCAGGCAGACTCTCAACCACTGCACCACCAGGGAAGCCCAGGAATAGTCTTTTTAAGAAATGGTGCTGGGGCATCTGGATAGCCACATGCAAAAGAAAGAAGCTAGACCCCTACCTCACACCAGACACAAAAATTACCTCAAAATGGGTCAGAGAAATAAATGTAAGAGCCAAAACTATAAAACTTTAAAAGGAAACATAAGAGTAAATTCTTCATGACCTTGGGTTAGGCTAAGAGTTCTTAGATACAACACCAAAAGCATGAGCCATAAAAGAAGTAATTGATAAAGTCTCTTGTAAGAGCCTTGCTTCCAGAATACACAAAGAACTCTACAGCTCCACAATAAGACTAAAAAATCCAACTAAAAATAAGCAAAAGACTTGAATAGACATTTCACCAAAAAAAGACTAAGAATGGCTAATACGCACATGAGAAGATGCTCAACATCATTACCCACTAGGGAAATACAAAACGACAATAGGATACCACTCCATACTCACTAAAATTGATATAATAAAAAGACAGACAATACCAAGTATTGATGATGATGTGAAGAAGCCAGACCTCTCATTGCTGATGGAAATGTAAAACGGTACAGCCACCTTGAACATTATTTTCATAGTTTCTTACAAAGTCAAACATATATTTACTATATGATCCAGCAATTCCATTCCTAGGTATCTACCCAAGAGGAATGAAGACATATTTGCAACACAAAGACTTGTACTTGAATGTTTATAGCAACATTATGAATAATAACCGAAAAGTGGAGACAATCCAAATGTCCATCAACTGGGGAATATATAAATACAACGTGTAATATCCATACACTAGAGTACTTTTCAGCAATAAAAAAGAACTACTGATACTTGCTACATCATGGGTGAACCTCACAAACATCATGCTAAGTGAAAGAAACTAGATGCAAAAGACCACATTATTGTATCCTTCCATTTCTATGAAAAGTCCTGAAAAGGTAAATCTATAACACATAAAGCAAATTAGTGGTTTCTTGGGGCTGGGATGGGAACAGGCATTGTCTGGAAACAAGTATATTTTGGGGTGATGAAAATGCTCTAAAACTGGGTTGTAGTGATGGCTGCACAACTCTTAAAAATCACTGAATTGTGTGTACACAGGTGCATTTTACGGTATGTCAATTATACCTAAATAAAGAGTTTAAAAAACCCCCCTGGAACACGAGGCTATGAGCATCAGCTGAAAAAGAGGTGAGCACAAAAGGTGATACTGTGTTGCCGAAGAACAGAAGGGCCGAGAAGGGCTGCAGGTCTGGTCCAGCCCAAAGCCTAGAGATTGGCTTCCCATACTTTACATCCCCGCAAAGCAACTGCTCCTAGAAATGGCAGCCAATGTAGCCATCTGTGATGGCTACTTTTGTGTGTCAACTTGACCGGCCACAGGGTGCCCAGATTAAACATTATTTCTGGGTGTGTCTGTGAGGGTGCCTCTGAATGAGATTAGCATCTGGGTCAGTGGGCTCAGTCAAGTAGACCGCCCTCCCCACTGCGGGTGGGCACCATCCAATCCACCGAGGCCTGACCAGGACACAAGGCAGAAAAGGAGGAATTTGCCCTCTTTCTCTTGCCTAAGTGCTTGATCTGGGACACCTCATCTCATCTTCTCTCATCTACACCATCGGCTCCCCTGGTTCTCAGGCCTTTGGACTTAAACCGAATTACACCACTGGCTTTCCTGGGTCTGCAGCCTGCGGATGGTAGACTGTTGGGCTTCTCAGCCTCCATAATTACATGAGGTAATTCCTCATGATAAATATCTCTTATCTCCCTCTTTCTATATCTCCAATTGGCTCTGTTTCTCTAGAGCAGGGGTCCCCAACCCCTGGGCCGCGGACCGGTACCAGTCCATGGCCTGTTAGGAACCAGGCAGCCACGCAGGTGAGCGGCAGGCAAGCGAGTGAAGCTTCGTCTGCCGCTCCCCACTTCTCCCCACCGCTCCCCATCGCTCGCATTACCGCCTGAACCACCACCCCTGCCCTGGTCTGTGGAAAAACTGTCTTCCACGAAACTGGTCCCTGGTGCCAAAAAGGTTGGGGAACTGCTACTCTATAGAACCCTGGCTAATACACTATCCCTCTACCAAATGAAGCCGAGTTCCATTCATTTTACTGCCGAGGGCACTGAGGATTGGGGTGGGGGATGGAATGACTGCCTGAAGTTACTAAGAGACAGAGCCAGGACTACACCCTGTGCCTCCCAGCCTCAGGCCCAATCTCCTTTGACTGGATTCCTGTCTCCAAGAAGGAGGTAATTTAAGAAATCAAGATCTAGAAAGAACAGGAAAGAGCCCATAAGTGGGCAGTATTAGCATGTAAATGGGACAAAATGAAGCGACAAATCTTCCCATTTCTTTTCCCAAGAAAACCACCTTGATGCCTTATTTTCAGGTCAGCTTATTAAACCCACACTCCAGTGGTAATGACATAAACTGTATTTGTTTTCTTCCTAGAATTTCATCCTCGGGCTTGAGGGAGGAGAGTCAAGGCTTCCACCTCCGGCAGGGAGCCCTGCCTGGGTCCTGGGGAAGCCTGGACCCCCGCGGCTGCAGGGTGGGACCTTCTGTGGAGGGGGGGCGTCACGCCACGCTCCGGCTCCCCTGCGGAGGGCGCTTTCGGGAGACCTCTACCTCCTGGGCCCTTTTCTCCCTCTCCCTCTGGGAACTCCAACTGGAAAGAGGCAAGAGGCTCTGCCCTTCTAGAAGGGTCAGTGGCTGAGGGCCAAAGGAAAGGGAAGAAAGAACTGTCCTTAGTCTAGGTCACAATTTCTCGGAGGATGGGCAGTTTTTTTTGGGGGGGGGGGCATTCAAAGGTACAGGATAACCGTGGCACTATTTCCAAGGACATGATCTTATTTGAATGTTTTTAGGGTGGGGGAGGGTTTCATGATACAAGTCAAACCAAAACGGTGTTATCACTATGTCACTGCAGGAACTTTTAAGTCAAATCAGGAGACTCAAGAACATAAATGGAAAGAAGTGGAATTCCATCCGCTTCTTTTCAGCTCGTGGCAGGGAACTCTGGGCTAGGCTCCAAACTTAACTCCGGTATCAGTTCATGTCTCTCTGTTGTGAGGGAAACTTTGGTGGGAAGTATGGAGGCACTGGCTCCAGCAGAAAGAACCCTGGTGGTCCATAGGAACACCGACCCAGCTCAGAAGACAGCCGGGTGGTTGCAGGCTCAGAGTCCTAGTGTGTAACGAAGAAAAAGTACACCTGCCTGACCTTGCCCTCTGCCCCGCACCCTGGGCAGCTGAGTGGGGCTGATCCAGCTGGCAGCTTGAGGGGTAGGGGTTTCTAGGTGCCCCCCCTTAGAAACACAACCAACAGGTACAATTAGACATCACTTGGCTACCTGTGGGATTTTCAGGCAAGCATTTTATATGTTTACATTCACAAAGTTAAAAATCTGAAAATACAATACTTACTGTGTGTTTTTGAGTTACTATATCCTGAAAAGAAAAGATAGGATCAATATAGCTTTTTTCCAAAACAGTTAATTTCCGTAAGCACTAGTAAGCACTCTGTCCCCATGCCATCAACTGGCACCCATTTTAGAGCAAGAGTTAATCACTGGAAACCTCCCCCTGTAAAAAGCTTCAAAAAGAATGGGTCTCTAAGAAATGTAAAATTCATGTTCTAAGGAAAATTTATCATGATTGGTTAGCTTTGGAATTCCTGGGGGACATATATGGTTATAAGGATTTTCCCATAGCAATGGCAATGCTTCTGTCCAAAGATATTTTGAGATTCAAGTTCAGGGCTCTGAATGCCCTGCACCTCGCCTTCTCAGTGACAGCAGTGAAGCGCATGGGCAGCCCATGGTAACGTTGGGCCTGGAGCCATTTCTTGAGTCATCAGTGTGAAGGCTGCAGGCCACACCCCGCCCAAGTCAGTCTTCCTACAGAAGGGGTGTTGCTGATAGGATTCCTGACACCTCACTATAGGTATTATATTTATATATATTCACTATAGGAATTTTCAAACTCAAACTCAATGACAACAATTTTAGTCGGTTAACATAGCATAATGGTTATGCAGCGCTTGACTGTATCATTTATGCGCTGCAAGCCACTTGCTGAAAAAAGAAAACATAATTAAACAGCTGTCCCCGTAAAATGTGTTTTACGTGTTCTGAGATTTCTATTTTCTGACAAGTGCAGATCGCTTCTTCTGGTGTCAGATATAACTGAGTACCCGTTTCTGTTTTAGGAAGTATTCTTCCATATCATTAAAAATTAAAACTTATCTAGGTCATGGGACTTTCCAGAGGAGTTCACTAACGCACAAACGAGAAAAAAAATTTATTGAATTGGGAAAAAATACATTCTAGTTTCATGTTTCTCATCAAAATACAGCTTAATCATCTACCCTTTCACATCTTCTAATTCTAAATATTTCTAAGCATAACCACTTTAGTGAATATCAGTAAAAGAAAAAAATCTAAATATCTAAAGTAATTTAGATTGGTTTATAGCCTTTTGGGAAACTATTTTACAACGTAAAGTATAATAGCAAAACAGTTTATTCTTCCACTGTCACACGAATGACTCTTAAAATACAGCACTGTGCTAGGATGAGAGAGGACACACCTATATAAGGTGTATGTGATATATTAACACATAAAGGTTACACATCTGAGGTAGGTAGCATTTCTACCAGGAAATAATCCCCAATTGTTACAGAACCCAGAAACATCTGGTTAATATCAGACCTTAAGAAACACAAACAAAAACGTCCAACATGCCATCACAAAATTGTGTCATTTATATACTAGTGACTTTTAATGCTAAGGCAGCTGAACATTTAGAAATGACGTCCATGAAAGCTAACTCTGAACCACTGGTTCTCACCTCTGGCTGCACATTTGGGAGGTTAAAAAAAAATCCCCTAGAGATTGTGACATAATTGATCTTGGTGTGGCCTGGGTACTGGGATATTTACAAACCCCCCAAATGATTCTAAAGTGCAGTCAAGGTTGAGTAACACTGCTGTAAACAAACTAATCTTTTATTCCTGAAATGATTTAACATAGACCAGGATTTCCTGACTAATGTTAAGATATTAAGCAATATTAATATTAGCTAAATTTTGTAACAACTCACATCTGACCTTCACATTTTACAAACATGAGCATTTTAAAAAGTACTGTTATCCAAAAAAGCTTGTATCAAATTTGCAAAATACATTTAAAAATTCTCAATAATTACTGAGCTGTGTATGAACACACAAGTTTTCAGTTTTGCTTGGCTTTAAACTGGGGAGAAAAAATGACAGATTAAATACTGATTACATTTGTGCTAAACGTTTCTACCCATTTTGGTAACTGTTAAGCATCTTCCTATTATTATCCAAGTTGAGATTTTTTTTTTTAATGTGCAGGTTTGGATCAAATTGCCCAATAGAGGATTCAAAGTGCTGTGTTTGCTTCAACAGAAACTAACAGGAGTTTGTGCCTTCACCTCCCCACTGAGCTTAGAAATATTCAAGTTGCCTGCAAACGCACATCTCTAGCACATACGCTCACACAGAAGCCGGGAAGTCACCTGTGTGAGCTAGAACCTGGGGGTGGGAAGGAAGGAACTGCACGAGCAAATCTTTCTTGTTTTTCTCCAACCTCCTCTGCTACAGGTACATTTCAAATGAACACACAATACTGCTTTCCCAAAACAAAGTATTCAGGAGAAGGTGAACAATACTCTTTACCTTCAATGAAAGAGCAGTGTCAGCATCGGTGTCGTGGTACAGGATCACATTATTGGCCATGTCAAAGCTTTCACGGACTCCAAGATGGTAGAAGAGGGAAGGCTGTCTGGAGACATTGCTCATGTCCACCACGGCAACATCTGAGATGAACAAGGAGGGGACAAGGTCGGGGGAGAGAGAGGTCATCTACTTAATCTACTTTGTGATGATCGCCAACGGGGAGCTGCTGCAATTTGTATTTCTATCATCAGCCTTTCAGGTAAAGCAGAAATAAGGAATGATTTGATTAAAATTACCCCCATGAACTGCAGAAGAAAAGCTGAACAGGAATAAAAACTAAAAACCAAAAAACTCTTCCTTCTTCAAAGTGCTGAGAACATAGTCTCACTTAAAAATTGCTGGTGGATTTATTTTAAATGTTATTTTTATTAGGAAATTTATCTTACCCAAAAAATGTATTTAGCTTATATATAAAGTATTAAGTATAATGAAATAAAAGACCATGCACCCACCATGCAGCCCAAGACACAAAGCGCTATCTGTACTGTCACAGCTCCATATACCTCCTCCTAATCACATCTCTCCCTCCTGCCCAGAGAACGCCTCCATCCTGATCTCTGCATTTATCAGTTCCCTGCATATATCTGTATATGCGTATTATATATTATTATAATTATGAATTCATAAACAGCATATTGTTTAGTTTTGTATGTCTTTGAACTTTATATAAATAGTATCATACTGTATATATTCTCTGACTTGCTGGTTTTTGGTGTGAAACAACCAACTTGTATGTCTAGCTCTAAGTTCATGCATTTTCACTTCAGCACATGATTTCTTCTTTTCCTATTTCAAACTGTTGTAATGAACATTCCCGCACCACGCTCCTGGTTCATATGTCACCATCAACTGGACGGCACAGATCACATGCCCGTGGAGTTGTGTCCTAGACAGACTTTAATCAAAGAGGGGTGGGATAGGGAGGGTGGGAGGGAGGGAGACGCAAGAGGGAAGAGATATGCGAACATACGGATATGTATAACTGAGTCACTTTGTTATAAAGCAGAAACTAACACACCATTGTAAAGCAATTATACTCCAATGAAGATGTAAAAAACAAAACAAAACAGAGGGGCAACACAGAGCATCAATAAAGAACAAACTTAAATTTGCCTAGTAGCATTGGACACCATTTCAAGTCTAGTTATTTTCAAGAGAGTATCAGAGCTCCAAGTATGACTGGACTTTGTCCACGATGTACAGCAGAAATTTGGGGAAATAGTGCCCAAACTTATGCTTGTGCTGCTCTGACCTCACAGGAAGTTACTGAAAATCCCAATGAAACAGAGCAGAGGCGAGGTGAATAGGGACGTGAAGACACAAAAAGGCAGAGAGATGCTACATCAGCACCAGGCACCACTGGGAGACCTGAGACCGAGCCCTGGCAAGTCCTGGGTGGGCCTTTTTACTCCCTACTTTATGGGTTGTCTGCTCCATGCCAGGCACTGTGCTTGGTGCCAGGGACAGAAGTGTGAACAAGGCATAATCCCTTTCCTCAAAACCATGCTTGATACAACGGAGGCGACGGGAAGGAAGCAGTGGTTAGAAGGAAGGCTAAGATGAGGGGAACAGTGACAGAGGCACCCCTGGGGGGGGGCACTGAACCCACACTCGGCTGGAGGGCAGTCAGGGAAGGCTGAAAGCATGTGACCTGTCTGGAGCCTGAGGGTCCATGTGAGGCAGGAAAACTGGGGAGAGGATGGGCAGATGGAAAGGGAGGGAAAAAGCATTGTAGGAAGAGAAGGCAGCAGGTGCAAGCCAGCGGTCGGGGCGTGTACATGTTGGGGCCACTGCAAATCATTTCACAGGACCAGGACACCTAAGAAGATGAACCTGGAAGGGTTAGTAGGTGCCAGACAGGTGAAGGCGTCTGAAGGCCATGTTAGGGGGGCTGGACACTAGCTTGAGACAATGGGAAACCTATGGAAGGGTGTGGGGTTTCTTTTGGTTGTTTTATTTTCATTATGGAAAATTACAAACATATATGTAAAAGTAAACAGAATAGTATAATGGAACCCCTGTAGCCTCCACTTCCCTCAACAATTATCAACTCAGCCAGCCTTGTTTCATCTCTACTGCCAACCACACCATCCCCTTCCATATAATTTTGAGACAAATCCCCGGTATCCTATAATTTCATCTCCAAATACTTCAGTATGTTTCGTTAAAAGAACTCAAAGAAGAAAAACAACAACAAATAACCATAGCATCAATGTCTCATCATTATTTAACAAAAAATAATCATGAAGGGCTTAAACAGCAGACTATCATATCCAAATTCACCCTTTAGAGGTTATTGCTCAAGAAAGGACAAATGTATATACTGAGGAAACGCTTTTTACAACCCAGCCTGGTTAATTTATCTCAAATGGATACCTGGTCCCCAGAGACATCTGCTCAGCTTCCAAACCACACTGCAGCCGAATAAATGAGACGTTCTGCCCACATGAGTTTTCCCTGGACTCTATTACCTTCTCAAATGAAAAAGAATGTGTTTCCTACTGATGTTATTAGGAAATGGCAACACAGATGCTAATTCCAAGGCCGTGGGGACTTCTATAATTAGTTAACAAAGGACAGGAAGCAAATGGAGGAAGACAAAGGAGAGTGGTGGGAAGGGGCAGAGCAGGGATGAAGGACCGCAGCCCCCAATCATACAGACCATTTTCACAGGAAACCTGCAACTTGGTGGAGTAGCTTGTAGCCAAGTAGATTAAATTTTAATCTGGTGACATGAGTTCCTGCTTTCCTCTGCCCTCGCAATGTTCTGTGCTGAGACCTGTACGCTCGCCTCACCACGTCCGCTAAGGAGCCCCTCCGTGGCTCCACCAAGAATTGGGCTGGAGATTTTTCTTGGTGCCTCACTAAAACAGGACAGACTGAAGCAAGATGGCTACTGAGTGCCTCAGGGGGGAAATGCTGGACGCGTGCTGGATTCCAGCCCTGAGGAGGACAGCACGGGACTTTATCACGCTACCTCAGAAAGGAAATCCTATTCAAAAGGCATGGTTGGGCAAAGCTTTGGCACAGTGACCTGCTAAGGAAAAAAGGGCAGAAACAAAGACATGTTTGCTGGAAAATGGGCAAGATAGTTTCACGTCATCTTACTTAATCTTTGCAACGACACTCTGAGTACTCCCCAATCCCGGGAGCACGCAAGGGCCGCTGTGCCTGCACGCCCATACCAGGGGGATGATGGCCAGCACACGCTGAGGGAAGAGGCAGCAAGCATCCAAGCTAGTAACAGCCACTCAGTTCCGGAAAGAGGGTGGAGGAGCCCGACTTGAGCTCGTCTTCTCTCACAACAACACCAAAACCACAAGTAACTGCTGAACAACCATTGACAAAAAAGACTGGAAGCTACCAAAAAAGACTTTTTACACTCAAAGACAAAAAAGAAGCCACAGTGAGATGGTAGGAAGGGCACTTTCGGAACATAATCAAATCCCATACCCACCAGATGGACAACCCACAAACTGGAAGATAATTATATCGCAGAGGTCCTCCCATAAGAGTGAGAGTCCTGAGCCTCTGAGGTCTCAGAGACCTCTGGGACAACACTAAATGCACCAACATTTGCATCATAGGTGTCCCAGAAGGAATAGAGAGAAAGGGCCTGAGAAAATATATGAAGAGATTATAGCCGAAAACTTCCCTAACATGAGAAAGAAAACATTCAACTTAAGTCCAGGAAGTGGAGAGAGTCCCATACAAGATAAACCAAGGAGGAACACACCGACACACATATTAATCAAACTGACAAAAATTAAAGACAAAGAAAAAATATTAAAATCAAGAAGGGAAAAGTGGGCTTCCCTGGTGGCACAGTGGTTGAGAGTCCGCCTGCCAATGCAGGGGACATAGGTTCGTGCCCCGGTCTGGGAAGATCCCACATGCCATGGAGCGGCTAGGCCCATGAGCCATGGCCGCTGAGCCTGCGCGTCCGGAGCCTGTGCTCCGCAACGGGAGAGGCCACAACAGTGAGAGGCCCGCGTACAGCAAAAAAAAAAAAAAAAAAAAAAAAAAAAAAGAAGGAAAAAGTGACAAGTAACATACAAGGGAATCCCCATAAGGGTATCAGCTGATTTTTCAGCAGAAACTCTGCAGGCCAGAAGGGAGTGGCACGATATATTTAAAGTGATGAAAGGGAAAAACCTACAACCAAGAATATTCTACCCAGCAAGGCTCTCATTCAGATTCAACAGAGAAATCAAAAGTTTTACAGACAAGCAAAAGTTAAGAGAATTCAGCACCACCAAACCAGCTTTACAACAAATCCTAAAGGAACTTCTCTAGGTGGAAAAAAAAAGGCCAAAACGAGAATCAAGAAAATTACAAATGGGGCTTCCCTGGTGGCGCAGTGGTTGAGAGTTCGCCTGCTGATGCAGGGGACGCGGGTTCATGCCCTGGTCTGGGAGGATCCCGCGTGCAGCGGAGCGGCTGGGCCCATGAGCCATGGCCGCTGGGCCTGTGACTCCGGAGCCTGTGCTCCGCAACGGGAGAGGCCACGACAGTGAGAGGCCTGCATACCGCAAAAAAAAAAAAAAAAAAAAAAAAAGAAAATTACAAATGGTAAAGCTCACCAATAAAGGCAAACATAAAGTAAAGGTAGGAAATCATCCCCACACAAATATGATATCAAAACCAGCAATCATAAGGAGAGGAGAGTACAAATGCAGGATATTGGAAGTGCACTTGAAATTAAGAGACCAGCAACTTAAAACGATCTTGTACATATACACACTGCTATATCAAAACCTCACGGTAGGGACTCCCTGGTGGTCCAGTTGGTAAGACTCCGCACTCCCAATGCAGGGGGCCAGGCCTCAATCCCTGGTCGGGGAACTAGATCCCACAGGCATGATGCAACGAAGAGTCCACATACCGCAACTAAAGACCCTGCATGACACAAATAAGACCTGGTGCAGCCTAAATAAATAAATAAATATTTAAAAAAAATAAACCTCGTGGGAACCACAAACCAAAAATCTACAACAGGTACACATACAAAAAAGAAAAAGCAATCTAAACACAACACTAAAGACAGACATCAAATCACAAGAGAACAAAAGACGAAGGGAAGAAAAAAAAGACCTTGAAAAACAAATCCAAAACAATGAACAAAATGGCAGTAAGAACATTCCTATTGATAATTACCTTAACCGTAAATGGATTAAATGCTCCAACCAAAAGACACAGACTGGCTGAATAGATACAAAAACAAGACCCGTATATATGCTGTCTACAAGAGACCCACTTCAGATCTAGGGACACATACAGACTGAAATTGAGGGGATGGAAAAAGGTATTCCATGCAAATGGAAATCAAAAGAAAGCTGGAGTAGCAATACTCATATCAGATGAAAGAGACTTTAAAATAAAGAACGCTACAAGAGACAAAGAAAGACACTAAACAATGATCAAGGGGTCAATCCAGGAAGATAACAACTGTAAATATATATGCACCCAACACAGGAGTACCTCAATATGTAAGGCAAATGCTAACAGCCATAAAGGAGAAACCAACAGTAACACAATGGTGGGGGACTTTAACACCTCACTTTCATCAATGGACAGATCATCCAGACAGAAAATCAACAAGGAAACACAGGCCTTAAATGATATGTTAGACCAGATGGATTTAATTGATATTTATAGAGCATTCCATCCAAAAGCAGGAGTATACACTTTTTTCTCAAGTACACATGGTATATTCTCCAGGACAGATCACATGCTGGGCCACAAATCAAGCCTCAGTAAATTTAAGGAAACAGAAATCATATCAAGTATCTTTTCCGAGCACAATGCTTTGAAATTAGAAATCAATTACAGGACAAAAACTGTAAAAATACAACACATGGAGGCTAAACAATATGCCACTAAACAACCAAAGGATCACTGAACAAAGAGGAATTCGAAAACTACCTAGAGACAAATGACAACGAGAACACAACAGTCCAAAACCTATGGGATGCAGCAAAAGCAGTTCTAAGAGGGAAGTTTACAGCAATACAAGCCTACCTTAGGAAACAAGAAAAATCTCAAATAAACGACCTAACCTTACACATAAAGCAACTAAAGAAAGAAGAAAAAACAAAACCCAAAGTTAGTAGAAGGAAAGAAATCATAAAGATCAGAGCAGAAATAAATGAAATAGAGATGAAGAAAACAATAGAAAAGATCAATGAAACTAAAATCTGGTTCTTTGAGAAGACAAACAAAATTGACAAACCTTTAGCCAGACTCATCAAGAAAAAAAGAGAACTCAAATCAATAAAATTAGAAATGAAAAAGGAGAAGTTACAACTGACACCACAGAAATACAAAGGATCATAAGAGACTACTACAAACAACTATATGCCAATAAAATGGGTAACCTAGAAGAAACTGACAAATTCCTAGAAAGATACAACCTTCCAAGACTGAACCAGGAAGAAATAGAAAATATGAACAGACCAATCACAAGTACTGAAATTTAAACAGTGATTTAAAAGCTTCCAAAAGGGACTTCCCTGGTGGTCCAGTGGTATAGAATCCTCCTTCCAATGCAGGGCACGGGGATTTGATCCCTGGTCGGGGAACTAAGATCCCACATGCCGCAGGGCTACTAAGCCTGGGCACCACAACTACTGAGCTAGCGCGCCTCAACAACACACCCCACGTGCTGCAAACTACAACAGCCCACGCGCCCTGCAGCCCGCGTGCTGCAACTAGAGAGAGAAAACCTGCACTCCACAACTAGAGAGAAGCCCGCACGCCACAATGAAGAGCACACGCCACAACGAAAGATCCCGTACACCTCAACTAAGACCCGATGCAGCCAAAAATAATAATAATAAAGAAAATAAAACAAACAAAAAAAATAAAAGCTTCCAACAAACAAAAGTCCAAGACCAGATGGCATCACAGGTGAATTCTATCAAACATTTAGAGAAGAGTTAACAGCTATCCTTGCGAAACTCTTCCAAAAAACCGCAGAGAAAGGAACTCTGCTCATTCTATAAGGCAACCATCACCTGGATACCAAAACCAGATAAAGATACCACAAGAAAAAAAAATTACAGGCCAATATCACTGATGAACACAGATGCAGAAATACTCAACAAAATACCACCAAACCGAATCCAACAATAGATTAAAAGGATCATACACTATGACCAAGTGGGATTAATCCCAGGGATGCAAGGATTCCTCAATATCCTCAAATCAATCAGTGTGATACATCACATTAACAAACTGAAGAATATACGGCTTCAAGATGGCAAAAGAGTAAGACGCAGAGATCACTGTCCTCCCCACAAATACATCAGAAATACATCTACATGTGGAACAACTCCTACAGAACACCTACTGAACGCTGGCAGAAGACCTCAGACCTCCCAAAAGGCAAGAAACTCCCCACGTACCTGGGTAGGGAAAAAGAAAAAAGAAAAAACAGAGAAAAAAGAATAGGGATGGGACCTGCACCAGTGGGAGGCAGCTGTGAAGGAGGAAAGGTTTCCACACACTAGGAAGGCCCTTCGAGGGCGGTAACTGTGGGTGGCGGAGGGGGAAGCTTTGGAGCCACGGAGGAGAGCACAGCAACAGGGGTGCGGAGGGCAAAACAGGGAGATTCCCGCACAGAGGATCGGTGCCGACCGGCACTCACCAGCCCTGCTCACCCGCTGGGGAGGGCAGGGAGCTGAGCCTCGGGCTTCAGAGGTCGGATCCCAGGGAGAGGACTGGGGTTGGCGGCGTGAACACAGCCTGAAGGGGCTAGTGCGCCACGGCTGGCCGGGAGGGAGTCCGGGAAAAAGTCTGGAGCTGCCGAAGAGGCAAAAGACTTTTTCTTGCCTCTTTGTTTCCTGGTGCGCGAGGAGAGGGGATTCAGAGCGCCGCTTAAAGAAGCTCCAGAGACGGGCGCGAGCTGCGGCTATGAGCACCGACCCCAGAGACGGGCATGAGACGCTAAGGCTGCTACTGCAGCCACCAAGAAGCCTGTGTGTGAGCACAGGTCACTCTCTACACCTCCCCTCCTGGGAGCCTGTGCAGCCCGCCACTGCCAGGGTCCCGTGATCCAGGGACAACTCCCCCGGGAGAACGCACAACGCGCCTCAGGCTGGTGCAACGTCACGCCGGCCTCTGCCGCCGCAGGCTCGCCCCACACTCCGTGCCCCTCCCTCCAACCGGCCTGAGTGAGCCAGAGCCCCCGAAGCAGCTGCCCCGTTAACCCCATCCTGTCTGAACAAAGAACAGATGCCCTCAGGTGACCTACATGCAGAGGCGGGGCCAAACCCAAAGCTGAACCCTGGGAGCTGTGCGAACAAAGAAGAGAAAGGGAAACCTCTCCCAGCAGCCTCAGGAGCAGCGGATTAAAGCTCCACAATCAACTTGATGTACCTGCATCTGTGGAATACATGAATAGACTACGATTCATCCCAAATTGAGGAGGTGGACTTTGGGAACAACGATATATATATATTTTTCCCTTTTTCTCTTTTTGTGAGTGTGTATGTGTATGCTTCTGTGTGTGATTTTGTCTGTATAGCTTTGCTTTTACCATTTGTCCTAGGGTTCTGTCTGTCCGTTTTGTTTTGTTTTTTTCTTTTTTTTAGTACAGTTTTTAGCACTTGTTATCATTGGTGGATTTGTTTTTTGGTTTGGTTGCTCTCTTCTTTCTTTTTTTAATTACCTAAAAATTTTTTTTTTACTAATTATTTTTTATTTTAATAACTTTATTTTATTTTACTTTATTTTATTTTACTTTATTTTATTTTACTTTATTTTATTTTACATTATTTTATTTTACTTTATTTTATTTTACTTTATCTTCTTCTTTCGGTCTTTCATTTTTTTCCTCCCTTTTATTCTGAGCTGTGTGGAGAACAGGCTCTTGGTGCTCCAGCAAGGTGCCAAGGGCTGTGCCTCTGAGGTGGGAGAGCCAAGTTCAGGACACTGGTCCACAAAAGACCTCCCAGCTCTACGTAATATCAAATGGTGAAAATCTCTGAGAGATCTCCATCTCAACGCCAACACCCAGCTTCACTCAACGAACAGCAAGCTACAGTGCTGGACACCCTATGCCAAACAACTAGCAAGACAGGAACACAGCCCCATCCATTAGCAGAGAGGCTGCCTAAAATCATAATAAGGCCACAGGCACCCCAAAACACAACACCAGACGTGGACCTGCCCAGCAGAAAGACAAGATCCAGCCTCATCCACCAGAACACAGGCACTAGTCCCCTCCACCAGAAAGCCTACACAACCCACTGAACCAACCTTAGCCACTGGGGGAAGACACCAAAAACAACGGGAACTACGAACCTGCAGCCTGCGAAAAGGAGACCCCAAACACAGTAAGATAAAAAAATGAGAAGACAGAAACACACAGCAGATGAAGGAGCAATGCAAAAACCCACCAGACCTAACAAATGAAGAGGAAGTAGGCAGTCTACCTGAAGAAGAATTCAGAATAATGACCGTAAAGATGATCCAAAATCTTGGAAATAGAATGGAGAAAATACAAGAAACGTTTAACAAGGACCTAGAAGAACTAAACAGCAAACAAACAGTGATGAACAACACAATAAATGAAATGAAAAATACTCTAGATGGGATCAATAGCAGAATAACTGAGGCAGAAGAACGGATAAGTGACCTGGAAGATAAAATAGTGGAAATAACTACTGCAGAGAAGAATAAAGAAAAAAGAATGAAAAGAATTGAGGACAGTCTCAGAGACATCTGGGACAACATTAAACACACCAAAATTCGAATTATAGGGGTCCCAGAAGAAGAGAAAAAGAAAGGGACTGAGAAAATATTTGAAGAGATCATAGTTGAAAACTTCCCTAATATGGGAAAGGAAATAGTTTATCATAGTCCAGGAAGCACAGAGAGTCCCATACAGGATAAATCCAAGAAGAAACACGCCAAGACACATATTAATCAAACTATCAAAAATTTAAATACAAAGAAAAAATATTAAAAGCAGCAAGGGAAAAACAACAAATAACACACGAGGGAATCCCCATAAGATTAACAGCTGATCTTTCAGCAGAAACTCTGCAAGCCTGAAGGGAGTGGCAGGACATATTTAAAGTGATGAAGAAGAAAAACTACAACCAAGATTACTCTACCCAGCAAGGATCTCATTCACATTTGACCTTTACAGACAAGCAAAAGCTAAGAGAATTCAGCACCACCAAACCGGCTTTACAACAAATGCTAAAGGAACATCTCTAGGCAGGAAACACAAGAGAAGGAAAAGACCTACAATAACAAACCCAAAACAATTAAGAAAATGGGAATAGGAACATACATATCAATAATTACCTTAAATGTAAATGGATTAAATGCTCCAACCAAAAGACACAGATTGGCTGAATGGATACAAAAACAAGACCCATGTATATGCTATCTACAAGAGACCCACTTCAGACCTAGGGACACATACAGACTGAAAGTGAGGGGATGGAAAAAGATATTCCATGCAAATGGAAATCAAAAGAAAGCTGGAGTAGCAATTCTCATATCAGACAAAATAGACTTTAAAACAGACTATTACAAGAGACAAGGATGGACATTACATAATGATTAAGGGATCAATCCAAGAAGAAGATATAACAATTGTAAATTTTGATGCACCCAACATAGGAGCACCTCAATACATAAGGCAAATGCTAACAGCCATAAAAGGGGATACTGACAGGAACACAAACAGAGTAATGGACTTTAACACCCCACTTTCACCAACGGACAGACCATCCAAAATGGAAATAAATAAGGAAACACAAGCTTTAAATGATACATTAAACAAGATGGACTTAATTGATATTTATAGGACATTCCATCCAAAAACAACAGAATACACAGTCTTCAAAAGTGCTCATGAGACAGTCTCCACGACAGATCATATTGTGGGTCAGAAAATCAAGCCTTGGTAAATTTAAGAAAATTGAAATTGTATCAGGTATGTTTTCAGACCACAACGCTATGAGACTAGATATCAATTACAGGAAAACATCTGTAAAATATACAAACACATGGAGGCTAAACAATACACTACTTAATAACCAAGAGATCACTGAAGAAATCAAAGAGCGAATCAAAAAATACCTAGAAATGACAATGAAAACACAACGACCCAAAACCTATGGGATGCAGCAAAAGCAGTTCTAAGAGGGAAGTTTATAGCAATACAATCCTACCTTAAGAAACAAGAAACATCTCAAATAAACAACCTAACCTTACACCTAAAGCAATTAGAGAAAGAAGAAGAAAAAACCCCCAAAGTTAGCAGAAGGAAAGAAATCATAAAGATCAGATCAGAAATAAATGAAAAAGGAATGAAGGAAACGATAGCAAAGATCAGTAAAACTAAAAGCTGGTTCTTTGAGAAGATAAACAAAATTGATAAACCATTAGCTAGACTCAGCAAGAAAAAGGGAGAAGACTCACATCAATAGAATTAGAAATGAAAAAGGAGAAGTAACAACTGACACTGCGGAAATACAAAGGATCATGAGCGATTACGACAAGCAACTGTATGCCAATGAAATGGACAACATGGAAGAAATGGACAAATTCTTAGAAATGAACAAACTTCCGAGACTGAACCAGGAAGAAATAGAAAATATGAACAGATCAAACACAACCACTGAAATTGAAACTGTGATTAAAAATCTTCCAACAAACAAAAGCCTAGGACCAGATGGCTTCGCAGGCGAATTCTATCAAACATTTATAGAAGAGCTAACACCTATCCTTCTCAAACTCTTCCAAAATGTAGCAGAGGGAGGAACACGCCCAGACTCCTTCTATGAGGCCACCATCACCCTCATACCAAAACCAAAGATGTCACAAAGAAAGAAAACTACAGGCCAGTATCACCGATGAACATAGATGCAAAAATCCTCCACAAAATACTAGCAAACAGAATCCAACAGCACATTAAAAGGATCAGACACCATGATCAAGTGGGGTTTATTCCAGGAATGCAGGGATTCTTCAATATACACAAATCAATCAACGTGACACACCATATTAACAAATGGAAGGAGAAAAACCATATGATCATCTCAGAAGGTGCAGAGAAAGCTTTTGACAAAATTCAACACCCATTTATGATAAAAACCCTCCAGAAAGTAGGCATAGAGGGAACTTACCTCAATATAATAAAGGCCATATATGACAAACCCACAGCCAACATCGTCCTCAATGGTGAAAAACTGAAACCATTTCAACTACGATCAGGAACAAGACAAGGTTGCCCACTCTCACCACTATTATTCAACATAGTTTTCCAGCCACAGCAATCAGAGAAGAAGAAGAAATAAAAGGAATCCAAATCGGAAAAGAAGAAGTAAAGCTGTCACTGCAGATGACATGATACTATACATAGAGAATCCTAAAGATGCTACCAGAAAACTACTAGAGCTAATCAATGAATTTGGTAAAGTAGCAGGATACAAAATTAATGCACAGAAATCTCTGGCATTCCTATACACTAATGATGAAAAATCTGAAAGTGAAATCAAGAAAACACTCCCATTTACCACTGCAACAAAAAGAATAAAATATCTAGGTATAAACCTACCTAAGGAGACAAAAGACCTGTATGCAGAAAATTATAAGACACTGATGAAAGAAATTAAAGATGATACAAATAGATGGAGAGATATACCATGTTCTTGGATTGGAAGAATCAACATTGTGAAAATGACTCTACTACCCAAAGCAATCTACAGATTCAATGCAATCCTTAACAAACTACCAATGGCATTTTTCACAGAACTAGAACAAAAAGTTTCACAATTTGTATGGAAACACAAAAGACCTCAAATAGCCAAAGCAATCTTGAGAAAGAAAAACGGAGCTGGAGGAATCATGCTCCCTGACTTCTGACTATGAAGCTACATTTATCAAGACAGTATGGTACTGGCACAAAAACAGAAAGATAGATCAATGGAACAGGATAGAAAGCCCAGAGATAAACCCACGCACCTATGGTTAACTAATGTATGACAAACGAGGCAGGAACATACAATGGAGAAAAGACAATCTCTTCAATAAGTGGTGCTGGGAAAACTGGACAGCTACATGTAAAGGCATGAAATTAGAACATACTCTCACACCATACACAAAAATAAACAAAATGGATCAAAGACCTAAATGTACGGCTGGACACAATAAAACTCTTAGAAGAAAACAGAGGCAGAACACTCTCTGACATAAATCTAAGCAATATGTTTTTTGAACCGCCTCCTAGAGTACTGAAAATAAAAACAAAAATAAACAAATGGGACTGAATTAAACTTAAAGGCTTCTGTACAGCAAAGGAAACAATATTCAAAATGAAAAGACAACCCACAGAATGGGAGAAAATATCTGCAAACAAAGCGACAGACAAGGGATTAATCTCCACAATATACAAACAGCTCATGCAGCTCTATGTCAAAAAAAAAACCAATCAGAAAATGGGCAGAAGATCTAAAGAGACATTTCTCCAAAGAAGATATACAGATGGCCAAAAACCACGTGAAAAGATGCTCAACATCACTAATTTTCAGAGAAATGCAAATCAAAACTACAATGAGATATATCACCTCAGACTGGTCAGAGTGGCCATCATCAAAAGGTCTACAAACAAATGCTGGAGAGGGTGTGGAGAAAAGGGAACCCTCCTACATTGTTGGTAGGAATGTAAACTGGTAAAACCACTATGGAGAAGAGTATGGAGATTCCTTAAAAACCTAAAAATAGAACTACCATATGACCCAGCAATCCCACTCCTGGGCATATATCCGGAGAAAACCATAATTCAAAAAGATACACACACCCCAATGTTCACTGCAGCACTATTTACAATGGTCAAGACATGGAAGCAACCTAAATGTCCACTGACAGACGAATGGATAAAGAAGATGTGGTAGTGGGCTCCCCTGGTGGCACAATGGTTAAGAATCCACCTGCCAATGCAGGGGACACAGGTTTGAGCCTTGGTCCTGGAAGATCCCACATGCCGCAAAGCAACTAAGCCCGTGCACCACAACTACTGAGCCTGCACTCTAGAGCCCATGTGCCACAACTACTGAAGCCCTCGTGCCTAGAGTCCGTGCTCCTCAACAAGAGAAGCCACCACAATGAGAAGCCCGCGCACCTCAACAAAGAGTAGGCCCTGCTCATTGCAACTAGAGAAAGCCCTTGCACAGCAACGAAGACCCAATGCAGCCAAAAATTAAAAAGATGTGGTACATATATACAATGGAATGTTACCGCGCCATGAAAAATAATGAAATAATGCCATTTGCAGCAACATGGATGGGCCTAGAGATCATCATACTAAGTGAGGAAAGAGAAAGGCAAACAGCATATGGTATCACTCATATGTGGAATCTAATTTTTAAAAATGATACAAATGAACTTTTTTACAAAACAGAAACAGACTCACAGATCTTGAAATCAAACTTATGGTTACAAAAGGGGAAACATGGGGGAAATGATTAATTAAGAGATTGGGATTAACATATACACGCTACTATATCTATAAAACAGATAACCAACAAGGACCTACTGTATAGCACAGGAAACTCTACTCAATATTCTGTGATAACTGATGTGAGAAAAGAATCTGAAAAAGAATTGATATATGTATATGTATAACTGAATCACTTTGCTGTACACCTAAAATTAACACAACATTGTAAATCAACTATACTTCAATAAAATTTTTTAAAAAACAGGACAGATTGATATTGCCACTCAAAAAAAAATTCCAAGTAACTCATGTTCAATTGTAAAAACACCTCAAACCCAAAGTTGACCTTTTTGCCCGACATTTGTCACTCGGGCCAACTGACTGAGTTTGCTTGCAGAATTTCTACCACAACATTTGACCAGCTTACTTTTAGAACTTTTAAGACACTAAGTTAGTAGATTATAAATGATAAATATGATAAAATGCCAGATTGGAATTTTTATTATATATGCAGAATTGAGGTTTTTTTTCCCCAAAGGGACTATAAATTTCCTAAAAGCTTTAATCATCACAGCAGTCACTTGCTCTGCCATTTACAAAACACTTCCATAGACATCTTGGTTGAATTTTAGAACCACCCTGTGAGGCAGGCAGCATTGGCAACTGGCTCTACTTTGCAGGTGGGGAAATGAAGCAGAGAGAGAGTAACAGATTCGCCCAAGGTCACACAGCTAGGGCATGGCGGAGTCCTGTGCTGCCCAGGGCCCAGATGACGCTTACTGCTTATTGGACTCACTTTCTGAAATTGAGCCACCAAGGGGAGGGAGGGGCAAAACAGTTTATTTATCAATCTTAGGCAAACAGATCACAGAAAAAAAGGAAGAGGTCAAATTCAGATTTTCATTGACAAATGCACCCTGTGCTCTAATTACCTTCTAGTTCCCTCTGACGTAGGCCAGTCTCAGGGGAAAAGCCTGCGTAAACTAAACCATCCTCCTTGACCGTGGACCCCACATACACCCTCTACCTATCTTGGCTGAACAAACCTTAAGAAGCGATACGCCATCAGGGACTGCAAAAAGCCAAGGTTCAAATCTATTCTTAGCAGGAAAGTATCTGAATTTAAAAGCAAAGTGCCCTTCAAACAAACAATTTAAGAATAAATTATAATGATCTCACTACATGCTTATATAAAACAAGAAAGACGGATGATGTATAGGATTTTAGTTCATTAAAAACTTTTGAACATTATTTTATTGAAATGTCTTAAAAGGAGTAAGTAAAACTTACTAAGTTTTACTTAGTTAGTAAAGTAAACTTTTACTTAGTAAGTAAGTAAACTTTCTACTGTGGTTTAAAAGTATCTGATTTCCGGGCTTCCCTGGTGGCGCAGTGGTTGAGAGTCCGCCTGCCGATGCAGGGGACATGGGTTCATGCCCCGGTCCGGGAAGATCCCATGTGCCGCGGAGCAGCTGGGCCCGTGAGCCATGGCCGCTGAGCTTGCGCGTCCGGAGCCTGTGCTCCGCAAAGGGAGAGGCCACAGCAGTGAGAGGCCCGCGTACCGCAAAAAAAAAAAAAAAAAAAAGAAAAAAAAAAAAAAGTATCTGATTTCCAAAGCAAAGCATTCGTCAGTGAAATGATATGATGGCAAGTGACTTACCATACAGTAATCCTGAGACTGTACTGGCTCAGGCCGGTCCTTAAATATATTCCAGGTTATCTGTAAGCCTATCTTGCTCCCAGCGGAAAATAAGAAATAATGAATGTAAGTAAGGTTGGCTGTGCCTAAATGAAAACAACTAGATTTTAGAACAATTTTCCTGCTACAGACATTGTAAAAAAAAAAAAAAATCTGATTGGATTTATGGCAACACTGGCCATCTAAAAGCCACCTAAAAACAACAGAGCCCAGATTTACTGGACAGGAGGCACCTCTAGTGACTCCTACCAGAATTTAGACCTTACTTCATCCACTGCTGCTCAATTCCAACATACTTGAGGGCAGGTCAATGGAACGAATCTGTGAAGTGGAGGAGACAGCCTACGAATTCAGTGTCAGGAAGTCAACAAATCCTTACCAAGTGCCACGTGGGATGGGTACTAGTTGCTTGGAGTATTAAGTTTCAACTGGGAGTGGGGTTGGGGGAGAGTGGGGACATCAGTAAACTATATCCTGTCCCCCATATTTTGCTTTCTAGTATCTTTTTTTGGTAAGAATGACCTAAAAATAAATCATTTTTATACTTTATAAGTACGATTGAGATATGTCCATTTACCAGTTTTTTCAAAAGAAAGATGCCATATATAAGCAAACTATGTTTACTCACAGAGGTGAATGGATTCACTGGGCTTAATTTCAGACCACTCACAGTGAAATATCTGTGATATAAAGTATAGCATAATTTAAGTCACGTATATGTTGCTCTTCCAACTAACAAGAGAAAAAAAATGTGTAGCATTATACTGCAAACTAGGGTGCATTCATCACTTCAAATGGTAACAATATCGTCATCATCATCCGTGATGTCACACTTCACAGTTTCGCCTCCGGGTTCCCTGGGAGCCTCTGACTATACTACCTCATACTTTCACCTTCGGCAGCTTCCTTCAACTCTTTTATAAAGGGAGCTGCTTTGACATGACTCTCTTTGGCAAACTTTTTGCGACATATTTCTTAAAGGCTTTTCTAAGCAGCAGGTAATGACCTCCTCTTCCAAAAGTTCTGTGTCATACATCACCTTCAAGATGTGGGCAGCTTTAGAGAAGGAGAACTTGATGTACTGCTACAGCACACTGTGATGAGGGTAATGCTGAGCTTTCCTGTTTATACTGGCAAAATTGTAGGAAATTTCTTAATTTGTTCTCTTAATCGTCTCATTAAAATGACCACCAGTCAACACAAGAGGACCCTTGGCTTTTACATCTACTTCAACGATACCCTCTTTCTTTTTAACAAAATCAACTGCTCCTTCAAGGTCATCACTAGGCGCCGGGCCTTTTGCTGAGTTTTCACCCATTCTGCGCTCTAAGCTTCCCAAGTGGTGTGCATCCCCACAGCCTGTGGAGGGCAACTGAGTTCATTTGGTGGTGGTGATGGTGGTGACTCGTTGCTAGATATGGGGCCATTTTTCTTTCTCTTTAAGCCTTCTAATTTCCTTTTCCCCCCCCCATGTACTCGTTTCCTTTTTCTTAGGTGGTTCTTTGAGAATGAATATGCAGACCTTATGATCTGCATCAAGCATGCCTCACTAGCCACAGGCTTTACAAAAATTACTTAGCAAGAACAAGTATTTTGGATGCAAGGTTTTCATTCTCAGGACAGAGAACATGTTTTTTAATGAACCCACCCACCAAGTCTTGAAACTTTAGCCTTGTGAGATCCAACGACAATCCAATGGTCATTCTAAACATCAAAATGGTCTTTGCTCCCAGCTCACAACCAATTGTGAGGGATACACTGGAGGCCAATCAAGCACCTTTATCATGTCAACCATCTCCTTTTGTTCCATTTATTCTATTTCTTTTGCCCCCCAACCTTAACAGTCACACAGAGTATCAGGTATGGACAGAACTGGTCTGATACAATGCAGCTGGCATTGAGGCTATTTTTGCTTACTGGTAAGCTTGGTAAGATGCAGAGATATGTTATTATATTCTGGTTACTACTGCTGCGTGAAAAAATCACCTCAAAATTTAATGGTACAAGTTCGAGTTCTGGTTCCAAGTTAAGATGGAATAAATACATCCCACCCTGTCTTCTCCATGAATGCAGCTATAAAAACTAGACAGAGTGGATGGAATAGCTATTTTAGGAGTGTGAAAAGTAAGTGGTAGCAAGCAGCCTGGAGAAGACGACTAGATTTCAGAGAACCACCAAATCGACAGCCAGTTCCACATTTTCCCCCAGTCTCCCCCAGCCTGGCCTAAAGGCAGCCTGAAACCCAGAACTGGGCGTTAGGTGCGGACACAGAGAGCATCAGGAGAAACCCTCTAGAAAAAGGCAGGAGAGGGGCCTCCTAATGCTCAGAGAGAGTGAGGGAATTCTCTACGTCTTCCTCTTCCTTGTCCTCTTGTACCCCCAGGCCCCCTGCAATCCCGCAGTGGTGACAGTAGAGACAGTCAGTGGCAGAGCGGGCCCACAGGTGCCTGGAACTCCGAGAGGGGAATCTTTTGCTCTAGTTGAAGGAGCTGTGGTCCCAAGGGTGGTGGCGGTGAATCTCCATTGCTTTTTTTTCTCCTTCTGAATGCCTGGCCTCAGACATGGGCCCAGTTGTGGGAAGTGTGAGGCCGAATGGAATAACTGGCCACAGGACTGAAAAGGCAGCCCCAGTTAACCAGAGAAATCACAAAGCTGAACAGCACTAAAAGGGCTTTGAAGTCAGAACTGACACCACAACTGAAACGGACCTTGGCAACTTGAAAGAACTAGGCCGACTGCCTGCTAAAGCAAAAATATCAACAGACTCCATAGGATATAAACAAGGGCCAGAATCTCATAAAATAATATTCAAAATGCTCAGGATAGGCTCCTCAATTACTTGGCATTCAAAGACGCAGGAAAATGTCAACTCACATGAGAAAAGACAATGGACAGACTCCAATGACAAGATGACCCAGACATGAGAATTATCTGACAATGACTTTAAAGCAGTTATTATAAAAAGTCTCCAAGAAGTGAGGGTAAACACTCCTGAAAAGAATGGAAAAAATAGAAAGTCTTAACAACTAAAGAGCCAAATGAAACTTTTAGGAACGAAAATTTTAATAAGCAAAAGAAAAAACTCACTAGAGGGGCTCACAAGAAGAATGGAGATGATAGAGGGTCAGTGAAATTAAAGACGGTTCAATGGAAATGATCCAGTCTGAACAACAGAAAAAAGACAAAGGGTTTAGGCCCAAATGCAGAAAGATCTCCTAGGGACTTCCCTGGTGGCACAGTGGTTAGGAATCCGCCTGCCAATGCAGGGGACACGGGTTTGAGCCCAGGTCCGGGAAGATCCCACATGCCGCAGAGCAACTAAGCCCGTGCACCACAACTACTGAGCCTGTGCTCTAGAGCCCGTGCTCCGCAAATGAGAGAAGCCACCGCAATAAGAGGCCCATGTACTGCAACGAAGGGTAGCCCCCGCTCGCCGCAACTAGAGAAAGCCGGCACACAGCAATGAATACCCAATGCAGCCAAAAATAAATAAATAAATTTATTTAAATAAAAAAGAAAGATCTCCTAGAAATCAAGACCCTCTCCCAAAGACCCATAAACCAATAGGAAAAAAGGGGGGAGGGTTATAGATAGATAGCGCTCAGAAAAAAAGGGAAATATGCTCAACTTTGCTCAGAGTAAGAGAAATACAAACTAAAACTAATTGAGATATCATCCCTCAACCATCAGGTTAACAAGAGTCTAAAATATTGGCAACCTATTTTATTACTGAGGCTGTAAAGAAAGATAATGGTATAACCCACAGATAGGAATCTGACACTGTTTACCAAAATTACAGGTGCATTTATTCTTTAATTCACAAATACCACTTTGGGCTACCTAGTCACAAATACACCCATACATGTATTAAATGGCCCATGTATGAAGTTATTCATCGCAGCTTAGTAGCAAAAAACTATACATCCAGGTGTCCCGTAAAAAAGGTATTGGTAGAATAAACAATGATACATCCACCCAATGAAGTACTATTCAGCTATAAAGAAGAATAAGGAAGATTCCCATATTCTGATTTGGAAAGGTGTCCTGGCTAAACTGTATTTGGTCTGGTACCTTTTAAGTAAGAAAGGGAGAATAAGAATGCCAGACAGTACATATTTTCGGCTCTGTGGGCCACACAGTCTCCACCATTGTAGCCCCAAAGTGGCCACAGGAGAATGGATGCGTTCCAATAAAACTTTAGTTACAAAATAAAGGCAGCCAGCTTGCAGGTTGTAGATTGCTGACAACGGACATAAAGAAACACTGAAAGGATAAATAAGAAACTAAAAAAACTTAGAGGAAACAGCACAGATGGGATAAAAACAGATAAATTGGACTTCAAAATTAAAAACTCATGCGTTAAAGAACAGCATCAAGAAAGTTAAAAGATAAATCACTGAACGGGAGAAATATTTGCAAATCGTATATCTGACAAGGGATTATGTCTCCAGATTATATAAAGGATTCTTACAGCTCAACAAGATGTCAAATAGCCCAACTGAAAAAAAGGACAAAGGATTTGAATAGACATTTCTGCAAAGATATACAAATGGTCAATAAACACATGAAAAGACATTCAACATCCTTAGTCATCAAGGAAATTCAAGTCAAAACCAAAATGAGATAGCACTTCAAACCTACTAGGATGGCTATAATTTAAAAAAGAAAGACAGAAAATAAGTGTTGGTGAGGATGTGGTGAAATTGGAACGCTCACACATTGCTGATGGGAATGTAAAATGGTGCAGCTGCTTTGGAAAATTTTTCTGGAAAGGAGTTCCTCAAAAGGTTAAATATAAGGTGGATGCAACCCAAGTGTCCATCAATGGATGAATGGATAAACAAAATGTGGTCTATCCATACAGCAGAATATTATTCAGCCTTAAAAAGGAAGGAAATTCTGACACATGCTACAACATGGATGAACTTTGAGGACATTATGCTAAATGAAAAAAGCCAGCCACACACACACCCAGAACACTGTACGATTCCACTTACAAAACGTACCTAGAGTAGTCCAACTCAGAGACAAAGTAGAATGGTAGTTACTGGTAGCTGGGGGAAGGGCAGAGTGGGGAATCGCGGTTTAATGGGTACAGAGTTCTCGTTTTGTAAGATGAAAGAGTTCTGGAGACTGGTTACACAACAATATGAATGTACCACACTACTGAAAGGCACACTTAGAAACAGTTAAGATGGTAAATTTTATGATGTGTTTCTTTATCACAATAAAAAACTTTTAAGAGAACATTAGAGTTACCATATGACCCAGAAATCCCACTGCTAGGTGTATACCCAAGAGAAATGCAAACACAAGTCCACACAAAAACTTGTAGCATTATTCACAACAGCCCAAACTGAAAATAAGCCCATCAACGGAAGGATGGAAAAATACAATGTGGTGTATCCATACAACAAAATACTATTCAGCAATAAAATGTAATGAAGTACCGATACACACCACAACATGGATGAATCTTGAAAACACATTAAGTGAAAGAAGACAGTCACAACGAACCAGCATTACACGATTCCATTTATATTGAATAAACAAATCTCTAGAGACAGATAGTTGTTACTCCTGGCCAGGCTGGCAAACAGAAGCGATCATACTCTGAGGTGCTGTCGGCATTCACTTGTCTTTTTTGATCCACGTGCTGGGTTACATGGTGTGTACAGTTTGTGAAAAGTCACAGAGCCGCACACAAGGCTGTACCCTTTCCTGTATATATGCTATACCTCAATTAGAAGGAAAAATCAAGAGCTCATCACAAAGCGGGGTTTTGTGCCTTCTCACCTCCTTTCTGCAGCACAGGACCAGGAATGGAGTTGGCATGGATCTCCAACCTCAAAACTTAGGGGAAACAAATTTTTTTTAACCAACTGCAGAACTATAACACGACCCTACAACAGGATGATCGTCCAAAGGATGTGAGCCCCCAGTCTTTACTATTTCACAGAGCACATTTCCTTCCATACTGACGTTCTGGTGTGCTTATTGCTGGGAGCAAAAGGAAGGCAAAGACATGGGGGACTGACATTTACTGAGCACTTACTAAGTTCAGGGCACTTGCTTGAATCTCTACCTAGAGGTTTGTTAAATGGGGGTCAGAGATGTTAAGTAAGTTATCCAGGGTCACACAGCCTATAAATGACAGGGCAGAAATTAAAACCTGATCCGTAAAACCAATGTCCTTTCCCCTCTGCCACTCGTATTGCTGGGCGCAGTGGGATACAATGATGGAACACATGTTGGTAAAGTTTCATCACGGATCTGTTTTGTCAGTTTTTACTCCAGAAGGCAGAAAGGCAATTTGCCTAAAGGACAACCTGCATTTCATACACGTTCCTGGATGGTGAGATGAAAGAGAGGCAGCCATGGTCCTGCCAGCTAGACTCCAAGTCCTGGGAGTACTCATCCAGGGGCAAGACCCATCTCCCGGATGTTTAAAGCAAGGTGTCAGGCTTGGTTTATCCAAAGTCACCTGTGTCAAACTGAATTTGAGATGAATCACAGCCCTCAATGTAAAAGCTAAAACTATAAAGCTTTCAGAAGAACACGTAGAAGAGGAGCCTCAAAACCACAACCCGGACGTAGGCAAAGATTTCTTAGACAGGACACAGAAGGCAAACTTAACAGGAAAAGAGCCTAAATTAGATTTAATCAAAGTTAAAATTTTCTGCTCATCAAATGTCACAAGTAGATGAATAAGCAAGCCACAGTCTGGGAGCAAATGTTCACAAAATATACTTCCGACAAAGCACTTGAATCCGGAATACATAAAGAACTCTTCTAATTCAATAATAAGATGACAACCCAACTAAACGGGTAAATGGCTTGAACAGACATCTCACAAAGGAAGGTGTCTGCATGGCTAAACAGCACATGAAAAGGTGCTCAACATCACTGATCATCAGGGAAAGGTGACTTAAAACCATAATGAGAAACCACCACACCCCCCAACTAGCAGGGCCAAAATAGAAAAGCTCAGTAATACAAAGTGCTGGTGAGGGTAAGAAGCCACGGGAACTCTTGGTGCACCGGTGCTAGGAATATAAAATGGTACCACTTTGAAAAAAAGTTTGGAAGTTTCTTTAATAGTTTAACATACACCTACCCTTTGATCCAGCCATTCCACTCCGAGGTATTTACCCGAGAGGAATAAAAAACATTTGCCATTAAAAAGACCTACATACAAATGTTCACAGTAGCTTGATTTATAATAGCCCCAAACTGGGAACAACCCAACCGTCCTTCAACAGGAGAATGGCTAAACCAACTGTGATATATTCACGCAATGGAATAGTACTTGGCATTAAAAAGGAACAAGCTACTGGTAACAGCAACAGTACGGATGAATCTCAAAAAAGTCACACTGAGTGAAGGAAGCCCGACACTGAAGAGTACACACTGCCTGAGTCCATTTACACAAAACTCTAGAAAAGGCAAATCTAATCTAAGCATAAGAGTCATCGCCCGGGGCCAGGAATGGGAGTGGAAAGGGGAATGAGTGGGAGGGGACATAAGGCAACTTTCTGGGCAGATGGAAACTATATTATGATAGGATTTGTTTACCTAGGTTTAGCCGTTTCTCAAGGTTGTACAACTAAGATTTGTGCGTTTCAATGTATATACATTTTTACACTAACAATGTTAAAACGTATAATCAAGTACGGGGTGGGGAGTGGGGAGAGGTCAAGAAGAAATAAAGATGGCAGAATATTAATAATTGTTGAAGCTGCGTAATGCACATGCTTGAAATTTTCCATAATAAAAAAATTGAAGAAAAAAAATCATTTACATCGAATGCTCCCGCTCTCCCCCTGCCCCTCCGTGTCCAGTTCTGCCTGGCCGCTGGGCTGCCCTCCCGCAGCCCCAGCTCCTGAGTGAACTCTGCTTCCTGCCAAGGTCTGCCGCTTGACTCCTTTCTTCTCTACAACTCCCCACCGCCAACCAAGCCCCTATAACCGCCAGGCATTTTTGGCAAGCCCTGTCACACCCAATAGCTCAAAACCTGTTCAAGGGACTGGGAAACAACAAGCTTTCCAGCTTGCTTTTCAAGAGTTCAGTCCTCTCCCGCCTACACTGTCTGACCGGGATTTAAACAGCACCTATCTCAAAGCCTGATACTTAGAAGGCTTTAAAAGATAGTTTATGGCTTGTATTCCAAAAATACGTCTGTAAGTTGACAACTGGGAACTGAACATGCATTTTCCCGCATAACAAATAATATACAGCCAGTAATGCAGTGGTCCAGTCCACAAATATCTATCTACCCACTGTATGCACTCAAGGCTCCAACAGCAATGCCTCAATTCAATGCTACAGGTGCAATGCTTCTCTCATCAGTCAGTTCACATGACTAAAAGTTGAGGAAAGTTCCAGGCTCAATGCTGAGTCAGTAGCAGTAAAAGTGGTTCAAAAGGAAGGAGGCTCAGGGAAGGGCCTCTCTGAGCAAGCCAGAAGCCACGTGCAGCAGAGGACAGCTGAGGTCCGGCCAGGGGCTCGTGTGCACGGGTCCCTGGGTGTACAGTCATTGTTGCCTGAGCTGGCTGGTGGGGAGAGAGGAAAAGTGGGAGAAGGCTTCTGACTTACAGCCCCATCTTTAATCTCCTACTGCACTTGCTTGAAATAAAATCACATTTATATTATAGAAAATAAACATTATAGAACATGTGGACAAACAACAAGAACCAGTCTGCCCAGCACACAATCCAAACCACTGTTTCCATTCCAGTGTGGCCGGTGTGAGCTCTTCTAGTCTCTTCTATTAGATATGTACCACCCAGAAATGTGTCGTTAGGATGTATCTTATTTTTTAATAAAATCACAATCGCACTATGCCTGGCCACCATTTTCACCTTGGTTTCTATAGGAAACCACATTCTGATTTCCTTTTGAGGGTGCCCAACAAATTTTGCTTCATCTCGACAGGAGAAACCAAGTGTCATCTGTGTCCACTGAGAGTTATTCTAAAAAGGAGCTGGATACATATTCCTAGGAAACACTCAAAGTGTAGCAAAGAAAAGTGCATCTGGTTCCCTACCATTGAAGAGTTCACTGTCTGGCAGAAGATCAACCATTAAATCAATAATTATTTAATCACAATTGTGTTACTTGCTAGGAAAGAAAACCACAGTGTGTGTACAACTGACGGGGGGCGGGAGAAGTTCGTGAAGGCTTCTGTGAAGACCTGAGATGTGAAGGCTGAAGGAGCTTTGGGCAGAGGAGGACTGCCAGGTGGTGGAGGGTGCCAGGATACGGTGGCTTCTAAGCAGATGACATGGACTGGAATGCACCGAGATTGGCCCAACCTTGAAAGACCAGTTACAAAGCTGCTGACAGTAAGCTGGGTGAGAGAAGCCAAGGCTTGGACCAAGATGGTGGCAGGCATTTCTAGCAGAATGCACGGCATGCTATATTAGTCAGGATGAGCTAGGCTGTGCTGACACATCAGACAAATCCCCCAAATTTCAGGGGCTTCACTGCCATCTTGAACACACAACCTTCAAGTTTGCCATGACAGAGGCAAAGTTCCCTGGTAGAGAGAAGGGAAGCAGGTTTGAAAACCATTTGGAAGCAACAGGCTGTATTTGGCCATGAGGGACAGGGTGGAGTCAAGAATGACTCCTAGGTTTCTGACTTGAACTGCTAAATCCATGATTTCACTCATCAAAGTTTAGTTACATAAGGGAAGGCAATGTCTAATATTGCCCTTACATTCTGCTGGAAATATTGATAGATTTGGCCAGTCTCCTGACCATGTATAGGTGGCACACCAAACGTGCATTCTACGACCACCACAGCCATGTGTCCACAGGGCTGTCTTCCTTGGAACTTCGTGCATTTTCCAGAATGGTGAGGAAAGGGTATGCACCAAATTATTAGAAGTCTTAAGACACCTTTAAGTCGCTCTCGCTCTCTCTTTTCTTTTCTAATATTTATTTATTTATTTATTGGGCTGTGCCGGGTCTTAGCTGCAGCATGCAGGACCTTTTCAGTTGCAGCATGCGGGATCTAGTTCCCTGACCAGGGACTGAACCCGGTCCCCCTGCATCGGGGGTGTGGATTCTTAGCCACCGGACCACCGGGGAAGACCCTAAGTCTCTTTCTTAAGCAGGAGCCAATGCACCTGTGGATTAAGCCCATTAAAGTCAGCTGAGAGATACCTTCAGGCATTTCTAGCAGAACGCACAGCAAGCTATATTAGTCAGGATGAGCTACGCGATGCTGCCACATCAGACAAATCCCCCAAATTCCAGGGGCTTAACTGCCATCTTGAACACACAACCTTCAAGTTTGCCATGACAGAGGCAAAGAGAGATGGAGGCGGCGTATCATCTGACTCTCAGTCGCTTTCAAAGTGACACTTGTTGATGCTGCTCACATTTCATTGGCCAGCACTCATCAAAAGAACCCCAGCTAACTGCAAAGGAGATTAGGCAATGTGGAAGACTCTACGGAAGCCTGGTGGGCACGCTCTATGCCACACAGCGCATCAAGCGAACGAACAATCCATGAGTAACATCATAGAAGGTGAAGCGAGACACAACCCACATGAAGGGCAGAGAATGGAACTAGAGCTGGCCTTATGTTAAACCATTATATATCCTTTTTTGTTACAAAAATCCCAATCTTACTGTTGGATAAAAACTAACAGAATCACTCCAGGGTCATTTAATACAAAAGGAAAAAATTACCTAGCCTCCAAAACCAGTGAAACCAGGGAAGAAGCTAGAATGTCTCCTCCCATGGCTGGTATGAACCTGATGGCCCAAGCATTTCCATTCCATTTTCTTGGCCCACAGCAGCATAGTGAGGGGCCCCACGATTGGCGTATATTTTTACCAGTGACAGTCCATTACATGAGATGACACATGACCTGACTTCCTCTTGGAAAGGCATGCCCTAGGAGACAACTTTCTAGCAGTTGGGCTATATTTTCATAACCCAAGTTGCACTCTCTTACCACTATAAAAACCACCCCCAGGGCTTCCCTGGTGGTGCAGTGGTTGAGAGTCCGCCTGCCGATGCAGGGGACACAGGTTGTGCCCCGGTCCGGGAAGATCCCACATGCCGTGGAGCGGCTGGGCCCGTGAGCCATGGCCGCTGAGCCTGCGCGTCCGGAGCCTGTGCTCCGCAACGGGAGAGGCCACAACAGCGAGAGGCCCGCGTAACGCAAAAAAGAAAAAAAAAAAAAAAACCACCCCCAAGTCTTAGGAGCCTGACTAAATAAAAGCTTCTCTCTTGCTTCTGCAAAATCCAAAGTGGATGATCCTGTACTACAGCTATCCTCAAAAGAGTGGTTCAGGCATCCAGGTACCTTCCATCATGTGCTACTGCCATCTTCTACAGCCAGCCTCCAAGGGCCCCAAGGAGACCACAGAAAGGGATGAGAGAGTACGAGAAGATCTACAGATATGCCAACGCCTTGGCCCAAAGTGATAGACATGACTAATACTCACAGTTCATTGGCCAGAACTAGTTATATGGCCCACATAGACTCAAAGGGTGCTGGAAAATGTAGTCCCTGCTTCCCAGCAACAAGTAGGAGAATCAACCTCCTGACCACCTAGCTACCTCTGCCACACTTTGTATCCTCCAAATGACTCTTCCCAGAAAAGGGGAATCATCAGGACACAGCAAAGTCAAGTAACTAACCTGGAGACTGATGTCTTGGTCTTTTAATCAATGTTCAGGAAATGCAAGGATTTCCTGTTGCAGGTGGCAATACCTCCCAACGTTTAAAATCACTGTGAACACAGCTGAAGAAAAAAATCAGCAGCAGGGCCCCCGAGTCAGGAAAGTAGCAGGTATGTGAGGCTCAGAGAGGAGGGAGGGCAGGCAGAGTCAGGCACATCAGGTATGGGAAGCTCACCTGAGTCCCAGGTCCTGATCAAAGGGGCCGTTCTTGTCACTGGAGCAGTTAATAGCTAACTCAATAACCACAATAAATGTATTCAACTACAGCATCCTGGGAGAACAGTTTCTGTGGTCAAGATGTTTGGGAAAGCATGAGACAGAGTTACCCAGGTTTCCTTCCTGTAGGATGTCCGAGCTTTCCATACATTCACAAGCACTGAGAACCTCCAGGAGGGAGACACAGCACCCGAGGAAGCAGAGGAGGCTGCTCTGTGCAAACACACCCAACACACACAGTACATTAGCTAAAGTCGTGACTATGAATTCTGAATTCTGTTCAAGTAGAGAAATGGGCACCTCAACAAAAGGCGCCAAGGCATATTCAGAAAAGGCGGTTTCTTCTAAAAAAACAAAAAAAGAGAGACATGTTTTGTTCTCCAAATCCTAGAAGTAACCGAGTGATTGACCCTCACTTGCTGAATGTGATAGCTTTACTGAATTTGAGACTCTCATCTTTGAGGATGGATGCTGGATGTTAAAAACAAACAAACAAACAAAAAACCCAAAAGAAACAAACAAAAAACCAGGTCCTTCTATGGGCCAAAGGCACACAGAGATGAGCACCACCTCTGCTAAAAGTAAAAAGAACGTCCCTCAAAAAATTAAACATAGAATTACCGTTTGACACAGTAATTCCACGTCCCGGTATACACCCAAAAATGTGAAAGCAGAGACTTGAACAGAAATTTATCCACCATGGTCATTACAGCATTATTCACCATAGCCTAAGACATCACGCTAAGTGAAATAAGTCAGTCACAGAAAGACAAATACTGTATGATTCCACTCATATGAGGCATCTAGAGTAGTCAAACTCACAGAGACAGAGGGTAGGACAGTGGGTAGCAGGGGCTGGGGGAGCGAGGAGTGGCAAGTTATTAAGGAGTACAGAGTTTCTGTTTGGGATGATGAAAAAGTTCTGGAAATGGATAGTGGGGATGACTGCACAGCAGTGCGACTGTACTTAATGACTCTGAAATCCACACTCAAAAATGCTTTCAACGGCAAATTTTATATTACGTACACTTTACCATAATTTTTTTTTTTTAAAAAAAGCCAATGAGCTGCTCCTCAGCCCTCATGGCTTACCGCGGTTTTCTTTCACAACAGCGCCCACGTGCCCCCTTGCATGGGTTGATAGCTCTCCTGCAGCCCATCAAATCACCCAGGCACTGGTGACACATAACCTCCCATTCAGACCCACAAAGGACCATATAAAACTGCACAAGGAGATGGAAAACACGATCCAACCCAGCCTTGACTCATTATGACAACAGGAGATGGGAAGTGCTTAAATTTCACATCTACGATCTTCCCCCCCCCCCCACCCGCCCGAAACACACCTGGGACAGTTCAACAGTTCTTGGAGAGCAAGGTTGTAGAACTTCTACAAAAAAGCCAAAGTGACAGATTTATATCTTTTTGGTGGAGACACCAAAAAGCTGTGAATGGCAGAGATCAGGAAGCCGGGGTGGGGGCGTGGTGTCTGTTTAAATCCGTGAACCGACTTCTTGGAGTTTCGTATATTGTTTGTCAAACCTATGAAAAGAACTTACTGGTTATGATGATGTACTGAAAAACGATTTATTCAAGACCAGGCCAAGGTCAACCAAAGGAGGTACATACTGCAGCTGAAAATTCTAGGCAATGAGGACCCAGAACGAAGGCTTGTTTTACACACACACACACACACACACACACACACACACTCACACACAAGCAAAGCCACTGCACGCCAACTTTCAGAGTCGGCACCAGCAGGCAGGAGGCTACAGCTGTGCCTAATGGCCAAATGGACATTTAACCATTCAGAGAAGAGTCTGTTCAAACTCCATTTTCAGCAGAGAATGAACAGAAGTCGAGAAAACCGAGTGTTTCCAGGTGAAATGGGCTCCTGAACAACTTTTCTAAAAAAGATGTTGCGCTGAAGAGTCTACTCTGAGTGGTCAGAAACATCCAGGGAGTGTTTTCAAAGGCCCACCAGCCACTTGTTTAAACAAGCTTGTTAAACAGCTTCCAGCTGGGGAGGATTTGCTCTGCAGAAAACAGATCCCGGCAAAGAATGGATGATAATAAAGCTAGCTTACCATCTCATCAGCACGGTGTGGCCGCCGCCATTTACCTTCTCACAAGCTTTTGGGGTTAGGGCAGGCATGTTACTCCTGTTTGACCAGTGGAGAAACCAAGGCACAGGGTCTCCCAGGTGAACTACTGTCCCACAATGCTTGTGAATATCACCCAAGTGCCAGAGGCTTGTCACATAGCTTCCAAAGGTTCGGTAAGGAAAACAGCCAAGCAACAATCAGTTCCACACCTGGAGGAACTCGTGCCAATCAAAAGTACTGATTTAAGGCTGGGTTCTTCTGGCACACTTATTACAGTGAGCTGAGTGTCCCGTTCCGGCAACGGAGGAGGTCCTGAAGCCGGGAATGTTTGTGCACTACAGGATAAAATATATCTGTCACACTGGTAGTAGAGCACAGCCCCACTGTCAATCTGTGTTAAGTGTGCAAAAGAACACCGGGGCATTTCTAAGAGACGCCCCCTCCCCCCGTCCCCCATTGTAATAGACCATTACCCACCCTTGACTGCAAAATGGAATCATGTGGGAAGCATTCGACAATCCTGAGGCCTCAGATTCTGATGTCATTGGTCTGGGATACAGTCTGGGCATTACGAGTTTGAAAAGCTCCCACAGGTGATTCTAACGTGTAGCCAGGGTTGGGACCCACAGGAGTGAGAAACTAACAGATGAATAACTAGTGGAGGGCGGGGAACTCAGCCTCGACTGGGTTACAGGCTGTTTCTTGGATCATCTGATGTTTAAGAAAACTGAAGAATAAAGAACTATGAATGCCAAGGGCCTCTGTTTTCTTACCTGTAAAGGGTACAAGGCTACCTACTCTGCCCTCCCCAAAAGGTGGGGCGGTCCTGTCGAAAAGAGTCAGCTGGTGCTAGGATGGGGAGGAAGAGATGGTGCTTCGGTGGCGTGGGCGAAGATAAGGAAAACTGGGAGGAATGGGGTGGGGGCGAAAGGGGACACCGCCTCACCTGCGTCGTAGAAGGCGTCGAGCACGGCTGTCTCCCCAAAGTCGAGCTCCCCGAAGGGCACGAAGGTGAGGTGGGCGCCCTCGGCCTCGCAGGCCCGCAGCAAGCACCGCCGCGCCCCCGCCTCGGGGCCGCCGGCCGCGCCACCCTGGGGGCTCTCGCTGCGCACGTACACGGCCCGCAGAGCCCGCCGCGGCCCGCCCCCGCCCTCGGCCGCCCCCTCGGGCTCCAGCGGCCACGCCGGCCCCGCCGCGCCCTCGTCCCCCGGCGGCAGCGGGCACTGTGCGGACTCGGCCGCCACCCCGAGCTCCCCAGCCGGAGGAGCCCCGCCGCCGCTCTCCATGTGGCGTCCCTGCGCGCCCTTCCTTGTCCCACCTCCGCGCGAGTGGCCGGCGGCTGTGGCACCTGCTCCTGCGACGCGGGAAGAGAGCTGGGGAAGCCAGCGCCCGCCGGTGGCCCCGGGACGGGCAGGCGACGGCGGGGCCCCTCGGCTACACGCAGAAGCTCCAGCCCCGCAGCCCCCGAGCGCCCTTTGAAGGCTCGGGAGGGAGGGGCGGGGTCTTCGGACGTCAGGGCGAGCGGAGGGCGGGGGGAGGTCCGGGAAGGGCGGCGGGGCAGGAGCCCGCCGGGCGCCCCCTGCCGCCTCCCCCGGGCAGCGCCCTAAGAAGGGCGGATTCACGAATTTCAGGGTTTTGCTGTTGTTGCCGTCCCTCCAGCCTTAGGAGTCCCATTTTTTTCCCTCAAAACAATTTGAGGCTTTTCAAGCAGAGTAAAAGCTCTTTCAAAGCGCCAGCTGGATGTAAATCTTCAATTCCAAACTAAACACAGATGTAGTGTTAACCCAGAATCGAGATAAGATGCTTATTTAAAATACCTCTGAGTTTGTACTCCTTGTCCCCAGTTGCCAAGAGCATGGCCCTCCTGAGCTCATGCCCTGGAGACCCGCTTGTCCTGACTTTCATTGTGACCTTGACAAAAGCACCGTGATGCACCAGCATCAAATTTTGTTGGCCTGGAAAATACACTCCAAGTAGCCTGCCTGCCAGATCTAAGAAATGCTGTGAACCCAAAGGGCTCTTTACTCTGGATCTTACCCACCTCACGATTTTAGGCCCAAGTATTAAAAAGTAGTATTACCACTGCAGGTAGTACTTGTATTTATTTAAAAGGTAGGATGCACTGGACGTTGTCACAAGGTTTTGGGGTTTTGGTGGTTTTTTTTTTTTTTTTTTTTGCGGTACGCGGGCCTCTCACTGTTGTGGCCTCTCCCGTTGCGGAGCACAGGCTCCGGACGCGCAGGCTGAGCGGCCACGGCTCACGGGCCCAGCTGCTCCGCGGCATGTGGGACCTCCCCGGACCGTGGCACGAACCCGTGTCCCCTGCTTAGGCAGGCGGACTCTCAACCACTGCGCCGCCAAAGAAGCCCGTTTTCATTTTTAATGATAGTTTTATTGAGATATAACTCACAAACCATCCAATTAACCCATTTAAATAGTTGTTAGTTTATCCGTGGAGTTGAGCAGCCATCATCATACTGTTTTAGAACATTTTCATCACCCCCCAGAAAACCCCAGTACCCATCAACAACAGTCTCTCTCCACCTCCCACAACACCCCTCAGCCCCAGGCAACCACCAATCTACTTACTGTCTCTATAGATTTGGCTGTTCTGGACATTTCCTATAAATGGAATCATACAATGTGTGGATAGAGGTTTTCATTTGTTCTGGGTGTATACCTAGGAATGGGATTTCTGGGTCATGTGGCAACTTTATGTTTAAGCTTTGGAGAAGCTACCACTGCTTTCCAATGTAGCTCCACCATTTTATATTTCCACCAGCAGTGTACAAGCATGCCAGCTTCTCCACACTCTCACCAACACTTGTTATTGTCTTTTTGATTATAGCCATCCTAGTGGGAGTGAAGTGATAGCTCACTGGGATTTTGATTTGCGTTTCTCTTAAAGACTAATGATGTCGAGCATTTTGTCGTGCGCTTATCTTCTATTTGCATAATTTCTTTGGAGAAAAGTCCATTCAGACCCTTTACCCTTTTAAAAACAGGGTATTTGTCTTTTTATTATTGAATTGCAAAAGCTCTTTATATATTACAGATACAAGGCCCTTATCAGATATGTGATTTGCAAATACTTTCTCCTCTTCTGTGGGCTGTCTTTTTACTTTCTTGATGGTGTCCTTTGCAGCATATCACAAGCCATTTTGACACAAGCAGGATAGGACTTACCTTATAAAACAACAATTTGCCTTCTCTTCATGTTTCAGCAATAATATAGTCCATCCCTCTACCTCACCCCCAAAAGAAAGCAGAAACCACCAGCATAAATCTTTGGAGAAATTCTAATTCCTGTCCTGGTAGAAATTAGCAATTTCACAAGTGATATCAATGTGCAACCTCTTTTGTAGCCAATGAATGGAAAATGGGCTCTGAGGAAATCTGAAAAAACACACAGGCCAGAATTAGGAAGAGGGAATCTAGAGAAAACTTCCAACACTTCTAAGATTTTTTTTAAACGTACGATGCTATAAAAGGACACATTTTCTTTGTAACCTTGTAATGCATAATAATAGTAATTTTCCTAATATGGCTGTTCATCTGAGATTATTTCAATGACTGGCACAGCCTTCAGAAGGGCAGAGATGCCCACTTCACAATTGCTTGCCAATGTCTTGCTGTTGCCCGCACTTCAATCTTCCTATGTTTCTTCCAGCTCTCACTAGGCCCTGCTGACTAAGTGAGACTCATAGGAGGTGTGAATTCTGGCTTGAATAGTATCTTTCTTTCAACACAACCCCTGCCGAGTAAAGAACCTGGCTAGCAGGTGCCTTCCTCGCAGTTGGCATGCACAGCCTACCTTCTCATTGTTTCTAGTAATTCGCACACCTGAAACATGTCCCAGTCCCTTCTCCCAATGTCCTTCCTACCTCCCCTGCCCCAGCCCCACTGATGAGAAAATTGCAAAATGCTGGATTCGTCTTTTCCTTTTAGTTGAACAATTGTTTGTTCTTACCTCCGCCTTGCCCCTTACTAAGTGCACATCCTGGAAAACACTTTGCCCCAGTGCAGAGATGTCATTTGGACTGGCACATGGAATTGAAGAATAGAGTAGAGGCACTGTAGCTAAAGGGTAAGATTAAATCTAGGTGTTCTTCTCATTTCCTCCATTTTATTTTAGGTTGGTTATTCATACCAGTTGTGGTCCCGCTAGTTAGTTCTTTGACTCACACTGTAAACACTGTAAATATTTTAGTTACCACTTGAGTGGCAATTTCATTACTTTTTTCCTAAGAAAATACAGTGTACCCAAGGGCCAAGCAAATAGTGACAAAAGGGAAACAACCAGGTTGCACAATAGTATATGTATTTGGAAAAACTCTAACATATGTCGTAATTCAACAAGGATTTCTTGAGCATCTATTGTGTGTCAGGCACTGTCCTTGGTGCAGAGGTTATCATAGTGAACAAGACAGCCAAAGTCCCTGCCATTATGTTATAAGTAGATAGACCGATATGTCTATAGACAGATATACCTGTGTACAGATGCTATAAATATTGTATGGACATAGATTATTATAATCTGCCATAAAGTACAAGAAAAACAAACAGGGTAGATGAAACTCATAAGAAGCATTAAGCATAGATTATAGGTAAAATACTAGTTTATGAAATATAGGTGAAACTCATAGCATGTTTTTTTAAAAAAATTATTTATTTTTGGCTGCATTGGGTCTTCGTTGCCGCACGCGGGCTTTCTCTAGTTGCGTTGAGTGGGGGCTACTCTTTGTTGTGGTGCGTGGGCTTCTCAATGTGATGGCTTCTCTTGTTGCAGAGCACGGGCTCTAGGTGCGTGGGCTTCAGTAGTTGTGGTGCACGGGTTCAGCAGTTGTGGCTTGCGGGCTCTAGAGCGCAGGCTCAGTAGTTGTGGCGCACAGGCTTAGTTGCTCCGCGGCATGTGGATCTTCCCAGACCAGGGCTCAAGCCCGTGTCCCCTGCATTGGCAGGCGGATTCTTAACCACTGCGCCACCAGGGAAGTCCCCATAGCATGTTTTAATTATACACCAAGAGTGAGCAAGTAGATTGTGAGAAAAAGGTGGACTTCATAAGATTTAGTTAAAACAGTAAGTTATTTCCCTCTACGACATGTTGCAGATGGAATATATGATGGAACAAACAAGACTGTCACTTACAAATAGATAGGAATGGAAAGACCAAGTCATTAGGTATGAGCATGCAATCTCTGAACTCACAGTTATGTCACCCCTAAATCAACCACCCATTCTGGTCTCACATTTGCCCTCTATCTTCTTGAAGGTATAGAATAGAGTTACCATAACTGTTTTAATATCCTTGTTTATGAATACTATTATCTGTTTTATTACTGGATCTTTTCCTATTGGTTGATTTTTCTCCTCATTGTGGGTCATTTTTTTCCTGCTTCTTTGCATGCCTGGTAATTTTTTATTAGATGCCACACATTGTGAATTTTACCTTAATGAGTGCTGTGTATTTTTGTGTTCCTGTAAATATTCTTGAGCTTTGTTCTGGGACACAGTTATTTGGCAATAGTTTGATCCTTCTGAGGCCTCCTTTTAAGCTTTGTTTTAAATGGGATCAGAGCAGCCTTTAAGCTAGGGGTAATTAATTCCTACTACTGAGGCAATGCCTCTCTGAATATTCTACCCAATGTCTTGGGGTTTATGAAGTTTTTCCATTCTGGCCAGTGGAAACAGAAACTATCTGGGCCCTGTGGGACCTCCAAGGATTGTTCCCTCTAATCCGTTCAGGTAGTTCTTTCCCCAGCCTTGAGTATTTTCTTTACACACAGGTGCTGGTCCGTACTCTACTGAAGATTCCCGATCTACACACCTCTGGAACTCTGTGCAGCCTTCTCCTCCCCAGTACTCAAACCGTGGCCTTGTTGGCATTCCAGCTCCATAAGCTCAACTTCGAATGATAAATGGGCTCCCCTCGGCTTCTCTTTCTCTGTTCTATGGCCTGGAAACTCTCTCAGGCCCGTAAACTGGGAAATTGCAGGGCTCTATTTGTTTCTGCTTTCTCTGAGATCTCTGTCCTGTGTTGCGCTCCTTATATGATTTTTGCAACTTTTTCTGGAAAAGTCTAAAATTCTTTTAAGATGAGAAGACTTAAAAGTTTCAACATTAAAAAGAAAAGCATTTCTCCCTTCTCCACTCTAGGCCCGCTCCAGGCTGCCCACTTGCAGCAGGAAAAGGAGGAGCGGTGTTGGCTTCTCCCCTCTTCCGCCATGCCGGCCACCTCTCCAAGATGCGGGTGTGTAGGGAGAGGAGCTAAGGCAACCCCACTTATGGGCTGCTCATGCTGGGACCATACCCGGTCCAGGGGAAATGCATACCCTTCACCGCACACTTGTCTTCCATGTCCTGACAACTTCTTGGGAACATACGTAGCAGGCCATCTTTGAGTCCTTTCCCTAGGCTCATGGTGAATAGTAGGCAACTCTCCAACACCTCCATTGGCAGAGAGGAACTCACCAGCACACCAATCTCTCTCCAAAACACTCTTCTAATTTCCAACTCTCTTTTCTGGGAATGCCCAGCCTCACTGTGAAAAGGAGTATTTTGTTTCTGGTACGAGACCTTCCAGAGTGCTCTTTTCTATCTGCCATCAACTTTCTGCTGCCAGTAACATTCCAGATGATACCTGCTTCATCAGCCTAGGGCCTGGAGTGAAGATGATGATAACATGAACCAAAGCCCCCACTTGACTTAAAATGGACATTGAAGAAGAACTTGAAAGAGATTAAGGGTGTTAGCCATGCAGATATGTACAGGAAGAGCATTGCAGGCAGAGGCAAGGGCCAGTTCAAAGGCCCTAAGGCATCCTAGCATGCTCAAGCAACAGCAAGGCCAGAATCTCTAGATATTTAGAATCCCATCATCTCATTTTTTAAACATAGTTTCTAGAAAGTTCTTCCATATATTTAAATGAAATCTTCTCTTATAACTACCACCCATTTATTCTTTTTTTAAAATTTTTATTTATTTAATTAATTAATTTTATTTTTGGCTGATTTGTGTCTTCGTTGCTGCACATGGGCTTTCTCTAGTTGTGGCGAGCGGGGGCTACTCTTCGTTGTGGTGTGCAGGCTTCTCATTGCGGTGGCTTCTCTTGTTGTGGAGCACAGGCTCTAGGTGCGCGGGCTTCAGCAGTTGTGGCACGTGGGCTCAGTAGTTGTGGCTCGCAGGCTCTAGAGCGCAGGCTCAGTAGTTGTGGCGCACGGGCCTGGCCGCTCAGTGACATGTGGGATCTTCCCGGACCAGGGCTCAAACCCGTGTCCCCTGCATTGGTAGGCGGATTCTTAACCATTGCATCACCAGGCAAGCCCCCACCCATTTATTCTAATTTAATTCTCCTTCCACATGGCAGCTTTCCAAGTAGTGCCCTCAGGTTTCTCCCACCTCCCACACCCTTCGATCATTTCTCCATGACACAATATCCAGGCTACTCACCACCTTGATGATTCTCCTCAGGAAGAGTCCCTATTTGTCTCTATTGCTGTTCTGTGCGTACAAAAGACTTTTTTAAAATTAAACTTTATTTTGAGATGATTGTAGAAATCATACAGAGATCTGGTGTACCCTTTAATCAGTTTGCCCCAATGGTAACATCTTGCCAAACTGTAGTACGCTATCAAGGATACTGATATCAAGATATCAGGATGTTGACATTAAGACAGTCAACATACAGAACAGTTTCATCACCACAAGGATCCCTCCTGCTGCCCTTTGACTGCCACACCCATCTCCCTTCTCACCCCTCATCCCTAACTGCTGGCAACCACTAATCTGATCTCCATTTCTATAATTTTGTCATTTCAAGAATGTTATATAAATGGAACCATAGAATATGTAACCTTTAAGGATTGTCTTTTTTCACCCAGCACAGTTCCCCTGGGATTCATCCAAACTGTTGCATCAGTAATGCTTTCCAGTCATTGCTGAGCACTATTCCATGGCGTAGATGCACGGCAGCTTCTTTAATCATGCACCCATTGAAGGACACCTGGGTTGTTTCCAGTCCTGGGTTATTATGAATAAAGCTGCGATGAACATTCATGTACAGGTTTCTCTGTGAACGTAAGTTTTCATTTCTCTGGGATAAATGCCCAGGAGTGCAAATTCTAGGTCATATGGTAGTTGCCTGTTTAATTTTTTAAGAAACTGCCACATTGTTTTCCAGAGTGGCTGCACCGTTTTACACTCCCACCAGCAATGTACAAGTGATCCAGTTTCTCCACATCCTTACTAGTATTTGGTGTTGTCACTGTAAAAAATTTTCGCCATTTTGATAAGTGCGTAGTAATATCTCACTGTGGTTTTAATTTGCATTTTTCCAACGGATAATGATGTTTAACATCTTTCCATGTGCTTTTCTGCCATTTGTTTATCTTCTTTGGTGAACATTTGTTCATACCTTGTGCCCATTTTCTAACTGGAATGTTTGGTTTTTTACTGTTGAGTTTTGAGTGTTTTCTATATATTCTAGATAGCAATTCTTTGTCAAATATGGGGGTTGCAAATATTTCTCTCCCAGTGTGTAGCTTGTCTTGTTATCCTCTTTGATAGACAGAGCAAAAGCTTTTAATCTTTTTAAAAAATTCTTTTCCATTATGTTTTATTACAGGATACTGAGTATAATTCCCTGTGCTATACAATAGGACCTTGTTGTTTATCCACACTATATATAATAGTTTGGATCTGCTAGTCCCAAACTCCCAATCCAATCCTCTCTCTCCCCACCTCCCCCTTGGCAACCACAAGCCTGTTCTCTATGTCTGTGAGTCTGTTTCTGTTTCGTAGATAAAAGCTTTTAATCTTGATGAGGCCCAATTTATCAGTTTTTCCATTTATGGATGGTGCTTTTTTTTTTTTTTTTTTTTTGCGGTACGCGGGCCTCTCACTGTTGTGGCCTCTCCCGTCGCGGAGCACAGGCTCCGGACGCGCAGGCTCAGCGGCCATGGCTCACGGGCCCAGCCGCTCCGCGGCACGCGGGATCTTCCCGGACCAGGGCACGAACCCGCGTCCCCTGCATCGGCAGGCGGACTCTCAACCACTGCACCACCAGGGAAGCCCATGGATGGGGCTTTTGATTTCAAGTTAAAGAACTCTTCCCTAGACCTAGGGCTCAAAGATTGTCTCCTCTTTTTTTCTAAAAGTTTCATAGTTTTACATTTAAAATCCATTTTGACTCCCTCACCCTGCGTTCTTCTAAAAGGTGCTCGTCCTTCCTGTGTTTACGCCTCTCCAAACCAGACTCCCTAGAGCCCTCAAGCACTCTCCATATGACTAGGCTTCAAATTACTTATGCACAACATCCAACTCGGCGTGTATCAAGAATGATTCATCATAGCCCTGTTAAGTAGGTTGCCCCAAACCTGATCTGTATCTGCAGGTTGAATCAGACTGGAAGCAAGAATACCTTGGCATTCCCACTTGAATCACTAGAAAATATTAGAGACTGGGACTTATACCATTGGCACTCCTGAGGCCTTTGGACTCAGACTGGAACGACACCACTGGCTTCCTGAGTCTCCAGCTCCCAGGCCACAGATTGTTGGACTTCTCAGTATCCATAATCAGCCGTGTGGCTGACAGGGTCTTGGTGCTCCGGCCTGCTGTCAGGCCTGAGCCGCTGAGGTGGGAGAGCTGAGTTCAGGACACTGGACCACCAGAGACCTCCCGGCCTCACGTAATAGCAGTCAGCAAGAGCTCTCCCAGAGATCTCCGTCTCAACGCTAAGACCCAGCTCCACTCAACGGCCAGCAAGCTCCAGTGCTGGACGCCGCATGCCAAACAATTAGACAGGAACACAACCCCACCCATTAGCAAAGAGGCGGCCTAAAATCATACTAAGTTCACAGAAACCCCAAAACACACCACCGGACACGGCCCTGCCCACCAGAAAGACAAGATCCAGCCCCACCACCCATCAGAACACAGGCACCAGTGCCCTCCACCAGGAAACCTACACAAGCCACTGAACCAACCTCACCCACTGGGGGCAGACACCAAAAACAACGGGAACTACGAACCTGTAGCCTGCGAAAGGGAGACCTCAAACACAGTAAGTTAAATTAAAAAAAATGAGAAGACACAGAAATACACAGCAGATGAAGGAGCAAGGTAAAAACCCACCAGGCCAAACAAATGAAGAGGAAATAGGCAGTCTACCAGAGAAAGAATTCAGAGCAATGATAGTAAAGATGATCGAAAATCTTGGAAATAGAATGGAGAAAATACAAGAAACGTTTAACAAGGAAATAGAAGAACTAAAGACTAAGCAAACAATGATGAACAACACAATAAATGAAATGAAAAATTCTCTAGAAGGGATCAATAGCAGAACAACTGAGGCAGAAGGATGGATAAGTGACCTGGAAGATAAAATAGTGGAAATAACTACTGCAGAGCAGAATAAACAAAAAAGAATGAAAAGAACTGAGGACAGTCTCAGAGACCTCAGGGACAACATTAAATGCACCAACATTCGAATTATAGGGGTCCCAGAAGAAGAAGACAAAAAGAAAGGGTCTGAGAAAATATTTGAAGAGACAATAGTCGAAAATTTCCCTAACACGGGAAAGGAAACAGTCAATCAAGTCCAGGAAGCACAGAGAGTCCCATACCGGATAAATCCAAGGAGAAACACGCCAAAACACATACTATATAAAACTATCAATAATTAAATACAAAGAAAAAATATTAAAAGCAGAAAGGGAAAAGCAACAAATGACATACAAGGGAATCTCCATAAGGTTAAAAGCTGATCTTTCGGTGGAAACTGTGCAAGCCAGAAGGGAGTGGCAGGACATTTAAAGTGATGAAAAGGAAAAACCTACAACCAAGATTACTCTACCCAGCAAGGATGTCATTCAGATTCGATGGAGAAATTAAAACCTTTACAGACAGGAAAGTTAAGAGAATTCAGCACCACCAAACCAGCTTTACAACAAATGCTAAAGGAACTTCTCTAGGCAGGAACTACAAGAGAAGGAAAAGACCTACAGTAACAAACCCAAAACAATTAAGAAAATGGGAAGAGGAACATACATATCGACAACTACCTTAAATGTAAATGGATTAAATGCTCTAACCAAAAGACACAGACTGGCTGAATGGATACAAAAACAAGACCCGTATATATGCTGTCTACAAGAGACCCACTTCAGACCTAGGGACACATACAGACTGAAAGTGAGGGGATGGAAAAAGATATTCCATGCAAATGGCAATCAAAAGAAAGCTGGAGCAGCATTTCTCATATCAGACAAAATAGACTTTAAAACAAAGACTATTACAAGAGACAAAGAAGGACACTACATAATGATCAAGGGATCAATCCAAGAAGAAGATATAAGAATTGTAAATATTGATGCACCCAACATAGGAGCACCTCAATACATAAGGTAAATGCTAACAGCCATAAAAGGGGAAATCAACAGTAACACAATAATAGTAGGGGACTTTAAAACCCCACTTTCACCAATGGACAGATCACCCAAAAGGAAAATAAATAAGGAAACACAAGCTTTAAATCACACATTAAACAAGATGGACTTTAACTGATATTTATAGGACATTCCATCCAAAAACAACAGAATACACTTTCTTCTCAAGTGCTCATGGAACATTCTCCAGGATAGACCATATCTTGGGTCACAAATCAAGCCGTGGTAAATTTAAGAAAACTGAAATTGTATGAAGTATCTTTTCCGACCACAGTGCTATGAGACTAGATATCAGTTACGGGGAAAAAAACTGTAAAAGATACAAACACATGGAGGCTAAACAATATGCTACTAAATAACCAAGAGATCACTGAAGGAGTCAAAGAGGAAACCAAAAAATGCTTAGAAACAAATGACAATGAAAACACGATGACCCAAAACCTATGGGAGTCAGCAAAAGCAGTTCTAAGAGGGAAGTTTATAGCAATACAATCCTACCACAAGATACTAGAAACATCTCAAATAAACAACCTAAACTTACACCTAAAGCAAATAGAGAAAGAAGAACAAAATAACCCGAAAGTTAGCAGAAGGAAAGAAATCATAAAAATCAGAACAGAAATAAATGAAAAAGAAATGAAGGAAACGATAGCAAGGATCAATAAAACTAAAAGCTGGTTCTTTGAGAAGATAAACAAAGTTGATAAACCATTAGCCAGACTCATGAAGAAAAAAAGGGAGAAGACTCAAATCAACAGAATTAGAAATGAAAAAGGAGAAGTAACAACTGACACTGCAGAAATACAAAGGATCATGAGAGACTACTACAAGCAACTATATGCCAATAAAATGGACTACCTGGAAGAATAGGACAAATTCGTAGAAAAGCACAACCTTCGGAGACTGAACCAGGAAGAAATAGAAAAATATAAACAGACCAATCACAAGCACTGAAATTGAAACTGGGATTTAAAATCTTCCAACACACAAGAGCCCAGGACCCGATGGCTTCACAGGCGAATTCTATGAATCATTTACAGAAAAGCTAACACCTATCCTTCTCAAACTCTTTCAGAATATAGCAGAGGGAGGAACACTTCCAAACTCATTCTACGAGGCCACCATCACCCTGATACCAAAACCAGACAAAGATGTCACAAAGAAAGAAAACTACAGGCCAATATCACTGATGAACATAGATGCAAAAATCCTCAGCAAAATACTAGCAAACAGAATCCAAGAGCACATTAAAAGGATCACACACCATGATCAAGTGGGGTTTATCCCAGGAATGCAAGGATTCTTCAATATACGCAAATCAATCAACGTGATACACCATATTAACAAATCGAAGGAGAAAAACCATATGATCATCTGAATAGATGCAGAAAAAGCTTTTGAGAAAATTCAACACCCATTTATGAAAAACACCCTCCAGAAAGTAGGCATAGAGGGAACTTACCTCAACATAATAAAGGCCATATATGACAAATCCACAGCCAACATCATCCTCAATGGTGAAAAACTGAAACCATTTCCACTAAGATCAGGAACAAGACAAGGTTGCCCACTCTCACCACTACTATTCAACATAGTTTTGGAAGTTTTGGCCACAGCAATCAGAGAAGAAGAAGAAATAAAAGGAATCCAAATTGGAAAAGAATTAAAACTGTCACTATTTGCCGATGACATGATACTATACATAGAGAATCCTAAAGATGCTACCAGAAAACTACTAGAGCTAATCAATGAATTTGGTAATGTAGCAGGATACAAAATTAATGCACAGAAATCTCTTGCATTCCTATACATTAATGATGAAAAATATGAAAGAGAAATTAAGGAAACACTCCCCTTTATCACCGCAACAAAAAGAATAAAATATCTAGGAATAAACCTACCTAAGGAGACAAAAGACCTGTATGCAGAAAACCATAAGACACTGATGAAAGAAATTAAAGATGATACAAACAGATGGAGATATATACCATGTTCTTGGATTGGAAGAATCAACATTGTGAAAATGACTATACTACCCAAAGCAATCTACAGATTCAATGGAATCCCTATCAAACTACCAATGGCATTTTTCACAGAACTAGAACAAAAAATATCACAATTTGTATGGAAACACAAAGGACCCCAAATAGCCAAAGCAATCTTGAGAAAGGAAAAAGGAGCTGGAGGAATCAGGCTCCCTGACTTCAGGCTATACTACAAAACTACGGTAATCAAGACAGTATGGTACTGGCACAAAGACAGAAATATAGATCAATGGAATGGGATAGAAAGCCCTGAGATAAACCCACGCACATATGGTCACCTTATCTTTGATAAAGGAGGCAAGAATATACAATGGAGAAAAGACAGCCTTTTCAATAAGTGGTGCTGGGAAAACTGGACAGCTACATGTAAAAGAACGAAATTAGAACACTTCCTAACACCATCCACAAAAGTAAACTCAAAATGGATTAAAGACTTAAATGTAAGGCCAAACACCATCAAACTCTTAGAGGAAAACATAGGCAGAACACTCTATGACATAAATCACAGCAAGATCCTTTTTGACCCACCTCCTAGAGAAATGGAAATAAAAACGAAAATAAACAAATGGGACCTAATGAAACTTCAAAGCTTTTGCGCAGCAAAGGAAACCATAAACAAGATGAAAAGACAACCCTCAGAATGGGAGAAAATAGTTGCAAACGAATCAACTGACAAAGGATTAACCTGCAAAATATACAAGCAGCTCATGCAGCTCAATATCAAAAAAACAAACAGCCCAATCCAAAAATGGGCAGAAGACCTAAATAGACATTTCTCCAAAAAAGACATACAGATGGCGAAGAAGCACATGAAAAGCTGCTCAACATCACTAATTATTAGAGAAATGCAAATCAAAACTACAATGAGCTATCACCTCACACCAGTTAGATTGGGCATCATCAGAAAATCTACAAACAACAACTGCTGGAGAGCGTGTGGAGAAAGGGGAACCCTCTTGCACTGTTGGTGGGAATGTACATTGATACAGCCATTATGGAGACCAGTATGGAGGTTCCTTAAAAAAGTAAAAATAGAACTACCATACGACCCAGCAATCCCACCTCTGGGCATATACCCTGAGAAAACCATAATTCAAAAAGAGTCAAGTACCGCAATGTTCACTGCAGCACTATTTACCATAGCCAGGACATGGAAGCAACCTAAGTGTCCATCAACACATGATTGGATAAAGAAGATGTGGCACATATATACAATGGAATACTACTCAGCCATAAAAAGAAACGAAATTGAGTTATTTGTAGTGAGGTGGATGGACCTAGAGTCTGTCATACAGAGTGAAGTAAGTCAGAAAGAGAAAAACAAATACAGTATTCTAACACATATATATGGAATCTAAAACAAAAAAAGGTTCTGAAGAACCTATGGGCAGGACAGGAATAAAGACTCACATGTAGAGAATGGACTTGAGGACACGGGGAGGGGGAAGGGTAAGCTGGGGCAAAGTGAGAGAGTGGCATGGGCATATATACACTACCAAATGTAAAACAGCTAGCTAGTGGGAAGCAGCCGCATAGCACAGGGAGATCAGCTAGGTGCTTTGTGACCACCTAGAAGGGTGGGATAGGGAGGTTGGGAGGGAGACACAAGAGGGAGGGGATATGGGGATATCTGTATATGCATAGCTGATTCACTCTGTTATACAGCAGAAACTAACACACCATTGTAAAGCAATTATACTCCAATAAAGATGTTAAAAAAAAAAAAAAGATCCACAGGGGGGAAAAAAAAACTTTAAATATTTGATAGAATTCTCCAGTGAAACCATTTTGAACTGGAGATTTCTTTTTCAGAGCTTCAGAATTACAAGTTCATTTTTTCCAAAGGTTATAGGATTGTTACAATAGTCTATTTTATTTTGGTTGAGTTTTGTTTGTGTTTTTTGAGAAATTGGTCCATTTCTTCTAATATGTTGAATTTATGATCATAAACTTGTTCCTAGTATTCCCTTATTATCCTTTGAATGGCTACAGGATCTGTAATGATGTTCCCTGTTGCATTCTTGATTTGGTGATTTGTGCCTTCTCTGTCAGTCCTGCTATTTATTTAAGTAAATATAAATATTTAAGTCTGCTGATTAACCAAAGACATTCTTCATTTCTGTTATTGTGTTTCTGACTTCCAGCCACTTGAATCTTTCTTATAGTTTCTGTCTCTGCTGAAGTTACCTATCTGATCTTGCATGTTGTCTACTTTTTTCTTTAGAGCCTTTAACATAGTGATCATAATTATTCTAAATTCATTCTCTGATACTTCCAATAGCTGTGTCATATCTGTGTCTGGTCCCGATGATTGCTTTGTCTCTTCAGACTGAATTTTCTTGCCTTTTGGCATGTCTTGTAATTTTTTGTTGAAAGCCAGACATTTTGTATAAGGCAGCAGATACTGTGGTAGTGTTGAGGTTTGTTGTCCCTATGGACATCAGAGACACAGAATTCCTCTAGTGATCTTTTTTGGTCCCCTCTCTTGGTTTTGGGGCTTCCCTTTGTGCTGTTCCCAAGACTGTCTACCTCTTGCAGCTCTCCCTGCTGTAACCCACTGTTGTTATTCCTGGAGATTTGCTAGTGTGCCAGTGGGGCATGGTGGAGAGGTGTCTCTAATATGCTAAGCCTCAGTTTCATCAAAAGTGCTTCTGTCCCTCCTCCAGGGATAAAGTTTTCCTTCTCTTTCCCCAGATGCAGTGGGTATCCAGCGACATTCTCAACCAACAGCCTTGAGGCCCTTTTCCCTGAAGATTAAATCTTTTTAGGTGAGATGGGAATTGAGGCTGAGTGGAACTGATTCCTCCAGCTGCAACGGCATTTCACCGGTGTCCGTAGACCATGTCCACCCCCTGTAGGATAAAGCCTTTTTCTCCTTAAGGGATAAGGATCTGACTGGAATTCTCAGTGATTCCTGAGCCAGCACTTCCAGCCTGCACCATGAATTTTCTCTGGATTTTCCCTGATCCTCCCTGTAAGAGCCAGGAGGGGTTCTTAGAGGAAATGTCTGCAAAAAGGTTTAACCCCTCTCCCCAGGAGCATCATACTCTCAAGCTAGTCCACACTAAGCCTCAAGCAATTTGCTAATTCTTCTAGGTTTATATTCTTTTCCATTTCTATAGTATCTGATGGCTTCTGTCCCTGGTAGGCAAATGCTTAGGTCCTGTGTCTCAAAAAAAGTGCCCGTCTCTCTCCAGAATTTGAAATGGCTGTTTGCTCTGAAAACTCAGTTCTCTTTTACTTTCCGGTCTGTCCAGCTTTTTTCTTGTTGTAAGCACGGGAAGGACATCCTGCAGCTCTCTGTGTCTCTGAGCTGAAACTGGAAGCCCTAATCAACCATATTTGACCTACAAATGTCAATTCCATATGGTTTAACCTAACAGACCACGGCATAGTTTCTGGACAGTGCACCTTGTTTTGCTGCAGCCAAAGTCTAACTAGAGATTTCCGGAAAAGATTGCTATGGGTTATTCTACACACAATTCATCGAGAGTGAGATGATCCCCCCATGACAGTGGTCCTCAAACTTGAGCATGCATAAGAATCATCAGGAGGACTTCTTAAAACACAGATCGCTGGGTCCTTCTCCAGAGTTTCTAAATCAGAAGGTCTAGGTCAGGGCCCAAGAATTTCCATTTCTACCACTTCCCGGTTGGTGATGCTACTACTGCTCTTTTGGGGATCACACCCCAAGAACCCTATGGCATGTCTCAGAGGCTCAGGGCTCATCTACATGTCCTACTTATTCATCACTTTGAGGGCAAATGGTCAGCTCTGAGGGGCTCTCATCTGACTTCAGAGAAGTGTCAGGAGTAAAGGATCAGGAATATGCTCACCCTTGAATTCATTCCTTCTCCAGAGTGAAGCTAAGTAAAAAATAGTGTTTTACGTCTTAAAACAGAGGTAGCCACGGTTTTCTAATAGTCGATGAAAGGCTTAGAGTTAATGGTGTACAGACCATGTGAATTTGTTCTAAGATCCATGGTGATGTAAGCACACTCCTTTGGGTCCAGGTGTTGGCTAAGACTCAGGTACAAGTAAAGCGCCTCAAGGCTTTCTACATAACTGTTTTCTTATGTCATGAATCCCCAAGAATGCTACAGTTTTGTGCTTAGAGTTTTAGTAAAGGTAAAACTACACTGCTCAAATTTATAGAATAAATTCCATTTGGCATCAGTCACAATTACCAATTCATCTATTCAGTCAATAAACATGTATCAAGTGCTTAGTATGCACCTGGCAATGTTTTAGGCGCTGGGGACATAGCAGTGAAGAAAATAAAGTCACTATCTCATGGCGGCTTCATTCTAGGGAGAGGAGACAGAAAACAGACAGGTAAGTAGGTGGTGTGTGTGTGTGTGTGTGTGTGTGTGTGTGTGTGTGTGTGTGTAAGTGAATGAAACAGAATGAAACAGACTCTCCTATGGGACAGTCTGAGGGAAGATGGAGGCTAACGTTGCTCTTGTATTTAGTGGGTTAGGGATGGCCTCTGTGACGAGGTGACATTTGAGCAGTTGACTAGCCAGAAGGAAGAGACCCAGACTTGATACCCATGGAGGTTTAGGCAACTACAACTTCAGTGGCGGATGGGTGGTTAGTCACTTTTTTATACTAACGTTAATTCAATTATGTTTATCATCAGGCAAAAACTATTCTTGCTAAAAATCTCAGGTAACTCACACTCCATTTCTCGGAATTGTCTTGAGGATAAATTGGAAATGTGGACATAGATTTATGCCCAAAGATGCTCGTCATAGCTTTATAAAATCAAAAAAGTTGGAATTTACCAAGAATGCCCTTCTTTCCCTGACCTCCCCACACTCAAGGCTCCCTTGGGCACTTCTGCTCTGCAGTTCCAAAGCCCCTGGACTTCCCTCTGTGGTCATGCTTTCTTCCTGTGGAAGACTTGCCTGCTTACCTGTCTATTTTCTCCCATTTGAGCTCCCTGAGGACAGGGTCTACGCTGCATTCAGCACCCATCACGGGGTCCGGCACATCGTTAAGCACTCAATACGTGTTCCAGAAAAGACTGGTTAAATGCTCTCTGGCATATCTAGAGACAGAGTATTATGCAGCCATTACAAATCATGTTTTTGAAAAAAAAGCAATGCCAAAGAAATGATGATACCAAGTATAAAAACCAGACTATAAAACTATAGACACAGAATGACCTCCATTACGAGACTCCAAAATTATTAAAGGCTGCATCTGAATGACATTCGGACAATTACTGCCTTTCTATTTTTTTAAATTCAACGCATTTCACATCTCTTTTTATTCTCTAAATTAATCTCACTGCCCAGCCCATGCAGACATATTGGCCAGGAACTGCCCCCGCCCAACCACAAGAAGGCCAGAGGGTACAATCCTACCAGGTCCCTGTGGTGGACATGTGGAAATATTAATCTGCCTTTGTCTTTATCATTTTTATTTTCCACTTTGGGTATAATAGCTTCATAATCAGAAAAAAAGTAAGTTAGTTAAAAATACTCAAGGTGACTGACTGGGTTCTACATTTGAACCTACAGTCATCACTCTGGTCCTTTATTTAAACCTTAGAGGGTTCGTTGGTAGGATTCTTGTCAACAGGCCCCTCCTTGGCATGTGTTGTCCTCCATTACCTTGAAGCTTCTCGTGTTCCGCTTGGCCTCCCCGTTTTGTCTTCCTCATCACCCCCTGCCAGATTCTCAGCACTAGATGTGTCCCTTTAAAACTGGGGCATTTATCTTTCCGGGCCTGAAGTTCCCTCTGAGACTTCTCTGTCTCTCTTCATTCCAGATTCACTTCCTCCAAGGAGACTGCCCTGATTGAGAACAAATAAGAATGTTTCACGAGAGCCTCCTGGGGCCAAGGCAGGGGGGCAGGTGGGTATTTCATACAAGGGTCCCAGTTCATCTACCTCCTGTCAGCATTCAACAGCAGAGCTTCAGCCCCAGGCAAGTTCCTGGTCCTCTCAGATTAGGCCCCAAACTAAGAAACCCTCATGAAGCTTGAAGAGAATCCTCTCCCTTTCTCCTAAGACATCTCTGTTTTTCTCCTGGGGAATAACCTTGGAAATGCTATTGACTTCTTTGTGGTTTTTCTTTTTAGCTTTAAAAATTAGTTTGAAAACCCTTTAAAACTTTTAAAAAAATTAACAAATAATGAAGTTTTGCATTTCCAGGGCACATTCTCATCAAAGCACTCAAAGTTTGCCAACAAATCTTGGTTTCTTGGAGAACTGGTCATATTCTATAGGGGTGAGAGAGAAGGGAAGCATTCACGACTTAAATGACATTGTTTATCTGTATAATTTAATTAAACGTGTTGCCACTTAAAGAGAACTGCCCCATGAAGCTGGTTCTCCAGGAACTCAACTCTTCTTTTTTAGTCAGTTTTTTTTTCCCATCTATTTTTTCCTTAGAAAATTCTAGCTACAACCTACTAGGTTACCTTGTTCTATTGTATGGTTCAAATATTTTTATCCCCTAATGCTCCAACAAGAAAAAAAGAATAGCCCATTTTACTGTGAAACCTGGATTCACAAATACGATTAGCACACACTTTCATTTATGGAAAGAGGCTGCCCTCACAGGCACTCCAATTTGGGGTCACTTAAAAAGACATGAAATAAAACTACCTCTTAGGAATCTTCATCTGCTTCGTGGATTCTCCTTGGCTTCACGGGCTGCCTTCTGCTCCACGTGTTGGGAAACCCTAGGGACAGAACTAGGAATGACAGCAAAGGTTCATCGCCTTAAGAGACATGACCCCTCTCTGTCCTTACACCAGTGACAAACATTTATTTCTGGCCGGGAAAGTGTTTTCTCTGCCTAGGTCATTGTGTTTCCTCATTAGAGCCAGTTTTGGGAACGGCATCTTCTTCCCCTGGCTTGGGTCAAAAGCGCCAAGCCTTCCCTCTGTTGGACACTGCAATCAGCCACGCTGAGCACCTATCACCCACACACGCGTTGCTTTGTTAACAGTTTGTACAAAACCAAAGAGAAAAGCTTTTTACCAAACCCTCTTGGTGCTAAAACATCTTGACATTAATTTGTGCTAAAATAACTAGAGGACTAAAACCTAATCTACTACAAAAAAAGAGACCACGATGACCTCAGGTTACAATACAAAGACCTTTGTGGGACGTGGGGATTATTTTTATACAGACCATGGCAACTGTAAGCAGTAAATTATACTCCCTGTGGTTTTCCCGTCAAGGAGCTGGTTACGAAAGGAAAGAAAAGCCTGCCATTAGTAACCAAAGACACACATGTGATGATAGATACAGGCTGTCTTTATGGGAGAAACAAATCATGTGCTTGAGTATACTGTCTAGACGGTTGTGGATGAATAAAAATGGCTTTACACAATTATTTGGATAATAATTTAATGATCTTTACACTAAAAAAGAATTTAGACCTAACTAGAATTTTCTGCGTAAATATGAATGTAAAAGTGAACAACTTAAAAATGGAATTCACAGCTACAGATTTTACTGGATTATTTCTCTTCACTTGGGAAAGATGGGAAGGGGGGCACTATATTCCATTTCTTCTGAAGACATTAAGACATTTCTCTGAGAGTAACCGAATTGTGGAAAATGGAGGAAAGTGACTTTAATTCCAAGAGATCATTCCTCTTGGACCATGACAACTTTGGACAAAAATATTTCCACAAAACTTCATTTTAATCATCTTCTTTACAAAGCACAATACTTAAGACTTTTCTAAATACAACTTTAGAAAATGAAGCAAAAAAATAATCTCCACAGATGCTGGTCGAGTCCATGCTGAAAGCAAAAGAATTTTTTCAAAAGTGATACTTGCAAGCTGTTCAATATTCTTCACAGGCCCATTTTGTAAAGAGTGAAGATGGTGGCTGTTCGGGCAGTGGCTCATCCCGTTCCATGACTGTAGAATCCTCTTGCTGGTTAGCCCATAGGGCAGTAATGAAGCTGGATACGCCAACTTCTCCTTCTAGAATTGCTCCTCTCTCTCCTGATACAAAGAAAGCCAATGGCTCTATTTTTCAGGTCGCCAGTGCCCCACGAGGGCACTCCAACCTCTCAATTTAATTTATTCACAATCTTTCTCTGTATACACATTATATAAAACTATACCGTTAGGGATTTTCATGATGAGTGAATGAGAAATCCAAATGTCAAAGAATCCAATCCTCATTCTTATATTTGGTGGTGGGAAATCTCTAAAGGCTTCAAGTTTAACGTAGAAATGCCTAGAGCAGTCAAGGGGTATAGGAATGTTTTATGTTGCCCTTGGAAACTTGGCGCTCCTGGCCCCAAGCAAACTGAGGGCAAGGCTGCTGGAAAGGCAGTATGTCCAGATATGAGAGTGAAGGGTGTGAGGCTTCTTTCTTTACACACTCCCTTCCCTTAACTTTGCCATCATCCTGGAACCGTACCTGGAGGACCAGGATGTCCAGGGCTCTGGAAATACTCTGAGGGAAATAGCAGCCTCCGGCAACAAGGGCGAATAAGTAGGTAAGAGGAAGGCAGGGGAAGGGAGAGAGGCAGAGACATTCATTTGTAATACTTTCGATGATCAAGAACGTGTGACTTTTTTTTTGCATCACTCCTTCAGTGTTATCAATTCTCATTCTTTGTGGTTGTACAAACCTACTCATATTTAGTAGTTTCGCTCTAAAACTCAGGGAATGGACAAAGCAGCTTTTTGGAAACACATAAAACACCTTCAGGGGCCATGAAGGGACCATCCCCCCCGCCCCCCCAATCCCCAAACTATCTTGCAATACAGTATGCTCCCCTTATTTTCTGCTAAGGATGAGAAAACAGTTACATTAGTCTAAAGCTGAACGCTTCATTGGCTACAAAGATAAAGCAGACAAGCAAACACCAGTTTCCTTGGGTCGGAAAAAGCAATTCCATGAATGCAAGAGAGATCCAATGGCTACGCTTCACCAAGCGCCTCCCCCCTTTCTCTTGGACCTGAGGAAGGGGTTACAAGAGAGCAAGGCAAATGAGATCATGTGAGTACACCTTCAACAACAGCACACGTGGATAGCCTAGTGCAGGAAATAATACAACTCCCCCCCGCCTTTGTTTTCATTTGCATTTTACTTTTATTTATTTTTGCTTTAATAATGCATATTCCGTTCACTCAAAAGGTGCAAAGGACAGGAAGCAGGGGTTTAACTTGGCTGATGAAAAATCAAGCAGGGGTGACATTTCTAGTTCATGAACAACCTAAAACTAGGAGAACTTAAAAGTCACAGCTGGTACCAAAGAGCACGCCCAACTTCACAGCTGTCTCCTCTTAGGACCTTTGGTTAGGCGAGAGAAGCTTTGAAGACAGTGGCCTCTAGTAGACTTTGATAAGTGACTAAAAAAAATAAATGCGTGTGTGTGTTTTTTAAATCATGGTAGCTGCATCACAAAAGCTCCAATCAAGAGGGTGGTAAAAAGAAGGCACAGATCATTGCAAATACCAGATTTTCTCTTTCTCTTTTTGTAAATATACCATCATATATAAGCTAAAATCTATCTTAGGGTGGTGGGGTTTGCTGGCAGGAGGAGGGACAGGTTGGACCTAAAATTGCATATGTAATAGACTCCTTGAGGGGGACACAGAGCGAGGCAGCTTTCCGCCTAAAGCAAAAGAATGGGATGCTCGCTCTGGACTATGTGTAATACAAACACTGGGGGAATCTGTGGCAAAACACGATTAAAAAAATCATAAAATTATAAAGCTTGTAAACGAAGACTCTAAAATTACATTTTATTAATGGAAAATATCATCAAAATAGTACCACTATGGACTAAACTGCCTGAGTTTTCGTTTCACGTGAGATCTCATAGTAAAAAAGCCTTTAGCACAATTTTCTCTGTTTAAGTCACAACCAGTGCCAGACCCAGGACTATACCATGGGGAAGAGTCTCCTCTTGGATGGAATTTGTGTTGTGCTATCAAGACTTTTGTGCTAATCTTTCAAACAGGGACATGTTGAGGCAATTTTTCATCTTTTGGCACAAGGTTATTTTGGCTGGGGCGGAAAATTTGAGTCTTGGACTTGGGATGAATAATGCGACATTTCATTTATCAAGTATTCATTTTGATTGAAGAGCTTTCTTTATGTCATTAACTTCCATCTATAAAGGAAAAACAAGAGCCGAACAAAATCACAATGAATTGGCTGGTTGGATAAAAGCTGAAAGATAAGCAACCTGGTTGATTGAGAGCAAATAATCAACCTGACAATTTGAAAGGGGAAATGGGTGAAATGACATCTGAATGAAGAGTTGATCATGATGCCAGAAATTGACATAAACCTAAAGAACAGGCACACCAACTCGAAGTGCTAGGAAAGGGGGGATGTTTGAATTCCCAGGCTACCAGTATCCAAAATTTGTCAAAAGCAATGATACAACAGTAATTTCAGTTCCTTGGCCAGAGGGTGGAGCAGCGTGTCCTGACACACTGACCACTTGGCAGGTCTGGAAGGCAGCTGTGGTTGGGCCCAAGGGGGTGTCTATCAGCACCCGCAAAGTGATGACAAGCAGCTACCTATCCTTTAAGCACCATGGATCCCAGTCACCACCAAGGGCACCAACTGCATGAGAGCTGAAAGCCTACCATTCCCAACTCCTATACACCCTCTACCCTTTGGTAAAGGCTGAGTTAGACCAGAGGGAGGCTAGAGAGGGGGTGACACAGCTCTGATGCCCTGCAGGACTGACACGGCTGTCAGGGAGAAGTAAAGAGATAAGGAGCAAGTGCCACGTGTGGCCCGCTGTGGTCCTGGGGGTCCCAACAGCGGCATGACAGAAGCGCCAATGGGGTCTCCCTGGCACCATATGCCCTCTGGCAGTTACGACAATGAGGCCTCTGAAAACTGAGGGGAACTTTTCACAGAGGAGATGTTTCAGATAAAGTCCAAATGAGAAACCCAACTTGGGGCACGTTTGCTAATGCCTCCCTTCCCCAAGACTTCCTGGATCCCAGGAGAGGATGTGAAGGGGGGCTATGTAGTTCTAAGAAAATTCTCACAGGAAGCGCATCGAAATTGGTAGAGAAGTAACTATCATTTCTTTTCTTTTTTTTTTTTTAACATCTTTATTGGAGTATAATTGCTTTACAATGGTGTGTTAGTTTCTGCTTTAAAACAAAGTGAGTCAGCTATACATGTACATATAGCCCCATATCTCCTCCCTCAATTATTTTCAAAATAAAGCCCGGACTCTGCTCCCACCCCCAAATGAGCCTCTCACGGGGCAACAGGACCCCAAGGGACCCACCTGCAACCGAAGCCGGATTTTCTTCTCTTCATCCAACTCTGACAGTAACTGCTTAATCTCTCGTCTGGAAAGCAAATGACAAAGTTAAACAAAAGCCCAGACTTCCCCGACAAGAGATATGAAGTCTCTTATCATTACAAAATCCATCTGATCCTTTTACAAAGAGAGTGTGGACAGAACGTTACATTATATCTTCTTTGCAATGGCTATTGCTTAAAGCCTGTTGCAGATGGAAAGGCCTTTATTTCTGGGCTCCCCAAATATGTAGCCGTCAAATAGTAGGTCTGAAATGACCTTTGAAATCCCTTAGTGCAAGTTTCTCCTAAAAGAAGATGGGGAAACTGAGGCCCAGAGAGGTGGCCTGACTTGCCCAATGACGACACTCCAGGTATCCAGGCTCATATTCGGTCATCTTCCCTCTAACTAGTCCTTTATTATAGAATCACTGGTCTTTACATGGACTTACATAATAATATTCATTGCAGACATTTTTACCACTCCATATATATTTCTTTTATTTTCACAGAGTTTTACATTACTGAAAGGTTACTGGTACGTTTTCAGAGATTCTCACAAAATCGTGCAAATAGTAACACCCGAAAACTTGGAGGTAAAAGAACTGAACTAACGATATGGTAATCATGCCATAGAGAAAGCAGACACGAGTCAGAACACACAGCCCAGTGCCCTTCCCAACAGTGAACAGTGAAGTAGAACAAAACTAATCATCTTGCAAACTCAGGCTCTACACTTAGGACACTGCAACCATCCTAACTCTGGTCAGAGAGCTGTACTCCATTTTAGGGTACCAGACACTCCATTTCACGCACACGTTTTTATAAACTGGACTGGAAAATCAAAACACAAATACCGCAGAACCAGCACAAGAAACAAGGTAGATGTTATGTAGCATTTGCTCACTTCAGATGAGCACCACGATGGTCCCTGCACTTGGGTCAGTGTCCCAGCACTGCCGTCAACACGTTGGGTTCTCTGACATTAACCACCTGTGCTGCGTTCCTGCATTTATTCAAGCACACGCTATGCTCCAGCAGTCCAGGTTGGGGAGTTAGCTGGGGAGGGAGGTGCGAAGAAAGTCGCTAAGTCTTGAACTAGTAAAAAAGGGTACGTCTACGAGGAGGGAGGAAGATGGGGGAGTTGATGGAGAAGAGCCAGGACAGAAGCAGGGAGGTGAGAACTGCATGTTTGGGGATGACGGGAATCAGCACAGACTTGAGCCAAAGGCTGAAAGGAAAGTGACGTCAAGAGCTAAGGTGGGAGACTGGGGGGGACCCAGTGCTCCTGGGCGTGAGGGCCAAGCTGAGGAAGGCTGTGAAGGGCAGGCCTTGGAGAGGGGCCACTGTGATGTCTGATTCAAGAAGATGTTGGCTGGGGAAGGACAAGTGCAGCCATCCATGCCCGGGTTCACAGTGGAGAGAGGAACAAAGGGGTGGAGTGGCCCCAAGGCACTGGCGATTCTGCACTCAAGACTCAGGCACAGGCCATTTCAGAAAAGTTCCGGGCACTTTTCAGAGCGAGGGCCCCAAGGGACGAAGCCCTGGATCCAGGAGTGTCTGACCCATCTTGTTCGGAAGGCTGAGAACCAGTGCTCTGGGATGTACTGGTGCTGTCGGGTCACTGTCCAGGCAGGGGACACCTGTCGCCTGGACACGGGTGGGGCCTTTGGGTATGCAAAGCTATACTGTGCCGGGTCAGATACGAGCTGGGGACTTGGAAGAGTTAGGGGCAGCCTGGCTGGCCCCTCAAGACCCGCTCTAGTCCCATCCTGCGGTTCTGCATATTTATCTGATGAGCCCCTTCCAGGCAGGGGGTGAGTCCAAGAGGCCCCCAATTCATATGACACCTCCAGCCTGAGTGGAACAGAAGCGAATAGAGCCATAGTACTCAAATTGAGTTCCATGGAAGCCTTGTCCTAGAATGTTCTAGGGAAAACATGGACTCCGTGATTAAGTACGTTTGGGAAACACTGCATACGTTATCCTCCATCTTCCCATGCACAGTGAAGGCTCTGAGCAGTCCTTCGGAGAAGAAAGTAACTTTGTTTAACCCAATTATTCCCCAAAGTACACAAAACACTTCAGGGCCCTCCAGCTGCAGGCGTCCTCCCGAAGGTGTGACTGGGGGTCTGTGGCCCCATTGCCCGCCACTGCCCCGGGCACCTCCCGATCCGGGCGGCCAGGCACCAGGAGTGCACTGACCTGCCGGGCCGCTCCATGCGCCTGTGAACCTGCCCGTGCTGTGCCCTCTGCTGGGGTGCTCTGCTCTTGGCAATGCTAGGTCGGCTTTCGAAATCCTACTCAGGAAACACCTCGAGATGCCTCCCCCGTTCCCTCCAGAAAGAGCCAACGGATCCCTAACCTCTCTGCGCCTCCGTTTATTCAGATAAGTGCCTCCTGACTTCTAATCCTTTTACCATTATTTTTTAACTGAACACAGCATCCTGGGTGACATGCGTGTGATATTTATTTTGGCTTGCAGGTCCCTCTCCCCATCTAAGCGCCCCTTGAGGATCAGAGATGCGGACTGCGTGTGTGCAGGCACGCACAGAGGCCGCTCGAGTCTCCTGGTGAGAACATCTTGATGAGTGTCAAGCCTCAGGTTTAAAGAGTCCCTGCATCTTTTGCATACATTGTACCCCTAAATGCAAGCCAATTCCTTCATGGGGCAGCTAACTGAAGGAATTGCAATTTTTCTGGTGCTAGAAGAAAAGCTGGCTGTTGGGATTATTAAGAAGTGGTGTATGCACCACTTCCGTGGTGTCTTCTGGGGATTTGAAGATCTTTCTTTTTCGCAGCCTGCTGAGCACGTCCCTTGTAGCTGACTCCTCCCCCTATGCCCCGGCGCCAGCCCGTGTGCAGCTGGCCCAGTTTACACGTGGAGCTGAGCTCAGTGAAGCTCCTCGGGTTCACACCCCCACTCCCAGCCCTGCTGCCACCATCCCCAGGGAGGCGGCCCACCCTCAGGGACAGGCTGGGCCCCAAGGTGGCAGAACCAGGCCCTGAGCCGGTGGAAAGCAACCCCCGGAGGCAGTTACAGAAGGGGCCGCAGACACTCACTTCTGCTGGTCCTTCATGGTCTCGACGATGCCCCTCAGCTCCCGGACCTGTGTCCTCAGCTCCTCCACGGCCGCCTGGCTGCTGGCTGGAGGCTCCATCTTTGGTTTTCCTTCCGCGCCGAACAGAGACGGGGAGTTGGCTCTGTGTCCAACTGCTCCCAGAGAGGACGACAGGGGAGAGGATGCTGCTGAGGACAGAGGGGCCGGCCCGCCACTGCCCGCAGCCATGGTCCCCGGCTTGGGCGGCAGCGAGGCTTTGTTGTCGGACACCTGTGATGAGTGAGGACAGAGAGGATTCAGGCTAGGGATTCGTGTGCTGCACCTCCCCGTCCTGTTTACTAAAACCCGCTATCTACATCACCGTCCCTGCAGCCCTCCGTATACTCCACTCACTCACTCATTCCTTCATCCACAAGCCCCCAGGGCCTACTTGGTGCAGGCATCCCCTTATGAACTTTAAATTTGACCACCTTTCTGAACAGGTAGTTCCTGACTGGTTTAATGTACACATCCAGAGGCCCATGTACCCGCTAGGCTCTGCAAACCCTGAAGTGAGCGAAACATTTTCTTGGCCCTCAAGGAGCTTAGAGCCCAGTGAGGTGCAGACAGACAGACCAACCAACACACTGTAGATGAGGGGGGAGCGTGCACGCAGGGTGGGAAGCACACAGCGCCGCAGAAGTATATACAGAATATATATACAGAATATACACAAGGGACCAAGCATCCCAGAGGGAGGGCATCAGGCAGGAGCCGACAGCCTCATCCTGGAGGAGGAGGTCAGAGAAGAGTAAGTGGGGGGCGGGGGGGGGGGCGGGGGAAGTTCTAGAGGAGGGAGCGTGCTAGCAGAGGCCTGGAGACCCGAGAGTGAACTGCATTCACGGGAAGCCAGAATGTCAGGGGGGCAAGAGAGAGGTAGGGCGCACACAGGGGGCTTGCGGAAAGGGTTAAAAAGATCGCCTGCTGAGCTCAAGATCACTGTGGCTGCAGAAGGGCTGAAGGTCTGGTGGGTCTGGAGGTCTAGACAATTGCTAGGAGACTCATACGGTGAAAGCTAAAAATGGTGAGGGTTTGACTCAGGCGGCGGCCAAGAGGATAGAGAGAAGACAGCTTTGAGAGATGCGGCAATGGCAGGCTCATCCGACCAAGAGACACAGTCCCTGCCCTCCCAGAGCAGACACCCCAAGGCCAGGAGGATGTGGTCCTGGACAGGCCGTAGTGGGCGAGGAGGAAGTACGGATCAAGGGCCATGGGTGGGGATGGAGGAAGGAGGCGTTAGGGTTGACCCTTTCATGGGAGGAAGAACAGACTGAAGGCCCAAACAGTGATCTCAGTTTTGGACACACGGAATTTTAGGAGCCTGAGGGATGGCCAAGGGGGAAGGCCAATGGGTAGAGCCGATGACTGAAAAAGTGAGCTGGGCCAGAGAAATCACCAGAGGCAGTGCAAGCCATGGGGGTGGATGACGAAGAATGAGAAGAGGCACAATGATGGACCCTGCGGACGCCCCAAGTTGAAGAGGTGGAGGGAGAGGGGAGAGCCCTTGGGGACTGGGACAAAGTGCTGAGAGGGAGGGGATGGAGCCAGACCAGGAGGGGGCCTGGGGCATGGAAGTCTCCTGGAGGAGTTTCCAGAGGATGCTGAGATGAGAATTAGGGGGGAGTCCATTTGGTGGAGCCAAGGGAGACTGAAATCTGATCAAGGCAGGTGAGCGCCTGCATGGGACATGAGGGGCGTGGCCTGCAAGTTTAGAACTCTCTTTCCAAACACTCGGCTGAGGAAAGAAGATGGGAGAAAGGGAGAGGGTGTTCGTGGAGAAGCCTCAGGAGGAGGCAGGATCAAGGAAGGGTTTTGTTTGCTTTCAAAGATGGGGGAGACCCTGAGCTGGGAGGTATCTTGAGGGTAAGAGCCAAGGCTGAAGACGGAGGAGGCAGGCAGGGGAGGCCTGATGGAGAAGTGCCCTGAGGGGGCCTGGAGGGCACAGGGAACACGACGACGGTCATGGGTCGGGGGAACAGGGGCACAAAGCAGGCCTAGGGGAGGCGGCAGCTGCAAGGGAAGGTGAGATCACAGGTGGGGTGCGGTGGATGGGGGCAGGTAGTAGACGGGACATTGGGGGGTGAAGCGGGGGAGGGGAGGGAGCTGAGGCTGCCGGCGCCCAGGCCGGGAGCCAAGACGAGGCTGGGTTGGCACAGTGAGGAGGCAGAGTCTGGATTCAGGCTGTGCTACAGGGAGAAACTGGGCAGAGTCAGCCAGAAGCAGATGGGCCATCATTCCCAGCCTTGCTGCTCGCCTTTTCTCTGCCAACTTATCATTGAGGAAAATCACTTTCTGCTGCCAGGGAGAGCGATCCACCATCCTGTGCTTATTGTTAGCAGGAGTCATAGTCAGAGGGGTGAGGGACTGACATTTACGGAGCTCTGGTTATATGCCGGACGCTGGCTGGACTACTGAAATGAGGATTAGTTGGCACACAGCTTGACGGAGCAGGAAACTGAGGCTTAGGGATGTGGCTGAGAAATTCCCCAAGTCTCACAGCTCATAAGCAGCAGAACTGAGATTCAATTCCCTCCCCATCAGCTGGACCCTCAAGCCTGGTACCGTGACCGTGGCTGCCTGAGTCTGAAGATTCGTGCTCTCCTGACCTGATTTCCTTCGCTTCTTTTCTATTCCTGGGTTCATACTTTTCCCCATTTCCCACCTTGCATTATCACGCACCTCCCTCAGCCCACCGATGTCCTCACACTGACTGACTTCCAGGCACTTTTTCAATCAACGCTTCTTTTTGCATTTCCTACGTGACTCGCTCTCCCGTCCCATTTCAGCTAACAAGCACTCATTATAAGCCCTCACAGAGTATAGGCCACCAAATGCCCTGATCAAATTAGTTCAGGTGGAATTTCTAGAAGCAATAAACAAGACATGACAACTCCAGGCAAGTGAAATAGGCTAATGGGATAGAACAGTGCAACTCAGAAACGTGATGAGCCACTGCCCACCAGTAGATGTCACTATAGAGACACCCTAGGGACTTCGGAGAGGCTGCAACTATAGGCATTCCTATGGTCACCAGAAAAAAACGGATCTAAATCCAATTTCTGTAAATGGAAACCTTTTATAAAGGAAGACTGCTTCAGTTTTGTGAATAATTACAATCGATCTGTTTTATAGGATCATATTTTTGCTGACTATATCAGATTTTTAAGAAAAGCTATACATATAAATTCTTAAATCTATCAGAAGAAAATTCCACATCACCTTTGATTTCTTTGTGTTAATTCGTGCTTCGAGTGCTTTAAAAATGACTTCCATTTTCTGCTTTTAGACAGAAGGCAGCTGCTAATGTTTACAGAAAATAATTCCAACTGATTGGGTTCTCTTCGCATGAGAAAATGGAATTTTAAAATCTTACTTCACAATCATAGGACGAACAGAACTTGTACAGGGTACCCTTCAGAAGCCACATGCAGTTGCTAAACAATGTGTTCTTTGTTCCTCACAAGTCAGTAATAAAAGAGCTATACCATCCCCTGGGTGTGCAATGAAATTAATGTTTTTAAACATGTTAAACATTAAAATGACTATAAATTTATCCTAATAAACGAATCCAAATGAGCTTTTCTTTAAGAAATCCCATTAGTTATTCAAATTCATGAACTGCCAACCATAATTTGTGACACCACCAGTTTTGAACATAAAAGTCACAATCTGTGGGCAGAGGGCACAGCATTTAATATTTAATGTAGTCTTTCTAGACACCTCTAGGTTTTTAAAGTTGTTTTGGTTCTTGTGATGGTGATGGTGGTGGTGGTGTGCGAGGGCATTGTGTGTGTGTGTGTGTGTGTGTGTGTGTATGTATGGTTGATGGTATGAAGAGGAGATCAAACCACAAGAGAAAACATGGGTTTCTGCCCAGTTTTGGAGACTGTCACATTCCCTAGGGATTTCGATTACCAAAGTCACTGTCACCAAAGAATGACAAAAACTTGTGTTGCCTGTTGCAACGGACTGAATGTTTGTGTCCTTCCAAAATTCATATGAAAATCCTAACCCCCGCTGTGACGGTATTGGGAGATAGCACCTTTGGAAGGTGATTAGGTCATGAGGGTGGAGCGCTCATGAACGGGGTTAGTGCCCTTCTAAAAGGGACCCCAGAGAGCTCTCTCACTCTATTTCCTCCATGTGAGGACACAATGAGAAGTTGGCAGTCTACAACCCTGAAGAGACCCCTCATCAGAACCTGACCATGCTGGCACCCTGGTCTTGGGCGTCCAGCCACCAGAAATGTGAAAAATAAATTTCTATTGTTTATAAGTCACCCAATCTATGGCACTTTGTTTTAGCAGCCCCACGTGACTAAGACATCTGTTTATCCTTGTTTGGTTTATAACTCATCATCAGAGCATACACGTAAAGGCAGGGATTCCGTACTGTCAGGACACCCTCGCCATGGCTGGCCACTCACTTGGGATATGGTAACAGTCTTTGAAGTTTTCTTTGACGCGTCCACTCCTCTGTGTGCAAGCGAAACGTGTTCTTCTTTATCTTCTTCAGGACTTGGGGAGTCAAAGATATCAGGGCTTGAAAGGGAAGACTGGATAAAGCCAAAAGAAAATGCTCTTGTCAGAATTACACCTTAGCTGACATAGCTTTTGTTAACATAATGCAGTGTGCCTTTCAAAGCACTGACACTTCTATTTTGTTTGTCTCCTCATTATAACCATGGGGCAGAAAGTGTGCTATTATCTGTGTGCTAGAGAGAGTGGCAGAACTGAGACTAAGATTTCCTAGACCAGGGATCTTTCTTTCTATGGGATCTTTCCACTGATGCCCGTTGGTCATTTCATCCATGTGAGCATCTGTCATCCATCTTTTCCTGCTCAGAGCCTCTCTCTTTTTTTGTAAACATTTGCTGCCGTGTGCCAAGCACTCAGCTTGGTACTGAACTTAACAGTGACATGCCAGACATGGTCCCTGCTCTCACAGGGTTGACAGTCCAGTGGGGAAGGACACACAGGTGGAGAGGAAGCTGCCTCTAACCTGCCTCTCCTCCATTCCCTCCGGATCCTTTTCCAGAACCACCAGGTCTATTGCATATTGAAGTGTCTAAAAGGACTTGTCTGAGAGGAAACCATTTCCGGGGGCAAAGGATCACTGCCCCTGCGGATCGGTGACCAGCGTTTCTGCAGCCCCAGAGAACAGCCCTGCCTGCCAGCACAGCAAGCTCACGTCTAATTTGGTGCCTGCGGCTAAAACGCTGCCCTCATTGCTGTGGGCAATCATTATCCATTTTGGATTCCATCTTTGCTAAGGTGTACTTACAGAATGGCAGCATCTCTTGGTAAAAGATGGGGATAACACTCCTACTCTTTCTGCCTCGCTGTGAAGATCAAAAGCTGGATGAATGTAAACCAATTCACTGGAATCACTTGGTCAAAAATGATTACTGTACTAGAATTTCCCTATTTTAGGACAAAGCAGAGGAAAATAAGAGTTCCTGTGGCAAGGAATCTTTTTAAACGAAGAATCTTCCAGAGATATCTTTAGGTGAGTTCATATTCAGCCTTACCTCTATGCCTTCTATCCCTGTGGTGGGAAAATAATCATATTTAGAATCACTGCTTGGCACCATTATAGAAAAAAATCCCAGTTACAAATACTGTTTGTTTTCTTCTGTTTACTTACTAAGCAATACATGCAGGGAATTTTAAAGCGATGTTTTAAAATGAAAAGGTCTTGTTTGTTAATCTTCATTTAATCTGAAAATCCAATTACCTAGAATAACACCCGCCTCCAACCAAGCTTTCTTTTAATCTAAGCTTAATTACCTTACAATGCCTGTATCCTTTCATTTTGAGATTTTATTCCAAAGGCAGTTTCCTCCTACATAACCTATGATTCATGAGCTGCCAATCAAAGCTTGCTCTTTGAATTTGATAAACATAAACAGCTCAAGCTAGGTTGAGAGGCCCCAGGATGGGGAGTCATGACTAATGTATTTCCTCGATCATTCCCTCCAATGGCCTTTTAGGAATATGTCCACATCCACCAATCCCATTTTGCTATGAAAAACCTACAGGTGCTAACAGGAAGAAGAGTAAACATGAATTCAATGTACCTATCCATATAGGGATGGATAGGAATGAAGGGAAGCGAGTACAGTAATTACACTTCTTTAAAGCACAAATGTATCCTGCTGTTTTAAGTCCACGAGTAAAATTGTTCCATATCAAATGTCAAACTTTGAGCCACCATTGCCATAAGCTTCCTGTGGTCAAGAACCATGTACCTCTTATTCCCAGTTGCAGCCTTGGTACCTGGCACAGAGCTTAGCCTATAGGAGATGCCCATCAGTATTTGTTGAATGAGTGAATGAATCAATGTGTAATCTAAAAGTGCAGAGAAGATGAGATGCCTTTACCAGGTCTCCCCCAAATATATACAAACTCTCAGACATGGGATGTAGGGACCAAGGGTGGGATGGGGGGTGGTAATTCAAATTTCTCTGTATTTAATTCTGATGCCTCAAGGCCCTCTAGATCTTGAAAAGTTAGGAAGGATTTGGAGGGGAAACAAAAATGATGAAGGATCTATAGAGAAGATATGGGAGGTAGGATTAAAAATTTAAATACAGAGATACTAAGAAGCAATTAAATAGGCTGTGTGTTTATGAGGGTGTGGAGAGGTGAGAGGGAAAGGGGAAAGAAGGTGGTATTGACACAGTACTCTATATAAGAGTGAAAAAGTAAGCCACTGTTTCAAGTCTTTCTCCCCCAAAGATGGTAATACACAGATATGTCTCCTACAAAGAGGAAAAATAGGATGACTCAAACCACACTTCCAGACCCAGTGGATATGAGAGAAGACGTTCAAAGGAAGTGGCATTCTTTTTCTTCTAAATGATGACCCCTTAGGTAGAGTTAGTAAAAAGTGTCCTGGGAAACCTGAAAAAGGTTAATTCCCTGGCATCTGGGTGAAGGTCCAAAGGCCTTAGTCCTGCATTCCCAGCAAGGACAAGGCAATCTGATGTATAGAGATAAATAGATAGACAGACAGAGATATACACACACACATACACTGCTTGCAGAAGCACCAAGAGTTTTCTACAATGACATTCACTTCAGTGTTTATGATGAATGGAAACAACATAGATGTCCAGTGACGGCGCACTGGCTAGATAAACGCTCATATATTCCCAGGCTAGAACTCTATCTAGGCAGCCATTCACTGTGACGTGACGGAAGGATGTGTAATGACAGGGGAAAGGTGTACAGTGTAAGGGGGAAATGCAGCTTCTAAAGCCACGTGTTCTGTGTGATCCCATTTTTGAAGAAATAAAAGATATACAGCAAGAGGTTAACAGTTCTTAGCTTGGGGGAGCAGGATTACTTACTTCTATTACTTGCTTTTTTATGCATTTCTTGCTTCAAATGTGGTACAATAAATGTGTTACAGGTTTTCTAATAAGAAACAAAGTTGTTCAGAATGACCCAAACAAAAACTTCCATGGGTTATCCGGAGCGTTCTGACTGTTGTCTCCTGCACGACCAGGTGCCTCGTATGTTTAAAACCCAACTCCTAAAGGTCTGTGCGGGGTTCCGTGGAGGAATGCCAAGGACGGGGCTTTGGGAGAAAAAGCCTGGGCCACTGCCAAGTGCTGTAGAGCGGCAGATCCCTTTCTTTTGCTTTTTTTTTTTTTTTTTTAAGTAAAGTTCTCTTTTGTTCACAGACCAAACCAGCCTTGCTCTCCTTTCCCACCAGAAAACATGCCATTTTGTTCTTACCAATTTCATTTTGGGTTCAAACAAGAATCCGTCTGGAAGGAGAGAGAAGGAAAGTGGGACTAGGGGTTCCCCACCTCGCTGGCAGATACACAGAGAACAAAAAGAAAGAATCACTGCTTGATTCCAGAAGACTCTCAAATCACTTCTGGTCGGCAGCGGATCTCATGACCGCCCTCTCCCAGCGTGTCCTCGAATCAGCTGCTTGCAGAACAGTTCGTAGCTAGAGTCCCTGATCTTTCCTGCCTTCCAGCTGTCGGCAAGCGAGGAGGCACTTACGGACGTCAGGGACTGGGACGGAGGCCTCCTCCCCGTGGCTTTCGGTCTGCTTGTGGTTGGGTGACTGAGTTTCTCAGTAGATGACACCACGGAATCAAACCCTTCTAGGTCTAAAACAAAAGTAAAACAGATTTTTTAAAGAGCATCAACAGGAGTAAGGGAAGGTTCTTATGCCATAAGCACCCCTTTTCCTTAATAATCATCCTTTAGGTCAGGATTACGCTTCATCATTTATGAAGGCTGTTTACATCCTTTGGTTATCCCATCAACGTGATTCAAACGGAATGAAAGAAATCACCTCCTCCTCGGTCTAACAAGCTATTATGGAGGAAAGAGAAACGTGACTCTTCTTTCCCCCTTCAACAGCTATATTCATAAATCTCTAAAAGCTACAGAAAGATGAGTAAAGGAGGAATCCTCTTTCTTCCACAAATCCAAGTCCATTTTGGCAGATAAAACATTCTTGCAGTCACAATACTATAAGCAGTTATCTCAAGGTACAATATCCTTGCGCAAGTGAATGCTGGTCGTTGATTCCAGAAGACAAGAGAGGGCAGCCTCCTTCTCTGGCTGTACCGTAATACTCTGACCATCACCCTACCATTAGATTCTTAACCCCCTGGAGATGGAGAGCAAGCTTCTGTTTCTCCAGATGACTCACAGAGCCCCGGACCATTCTGTTTCCAGAAGCATTGCTCAATGGAGACAATGTCTTCTTCAGTCATCAGTCTGCTCACTCACTCACTCACTCCATTATGACTGAGCAACTACTCTGTGCCACGCACAGAGCTAGATACTAAGGCTACCCCAGTGAGCATGGCAGAAACAGGCCTGTCCTCAGAGAGCTCCCACCTCTGTGACTGACAGATGAATGGAGCATCGTTCAGCTCACTGCACCTGGCATGTGTCCAGGAGGAAGGCCTTTGTCTTCACTTCGCCACCTCCTTCAACAAACGATCAGGCCAAGGGAGTCACCTGGTCCTACAGAGTCCTGGGGATTTACAAACCAAGTGTAGATCTGTGTATGATGCACAGAGGGATGGCTGGCAGATAGGCGCAGACCCTGAGACTCATTACTGCTGGTGAATGGGGACACGCCATCTCTTCCTGACAGGGAGACTGCTTCATTCGCCATGCCAGGCACTGCCTTCCCAAACCATTCCCATTCTCCCTCCTAACAGAGCCCCGGTTTTCTTTCAGGACAATGTGCCCAGCAGAGGCACGTCTGGTCTAAGCCAATGATGGCAATCCTGTTCCTCTTTGCCTGTGACTGGTTTAGAGGTAGCCATGTAGCCCAATTTGGATCACTGAGAAGTAAAAGGAAGTCTACTGAGAGCCACTGGGAAAGAGATTTCCTCTCTGTCTAGAGAGAGGCAAGTGAGGCGAAGGTCATTTGTGTTGCTGCTTCCTCTTCCCTCCTGCTTGGGAAGCTGTTGTGTAAGAATAGGATGCCTGGAGCTGTGGATAGGTTTAGTGTCCTTATAAGAGGAGAAAGAGACTAGTGCCCCCTCACCTCCTCCACCATTGAGGACACAGTAAGAAGACAGTGCCTGTGAACCCGGAAGAGGGCCCTCAACAGACACAGCATCTGCTGGTGCCTTGAACTTGGCCTTCACAGCCTCCAGGACTGTAGGAAATACATGTCTGCTGTTTGAGTTCTCTTATGACAGAACTGGCAGACTAAGACAGGCATGAATTCTGAGCTAGGTTGTCTGGGTTCAACTCCCAGCTCCACCACTAGCCGCCACCTGTGTATCTGGCATGTTTCTAGTCTCTTCCTGTTACTTCTCGCGGCAGTAGTTTTCAGCCTCTTTCCTGCCATTGTGCGAATGACTAACACGTGAGATGGATGCTCTTGGAGATCTTGAGGATAGCCGAGCAAAACAAATGGAAAGAGCTTGGGTGACTGACCGCCCCAATGAGCCACTCACCCACCCTGAATGACCAAGTGTCCAGGCTTCTCACCGTGTGAAATGAATAGCCCCCTGTTATTTCAGCTAATTTTACTCAGATATTCTTTATTTGCAACTGAAAACATCTTAAACTGCCATAATTGCAAACATGCTGACTCAGGACAGAAAAGATAAAAATGATGTGTGTTTTTCTTCCCTCCTTATTTTGGGGAGAGCTCTTTTGTTGAGGGTTATCATAGACGGTCTGGCCGTGTGACAGCTTTATTCAATTAATGAACAGTCAGGTGTTGTCTGCAAACTACTTCCTTTAGTGGAAATATGCAAAACCAAGCACAAGTCACTGGTCAGGACAAACCATTACATTACACCTGGGATTATATTACATGACTTTATTTCCGCATCTGGTGAATGAATAATTACTCAACATGAACTCATTTTATCAGGGCAAAGCAACTGTAACCAAAGGTTAACTCTCTGAAGAGACAGCACAAGAAAAGTATCCGTGGTGCTCTGAGGCCAAGGAGCCAGTCAGCACCCAACGCCAGAGCGAGGCTCCTGAAAAGGGCCCCGTCTGGCCAGCCAGTTCAGAGAGGCTCGGGGCAGGCCTCTCTAGAGCCCGTTCACTGGCCTGACCCTCTCAGGAGCCTTCCCTTTAAGAGAATCTTATTTTCCTAAAAGATTCCCCTTGAGACCCCACCCCAGGACTCGCCTCCCCTCTACCAATTCCACCTTGTTTGAAATTGAAATTACCAATTACACACTTGGATTGATGCCAAAAGCCATTATCTGACATTAATGTCCCCCCAATTAATTTTTTTAAATCGACTTTTCTCTGATTACAAAAGTAATACGTGCACAATGCATACTTTTTAAAAGCCATAAAATGGTAACAACAAAACAAAGTCAACTATAATCTTGCCACCCCGAGGCGAGTACTATTACTGTTTTGGTATATTTCCCTTCAGGCTTTTTTCTATAAATAGATAGCCTAGTTCACATGCTATGTAGTATTTCATTCTGCTTATTTCACTAAACATTATATGCCATGACGCTAAAAATCCTTCATCAATATTTTGATTGTTGTAGAATCTTCTATTGCATTGCAATTCATGACTTAGTGAATCAATCCCCTATCGTTGGGTAAGTGTTTTCAAATCATTCCCCCTCTCTCTGTTGTTCTTTTTTTTATTTTAATTAAGGAAAAGTGCTGCACAAATATCCTTGCATGCACTCTGCAGCCGGTGAGTTTAGCGGGTTCCCCAGCGGGGCCCTGGAAGTAGGGAATAAGACCCAGGGCAGGGAGGTCTGCTGGTGGGGAGGTGGGTGTGAGGGGGGTGGAGGACACGAAGCACACGGGGCTGGGGAGGGGGTGTGCCAGTGCTGAGGGCCTTGGCTGGGCGCTGCCAGGGGCTGAGACCGACCACCTAGGTCATGGCTCCATCCTGGAAACAGAAGCCAGCTCAGGAGGCAAACAGAGCAGGCTGAAGTGATGAAAGAACAATTAAAAGCCTGCTGGCTCCGGTTCTCCACCTTGGCTGCAGAGTGGAGCCATCTGGACAATTTAAAAAAAAAAGGCTCCTGCCTGGACCCCACCCTGGGACTGACTGGATTAGTCTGGGGCGCCGTCTAAGGGCAGGGCAGGCTCTCCGTCTCCCCAGGTTTATTAGTTTGTTAGTAGCAGCCACATGCAGGAGCGCTGCTCCAGAAGAGGCTGTGGGTGGGGAGGGACAAGCCAGGACTTGATCACGCGGAGGAGAGGAGAGGGCGCTGGGGCCGAGGGCCATCGGGTGAGCGGCAGATGTCCCAGGGCCGGCCCGGTGAGGCATCGGCAGCAAGGCTCCTCACAGGGTGGGTCCCCTGCCGACCTGGTGTGTGAGCAACAGAGGCGATCAAGTGGCAACCAAAGGCTTGGGTGACCACTGGTGACGAGTCAGAAACACAGCGGCTGGAGAGAGAAGGAGGCACTCGAGGGGGCCGAGCATGCAGAGCGGGGTGGGGGAGGGGAGCGGCTGGGATGGCCGCAGGCCCCCCTTAAGATAGACTCAGCACATCCCCTGGTGTGCAGGGACAGACAAGGTCACAGCCAGGAGACTTCTGCTGGACTCCATCTGGGATCCCTCCCCACCCTCCTGGGCCCCCTGAAATAGTGAAGTCCCAGGGGGAGCTGAGGGTTTGCCAACGTGTGAGAGAGGGGTCTCTCCTAAATCACACTTTCGAAATGACTTAGAGGTGGCCTGGTGTCTGTGTGACGCACTTAGACTGTGAGCCCCAGGAGGGCAGGGACCCATCTCTGCGCTCTCATAGCCTAGCGCCTTCCTGGGGCAAACATGCTTGACATTCTGTGAATGTAGGAACAAATGAACACACCCACGAATGAACCAACTCTCAAGAAAGAACTCTGATTGCAGGCGTGCAGTTTACAGAGGTGGCTGCTAGCGGGCAGTGAGGCAGCAGCTTTGGGGTGGAAGGCAGCCTTCTATGCCAGGGCTGCAGAGGAAGCCTGGCCGGCCCAGTTCGTTTCACTGGCTGAGGTCTGCACTAAAAAGTCCTGCACATGCTGAAGCCTGGCCGCACTCAGCGAGCACACTCAGCCGGAGTCTCCACAACTGATGGCCCAGAGGACTGCCTCGTCTCTGTCACTCAAGAGTAAGAGGAGAGGGGACTTCCCTGGTGGCGCAGTGGTTGGGAATCCGCCTGCCAGTGCAGGGGACACGGGTTCGAGCCCTGGTCCGGGAGGATCCCACATGCCCGTGCGCTGCGGCTGCTGAGCCTGCGCTCTAGAGCCCGTGAGCCACAACTACTGAGCCCGCGTATCACAACTACTGAAGCCCGCGTGCCTAGAGCCCGTGCTCTGTGGCGGGAGAGGCCACTGCAGCGGGAGGCCTGCGCAAGGCAGCGAGGAGTGGACCCCCGGCTCGCTGCAACTAGAGAAAGCCCGCACGCAGCAACAAAGACCCAACACAGCCATAAATGAATGAATGAATGAATGAATAAGTATGTAAATAAATAAATAAAAGAGTAAGAAGAGGGCCGAGTCCTGCAGGGGAGCCGCACTCTTAACCTCCTCATGCAGACTCAGCTACACTGAACTTTCTACATTTGAGCTCATAAAAAACACTTTTGGGAGACAACAAACAAAACCAAAGTGCCAGAAAGAAAAAGACGCACCAAGGATGAGGTCACTTGATGAAACGGGAACCTCAGACCTTGAACTTCGACTCACTTCTGCTTTCTGACAGCGAAGGGGGAAACTCTTCAGCACTGTAACGCAAATTTTCAATGGCACAGAGCATGCTCTCATGACTGTGGTCGCAGTAGCTGAGATTAACAGAATTTCCATGACTAACCCGTTGTGGTGCAAAGAAAATGTCCCAATTTTCATGGTAGTTTTGAAATGAATCAGGCTGAAACTTGATATGAGCTTTCTCGCCTGGCTAGGAATTTTTCCCCTTAATAAAAAATGGTTTTAATGCCCATAAGCCAATCCAAAACTCTGAACTGGCAAATGCCGGGTATTTTTTAAAAGTTAGTTTCATACGGATGAGAAGCCCTTGGCTCTTCTGATACTTGGAAGATGAACCCTCTGCAGACATACAGGGATAATTCATGTTGGACACAGAGTCGGCTTGGAAAGGCCTTCGACTCTTCATGGCACACAGAGTTGCCCATTTTCCACGAATTTAAGTCACAGCCTATTTAGTTCAATTAGAAAATGTGGGCTCATTTTCCATCAATGGGAGGGATGGTACCAGTGACCACAGGTGACCTAAAACACATCCACTGAAAACCCGGACGAGAAACAGTCAAAAGTCTGAGACGGGCCAGCTGTCACCAAAGGAACTGCTTGTGAGCTCCTAAATGGCTCTGTTTATTTATTGTAGCTCGCTGCTCTGGGCTTGAGAACGAGTCCTAGAATGGAAGTTTCCTACATTTGAGGCCTGGCATTGTCGCTCCCTCCCAATATCTCTGGAAACCACCTCATCTCCTGCATGTCTCTGTCAAGGATCCTTAAGTCTGCTGGAACTTCGTGCTTGGAACCGCTGTAATGGATTTCTCAGTCCAAGTCCTGTACCACTCCACAGGCTGGCTACCACCAGAGAGAGATGTGTAAAGTGCCGATCTGAGTACGTCCCTTCACTGCTTCAAGTCCTTCCTGAGTGCCAACGAAATCCCAGTGCCTTAGCATGGCCAACACACCTCTGCCCCTTGGGTGACTTCCTCTTCTCCCCTCCCGCTCCTTTCCTCCCTTCCCCTGGAGACATCAAGGCTTGGCTTGGCAACTAAGACCTCTTCCAAGAATGCAGACTGCACCCTAAAACTGACCTGAGCACTCCCTAGACACTCACACCAATCTCCGCATTTAGCACCCTGAACTAACAGTCCTTGCCGACCTATCTGTCTCCCTTACCCGCCAGGGAAGAAGCCGTGGTTCTTATCTCTGTTTTTCCCAGGCCTAGCATCATACCTGGCTTGCAGTGAGTGTTCAAGAAATGATTATTGAATAAATGAACAAACAACCTTTCTGGGCTTCAGTTTTCCCACCAGAAAAAAAGGAGAGAGTTATCTGAGCTATCAGCTTTGCAGGGTTATTCTTTTGTAAATGAGAGATTATGTGAAAACCCTTTCAAATCACGCAGGTAGAATTTTGTTTTCAGACACCATTGATGCAGTTGTGGGATTTGGGAGCAGAGATTTAAGAGCAAGTCTAACTCTTAAAAAAAAAATAACCCGTGAACAAAATTTTTCTTTTAAGATTTAAGATGAGAAAACCCTAAACCCACAGGGCCACAGGTACCTCCTCTACAATGAGGAAGCATCTCAAGGTAGTCTGGAAAGGAGAAAATCTCACCCTGCATGTAAATCCATTGACTAGTGTGGAAAATCTGTGCAGACTACAAAGACGGGCCCATTATTAGGGGTCAGTGAACACCTGTGTTAGCTGAGTCACCAACTGAAAAATTCTCATTCGAGCAATGATTAGATTCTGCAGGAAAATAAGCCCTCCAAAATGTGTATGGATACAGCAGATTTGCTGCTGTGTTTTCATTTATCAACCAGGTGTGAAGTTTTCAAGACACAAGCTGCTGGGAGTAAACAAGTTTGGGCTACCGGTCAGCCACCCGACTCCTCCACCCTTCACACGTGCTTATTCAATCCTCACAAAAACCCAGGCCACGCAGGCTACTCTATGCCATAGAGGGAGAGATGGAAGGTCAGAGGTTAGACAACTTGAACAAGGTCACAATCAGAAAATGGCAGGGCCCACACCCAGATTCCTGCTGGTGGAATTCCTTCCACTACAGAGCACTGGACAGACAGCAGGAACATTTGACCTTCCTTCTTAGCCAACTGATAGTGAATTCTGAGAACTGTTTCTACATCAAGAACAAGAAAAGATGCCAGGAAATGTAGTGTGTGTGTGTGTGTGTGTGTGTGTGTGTGAAGAAACCACTCTATGTTCTGATAACAAGCTGCCTTTGTTCTATTTTACTAAAATGTGTTTTTAAAAGGACCAAAAAGGGGGCTGGCTTCCTTAAAGAAATCTCTGGCAAGAAATGCAAGGTGTTAGGCAAGTAAAGGAGGAATGTTTGGCGATTCAGTACAAAGCAATTTTTACATGGAAACTTGTAGCTCAAGAATAAGAGAGGGAGATGGAGTTTATTTACTCATTCACTTAATCAAACATTTATTAAATACTGTGTGCCAGGCATAGTGAAAGTTCTGAGAATAAAAGTACCATCACTTTATATCAGCACTATCCATTAAAACTTGCTGCGAAAGATCCTTTTTGACCCACTTCCTAGAGAAATGGAAATAAAAAAATAAATAAACAAATGGGACCTAATGAAACTTAAAAGCTTTTGAATAGCAAAGGAAGCCATAAACAAGACAAAAAGACAACCCTCAGAATGGGAGAAAATATTTGCAAATGAAGCAACTGACAAAGGATTAATCTCCAAAATTTACAAGCAGCTCATTCAGCTCAATATCAAAAAAAAAAACAAACAACCCAATCCAAAAATGGGCAGAAGACCTAAACAGACATTACTCCAAAGAAGATATACAGATTGCCAACAAACACATGAAAGGATGCTCAACATCACTAATCATTAGAGAAATGTAAATGAAAACTACAATGAGGTCTCACCTCACACCAGTCAGAATGGCCATCATCAAAAAATCTACAAACAATAAATGCTGGAGAGGGTGTGGAGAAAAGGGAGCCCTCTTGCACTGTTGGTGGGAATGTAAACTGATACAGCCACTATGGAGACCAGTATGGAGGTTCCTTAAAAAACTGAAAATAGAACTACCATATGACCCAGCAATCCCACTACTGGGCATATACCCTGAGAAAACCATAATTCAAAAAGAGTCAAGTACCACAATGTTCACTGCAGCACTATTTACAATAGCCAGGACATGGAAACAACCTAAGTGTCCATCAACAGATGAATGGATAAAGAAGATGTGGCACATATATACAATGGAATATTACTCAGCCATAAAAAGAGATGGAATTGAGTTATTTGTAGTGAGGTGGATGGACCTAGAGTCTGTCATACAGAGTGAAGTAAGTCAGAAAGAGAAAAACAAATACAGTACACTAACACATATATACGGAATCTAAAAAAAAAAAAAAGGTTCTGAAGAACCTAGGGGCAGGACAGGAATAAAGACACAGACGTAGAGAATGGACTTGAGGACACAGGGAGGGGAAAGGGTAAGTTGGGATGAAGTGAGAGAGTGGCATGGACATATATACACTACCAAATGTAAAATAGATAGCTAGTAGGAAGCAGCCACATAGCACAGGGAGATCAGCTCGGTGCTTTGTGACCACCTAGAGGGGTGGCATAGGGAGGGTGGGAGGGAGACGCAAAAGGGAGGAGATATGGGGATATATGTGTATGCATAGCTGATTCACTTTGTTATACAGTGAAAACTAATACAACCTTGTAAAGCAATTATACTCCAATAAAGATGTTAAAAAAAAAAACTTGCTGTGATGACGGAACCGGCTATATCTGTATTATCCAATATGGTACCACTGGCCCCATGTGGCTACTGAGCACACGGAATACAGCTAAGTGTGATGATTTCAATTAAATTAAATTTAAATAGCCACATGGGGCTAGTGGCAATGAAGATCTCTAACGTGATCCTACATCACACTATTTCTTCTCATATATGCTCAGTTGCTTCATTCAGTCCATATTTCCTAAGTGCGTCCTATGAGCCAGGCTCTGGGCTAGGCATGGAGGGGGATGCAGGGGTGAACAAAGCAGCCATGGTCCCCGCCTCACGGAGCTCAGAGCCCCCTGAGAGGGACCGAATTTTACAGACATAATTACAAATTCTGCTAGCTACTATGAGAGACAGGTAAAAGATGAAATTAGCAATGATAGCATGGTGACCTAATTTAGATCTGCGGAAGGGGTCTGGGAAGGGGCTGGGGCGCACCTTACTGAAGTCTAGCGCTGAGAAGTGAAGTTTCACGTGCATCCATAGCAAACAGTGTTAAGGGGGGAAAAGTAACATTTCACTTTTGCATTCTTTTTTTTTCTTCTGATATTGGCTACTAATTTTTTTTTACAACATCTTTATTGGAGTATAAAGGTTCTTCAGAACCTTTTTTTTTTTAGATTCCATATATATGTGTTAGCGTACGGTATTTTTCTCTTTCTGACTTAACTTCACTCTGTATGACAGACTCTAGGTCCATCCACCTCACTACAATTAACTCAATTTCATCTCTTTCTATGGCTGAGTAATATTCCATTGTATATATGTGCCACATCTTCTTTATCCATTTGTCTGTCGATGGACACTTAGGTTGCTTCCATGTCCTGGCTATTGTAAATAGTGCTGCAATGAACATTGTGGTCCACGACTTTTTGAATTATGGTTTTCTCAGGGTATATGCCCAGTAGTTGGATTGCTGGATCATATGGTAATTCTATTTTTAGTTTTTTGAGGAACCTCCCTACTGTTCTCCATAGTGGCTGTATCAGTTTACGTTCCCACCAACAGTGCAAGAGGGCTCCCTTTTCTCCACACCCTCTCCAGCATTCACTGCTCGTAGATTTTTTGATGTTGGCCATTCTGACTGGTGTGAGGTGATACCTCATTGTAGTTTTGATTTGCATTTCTCTAATGATTAGTGATGTTGAGCATCCTTTCATAAACATTGCTCACTACAGGCCCAAATTTGCTATTGAAAATGATTTAGTAAATAAATAATGTATTTATTAGAAATCAGACTTACGCTGTCATTCACAGGAATGTAAACAGGCACAGCCTTTTTTTAATGCCGTTTGGCAATATCTGTCACAAAATGTAAATGTGTACACCTTCAGATATTACGCTTTAGAAGTTAACCCACAGCAATGTTTGTGTACGTATAGAATGACATATTTATGAGGCCAGTGGTGTTCGAACTGTTTACCAGCGTACCTCCTAAAATAAATTTAAAAAACTATGTACTCCCCCCAACAGGTTAAGTTGACATCTAAAATTTTACATAAGTTTTAGTCACAAAGGATATAATTTCTGCTATATTCTAAATATTGATATTTTAAAATATAACTATTGCTGTCTTGAGTATATTCAATGTAAATTTGAATACCACAGCAATTTAATGACCGCCACCATCCACTTTTAAAAAATCATTAATAAGCTTTTCTCTAACAGTTGGAAATTCTGAATCATTCCTTTCCCTCTTTGAATTCATATTTCCATCATACTTCCACCACTGAATTTTATTCTAACGCAATGTTTTATGCTTTCGTTAATTTTGTCCATTGTTAATTTTTTCATCTTTTTCTGCTATAAGAACATGTATATAAATTGAGAATTATAACTTTTTCATTTCCTGAAATCGTAAGGCTCTAGGGGTAAAAATTACTTTTTTCTGGATTGAGTTATCCTTACAATTATTATTACTATGCAAATGATCAAAACATATGTATACACATACTACTCATTTTGATAAGGAATTTAATAGCATAACAAAGTAGAATTTTACTGGGCTTCTCCCACAATCACTTCATTTGTATCTGTATGACTCTTATCTCCAGAATGACACGGTTTGGTATCGATTCTATTCCTATTTTTCATTTTATAGATGTAAGTGCCAAGAAACTTTGTTAACACAAAAATAAGTAGATAGGAATGGAAAGAATTTTGTTATCACAATGTCACTTAATTCCGTGAAGTCCTTCCAAGTTACATACCAAAAATCAGACAGTGGTCTAGCATCATCAAGAACTATTTTTAACTATCTATCGATGGACAACTCAGTGGGTGCCTCCTTCAGTTTTGATGGAAGCAAATAATTAGAAACCAACCGACTTGTAAAAGGAGTTTTTGTCCAGTCAACAGAGTCTTTCAGTTTCTCAAGTCTAACACCAATCTCAGAATTGCCTCTGAGTTTGCACCAGGGGTTTTTATACCCCTGGAGCGGGCAAGAGATTGGCTGTGCCATGTGAGGTGGGAAAGGGGAGTAAGAAGGGAAAAGCAGCATGGCACCGGGGCTCTCAGGAGATGAGCTTGAAGAAAGAGCACATAAGAAGATGAGGCACTGTCCACGGCCTGAGAAGTCTCCATGGTCCCCCAAGGTTCATGTCGTCCTATTTGCAGATCACTGTCCTAGGGTGGTCTTTGCAGCATTGCTCCTAGTGAATTGGTTACAGTAGAGTCATGCAGTGGAATATCATGTAGCCTTTAAAAGTATAAGGTTGACCTACGTGACTTATGTGGAAAGATGCCAAACATACATTATTTAGTACAAAAGAACAAGTGTGGACTAGAACTGTATTGTATTAACATGATCACATTTTTAAAACATCCAACCATCCATCCATCCATCCATCCAGTCACAGCAAGACTTCTAAAGGTGTGTACGACAAATTAACAGTGATTACCTCAGGGAGAGGCTGGGATACCAGGGGACTTTCACTTTCTAACTTTCTGAGTTCTTTCATTTTTTGAAAGTGAGCACCTTTTCCCTTTGTAATTGGGGGGTGGGGAGCAGCTCTTTAATATAAAACGCCAACTGAGCAAATCATATGAAACGATATCCGATACAGCTGTCAAAATCTCAGCTGATTTATGTTATGTGTTCAAGAACTTTCCTATTTTCCAAGAACAGTAGTCACGGCAAGAATGTAGGTTGATACTTGGTTCTTCTCTCTATCTGAACTGCAGCTGTACCAACTACAACTCAGAAAGCGCCTGTTTTGTCTCAGCCACGTCACACCATGTCTATATTTTACAACAATCCTCTGAGGTAGGTGGGCATTAGTAACTAACCCTGTCATAAAGAAGAGGAAAAAGGAGCTGAGACTCACTCAACCTGGACTGCGGAGCTACGAATTCAATTCTGAAGCCACCCGAAGAACTGGTATGCATTCACGACAAAGTTATCCCCAATGCATACATAAAGTGCCAAGAAAAAGAAGGTCAACATTGCGAGTCTCTCAGTAGGTCAAATGTGTTCAATTTTTAAATTGGAGATTATATCCTTTCTACCAGGCGATGGCATTTGTTTTTTAAAAAGTGCTTCGTTAGTAAAATAAAAACCAGCAGGCCCTCAAATTAGGCTTTTTTGCGGGGGTGGGGATTGGGGGTAAGTGAGCCTGGGAAATTCCAAAGATCACGCACCACCCCGGGAGAAAGGACTCCCGCCTGGGGAGGCGGAGAGTGCTACCACAGGGCATCGGGAAGCTAAAGAAAGATTCTCTGGCTTGAAATCAGGCCTCCCTGTTCACTGACACCTCATCTTAGCTTGTCACCACCAGATCCAGTTCCCTTCTAATGGGGCCCCAACCTCACTCTGCAAGTGCTCAGCACTTTTCTCTTTTAATGAACCAAAGGCAGTGGGAAGCAGAGTGGGCTGAGGTTCCCAGACCATGCCCTAGCGAGAGTCCATGGCTACAAGGAGTCTGATAACTCAACTTTCCTCCTTAATAAAGGGGAGTTTGTCTACAACGCTTTTAGTATGACAAAGGGGTACTTGAGCATCGTTTTCTGGCAGGTTGTGTATCCCTCTGGATATTTACAAGTCAAAGAGAAGCCATAACAGGGCTCTGCCAATCCCTGAATCCACAGCCAGTGGGTGGAGGGGGCATCGCAGGCCAAGTAAATGCCACGTGCAACCTGAGAGCTGACTGTCACCTGTTCCCTTCTTGCTTCCACATTCATTCCCACCTCAGAGGCCTCAGTGGGGCCCACTGCGGATGTAACACGGGATACTACATACGCCTCTTTGCTGTGTATAGACTACTTTGAATCCACTAGGTGTCCCTCTGCATTTGTATTCTTAAAGCTGAAAATGGTCTCAGAGTGTAGCGAAAGCAGAGGTGTTTAAGCAGCTGGGCTGAACGAAGAATGCCACGGGCGCTGACCACAGAGAGGGAGGCGACCAAAGTACCAGGGGAGGGCACACCACCCCTGCACACAGGTGAGCTTCTGGGGCTGGCCACAAGTCCACACAGCTAGTGGGCACTGCGACCCTCTCCAAGCCAAGAGCCATCTGAAGGATGCTTGCTGCACACCCAAATGCCCCCCACCCCCAATCTCACCAGTCACTCACTCTCGCTCAGGGCAGGCTGATGGCTGGGGGTGGCTTGGGCAGGATGACACTGTTCGCTCTCTGTGTTTTAGAATAATTCACACCCCCAGATACATCACTTCCAGGAGGTTATGCAACACTTATGATCGTCACCCCCACTTGGATCTGCTTAACCTCCACCTGTGCTTGTACAGTTGGCATGAAACTTTTCTTACTGGCACTTTGAATGTTTATTGTTTTTGTGCTTATCGGATGTGATGGGGTAAAAGTAGTTTGTGGAACCCATGAAAAGTAAGCATGAACCTAATCCATGCGACAGACTGCCAAAGGCCAGGATTGCCCTGCCGGGGGCCAAGCAGGCAGAGGTGAGCACCTCAGTTTTGGTCTGGACCGATGTTTCTAACTATGTAGATGTGTCAGTGGAACCCTGACACAGCAGACTCTCGGAAGTGCTGAGAAGGACAAGGGCTTGCCATCAACCCATCTTCTCTAAGACGGTGAGGTGATTTGGAAACCAATGCCGGTGGCCAGAATGGCCTCATTTACTCAGCACAAACCTAGGCTGTGAGCCCTAAGAATCTTAGGCGAGAGGTCGGGAACCAGGGGAAGGGGCACTGGACGGGGAGGCCCAGGCGGAGAACCTCTTCTGAGCCAAGGCTAAGTCCTGAAGGGCGGGGAGGAAACCAAAACCGGTCAGAGGGACTGACTAGGTTCAAGACCCAGCAATCACAAGCTCAACCTGTTTCACTTCCTTGGTATAAAGCGTTTGACCCTAAGCACAATCTCTTTTGCCTTCTATCACCACGCTTGAGAAATGCATAGTGCTTCTCAAATCATCCTGATACAAACTGAAGTTTGGTCATGACTGGTGTCCCTGAATAGGAGCCAGAGCCCCACACATGCACACCCCACAGCCTCATGTGCAGAGTCGATGGTGACATAGCAGGGACCACATCTTCCTCTCCTCTGCACGGGTAATGCCAGCCACCTTCCTGATCCCAAAGACCATGTCTGAAGGTCACTGGTAAAGGGACACTGCCTGTAACAGTGAGCTGTGGCTCTCAAATGAAAGCTCTCACGTCAGAGCAACTAACCCCAAGAGAGCCGAGAGGTGTGGCTTGTTCACACACATGCTCAGCCAGCAGCCCTTCTGGAACACTCCAAATGTCACCCATGGTGTTCTTTAAGACAGGCAGGACACAGTATATGTTGTCCTATTAAACCCGAGAAATTGCTCAATGACCTGAAATGCTACAAGGCCCAATAACTGGCTCTCTAGTTCCAAAAGGGGAAAGTTAAAATATAAAAATGGGGACAGAAAAACCAACAGCCCAAAGCCTGGGATCTAACTCTTCCCCGAAATCTGTCCAAGAAATCCCAAGAAATGGTTTCTTATGGCATAAGGCAGAAATTTCAAATAAGTTAAAATTTTAATCACTTGTTTATAGAGGTTTGGTGTCATATTGACAAAACTTTTGTGTTACTGGTCACTATTAAATTGCTTTATACTATATACGGTCTTAAGCTTTACCACACAGATTTCTAATTTAGCACTGATTAAATTTCATGTTTGTTGTTGTCCTCTCACTTAACATCCACTTAAACACTGGGTATTAAATCTTGGCAGAGTATCTAATCCCAAACGTAACACCCTTTCTGTATGAAAATCAGATGCAAATTGTATCATTTTTTTCTAGGGCAAGGAGAAAGAGGATGAGCGTTCTCTCTCAAAGGTCGTGGCAACTTCCTTGGTCCGTGCTTAGGTGAATAACTTAAATATATTCACTTTTTTGTATATAAACTCACAAGTTTCCAAGAGCTCTGAAACCATTTTCACACTCCGTTTTATAGAGATTCTCAGGAAATTAGATGGGCCATCCCAGGACCATAAGGCTGCACTCAACTGAGGGGACACTGTCCCTATCCCAGCTCTTCCTAACTCACCACTGGATTCTTGGCACTGACTGGGCTTTCTCAACTTCGGTGCTATTGACAGTGGCATCGGATCAGTCTTTGCTGCAGGGGCTGCCCTGTGTACTGTAAAATGTTTAACAGCATTTCTGGTCTCCACCCACTAGATGTCAGTAGCATCCCCACTCCCACCTCCACCCCCAATTTGGGACAATCAAAAATGTCTCCAGGCATTGCCAAATGTCCCCTGGGGAGACTGGTTGAGAACCACTGATATAGACCAAGCTCAAATACTGGAAAATTTGGGCTCCACGGGTCAGGGGGAACTAGGTTCAAATCCAACTCTGTGATTTACCAGTTGGTTAACCTTGCCCAAATTACCTGACTTTCTTCATTCCCTGTCCAGTCCCTGTAAAACAAGAGACAGTACACCTCCCTCACAGGGGTGGTGATGATGAGAAATATATAAAATATACCAAACGTCTAGTAGGCACCCAGTGACTATTAGTTCCTTCTTTCCTTCTGCTTGCTCGCTCCCACTGCTATGATTTCACCACTATAACCTCAGGACAACAGTAGAGGGAGATGAAGAGAGAGAGCGTATGCTCTTCATTGCACTGGAGGAATGATTCTAACACTAGGAGGTAATACCCACAGTTATGTTACTCAGAAGAAACTATCACAAATTGTACCTCAAAGAGGAATCAAAGATTATAAAGGCCTGTTCTACCCCCAAATATTCTTAGAAAAGCACTCCTAAGTCTTCCAAACGCTTTGTGATTATTCTATCACCACAGCTGTGACGATACGTATCAATGCCCAGGTGGGCCCCAATTTAAGAAAACTGTGTAAAACAATACACTTATTTAACACCTCGAAGGAACTTACTTGTATTACAAAATGATTCCACTACAAGCTTTTAGAGAGCTTCCTTAACACACCTAAAACATAATCCTATTTATAAAAGGTTGGTTTATAGACAACTCAGAAACACTAACATAGTGGCTATTAAATAGATATACAAAGCTGTTTTATAAAGTGAGGCAAAGGTGTGTGTATCTTTTCTTGACATTGAGACCTCAAAGTGAATGCTCAGAAAATTTCAATTAGCTCTCTTTTCTTTTCAGTAGCTTTACTGAAGTATAATTTAGATACCATAAAGTTCATCCATTTTAAGAGTACAACTCGATAATTTTTAGTATTTACAGAGTGTGCAACCATCAGCACAGCCCAGCTTCAGAAGCTCTCCAGCACCCCAGCCACAAGCAATTACTCTTAATAGCATTCCCAGGGCACAGGCAGGGAAGTGCTTTTACATTTCCTGGTCTGAATGAACCACAGGCCAAGAGGCATTGGTGAGAGATCCGAGAACAAGTTGAAGTTTGCCTTCAAAGCTTCCAAACCAGTTCCACATCCTAAGACCATAGACTGTAAAGCTGGTAATACCTGGCCCCAAACTGACTGGCATGTGAAGTGTGGGTCTGTGGGGTCAGTTGAAAAGATAGAGGGGAAATCAGCTTCCTCAAGTGAACAGGGGTGGTGTCCATGTAAAGAGACGGAAGTGGGAAAGGTATGATGAGATTTGAATAGAATGGAAAACAAGAGTCAAAACAAAGAAGGCAAGCAACTTAGGAGGAATGAGAAGGGCTTTTTTTTGAAGTCAATTAGTTGAAACTAGATGGCTCAGTTCCCAGGCTGCTTCGCACCTGGAGGCCTGTTGCTATGTGCTTTAGTGTGAAAGGAACAGAAAATCTCCGCAGCATTGAAGTGTAACAGTAAATCCCACCATGCCATGGGAACTACAATGTGCACATAATAAAAGTAAATGTTACGGCACTTGACTCTGCGGCCTCTAATCTCCCATTCAATCGGAACAGAGGTTCTTCCGTCAGCAAGAGAAAACCAGACAATTTAATTTTCATTTCTATTCATGTGCAGGCCTGTGTTGGAGCTCATCCATGTTTCCTATTATGTTACTTGAAATATGGCCGCATAGTTTGATACAAACAGTATCTCAAACTGACATCAACAAGTTAGCTTTGGACCAACTGATTTCATTCTAAATTATCTCGGGCTGACAGATGCTGGTAGCTGCCCACACGAGATCTGAAAAAGCCATGCTCCCTAATTTAATATGATAATAATTTAAAATTATAGCTTCATTAAGAGGAAACACAGATTTATTTATAGCTAACAACGATGATTTCCAATGGCTTTCAAGGCTGTATTCTGTTATTCGCGGCGGCCCGCATTTGGACAGCTTCAATTGTCTGAAACACTAACAAGACATTCTGGTACAAATAATTTCCTTCTTGATTCAAAACAATGAACAAATGCTACAAAAGCAGATATACAAAAGCAGCCCTGAAGAGAGCCAGCCCCTTGGCAATGTCCTAATCTTGACCAACCCATCTGCAAAGAACATTTCTGCATCTGGACCTAAGACACTTTGCTTAAACTCCTCTCCTCCGTTGGCCCCTGTGATGTTGCAAGAGCCCACTTTTCCCTTAGATGAGGGCTTTGCACAAGGTTTAGTCTTCAGTTCTAGGTCCTTCTTTCTCTTTTTTCATGGTAAGGATTTTATTTATCTTCTTGACTTTATCACTTTTAAGCAAACAACAACGTTAATAATAAGCACCTCTGTCTTTTGGCAGCTCATCAACAGATTTTACGTAATTCTGGAAGGCAAGGTGAGGAAGCTTAGAGAGACGTTAGAACTCTTTATAGAGGACGAAGCTGAAGCTCAGAGAGCTGGTGTAAGTTACAGAAGGTCACCCAGCCAGGAAGCAGCAGAATCAACAGCACTCAAACCCAGGTCTGCAGACGCCAAGCTCTGCCCGCCGCTCTGGCCTCAGCCTCCACCTTCAAGTCCTCGTCCAGCACTGACATGGGACGTCCACCCAAATCTCAATGTCAACATGCTTAAATTTATCACGTTTCCCCCCAAACCAGTTCCTCCTCCGGATATGCTTATTTCTACCCAAGTCATTTCCCCCCACCGATCAGTCACCCAACCCTAAAACCTCAGAGCTAACAAATCATTCTCTCCTCCTCCCAAATCCCATCTGTTCCCGAGGACCAGCGATCGTTCTCTCGATTGCTGCTTGCGCAGCTACCCCTGGTTTCACAAGCCTCTTCTGAGCAGCTCCACTCTGGCTCCCTCTCACTACCTCTCAGGCGAACTATCAAATAACCTGGCTCCCTGACACCCACCTTCCCTTCATCTGATTGGTCCCACAAAGCTCCATCGCTTATTATCTGAATTTTTAGACCCGATCATGTCACTTCAGTGTCAACCATCAAGAGCTCCCACTGCCTGCAGAAAAAATTACAAATCCATCCCTCTCAAACTCAATCCAGCCCCGACTTCCATTTCCGGGTCAGCACCACCCCTCCACGTCAGCGCAAGCTCTCTGCCGCAGCCAGGCCAACCTACGCTCAGGTATCAGCCCTCTCCCTGTGATTTCCCTGCCTCTGCCTCTGCCTCTGCCTCTACCGAAGCGAATCCAACTTCCAGATCCAGGTAAGTCTGTCCCCCTTCAGGGAGCCTACCCTGACATCCTAGGCACCAAGGAGCAGCCCCAACTCTGATCAGTCTTACTTTCTACCACTCCGTCAGCATTTAGACAGACCGTCAGTGTTACACTTTCCATTTGCCGTCTTAGAGGCCGCAACAGACCCAAAGCCCCTGGAAAGCAGGGCCTGTGTATGAGTAGTATAACCTTGCACTTGAGCAGTAGGTACTCAAGGATTTAGTGGTTGCTTACAAGGCTGCCAATCATCATTTCTGGCAATGCAAATAATATATACATTAAATTATTAGCTTCAGGAATTATAGTCTTCTGGGATTAATGTCTTCTTGGCAAAATGAGGGTGAGCCACACCTCAGCATCTCTTTCTGGGCGCCCAGATACATACACAGTACGAAGAGCTTCCATAGGCTAAGCCTCCCCCATCAACGTCCCCAACGTTTCCCGACCAGCTTGTCAGTGTTTTCGTGACAGCCACCTCAGCCATCTCCAGACCCAAAGAAAACAAGGCTCAGAGGCCAACGCTCTTGACAAGCAAGGCACGGCCCTGTGCGTCCTGGCGGCGGGTGATACCTCCCTTCCTGTGGCGGGCCCCGTGTGACCCTCACTGTCACTTCGCCAACGCGCCAGCCTGCCTTAAAATGGGGCCCAAATGTTGAACCACAGCAGTAAAACCAGAACTTAATCAGGCTCATTCTGGCGCCTCCTTCTCATTCACGGCCAATCGCTGCTCTGCTCTCCTCTGCCCTTTAACCAAGTCCAAAGCTACAGCAGGCTAGTGTTTCTATTATTGCATCAGCCCAAGCCGTCAGAAGCTCCTGGTCACGCTTCTTGACTGCGCTTCCCAAAGGCTAAGCGAGGATGTAAAAGTTTCTGGAACCAGGGCAAACACTTTTGGTATTCACGGTCATGACATATCCTACTCCCAAGCTGTCATAAGATCAGACCAGACACTGCAGGTCAGCAGTTGCAAAGATGCAACTCTATTAGCAGGTTCAGAAGAAAACTGCACCCAAGAAAGAATAACCCCAGGTGATGAGAATGCTCACGTTGGGCGCCCTAGTGAGCATTCTCTTACAAGGCCTGCCAGCTGTCGGACGTTTGTTTCTAAATTGAGCGGCCAATGCAAATCATGCTGGAACCTTCCATGACAAATCAATCCTTGATAGTGGCTGCCAGAGGTTAGGGAAGAGGGAAGAGGAGTGGGGAGGGGCGTGTGGTTAGTGGTTATAAAACGGCAACATGATGGATCCTAGCAGTGAGGGAAATGTTCTGTATCTTGACTGTGGTGGTGGATACACAACCCTACACGTGACCAAACTGCAGAGAACTAAATACACATAAGTACCACTACAACTGAGGAGTCTGGTGGGGTGTATCAATGTCAATATCCTGCTTGTGACCTTGCACTATAGTTCATAAGATGCTACTGCTGGAAGAAACCGGGCAAAGGGTATGTGATTCTCTCTGCACTGTTTCTTACAACTGCATGTGAATCTCTAATTATTTCAAAATAAAAAAATGTAACTTATGAAAGGCCAAGTCCAAAATGTATCCCTCTCTGTCATGTAGAATATGAGAGTGCTAACTTCTGACCATGACAGGTACAAACAAAAGATGTAAAGCTGAAAGAAATGTGGTCCCTGAATCTGGATTTCTTAAAAGGGCTGTCACCCCGTCACACCAACAGAGGCCTCAACCAGCACGCACTTGACCACACTCCACCCACGCACATCCCCCCAAAGCCCTCTGCCTGTTTACCCACGGAGTCGAGCTACCTTCCCATCTGTCACATGGTGGTATCTTGACCTCAGGAAAACTCACTCACGTTCTGAACTAATTGGCAATTACCGCATCAAAGCTCATTTTTAACTCAAAGTCGAAACACTTAGTGCTGTGTCTACAGTGAATTCCGCCATGCTGCATGTCCACCCATTCACCTTTTTAGACTAAATACATAAATTGCTGGAAAATATGAATATAAAGTGCCAATCCCCACTTCTCCAAAAGGTCTGTTCATCATTTCTTTTTTTTTTTTTTTTGCGGTATGCGGGCCTCTCACTGTTGTGGCCTCTCCCATTGCGGAGCACAGGCTCCGGACGCACAGGCTCAGCAGCCATGGCTCCCGGGTCCAGCCGCTCTGCGGCATGTGGGATCTTCCCGGACCGGGGCACAAACCCGGGTCCCCTGCATCGGCAGGCGGACTCTCAACCACTGTGCCACCAGGGAAGCCCCAACATTTCTTTTCATTAGACCTTGCAAGGAATTTTTCCTAAGGCCGGGGAGAGTAAAAATCCCAGGCGTTCTGTTTTAACGTGGAAACCACCATTACTTCCCATCTTTACGAGACTGCAATATCTAAAACCAACTGAGGGTTGTTAGCCTTGCACTTAAATGGTTGTGTTCGTTCTCATCAGGCTGGTGGAAGGGGCAAATCAAGCTCTGTGGTTCTTTTAAAGTTTTGCAAAGAGAAGCGAGAATGCTCTCCTTACTCACCGATGTCATTGCTGCGGTCCGAGAGGTCCTTGTCTAGGATGCCGGAGATCGAACTGCCCGCCAAGTCGATCTTTGGACCGTCACCCCTACATTAAAGACACAAGTCCGGGCATTTAATAATTGGCGTGTGTCCTTGTCATTTCGTCAGCTTTCTCGCTGCACACAAGTTAAGGAGTACGCTGCATGGGGGATGGGTCACACTGTCGCCTCTGGGGCTGATCAGCGGGGGCTGACAAGCTGTCCAGCCACATGGGCCGTGGTGCAAACCGGCCGACAGACTGGAGGCCCTCCCCTCCCACACACACTTTCAGAGACGGCTATTTTAATAACGACTGTTCAGCAATGCACCTTCAACCACAAACCCTCCTGTTGGTCCACAGGGTGCGACGTAGGGCCCGCTCCTGCCCCATGGCCAAATAAGCACCAGCAAACGATACCCAGGAGCTTCCCTTTTAAGGAGCCAGGAATTTAGCCAATGTTGCTTGTCAAAGGTCGGCTACTTTTAACCTTGAGAAAAAGGGTTTCTGGCCTGGAGCGGAGGCACCACCCAGGCTGTTGACAGGCACGAGGTGTCAGGTTGAGATCTGGCAGCCTGAAAGCCGGCGCTGGGGCATGGGCCTGTAAAATCAGACAGCTGTTGGGTGGGTGGCCCTGTGCCCATCAGGACACGAGAGACTTCCCTCTCTATCTGGGCTAGGAGCAGCCCTTTGGGATGATGGGGACAGGCCTCCAACACGATGAGAGAAGCAGCCACTCATGCGTGGGCAGAAGGTTCCTCCAAATCCCTCCAAACGGGCAGCTCCGGGGACCCTTTCAGGCGGATGAGCCCTGAACAAGATTATCCAAGGTCTGTGATGGCAAGTGAAATAGGAAAAGATCCTTGCCCTTAAAATGAGAGGTTCTTGTCCATGAAATGAGAGGGAGAAGCCAAGTAGTTGTTCCCGGGAAAGCAACAGAAATAGTCCATCTCACAGCCCCCCGTGCTCACCAGGCAGCCGAACTACACAACGAGTAACAGATCTATTCCAGGTGCGTACTGTCAAATACCCACCACACTGGGGGTGATGAGTGGGCCAAGCCAGGTCGTACCTACTCCGGAGGGTCTCGTGGTCTAAATGGGAGACAGACAGACAGCCCCGAGCCCACATGGCACAGGCTGGGTAAGATACAGGCACATCCAGGTCTTAAGGGAATCAAGAACTGGGTCAAGACAGAGATCTGCGGGGCGCACTGGGAGCACACAGAGGAGGCGGCATCACAGTTGGGCCTTGGAGGAAAAGGGACAGAGGACGTATCAGTAAGAGGCATGACGGAGCAAGGACCCAAGGGTAGCTGGGAGTGCCCAGTGTGGCCGGGCTAAAGTCTGAGATCCTCAGAGAGCAGTGAGAGGAGAAAGGTTGGCAAAGGTCAGACGGTGCTGGGCTGAGTCCCTCGGGGTTCAGTTTGTCCTGGAGGCAATGGGGACAGAGGAAAGCAGAAGCTGGCGACCTGTAAACCTGGAGGTAAGGGGCAGACTTCTGGATTCCCCACCCAAGAAGGGGTGATGGGGGTGGCATTCAGCGAGACATGCGTATCCTTGTGACAGTGGAGAAGGCCCAGTAGACAGAGGTCAGCTTCCCTCAGCTCCCAAGTGAACAAGACTGGCTCTTAACCTCAAGCACCCGCGGCCAGAAGACAAGCAGAGGTGAGAACTCCAGGGAACCAGGGCTGGGCCGAATGGCTTAGTCTCCACCAAGAGAAAGTACAGCTCTAAGACTGTGCATGTGCCTTAGGAGATTGCCTCACCTCAACCTCCCAAGGCTGTGGGACCCCCGGGCCAAATTTCTGTAGCAGACCCCCTCTCCACCCCACCGGCTACCGAAGCTCAGGCCCCACGGGGCACACTCCCTTGGACAGACAGCGAGCCAACAGGAATGGCAGGATTAAGGATTAAGGATGTTTATTTCAAAACTTTATTGGCAGGGCCCGAGCATCTGCTAATTTGAATGTAAACTTCTGAATGAAATGTTTTAGAAATGTGGTACTATTAGTAAGAAAGCATTTTCTTTTTTTTTTTTTTTTATTCTTTAAATGTTTGGCTGCACTGGGTCTTCGTTGCTGCATGCGGGCTTTCTCTAATTGCGGCGAGCGGGGGCTACTCTTCGTTGCGATGCGAGGGCTTCTCTCATTGTGGAGCACGGGCTCTAGGCATGTGGGCTTCAGTAGTTGTGGCTCGCGGGCTCAGTAGTTGTGGCTCGCGGGCTCCAGAGCGCAGGCTCAGTAGTTGTGCCGCACGGGCTTAGTTGCTCCGCGGCATGTGGGATTATCCCGGACCAGGGCTTGAACCCGTGTCCCCTGCATTGCCAGGCAGATTCTTAACCACTGTGTCACCAGGGAAGCCCAGCATTTTCATTTTTAAAAGTTCTTGAGGGCTCTTAATCTTATTACTTGGCATCTACAGAGCCTGAAAGATTTGGTGCTGTCATCTTCCCAACTCACAGACTGAACTCAAGTTATACTCACAGCCAGACAGCTCTGTCCTTTTGGAAACACACCAAGGATTAAAATTTACGAAAACACATGTTCTGTCCAGGGAGAGAGGGCACTCAGGCAAGGAAAGTCCAGTTAATTCCACTGACCTTTTTTTTTGGCCAAAGGTGAGGATGGTTGGAGGTGACACCCTGGTGGGCAGCTGGGGAGAACGTCATGGGGGCGGGGGTTGGAGGTGTGGATGGGGAGACTTGCATGTCAGTGAACCATGTGTATCTCAGAACAACTCGGCTGCTTCTGAACATGTGGCTTATTCGTGCATTTTAGTAACTGTGGATCTTGGAGCTACCATTTCCCTCTTTGGTTTGATACCTGGAAGCTTCTAGTCCAATGTGAGCCTCTCTCTCGAGGGGGGCCGTAGAGAACTCTATGCCCATTGTGGTGCTCATCCGATCTTGGGCTGTATTACTTTTCTGCCCTTATTTCCCCTTTACTGTCACTCTTAACTATTTTATTCTTTTATATGCATTTTTGAAAGTTACCTCCGAGCCCTTGGGGAACAGGGCAGGGTAAAAAGAAGTAATTTTTAAGAACAGGGTGTATACCAATAGCATTTAAAACGTTCATCGGGTCTACGCTAAAGAGATAGTCTGAAATACCCAACTGGGTTTTGCGGATCAAGATGTTTATCATAGCATTATTTGTAATAAAGAAAAACTGAAAAGAACTGGAGTCTTTCATAAATAGGGGTACAGTTGAATAACCTATGATACATGATGGACTTTTATACAGCCATTAAAATGATACATATAAACGGTTAATGACAACAGGGACAGATGCTTATGTTACAATGTCAAGGCGACAAATACAAGTTAAAAATGACATACACCTCACTGCACATGCACCCACATGCCCTTCTGATATATTAGGAAGAGGGATTTTTTTATTTTTAGGCTAGAAGAACATGTTTTTATAGTGGTTATTCCTGGGGAGTCTGATGGGTGATTTCTAGCACCAGCCCAGCACCTGGTGCACGTCAGGAGCTCAAAAATACTTGTAGAATTAATGAACATTTGCCTTTTTTTCTGAAATGGGAATGCATTATGTATTTATAATAACTGCATTATTCCCTAAAGACATAAAGTTGTATGACATTCGGTATGATCACACCTATGTAAAATCAATGAAAAACAAACCAAAATATACATATACATAGGAAATATACATAGGGAAAAGATGGGCAAGAAACAGCCCAATGTTAATAGCAGCTGTCTCTGGGATAAGCCTATAGGTAAATTTTTCATTCCTTTTAAAGTTCACTCTTTTTTAAAAAAACTTCACTTTTTTTTTTTGTTTTTTGGCCGTACGCGGGCCTCTCACCGTTGTGGCCTCTCCCGTTGCGGAGCACAGGCTCCGGACGCGCAGGCTCAGCGGCCACGGCTCACGGGCCCAGCCGCTCCGCGGCACGTGGGATCTTCCCGGACCGGGGCACGAACCCGTGTCCCCTGCATCGGCAGGCGGACTCTCAACCACTGCGCCACCAGGGAAGCCCTAACAACTTCACTTTTAATAACAGAGATTTGTACAATTCAGGCAGCTTATGTTCGCTCTCCTTTCTCCCCAACAGTATCATCCAGGTAAAAGATGAGATTGCCTGGCCCCTACATACAAACTCTCCTTTAAGGATCTCCCCCACCACAGGTGCCTCTGTGATCCCCTGTGACCACACCTGGAACTCACCTGGGAACCATTTGTGGGGAGTGGAGTTACAAATCCTACACTGAGAGGTCCAGGTCATGAGGGATCCCCCCACCCGAAGAAATAGGAAATAGCAGCTGTGAGTGACCGCTCCCCAGATTCTAAAGCGCCAGCCATATTCTGAAAGGAAGGAGGTTGGGATCCTCCCGTCTCTCTGAATAAGTCCTGATCCCTCATGCCAAGAGCAGACACAGGCTTTCGGCTGAAATTATCTTCTACACAGGGCCAGAAACAAGCCTATTTTGAAAACACAGTAGGTGTAGTTTAAAAAAGGTTCTGATCCTTCCAAGTAGGGAAGCTGCAGCTGGTGTTTTGACAGTGTTCAGACGGTGGGTGTGGAAGCATTTTACAATGTCTATTTGTAAATGCCTTTCACTGTATTTATAGACGTTTACAACAAAGCTAATGAATGTCAGTTCCGAAAAATAGCAGAAGTTCTGAAATTCTTCAAAGCACACGTTTGGAGCGGGTGACACCCAATGAGGCTGCAGCCCTCGATGGTCCCTGTTCTCCTCCAGTCTGCCCAACACATGGGTACCATTTTGGCAAAAAGGATGTTACTAAATTCAACAAAAGAGGAAAAAGCTCATACTTTTGTAGTTTACTAGCTCCTGCGAGGGCTTTTTTTTTTTTATGGTGAGTTTCTATGCCCACAGCTGTTAAATAAAGATATTGTTAAATAAAGATATTGGAACATGGTTGTCCTCACTCACCTCTGATTGTTAAATCAAAATAATGGTATTTTCTTGTGTTTCTTCAGCAGGTTTGGTTATGGATATTTAAAACACGTGACTTGGATAGGCAACTAGCAACTAAGAGTCTCCTTGCTTCTCTGGCCAGGGACCCTGAATCGCAGGGAACAGGTTGACCAGCCCAGGGACACCCAGCAGCAATAAGTGGAAGCGACAATCCCACAGAAGTAACAGCAGCACCTACGCTTTACTGACTGCCTGCCACAAGCCAGGCACTAGGATAAGCTCCTTCCGTGTATGATTCAATCGCCCCAACTGCCCCTTGAAGTAGCTACTCTGCATGGCACCCAGAGCCCCCTTCTGTGAAGGGCTGGTCGCCCCCGCCGGTGGAAATGCTGTTGGCCCCTCCAGGGACTACCTCAGCTGCAGAGAGCCTCCTTGGCCTTTCCAGCGTGGCCCACACTTCACGGTATAAAAGTCTCAGCCATCTCAGCCCAACATAAGACCACTCGGAGGGGCCATTTTAGCCCCAAAGCCCCCATGGACTTGGCCGAGGCTCTGGGGAGCCGGCATCACAACTTTTCTCCCTCTGCCCAAAGCGGCTTCCTTCTCCCTCCCCACAGGCACTGAACCCTACACAGGTCTCGCACACTAAAATTTGCTTCCTGGAGAAGCCCACCTGTGCGGCCCTTCTTTTCATTATATAGATCAGGAAACTCAGGCTCAGTGAGATGAAGTCACTTGCTGACAAAAGGTCATAAAACTAGTTGAATGGTGGGATTCTGGATTTGAACCTACTAACTCTGCCTCCGGAGCCCAAGCTCTTGACCGCTTCTCAAAGCTGCTTCACTCAGCCTCTTGGTCCTGGAGATGGTGAGTCACCGAGGATGCCAGACAGCCTGTGTCACTGCAGCTCACTGCCAGCTGGGTAAATCGCCTTTGCTCCCCGAGTTAAAAAGTACTACTAATAAACAAAAATCCCATACCCGACCCACCCAGGGGGGCCTGCTCCTTCCACTCAGACCTGAGACGTGAGATGGGGCACGTGAACAGCCGGAAATGTGGAAGATGCGCCATGTGCATCCCTTGAGAACATGAGCTCAGCCAGTGGCATGCCCCAATTTAGCCCAAGTTGGGACAGTTAAGCCAAGACATGTGGCCTGGAAAAGATGCTGAAGTGCACAGGAAGCCGAGGCAAGCAAGCAAGTGAATAAATAAATGAACAGCAGCACTGACAGCAGCAACTAAAAACCACCAAAAAGACCCCACACGCTTCCGGAGGTGAGTGGGGGGGTGAAGGGAAAAAGAGTGGACGGATTCCTAGCAAGCAAAAGATCCCAAGTCCAGATGATGAATCTTTTCTGCAGTCTCCACTCCCTGCCCTCAGAAGGATCTATTACCATAATGTAAATGTCTGGGTTTTAAGTGCCTAAAAATTGTTATGGGCGCAAAAAAAAAAAAAAAAAAAAAAAAAAGGTTGGGAAAGAAAGGAAAGGAAAAAGAAATAGAAAAGCCCCATCCCCTGTACTCAGAAAACCACTGAGGTGCACCCTTTGCATCCTCCATTTTTCCCCAGCTTTCATCCCACCTGGGAGTTATCTACTCACAGGGACGATGACAGATGGCAGATGTGAAGTTTCTAGAGAAACGACTAGAGATACCCTCTCTTCTCTCTTGCTCCAACCCCTTGATCCTGGTCCAATCATGTGCCGAGGATGCGAGGTCAATGGAGATGAACGCTCCCTCCCTGCTTTCCTGGCTGCCCGCTCACAACATCTCAGACTTAGGCTCTGACTATTAAAACTGGGTATTTGTTTTTCTCTCTCTGACTTACTTCATTCTGTATAACAGACTCTAGGTCCACCCACCTCACTACAAATAACTCAATTTCATTTCTTTTTATGGCTGAGTAATATTCCATTGTATATATGTGCCACATCTTCTTTATCCATTCATCTGTCGATGGATACCATATGCTAACACATATATATGGAATCTAAAAAAAAAAGGTTCTGAAGAACCTAGGGGCAGGACAGGAATAATGACACAGATGTAGAGAATGGACTTGAGGACACGGGGAGGGGCAAGGGTAAGCTGGGACGAGGTGAGAGTGTGGCATGGACATATATACACTACCAAACGTAAAATAGATAGCTAGTGGGAAGCAGCCGCATAGCACAGGGAGATCAGCTCGGTGCTTGGTGACCACCTAGAGGGGTGGGATAGGGAGGGTGGGAGGGAGACGCAAGAGGGAGGGGATATGGGGATATCTGTATACATATAGCTGATTCACTTTGTGATACAGCAGCAACTAACACAACAATGTAAAGCAATTATACTCCAATAAAGATGTTAAAAAAAAACAACTGGGTAAAGATTACCTGGCTCAGGCCCCCATTTTATTACAGATGAGGGTCCTGGGCTCTAAGGCTGGGAGTTATGAGCCCAAGGCCACACAGCTAACTGGTAGCAAAGCTAAAACTGGATGGAAGCTTCTTGACGCCTAGCCCTGTATTTGCCCACCACACTTGGGGCGGTAATAATCAAAATGCACATGTTTGATGCTTCTAGAGATTTTTCTCTTGCAAATAAGCAACATTAGGAGGGCTCCGCCCATCTGCGGAGGGAGCAGAGATGAAGCCAGTCCTTCAGAAGCGTTCTGTGAGGGGCCATTACTGCCCGGGGAGGTTGAATCCTTCCTTCAGGAAAGGACAAAATTGCAGCAGCAATGAGCCCAGTTTCCTTTGCTCATCAGCGGGAGGGCAGGAGCAGCCTCGCTCCCCTTTCCCAGAAATGTGGATCCGAAGGCTCTGCTGCTCCCGTGGAGCCCCTACACACTCACCCCACAGCCTAAAATGTCCCAGGAATCACAGGCATTTTTTGACTACGAACTTCCCGTCGAAATGTGGGGCAGCCTGAGCGAGGCCAGGGGCGCAGGAAGCGGGAACCGGAGTGGCTTTCCTGGCAGCTCTCCCCTTGCACTGTGTCCTTGTTTGGATGAGCACAAGCAGGCTGGGCTATTTATAGTTGGTGAAGACACGTTGGAAGGTGATGGGGCATTGCCCACTCAGTTCCCCTCCAAATTTCTGTTCTCTATGCAGACTCTGCAAGTGTGGGTGGCAACAGGCCTCCGTCTAGAGCCCATCCAAGGGCACAAGCCCCAAGCCCTTAAGGCCGAAGGACGATGACACCCGCAGCTCCCATCGGCAAACCCACAGCTGGGCCTCTCAGAGGGGCAAGGGGCTTTAGATGCTTGGAGGAGGGGATCTCATCAGCGCACAACTCTGAGAAAAGTTTGTGGGGTGTCACCTGGAGGAAGAGTGTTCAAAAAAATAGCCCATGGGAAAAGCGTTATATGAACCAATTAGTACCTGTGCCCGTGCGGGGCGTTAATATCCCCTACTGATTCCTTGCCTGCCTCTGGCCGTCACTGGCAGGAAAATCAATGTGGCTCAGTCTGAGCTGAGGCTAAGCCCATCACTACTGTTGTTGGGTCTTGCTGCAGGGAATGAAATTTATTCTAGGTGAGGATGGAAAGACGTATGGAGAGAAAGTTATACATACAAATGAAATGAGGCCGGCAAATGAGGTAGACATTTCTACAATGTGACAAGGTATTTTCCCCTGTGGGATTCCTATGCTCCATAAACCACCCACCCTCCCTCAGTGCCCAGCCTTCCCTGACGCTCTTGCGGCTCTGCTTCCACTCCCTAGAGACCTCTCGATGTGCGGTCTGAGGGCGTCCGTGTTTCCTCGCTCCCTCGGGGCTGCTGAGCATGACCTGTTTGTCACCATGTGGCAACTCCTCTCCCTACAAGGTCACCCACTGAGCTCTCTCAAGGGAGGAAAAAAGATTGGTTGAGGGCCTCACAAGGGCCAGGAGAACTAGGTGCCCTGGGAGTGGCAACGGAAACTGAGACACAGAGAGGTGTGTACCTTGCCTGAAGCTACAGGGTAAGGAAGCAGAGGGGTGGGCTTTCCACACTGGTGGGCCTGGCTCCGAAGCCCAGTAAGCAGTGGCTGGGCAGGAGGCATGTCTTGCCTGGTTACTGTAGTTACTACCACCCAGAAGAGGGCCTAGCCAAATGGACGCACTTGATGAATTTCTGAAGTAACGAACGACACCACACACAGCACACACACAAACACGCACGCACACAGAGCACACACATACACACTGGATCCATATCTAGCACCCAATTTCCACCTTTCCCCCATAGCCGAGTTTATCACAAGACAAGTCTACACGTGCTTGGTAGCCCACCTGTTCTTTCTTCAACTCAACCCTGAGTCTCTCTCTTACCCCCAACTATTGTATAGAAACCACTTGACTGGGATCACCAAGGGCCAGCTAGTGACCAAAGCCCCTTCAGTCTCCCCAGCTATCACTTTGGTGGAGGTTCTCATAGTGGGCTTGGTTAACCAGCGGCAGCAGCAGCCCCGGGAGCTTGCTAGAAACGCAAATTCTCAGGCCTGAACCCAGACCTCCTGAATCAGAAACTTGGAGAGCAGCGATCTGTGTTTTAACAAGACCGCAGGTGATGCCAACGTTCACTCAAGCGTGAGACCCACTGGCCGGTAGCTGCTCCACCCTCCCTTCTCGTGGCTTCCACGGCCTTGCAGTCCACTCACCCTTTTCCACAGCTCCTCGTCCTTCCTCCGCCCTGTAAGTAATGGTTTTCCCCGCTGTTGCCTGTACTCTCTCCTCTTCTTCTCTGTAATCTCCTGGAGTGATTATAGCCATTCCATGAATGTAACTACCATCTGTGAGCCAATGACACCCACCTCTGTAATTTCTAGCCAAGGTCTCTCTCCTGAACTCTCCAAAGACATGTCTTGGTCCTGACTTGTAGAAAAGAAGGGAAACACTCAAACACCACATGCCACATCCCTAGGAATCTTTGAAAAGACATTTAGAATACTTGAGCAATCCAAACTCGAAATGATGGCCTGACCACCCAGGTACACATTCTATCTGCCTGCTTAGGGAACATTTGTGCGCACTCTAGCTATCTTTCTTTCCCTTTTTTTTTAAATTAAATGATTGATTAGCTTAGAGCTAATAAGAGCAAAGGTCTTTTTTAGTGCGTTCTTTGGGTGGGCATGGGGACCACACACCTCACAGAACCACCAGGACCTAGAAGTTTACTTTCTGCTAATTTGTATCCTGAGGGGCTTGAAGCAGCTGGGATGCCTATGTAAATCTAAAGAAAAATTAACTTCCGTGTGGGTAAGTTGGTCTCCAGAGAGACATCTGCCCTTCCCTAAGCACTTAGTTGATATTTGGCATATAAATGTTTACTTAATCTTTGCCTCAAGCTAAAATGTCTCAGGGCTCGTCACTAATCTCCCAGTGTTTCCCTGGTATCCAGGGCTCCCTCTTCATTACAAGGAAAACATGTGCAATTCCACTGTTGCTCTCCCTGGATCCGTGTTCCAGTTCTCTCCATATAGCCTTCAGCCTTTCATGGGAAATGTACCTGGTGTGTTTAAGATTTAAAGCAATAGGCCATCTGCAAGTGGCACAGGTCTGGGAAGCCACTAGGCCTCCTGCCCTCAGCCTGGTGTCCAAGACCCAATTGCCCACCTTCTCACTGAGATTCCTCCTCTGACACAGGCTTCCACATCTGAAGTCAGTGGACAGTGCCCTCTGCGATGCTTGAGCCACAGTAAGCAACTCCATCCATCTGGAACCTCTTGACTCAATGACCTGCTACCGCCCTGACTATTGAAACTTTCTTATCATTGACTGTCATCAACTCCCAGAACACCCCGACATCCACCTGGGAGGACACTGGCTTCGAGAACATCAGCCTCACCTCATTTCAGCTCTTGCCATCTTCCTGAGCCTATGAGAGCCATGTGGGCAATCCATCCCCTCCCTCCCCTGGTCCCTTCAGCCCTTACGACCTTCATTCATCCTCAGTCACCCACATTCAGGGCACCTCCCTCTGTGGATATGTCCATCTTCAGACCCACTCTGCCTCTGAAACTGTGGGCACCAACCTCCCCTTCCTGACCAGCATCTCCGGTACTTCTGGCCATCGACTTTCCCCACTTCCTGCTTCCACTCCATCCCTGCTCAGCTCACCTCTTACTTCTTTTAGCTTCACTTCCTTCCTCTCAGTCCCAGAGACCCTGACTATCACTCAAGCCCCGCCTCCACCAGCCCCGCCCCTATCACTCAGGCCCCGCCCCTATCACTCAGGCCCCGCCTCCACCAGCCCCACCCCTATCACTCAGGCCCCGCCTCCACCAGCCCCGCCCCTATCACTCAGGCCCCGCCTCCACCAGCCCCGCCCCTATCACTCAAGTCCCGCCTCCACCAGCCCCGCCCCATCACTCAGGCCCCACCTCCACCAGTCCCGCCCCTGACTACTACTCAAGCCCCGCCCCCACCAGCCCCGCCCTATCACCCAGGCCCTGCCCCACCAGCCCCACCCCATCACTCAAGCCCCGCCTCCACCAGCCCCGCCCATATCACTCAGGCCTCGCCTCCACCAGCCCCGCCCCTATCACTCAAGCCCCGTCTCCACCAGCCCCGCCCCTATCACTCAGGCCCCGCCTCCACCAGCCCCGCCCCTATCACAAGCCCCGCCTCCACCAGCCCCGCCCTATCACTCAAGCCCCGCCTCCACCAGCCCCGCCCCATCACTCAAGCCCCGCCTCCACCAGCCCCGCCCCTATCACTCAGGTCCCGCCTCCACCAGCCCCGCCCCTGACTACTACTCAAGCCCCGCCCTATCACTCAAGCCCCGCCTCCACCAGCCCCGCCCTATCACTCACGCCCCGCCTCCACCAGCCCCGCCCCTATCACTCAAGTCCCGCCTCCACCAGCCCCGCCCCTGACTACTACTCAAGCCCCGCCTCCACCAGCCCCGCCCTATCACTCACGCCCCGCCTCCACCAGCCCCGCCCCTATCACTCAGGCCCCGCCTCCACCAGCCCCGCCCCTATCACTCAAGCCCCGCCTCCACCAGCCCCGCCCCTGACTACTACTCAAGCCCCGCCCTATCACTCAAGCCCCGCCTCCACCAGCCCCGCCCCTGACTACTACTCAAGCCCCGCCCTATCACTCAAGCCCCGCCTCCACCAGCCCCGCCCCTATCACTCAAGCCCCGCCTCCACCAGCCCTGCCCCTATCACTCAAGCCCCGCCTCCACCAGCCCCGCCCCATCACTCAGGCCCCGCCTCCACCAGCCCCGCCCCATCACTCAGGCCCTGCCTCCACCAGCCCCGCCCCATCACTCAGGCCCCGCCTCCACCAGCCCCGCCCATCCCCGCCCTGCCAGTTGCCTGCCCCTCCACTCAGAGCGCTGGCTGCTCTGTACTGCAGCGGACAACAGGCACGGCTCCCTGGCAACTTGGGCCAAAGGTCCTGCTCCCACTTGCCCGCTCTTTGGGAAGAAAATGAGATTACTTACAACTTGGGTGTCCATGTTTGGGAAGATTAACAAACCTGTTCTGGTCTCTTCAGCCTGCTTCTACCTCTTTCCCCATCGGGTTTATTTTCTTTTGAAGGCACACACATGCTCTGCCCCTCAGGTTTCTGGCTCGCTGCCTCCAGCTGCATGCAAACGGCTAGGGCTCAGGACAGCCTGCTTCTTTCCAGCTTTTCCTTGGATTTGTTTTTTCTTTTGGACCCTTCTCCCAAGTTTCAGGGCCTCTTCTCATGGGGGTTTCTGACCCCATCTTTATTAAATCGATAATGCACATTATGAGATATATAACGTCACATGTCAGTGTGTGTGTATACAACACACACACACAAAAGCTTAGGTATATTCTGTCATTTGAAATATCTTTATGATCAAATATCAAAACAAGTGAGTAGGCGCTATACTTTTGAGACTCCACTTTCTCAAGTGTGAAGATAGAGGTAGACAGAATGCTCTTTGTACCACGACTACCTTAGTTATATGGTGGGCTGGACGAGACCAGCAGACACTGTCTTTATGCTGTGAGATAATGACTGATGCATCCCCAAAGCACAGACTTTCAAACAAAGGCACTTATGACCTAGGGGAATCTCCTATCATCATTCAATTTTTAAATCAACTCTGGTACTAAATCTTTTTGGAAAAAGTCTCTTTCTTTCTGTTAAATTTCTACCTACATTTACTATCTGGAAGTAAGTATGTTAACGGCATGCTGCTACTTGCTCAGATGGACACAAAATCGCGCAGGTGTCCTAGTTCCTTTCGACATGATTCCTGAAGACCAGAATCTATAATGGCCGAGCCCCACCGTTACTAAGATCCAGAACAGTGCCTGGTATACAGTAATCCCTCAATCCATTTCTGTTAAGTAAATGCATCTAAAAATGACTCCCCTTTTCCTAAACTTAGGTATTCCTTTTTCTAAAAGATGCTAGTCCCTGCTTAAATAGAAAGAAACTGATCTCTTCTGGAAGCCACATTTGGCAGCGAGCTTTCTGGCTGGTGAGAGGAAGCTTGAGCCCAGACATTGCAGCTGGAGTGGCAATGCCTCATGCCTCATTCCCAGTAAGAGCAGCAAACGGTGACCGTGTGTCCATGTGTTCAAACATCTGTCTATCCATCCGCCCATCTACCCATCCAGTCAGGTAAAATCCTGGCAAGGATTTGGGTTTGCACAGCAGACAATACCCCTTCTTGGAGGACTACCGACACAAAACTGTTTGACTGTTAACATTCCTACCTGAACTACCTTGGCGGAACAAAACAAGTTCATAAACCAGTATACAGGTTGGTTGTCCGATGTAACTGCTTAGCAAAAAATATGAAGTGCATGAGATACTGAGAAACAGCAAGCCCTTCTTCGATCTTCTTAAATTTTTTTATGTTGAAATCCATGGCACACTAGGTGACTTAGAACATAAGATGCACATGCTACAGAGCTTGCACAGGGGCTGGGAAGGATGACAGGAGAGCAAAAGTGAACAAAATGTAAGCACTGGCGCCTGCCCCCTTCTTAGGAACCACGGCATTCGGCAAGTGTATTAAATGAGCCACTACCATATGCTCAACCCCGTAAACCATGTGGAGGCGACAAAACACACTCTTGATCTGCTTTAAATCTGGTAAAGGAGTCCGGGGGTGTGAGCATCCCAAGTGGCTCAGCATGGGGCCCCGCACCAGGCTAAACACGGGGTGTCAGGCGTTTGGAGGAGAGAGCAATCGTGAGAGATAAGGGAAGGCTTCCAGAAGAGGGGCGTGCTAACTGGGCACTTAAGTCAGGGAGCACTAACGGATGCCTGAGAGGCAGCCAGGGAAGGAGGGTGGCACTGTCAAAAACCTGAGATTCTCACAGCGTGGATGTGGACCGGCAGCGTCGATTCCCAGACCCGCCGGATCAACGACCGTGGGGGTGGGACCCCGCAATGTGTTTGAACATGATCTCCAGGTGACACCGATGCACGCTCAAGTTTAAGAACCACCAAGTTAGAGCAGGCACCATCCTCCCTTCAACTGGCTGTGCAAGCGGGCAGAGAAGGTACCGGCTCCTCAAATGCTCCCAGCCTTGCCCGGGGCTGCCACTTCCAGGGATTGGCAGGAAGGAAGCGTGGGGCTTGCCTCTCACTCCCTCCTTTCTGCAAACCAGTGCCCTGGGAGCTTGGGAGGTCGGGGACTGCCCCCCCTCTCCCAGGCCGCTCAGATGCCACACACAATGTAAAGAACAGTTACGCTTCCCACTGCTTCCGTACAAACCCCTCTCACGCATCTTCCTCGGTGGCTCATTCTTCTGATCCACAGCTGGATCTTGGGAGGGCGGGAGGTGGGGAAGAGCTCAGCAGAGGCGGGAGGAAAATGGGGCTTCTGTGAGCCCAGAGGGTCGGAGGTTATCATTCATTCCCCGCTCCCGTGCAGGTCTAATCGATGGCTCGCAAGACCTGCACCTATCTCCCAACGAGACGTCTGAGAGCAGCCTTTAAAGGCGCAGAAGCCATTGGAACCGCACTTCGCTTCGGATCGGATCATTAGAGCAGCAGGAATATTCTGGAAATCGTTACTGACTTCATCGAAATGCCTGTGGTCCCTGGAAGACTATAAGAATTTGGCAGAGTGTGGCTTCTGCCCTCCTTTCACCCACCACAAAGCGATGCACGACCCCTGCTGCTCCCTCCTCCCTGTTTGTGGAGCTCGTGTTCTCTTTGGAAGCACTTAGGTTTACATAAACTTTTCCTTCTGAGGTGCGAGCTCTGGGCCGACCACGCTACTGAAGTGGCCCTTGCTAAGGTCACTGGGGCTGGCAAGCGGCCTCATCGTGCAGATGTCCGTCAGCAGAAGAGGACACAACACGTAGGGGCCTGACCCACTCAACAGTGGCCCTGGTCCCCTTAGTTTCCCCCGGGGCCATCACAGGGGAGCAGTTGCTTGATTGGATCTGGGGGGACACCTGCCGAATGACACAAGTGAGCCAGCCGCTCCTCCAATGGGCTCACATACCTGAGAAAATTCTGTGTTATGTGTATTTTACCACGATTTAAAATTTTTTCTAAAATGTACATGAGCTATTTTTGTTTCACTCCAGTATACCCAGTTTGATACACAATCATAAATAAGACAGTGAAAGTAAAGTTGATGTACAGGCCCGAGGCTACATACTCGGAAATTATATCCTTCCATCCTTTTACATGCATTCCATGATCATCCACAATGTACAGACAGGGAAGGTGAGGAGAGAGGCGCAGCGACCTGCTGGGGCTCCCACTCCTATTATGACGTGAGCCTGGAAGCCTGCCTGACTCTAGCGCGAGGACACTGAAGCCCCATAAGATTCTCACCATGCAAACTTAGCTCAGAAGAACAAAAATTTGGTGAGTGACTGTGTGTTGACAGGTCCATGTAAAGACCTCTAGGCCACCGACTTGCTCCAGTATATTACATCAACACGTATAATATGCATGTAATGGTAGAAAGTTCCAGCAATGAACTTGTGGAGAGAACGTGACACTTCCTTGTCCTTTGTGGTGGGCATCTCAGGTCTGGAAGGCACAATGTCCAACTCTGATTCCGTATCCCTAACCCAGGTGTCCGGCCAGCCAGTGAACAAAATTGAGTTTTGCCAGGCCCGTCTCAGAACTCGTGCCTGAACGAAGCATGCCCCTTGCCTTTGAGGGTCTCATAGTTCGTGGACATGGACACTAAGACAACATTTGCCAGACTGGGTCCTGGGTCTCACAACAGGGCTGCACAGGCAAGAGCAGAGGGAGCCTGGGAGTGTGGAGGGGGCCACCCCAGAGCAGGGAGAGGGCCAGGAGATGGAGCTGCCAGTGAGACGCACGCACCCAAGCCAGCAGGACGTTCGGAGTGAAGGCGGGCACGCCACCCGCACTTCCGGTTGGAAGGGCAGCTGGCCTTGCTCTAAGGAAGCACAGGGGGAAATCCCCACGCGTGAGCAGGGCCTAGATGCCAGGACCTGGATTCTCATCTCTAATCCTGAAACCCACGCTGCGGCCCCCAGCCTCGCACCCGCTTCTGCCTGAGCATGGGAGCAAGGACCCAAGTGGCTGGAGTCCAGCGTCCTGCGGCTGCCCTGCCCCCGCCCCCGCCCCAGCGTCAAGAGTGGAGCAGTACCTGGTATGGGTCAGGGGACCCGCTGGTCGCTCCGGCCTCCTCGGGGGCAGCGCACCTGGTCTGCTGAGAGAATTGGTCTTGGGTGGCCGCGGCTTTTTGGGTGGTATGGCAGGAACAGAAGGCTTCTGTAAATCCAGTTTTGGCTCTCTCTCTGGTCTTTCTTTAAGTCATTGTTTAAAGAAGCATAAAGAAGACAGATAGAACTAGTGTAAGTGACAGTACTGAAGACTGCTTGTTTTCTGCTTAAAAAAATCACTGACGCTGTTTGCCAAGGTCAGGATGGAAGGCGAAGAGCATCATCTATTCTTGGTCAAGTTAGAAAAAGACCTATGGGCCCTTCCGGCCATTGCCCACCCTTGGAAAACTCCTACTCATACTTCATGGGGCCTACTCACATTTAGCCTGGCTGAAATGTGACACGGTCATATTCCCGTCTCAATGGCTGGACCCACCCTCAGAGGCAGACTTTCCTACTCCCTCTCCTGAGCTGCGAAGGACAGCCCCTTATAAACGGGCTCCACTTGAGTACTCTCTGGGTGTCTGCATGCTTGCCATGGCCTGCAGGCAGTCAGCCCCCACGGGCAGGGCCCACGTCTGGCCATCTCTCTAGAACCCGCACGGTGCCTGGCACTGAGCAGGTGCTCGGTGAATGGCTGATGGGTTTGGTCAATGACCCGCGGGACCTGTTGGGTGTGCAGAGGAAAGAGGCCTGACGTCTCCCAGGTCAGCCTGTGTAAAGCACCAGGAGCCGGCAATTAGTTCTGGATTCTTCCTGTGCACAGTCTCACCTTGGAAGGTAGACTGGGACTTCACAGGTATTTGGTTTCTGAGGGTTTTGGGTGTCGGAGCTATTAGAAAGAAGTTAAAGCCAGATCTCGTGCCAAACTGGGCAGTGCTTGGCGGCAGCTTCATATTTTATGTCCCCATGTTTCTCTGTAAAGGTAGAGCTTCAGAGAGCTGCCCACTGGAGGACAGGCAGCATCCCTGTGCTCACTTGGAAGCTGGAACTGTGAACACGTTTTACTTGCAAACACAAACTCACGTCGTTTGGGTGACCAGGCAGATTGGCAAAGCTTTAAAAAGCCCATCAGGTATTGTACGGACATCACTGCTCATCCCCACAATACTTCAATAAGGGAACCTGCTCCATCCAGGAATGCTGGGAACGCTTTTACTGGTCCGCAGGGACCAGAGGAGGCACCAGAGGAGGAAGGGCTCCGCTAAAATACAAAGGAGGGGGGATTCCTCCTGCCTCCTGGGATGGACGGGAGCTCCAGCAGCCTGCAGAACGAATGGGAGAGAGGGTTCGTGCCCACCTACTGGGGAGGCCAAGCCTCAAGGTGGGGCTGGTTTGCTGTCTTCCCTGCTGCTTCTGACCAGGGCTTCTGTCTCCTGACCCACTGCGGCACAGAACAAGGCATCACGGGAGGGGAAGGAAGCAGAAGTGTGTGGCCACTTGGCCAACCAACTAGGGCGGTTGTTCACACGTAAGCCGAGTACATATGCTAGTCACCATGGAACAGAGCAGGCAGTGTCCTCATCACAGAGCCTGGCTATGAGCCCAAAACCAGCCATGTGTCTTCCGTGAGGACAGAGGCGGTGTTTGGTTATGTCACAACACGCACACTTTTATCAAAGAACTATTTGTATGGTACACACTCCATAGTTATTTTTTCACTGATCTGTGACGCAGACCTGGCCTTCACAATGAGCTTCCACAACTCAAGTTTTAACTGTTCACTGTGAAAGAAAGAGGTGTGACTTCCTAAGAACTCGCAATGTTGGCAAAACTTCTGGCAGGCTGATATAAGATATTAAATTTCACAATAAAATTTCATGAGGCCACCCAGGAGCATCTCCAAATAATTACATTCATTAATTCAGCATTTCTCTTGTGACTTACAAATAACTGCTTTTTAAAATGGAATTTGCTCTGCCTCCTGTTCATAATAATAACGTGACGCTTTCCCCGTAAAAATGTGTGATCAATCAAATCTTAGACACCTAATAAAATGAGTCCTTCCACAGCATGCAGATTTCTTTGGGAGGGACACGCAGACCATAGGAGTCAAACACATTCATAAAACTGTGTGATACAGGTTACGGTACTTCCCTGAAAATGACATTTTTGACCCCGTTAAGGGGACTGTGGGCACTGGGCTGCTTCTCCCAGTTTTGCCATGCCACCCCCTCCCTCAACATTCCTGACCGAGGACATGTGTCTGCAATATAGTAGCCAGCGTCCAAGGCCCAGCAGTGACTGACAGCTTTCATTGGTCTGGATGGGCATTTCTCTAAGCCACACCCACCCATCGGCAGTTAACGAGCACCTGGGGCACTAGGCTGGCTGGGAACCGTGGCCGGTACAGCGGGGCCCTCTAGGAACTTACAGTCGGCATGCGGGCTTCAGGATGCCGCTGGTGTGGGGAGGGCAGTGATGGCAGGAAGACTGGGATGGAAGAGCCCCAATGTGTTAAGTGGCTAGGCTGGTGGTTTTTCATTTGATGAGAAATGCCAGCCCAAAGAAGCACCACATAACCCTCTCTCCTATTTCTTTAGAAACAGGAAATTTAAAAGCAATCAAAACAAAACCATAATCACCATATTCCCAAGAAAAAGCAAATTCTGTGGGGAATAGGGACCTAGCCCTGTGACAGACAGCTCTGTCTCTTGCCGTTCTAGAAGTGCCAACGAAGACCTGATCTCATACCTTTTTCTTCTGTTCTATTTGGAAGCGTTTCTGGCCTTTCAGGAGGTATCTTTTTAATTTCATGTTTTCTTTCAGTGGTACCTGGCGGGGAAAGGATGGCAACGATTAGGAAATGTTTCCCCCATCCATTTATTAGATGCACTAGCGTTTTAAATATTTATCAGGTACAGCAAAGTCAATAGGTTTTTTTCTTTCCTAAGCTGAGTGCTGGTGTTATCTGGCAAACACAAGCTGCTTAGAAGCGGAGCAGAAGCCATTTCTGGCATATGTCATTAAGTTTGCCTGCCTATGCATCCTTCATTTACAAGAACACCACTAATATTTATTGATATTTAAATCTGACTTCCTTATGCATCAAAGTAGTCACAGGAGACCACTTGGTGTAGGTGGGGAATGTATATAAATAAATAAGCAAATCCACGGGCATAAGAAGATTGCTGTTTTATGCCACCAAATTTGGAGTGGTTTGTTACGCAGCAACAGTAACTAGAACGTGTATTTTTAAGTTTAGTTGACTTACAATATTATATTAGTTTCAGGTGTACAACACAGTGATTCAATATTTTTATACATTACACACCATACAAAGTTATTAAAATATTATTGACTATGGGCTTCCCTGGTGGCTCAGTGGTTGAGAGTCTGCCTGCCGATGCAGGGGACATGGGTTCGTGCCCCGGTCTGGGAAGATCCCACATGCCGTGGAGTGGCTGGGCCCGTGAGCCATGGCCGCTGAGCCTGCGCATCCGGAGCCTGTGCTCCGCAACGGGAGAGGCCACAACAGTGAGAGGCCCGTGTACCGCAAAAAAACAAACAAACAAAAAATTTATATTTTTATATATATATATATATATATATATATATATATATAAAATTGACTATATTCCCCATGCTGTACATTACATCCCTGTGACTTATTTATTTTATAACTGGTAGTTTGTTACCTCTTAAACACATTTTTAAGTGGAGGGATGTACAGAGAAGATACGGTGGTTCTCCCTAGGTCCTTTGCATCTGAATCCCTCAGGTATTACATTTGCCCAAATGTGCCAATTCACCCTTCCTCTTTACACGCCTGGACCACAGCTGCTTCCCGCACCAGGGAACTTCATCAGTGTCAGCGGCCTCAGGTCCGTAAGAGTACTCGGAAAATAGCTAAAGCATGAAACACATCACAAGTACTCCTCTGATTTATGGACTTGGTTGAGTGCTTGACAAACTCCTTATATGACCAACCCTATGGATGTGTGCTTGGTACTAAAATCTCAATTACACAGCATCAGAAGCCAAAAGAACTGAAAATAAAACCCACTGAACACACACTTTACCTTAACTCTTTAACGACTCACTACAAGTTAAACACTGTATCTGATTTCTATCAATTCCGTATCTGATTTTTTTGGTCAAATAACCAAACACAAGGAAAACAGGAATATCTACCTCCCCATTACAAAGCAGTTCCCAAAATTATACAGCAGGATAAACGAGCAGTAGTAGTAATCTAGGAAGATTAAATGCCATCATGCTTTGCCCCTAGAGATCCAGCACAACCTTTTCAAATTGTCTTAAAAGGATAAGAATTTGCCTACCATGCTACACTCTGGTCTCCTAACGCTAATGAAGAATTTCAGTACCATTCCTAGAGACACAGGAGGAACTGACGGTCCTACTACCATGAAGAATCCAACCCTAGTTACATTCTAGGCCACCTGAGCCTGGGACCACTCAACTCACCTCCTTGGTCTCTAACCTGTCACCAAGGCTTCTATGGAAAAGGATCTTCAGAAAAAAAGCAAATCAATAGTCTATTTTAATTTCAGCAAAATAAAATATTTATCCAGCCAGAACCACTAGGTGGCAAAATTAAACTACTCAACACAAACAAGGATGGGGGCTGAGCAGGAGATGTAATTAACATCTCATTTGAGGGCTTAATCTCTGTAATTCTCAACTATGCTGAAGGGAATGGGAAAGGAATGTGAGGTCAAGCTGATTTTTTCCCCCCAACTTGGTGGGCCAAAAGAACGGGAAAAAATCACTCCTAATAAATCTGTTGAATAAACCAATCTGGAAATGTATTCATACTTTAAATGCTACAGAAATATCATAACTATGCATGTGTAGAATTAAAAATACCCCTACTCTTCTTCAGTTTTAGTTGTTAATTTTTTAAAATGCCACTTAACTAGTTATTCACGGAGGAGTTTCTCCCTAAAATTTGTTTTAACAATGATAAAGAGGAGTTCTATTGGGAACTAGGAATGCTCATCTTTATGTACGAGACGCCAGTGTACAATGAGTTACCAAGTGTCCAAAGACATCAAGTCTTCCTATAGTATTCAACCTTAACATCTGAGCCACACAGAAAAAGTGAATTAATTGGATTCTTCTCTAGAATAGAAAAGCATCATGAGGGAGGGAAAGTATTGCTAGAAAAACATTTTTTTGTTGCTTGGGGCAAGTGAAGTAAGTACAAATTTTGGTTAACCACCCGGGACAGAAATTGAAAATTCAGCACTGCTATACATGCCCAGTGAAGCTGTGACCCACGGGAAGCAGCTCTCCCCGGGCTGACCCTCGATGGGCAGGCACAGGCAAAGCAGACAACCAGTTCCTCTCTCCACAAAAGGGGTTTATTAAGAAAATAAAAATAAAAACAAAGCAAACAAAACTGGTTTATTCCGAAACAAAGTCTTTCTGGTCATTCTCTTTGGGAGGCTGTATCAGGGATACATTTTAATGATATGTTTCTTTGTTAGGGAAAACAGTAAGAGAAAGACAGTGTGTTGACGGGAAGTGAAAGGTATATTACCTGCCCCTTGCTTGATGACGGGAGCCGATGGAGGAGGTGGCTTCTTGGGTCTCTGAAAAATTAATCAAAATGATACCACATGAGATTGTTGGCAGGCCTGGCCTCTCACATAAGGACCACAGACAGTGTTTTCTAGATGTAGTTTGGACAGTCCAGAGAAGCTCTCCAAAAAAATTGAGCAATTCTCTCTCCAGGGATGTCAGGTTTTGGCACCTTTAAACAGGCACTAAAATAAATTCAGTCTGCAAAACAAAGCTCTGATGGACAAATGAAATACCATTTCCCCCTTTCTAAATTTGTAACAGCCTTCTGGAAAAGCGCGGCTCAGCAAAAACGGCCTGAAACCAGCAAGCACAATGGTACTCCTACGCTGAAACCGCATTTGCAATTAAGATTTAATCTGCTGAATAACCAAGCGATTCAGAAAGAGTCACTGGGATGGCTCTAAATTAGATCCGCTCTGGATGTGGGACCTGCAACAAAATGCAGGCTGAGGGGCCCCTGTGGCTGGGTAGGGTTCTAAGCTTTCTTCCCCTTTTCACCCCAAGGCTGGTAGGCCATTTGTGAGGTTCCCCCACAGACCAGTCATACCCTGGAAACTGGAATGGAGTTTCTTTGCATATCAGCCACTATTTGTTTTTCTCTCACACCCTATCATTCTGGAGGGAATGAGGCAGCAATGCAATCAATGGCATCTCCTTGCTCACCCAGGATTCGCTGTAGGTGGGAGACAGGCTGGACTTGGCAAATGTCCTAGGGCCGAGAGTCCAGCCAGGGCACAGTTCTTGGGCACCATTCTTGCACAGGGGAAAAGGGGACCAGAGGCAAGGAGAGAAACATCTCATCATCAACGTCATTAAGGAAAGTTGGAAATGGGGAGGGTTTGAGCATATGATCCATGTTGCTGCCGACACCTGTCCTGACCCTCTCTGGGTATCGTATACTTGTGACTTTAAAAAAGCTCCATGGACTCTCTTCTGCATGCTGAAAAAGTACTGATGTGACCAGCAAAACACCCGACCATCCTCCGCCCGACCCACCAGTGCCTCCCGGTGCCTGATGCAGTACCAGGACACAGGAGGAAATGGTTTTAAGTAAAACCCACAGAATACGAGACTCATAGAGAACTGTCTCAGGGAGCATCACAGCACGTAGGCTCTGGACTTGACATTTCGACTCTGCTCTTTACTAGTTGGGTGATTTGGCCAAGTGACCCCAAGTAAGAGTATAATATGGTGGGCAAGAGGCGGGGCTTCAGAATGTGGCTGCCATTACACATCCTGGCTCAGTTTTTAGCCGTGGACCCTGGGCAAGTGACCTCACCTAGATGAAATTTCTCATCTGTAAAACAATAATATTACTTCCCTCTTAGGAGGAGGTGGTTTCACAGAGGGAGTCAGTAAGCACTGCCTTGCCCAATCCTCGTGACAACTCTATAAGGAGTGATATTATTATGCCCATTTTGCAGATGAAATAATTGAGGCTTCAAGAGATGAAGTCATTTCCCCAAGTCACCAGGCTAGTAAATGGGGCAGGGGGCCAAGAGTCCAGTCCAGGGCTATCTGCCCCACAGGAATGCTCTTAACCACTGTGAAGGGGCCATAAACCACACAGAGTTTACAAAAGCACAAGAAACTGTAGTATGTCAACATTAAGGGGAAAAAAAAGGGTATTGAATTGCAGCTACAGTATGAGCTCAACCATGTTACAATATATTCAGAAAGGGAAAAAGACTGGAAAGCAAGAAATTTATAGGGCTGATCTCTTGTAGAATTATGAGTGCATATGTGTTTCCTTCTTAATATTTTTCTGTACTGTCTATATGCATCCAAACTTCATTTAAAAAAAAAAAAGAAAGAAGGACGCTCCAAGGGCCACCTCCGCATGGGTACAGGCCCTCCACCCAGAGCTTACGACTCTTCCCCTGTTGCCAGCCCCTTCCAGCTGTCTACCCTGACTCCTTTTTCCTTCCTCTCTTCTCTGTCTTTGTAGAAATTAGACTGGGGGCAGATCTGTGTTTACCTAATGAAGTTGAAACTCTGCCAATTAACCTTCCTTTACCTCTGGATCAGAGTAATTTCTTATGCAGGAAACTGCCAACACCCCGTGGCCTAATTCTTCCCAGCTCAGCCCCAGCAATGCCCACCCCCTGGACGGCTTCCTCACTCTCAGTTGTTGGAACATTTTTCTAACCAATTTCACATGAGCCTCCTCTTACTGAGGCCGTTCCCCCAGCGACCTTGCCTCAAACCACAGGGCCTCAAATAAAAAAAGACAACTACAAGTCATCATATTTTCCAAGATTACTGTGCAAAGAAAGAAAAACCCTTAGTGTTGTGTCAGATTTGGCATGTAATACACGAAATGCAACAGGGCAGGGCGGAGGGGCACCGAGAGAGGGGACGGGAAGTATTGTGCTCCCCGACAGCGTGTGGAGAGCGTGGTCATGCCAAGTGCCTGCCCGGAGGGCGGAGGAAGCAGGCAGGGGTGTGAGGCTGTGTCGGGAGCCCTAGCAGCTGCGGAGGCAGGTGGGGCAGTTTGGAAAGGAAGCAGCAGTTTGTGAGCTGCCTGGCTAGCATTCACCAGGCCTGATCAACGCTGGCCAGGTGCCTGCTTTGCTTAGTAGCAGAGGAGGTTTACAAGTTGTCCTGCTTGTTTTTTTTTTTTTTTTTCCTTGACTGACTTTGGCCCTGATTCCATCAAACTTAGCCTTCCTGCCTCCTTAGATGAGAAATGATGCCACATTTTTCAAAGCAGATGTCTTTTAAGGTAATTTGGAACAAAAACCAGGGTCAGGGTTCCCTGTAGCTCTAGACCACTCCACAAACGATTAATAAAGTATTCACATGAGCTGACAATGATCTTTTTTCTTTTCTTTTTCTTTTTCATTTTTTTGGTCGTGCCTCGCAGCTCACGGGATCTTACTTCCCCAACCAGGAATCGAACCTGGGCCCCAGCAGTGAGAGCACCGAGTTCTAACCATTGCACCACCAGGGAATTCCCCTGATTTTTTTTTTTCTTTTAATGCCACAGGAAGACAGAGCAGTGAGAACTGAGAAGGCAGAGTGGGTAAATCGGTAGCAAAAATGTGGCAGTAGAAAATTCATTACGGGAGTTCATGATTCTCAAACAAAAAGACATAAGCACATCACGCAATTGATTTTCCAGGTTACGCAGTAGGTCAAGGCTTTCTCTGTTGAATTTACCAGCATTAACTAGCTCCTGCAGGTGCGCAGACAGAAACGTCCCTTCAACTCAGTCAAGTATTTTAAGTCATGAATTTGTTTTAACATCTTTATTGGACTATAATTGCTTTACAATGGTGTGTTAGTTTCTGCTTTATAACAAAGTGAATCAGCTATACGTATATATACGTATATCCCCATATCTCCTCCTTCTTGTGTCTCCCTCCCACCCTCCATATCCCACCCTTCTAGGCGGTCACAAAGCACCGAGCTGATGTCCCTGTGCTATGCGGCTGCTTCCCACTAGCTATCTACCTTACGTTTGGTAGTGTATATATGTCCATGCCGCTCTCTCACTTCATCCCAGCTCACCCTTCCCCCTCCCCGTATCCTCAAGTCCATTCTCTAGTAGGTCTGTGTCTTTATTCCCGTCTTACCCCTAGGTTCTTCATGACCTTTTTTTCTTTCTTTAGATTCTATATATATACGTTAGCATACGGTATTTGTTTTTCTCTTTCTGACTTACTTCGCTCTGTATGACAGACTCTAGGTCCATGCACCTCACTACAAATAACTCAATTTCGTTTCTTTTTATAAGTCATGAATTTTTTAGAGGCACTTGTTCTATTTATTCTCCTCCCTCCACAGTGAAAATAAAACACTCCAGCTCCAGGCCCAGGTGGCGTCATCCTGCTCAACTGGCAGGTCGGTGCTAAGAACAGAGGACGTCAGAGCTCTGAGTGATCAGAGGGTCCCCTTTAGCTGAGAAAACTGAGGCCTAGAGGGGCCATGTTAACAGCTAGGTGGGAGCTAAAATGGCCCCAGAACTCACATCGCTCAGTGTTCAGACTGGCAAAACATGAAAATGTTCTTAAGAAAGTCAATGGGCGAACGTTTTCTGATTTCTGGGAGAGCAGAATGCCTTCCATGGTCTTCACACGTGCAGGGCACACAGGCCTGGGTGCACGTGCGTGTGCATTTCCCTGCGTGTAGATCTGTTGGCTTGGACACAGAAGCAAACACCATCCTTCAAAGGATATATGGACTAGATTTCCTTTCTTACCGTTATTACCGGGAAGGAAATAGATCTGAATGTTCTGGAGTGAAGACAGCAGGAAGGCAAGTTTTGCTTCCTGCTAAAGGATTTCATAACTGATTCTGCCCTTTGTTTGGCAACTCTGGCCAGCCCCAAGCGAAGGAGCACGTCAGCTGGCTCAACTGTCCTCCCTGGCAGGAATTAGGATTTGCCACTTGGCCTCTCAAGCCAGTTTGCCTTCAGAGCTCTGGGCCCAGACATGTGACTTGTTGCAAATAACCAGAGGAGCAGACTCCTCATGGCTGGGTACCGTTCAGGGGGCTTTGTGAGAGGAACATGGTAAGGTTCTGGAAGCAATTTTCAGCTTGATTTTGAGTCTTGGGAAGCCCTCCTCCAGGCATCTAGCTAAGTTCTCTGGAGGTGTCTCTGTGTGAGGCCGGACAGGGGACGCAAACGGACAGTTCCTGACCAGGGTACCCCTCATGGCTCTAGAAACACATAGGGGCCTCCACTCTGCCCTTTTCTCTCCTGTCCCTGGTGGATTGGCAGCACGTTTGAAGAGTGCGTCTGGGGCTCTGCCCCTCTGCACCCTACAGAGTCCCCAGCACAGGAGATCACCGGGGGCTACCACAAAACCTGCTCTTGGCAGGGTCTCTCTCTCTTCCTCTCCTTGGCCTCCGGGCTGGTGGCCTACATGCATGGTCTCCCTCTTGGCTGGACCCATCTCATCTAGACTGCCGGCCTGTCGGGCGGTCACCCAGGCTTTGGTGTTCGGTTTCTCTCTAAGATGCTCTCTCAGTTCACTCCCTTGGCTTACCTCTTCATGCCATCTACCCCACCCTGAAAGTGGTGCCTCGGCTCCATGCCCAGACCTCACACGCGGATGGATGGATCTGGGCCCCCCTTTGTCTGGGAAGACAAATCTGACAAGGGACCTGGCTTCTTTCTGCCCCTCCCTCTACTCTTGCTCCACTTTCATACTATCACAGGAGCGAGCAGCTAGTAAGAGGGGAGGGACAGAGGGAAAGGAAGGTACACCTTGTCACCAAACGACGAAAGGACAAGGGATTCCTGAGTGCCAACCATATACCAAGCATGCTGCTAAGGACTGAATATTTGTCCACTGAATGGACACAAAATTCTTATGTTGAAACCTAACCCCCAATGTGGTGGTGTTTGGAGATGGGGCCTTTGGGAAGAGATTAGGTCATGAGGGTGGAGCTCTCATGAATGAGATTACTGCCCTTATAAAGTAGACCCCAGAGAGTTCCCTCACCGCGAGGACACAGCAAGAAGACAGCTATCGATGAACCAGGAAGTGAGCCCTCACTAGACGCCAAATCTTGGACTTCCTAGCCTCCAAAAGTGTGAGAAATTTCTGTGGTTTATAAGGCATCTGGTCTATGGTATTGTTATACCGGCCTGAACTAAGACACACACTGCTAGACCCTATGAAGGAGGAGCTTGGGACGCACGCAGGTCTGCCTTCAAAGAGATTACGGTTCACATGGCATGATGAGAGAGAATCACTTCAGGCAAGAGTATATTGAATGAGGTGCTCAGTTGGGAGAGTAAAGGCTGTAAGTACCAACAGAGAAGGGAGAAGGAGTGCCATCCAGGCCATGTCAGGGAAACTCAGCTGGGGCTCTGTCATTAGGCCATACTTGGGCAATATCAACACCTAGACAATCCCCAACTCTGCAGGTGAAATTACCCAGAAAATTAAATGTACAGACAAATAATGTCAAAGGTGAGTTTTATTCATAATGTTGCTTATTATAAGCACAAATTTGTTCCTTTTTAGAATACTAAAAACAGGAAAATAATTCATTGGGCATCTTCAAAAATGAAAAGAAGAGTGGTTCTCAAAAGGCTGAAGGACGTGACTAGGAATAAAGAAAATTTTGGCCGAGGACAGTGCTATAACTGGGTTGTCAGATGATGGGGACTAAGGTAAGGGGCCTCCTTAGAACTTAGTAAAGAGAATGTGGTCTGAGTTAAACCAGCAAAATTCACCTACAGTGGATTAGCCATTACGGGAATCAAGCACGCGACATCCTTTCCTAGGCAAAGAGGTAACTTACCTCAACGTAATAAAGGCCATATGTGACAAACCCAGAGCCAACATCATTCTCAATGGTGAAAAACTGAAACCATTTCCACTGAGATCAGGAACAAGACCAGGTTGCCCACTCTCACCCCTATTATTCAACATAGTTTTGGATGTCTTAGCCACAGCAATCAGAGAAGAAAAAGAAATGAAAGGAATCCAAATCGGAAAACAGGTAAAACTGTCACTGTTTGCAGATGACATGATACTATACATAGAGAATCCTAAAGATGCTACCAGAAAACTACTAGAGCTAATCAAGGAATTTGGTAATGTAGCAAGACACAAAATCAATGCACAGCAATCTCTTGCATTCCTATACATTAATGATGAAAAATCTGAAAGAGAAATTAAGGAAATACTCCCATTTACCACTGCAACAAAAAGAATAAAATACCTAGGAGTACCTACCTAAGGAGACAAAAGACCTGTATGCAGAAAACTATAAGACACAGATGAAAGAAATTAAAGATGATACAAACAGATGGAGAGATATACCATGTTCTTGGATTGGAAGAATCAACACTGTGAAAATGACTTTACTACCCAAAGCAATCTACAGATTCAGTGCAATCCCTATCAAACTACCAATAACATTTTCCACAGAACTAGAACAAAAAATATCACAATTTGTATGGAAACACAAAAGACCCCGAATAGCCAAAGCAATCTGGAGGAAGAAAAAAGGAGCTGGAGGAATCAGGCCCCCAGATTTCAGACTATACTGCAAAGCTTCAGTAATCAAGACAGTATGGTACTGGCACAAAAACAGAAATATAGATCAGTGGAATAGGATAGAAAGCCAGGAGATAAACCCACACACATATGGTCACCTTATCTTTGATAAAGGAGGCAAGAATATACAATGGAGAAAAGACAGCCTCTTCAATAACTGGTACTTGGAAAACTGGACAGCTACATGTAAAAGAATGAAATTAGAACACTCCCTAACACCATACACAAAAACAAACTCAAAGTGGATTAAAGACCTAAATGTAAGGCCAGGCACTGTAAAACTCTTAGAGGAAAACATGGGCAGAACACTCTATGACATATGTCACAGCAAGATCCTTTTTGACCCACCTCCTAGAGAAATGGAAATAAAAATAAACAAATGGGACCTAATGAAACGTAAAAGCTTTTGCATAGCGAAGGAAACCCTAAATAAGACGAAAAGACAACCCTCAGAATGGGAGGAAATATTTGCAAACGAAGCAAATGACAAAGGATTAATCTCCAAAATTTACAAGCAGCTCATGCAGCTCAATATCAAAAAAACAAACAACCCAATCCAAAAATGGGCGGAAGACCTAAACAGACATTTCTCCAAAGAAGATATACAGATTGCCAACAAACACATGAAAGGATGCTCAACATCACTAATCATTAGAGAAATGCAAATCAAAACTACAATGAGGTCTCACCTCACACCGGTCAGAATGGCCATCATCAAAAAATCTACAAACAATAAATGCTGGAGAGGGTGTGGAGAAAAGGGAGCCCTCTTGCACTGTTGGTGGGAATGTAAATTGATACAGCCACTATGGAGAACACTATGGAGGTTCCTTAAAAAACTAAAAATAGAACTACCATACAACGCAGCAATCCCACTACTGGGCATATACCCTGAGAAAACCATAATTCAAAAAGAGTCATGTACCACAATGCAGCTCTATTTACAATAGCCAGGACGTGGAAGCAACCTAAGTGTCCATCGACAGATGAATGGATAAAGAAGATGTGGCACACATATACAATGGAATATTACTCAGCCATAAAAAGAGATGGAATTGAGTTATTTGTAGTGAGGTGGATGGACCTAGAGTCTGTCATACAGAGTGAAGTAAGTCAGAAAGAGAAAAACAAATACAGTATTCTAACACATATATATGTAATGTAAAAAAAAAAAGGTTCTGAAGAGCCTAGGGGCAGGACAGGAATAAAGACTCACATATAGAGAATGGACTTGAGGACACGGGGAGGGGGAAGGGTAAGCTGGGACGAAGTGAGAGAGTGGCATGGACATATATACACTACCAAATGTAAAACAGAGAGCTAGTGGGAAGCAGCCGCATAGCACAGGGAGATCAGCTCGGTGCTTTGTGACCACCTAGAGGGGTGGGATAGGGAGGGAGGGAGGGAGACGCAAGAGGGAGGAGATATGGGGATATATGTATAATATAGCTGATTCACTTTGTGATACAGCAGAAACTAACATACCATTGTAAAGCAATTACACTCCAATAAAGATGTTAAAAAAAGCAAACATGTATTAAAAAAATAAAATAAACCATGATAAATGTCAAAAAAAAAAAGATACATCCTTTCCTATAAAAGTTTGGAACGTACAAAACTCCCGCCGAACGATCTTAAGGTTGGCACTCAACTGTAATGGAGAATGTGGGAAATCTATTTGATTGAACCGTGATATGTCTGGAGATGGACAATGGATGGCAAGGGGCTGATCAGCCATGAAAAGAGAGAAAAATGGAGAGTTGCCGAGGTCACAGGTGCGGGGCTCTTGCCAGCATCCTCTGCGCTTAGTGAACTCAAGATACAGTTCCCTTGGCTCACTCTTCCCCCTGCTGCCTGACGGGGCCTCAAGTTGGACATGCAAGACCCTTCGTGAAAATAACTAGCTCCTCTTCTTTTCATTCCTTGCTCTCCCGGAAATCACCAAGTAAATGTGGTTTCCTATAGAATCTGGCTTTTAAGGAATCAGGCTGAGAGGGAGCAAATGCCCAGGGCAGGCAGACCTATGTGCTTCCGATGGGCTGACATTTCAGTTCCTGTTGCGATTAGTAAGCTGCCAGTCTGCTCCCCGGGTAAGTCTCTGTGAGTTTGCAAATGTGAGCCTGCATCACAGTTACAGGCATCCTTAGAAGTCTTTGAGGGCAGGGTTCTGTATCCCTGAGGCCGAGAGGCAGACCCTCCACTGTAGAGCATTCACTGGGGAAACGCCTCTGGGAATCTCAGCAATGCCCTGGTTTTCAACATGGCACAAGCTCACAAGAGCCCCTCAAATCAGTGCATGCAAGAACAGTACCATTTTCTGGTGATTTGAACACTTCCTTTTAAAAGAACTGGATCCTGAGACTTTCTTAAAACACTATCTTTCAGAAACATCATCTTTCAGGATACCTGTTCCATTTTTTTTTTTTTTTTAATGACAGGAAGATGTTTCTGCAGTTCAGAGAGTCCAACTTCCCTGCTTTCCTTCAGTCCTGCCAACAGAGCACGCAGGTCGCTTCATCAGAGCTCTCAGAGTATTTAATCTTTCCATTCTCATATTCAATTTTACTGTCGAGGCTCAAAATAAGCAGGCAGCCACTGAATCTAGGTTCTCACGTAAATAGCTTATATAATCGCTCTAAAATCTGCACCAAGAGATCGACTGGTGCTCTCTGGGAATACCTTGGGGAAAAGCCCCAAAGTCTTTACTACCCCGGTGAGAGAGAATGTGCTGAGCACCCTCTGAAAGAAAGACCTCGAGGAGTTCCAAAAGGCCCCGTAGTAACCACCTGAATCTGCGCCGGAGCAGAGAATACACCTGCTTCGTCAGAATGCTTCGGTGATGCCTACTGATTCAAGAGGTCTGCCGTTGAATAATGCTGTTTGCTCCTGTCTACCCTAATCATCACACATCGTCCTCTTTTCTGGATGAATGACTGCAACCCCAGCTACTGGCAAGACAAGATGACATCTGCTGACACTGATGGCAGAATAATGTTTCAGACTCTGTCATTCACATAGTGCATTTGTGTTAATGATTCTAATCATCTTTACACAGTCAACTCAGCACACAACAGCCCTGTCTCCAGTCATGGTGTCACGAACTCACCAACACTCCAGGTGCAGTTCTAAAGGCTGGTGTAACAACCAATGCAAAGCTGGTTGGCGGGTTTTATAGGCCAGAGGGGACGAAAAGGATATAATACTTTGAATCTGCTAAAAGCTAAACGTCACATTATACAATTGCTTCTCAGCTGTAGGTATTACTTTGTCTGACAGGTATAACTACTGTTTCCCTAAAACTGAGTTTTCTGCTTCTTAGGAACAAGGTTAAAAGACCTATCAAAGAGATGGTGGTTGCTTGTCTGGGGTGGGAAAGATGCCCACGGGCCCCAAAGAGCATGCATGCCTCTGAGCAAACCAAGACGAGTCCGCTCATCACTGACAACGTCACTCTCTTAGCAGGAGTCCTCCTGTAATACCTTATGTAACAGAGCAGAGCTTCTAGAAAAGTATGCCATGGAGTCTCTCTCACTTGAGTGAATTTATTGCCCCCCTGAAATATGGCTGGGGACTAGAAGGCAGGGTGCTACAACGTAGGCAACTACAGGCTTTGCCCATTTGTGAAAAGAATTATCCAGATTTACCTCAGCCTTCAAAATCATACTACTTCCATCAGGACCAAGGAGGCGGCAAATGTCTGGCAGGAGGGCGAGCTTGTTAAGATGCCTTGGCTGAAGGGAGAGGCATCACCATGAAGGTCTTGGTATCCAAATGCTTTGGATGTGAACACCTTTTACCAGGCTCGCAAAGATGAGGGAGAAGGGTGAAGCGGGTAGTCTGGGTGGCCCCCTGCTGCCCAACACTAAGCCCACAAGGACAGCGACCATGTGTGTCCTCTTCACTTCCCATCAACCAGCACAGCAGCCAGCCCAAAGAAGGGACCCAACAGATACAAAGTGAATGAATGAATAAACATAAAACATCACTGTCAGGCAGCAGATCTTCCCCCTCCCAAATATGCAAAATGACATGAAGGTTATGCCATCCTGGACTTGCTTGTCTCTGCAAATATATATTATAAGGCACTAGATTTCTTTTTAAAGGCTATTCATCAAAGTTCTTAGATGCATCTGGATCCCCAGGGAAGCTCACCAAGGTAACTCCGTGCTGATCTGATGAACTACAGTCAGATTTCTATCATTACTGAATGTTTTAGCTGGAGCCTTCCAGCTAAAACTTGTGCTAATAGTCATTATTACAAAGACCAGAATAGTTAACACGTATGGGGCGTTTGCAAAGGACCAGGCGCTGTGCTAAGGAATTCATATGCATCATCTCAGTCAATCTTCTCAACAGTTTAACAAGGTGGGTATGATTATTCTTGCAATTTTACAGATGAGGACACAGTCGTTACTCAGTATTTGTGGGCGATTGCTTCCAGTACCCCCCGCAGACAGCAAATTCCGCAGAAGTTCAAGTCCCTCATATAAAATGGGCAAGTATTTGCATATAACCTATGCACATCCTCCCCTATACTTCAAGTCATCTCTAGATTACTTATAATATCTAATACAAGGTCAATGCTATATAAATGGTTGCAAATACAACGTAAATGCTATGTTAATAGTTGTCATTGCACAGCAAATTCAAGAAATTCAAGTTTTACTTTCAGGAACTTCCTGAAATATATTTTTTAGTATTTTTGACTCAAGGTTGATTGAATCCACAGATGCAGAACCCGCAGATACCGAGGGCTGAGTGTACCGAGGAAACATTCAATGAGTTGACCTTGAACAGAACAGCTAAGTGACAGGGCCAGGATTCAAGTCCAAGTCTATTCAATGCCGCAGGCTAGAGTCACAACCACCGCACTCCATAAATGTTTGCCAAACCTCATTCCTGTGTCTTACTGTTTTAAACATTTACTATATAGTCATTACTAAGTGCTAGCGTCTGTTTTTCTCGAGGATGAATTCTGTCAGCTGATAACCCACCACGGCAATCATTATCAACAAAAATGGGTCAAATGATTTTGCTTGGTGGAAAATGTCTTTACTGAATGGTGAGCCCTTCTCTGTTCTGTGGATTTATTCTCCTCCGAAAATATGGCTGGAAACCAGAAGGTGGGGTTGTCATCACTTAGACAGATACCTGTATCTACACTAGAGCTTCCCAAACTGTAATGTGTAAACAGATCACCTGAGGATCTTGATAAAATGCAGGTTCTGAGGCACCAGGTCTAGGGTGGGGTCAGAGCATTTCTAACAAGCTTCAGGTGATGCTGATAAAGTGTGGTCCACGGACCAGCAGTAAGTCTCAGTGATCTAGAAAACACTGGGAAGCAGAATATAGATTCTCTGAACCTCAAACTTAATTCCTAGAGAGAATAACAGATGTGGAACAGAGCATCCTTCAGCTAAACAATACAAGAAAGAAAGCTATCAAAAAGCCTAAAAGGTGTGGCCCTTGGCTTCAAACCAACCTACAGGCCATAATCTTGGTGGGAACCTACACCATCTGGCTCCTTGAACATTCATATGCATTCATCTAAGCAGTGCATACACCATCAATGCTGTTTAGTATCCTTGGCAACCAATCCACCAGTACTGTAGTTACCTTTCCCGAACCTCAGCTCCATGGGAATGGTGATGGGTCAAGGTTCATGGTCCAGTAATAGAGCCCCCATGGGCAGGAACAGAATGCAGGCTGGGAAAGGTGGGCAGAAGTCACATGAAAGCCTGACCAAAGAGCCCTGAGGTGTAGAACTGGCTGGAAAAGACCAAACTGCTGCCCCCTTAGAATGTAAAAACTGCTGCCCCCTTAGAATGTAAAAAGTTAGAATGCTTCTAACTTTTCAACATTTTTTGTTACATCGTCATCAGAGAAACAACACGCCTGGAGTGAGGCGAACAAAGATGGACTGGCTCATTTAAACCACAGCATTGTAAAATGGGTTCCCACAAAGAAAGAAAGCACAGATCAGAGGTGTGTATACATACACACACACACACACACACACACACACACACACACGGGCATGCATGTGTATTCATGTGTATTCATGTCCACATACACACACACACACACACACACACACACACACACACCACACAGAGTTAGGAAGCTTAGTAGGCCTCACCCTGTATCCTCAGCTTAACAACGTGCTTTTCAGCCACTTCCACAATATTGGCCACTTTACCCCCAAGGACATGCTATGCAGGATGCAGGCCATCCACTTACTAATGGAGCACCTAATGGTTCTTGCTGTCTATTTGGGTGCTTAGACGTTCCAGGTACTGCACCAAGTGCTTTACCCACATTACCTTGTTTAGTCACACGACAACCCTTAGAATAAGGCGCACTGATGAGGAAACTGGGGCTTGTGGAAGTTAACGGACTTGTTCACACATATCAGGTATGGAGCAGCCGAGGGCTCAGAACCCGGGTCCATCAAACTAAAATGCTGGGGTTTCCCTGGGGGTGCAGTGGTTAAGAATCCACCTGCCAAGGCAGGGGACACGGATTCGAGCCCTGGTCCGGGAAGATCCCACATGCTGTGGAGCAACTAAGCCCGTGCGCCACAACTACTGAGCCTGCGCTCTAGAGCCCACGAGCCACAACTACTGAGCCCACATGCCTAGAGCCTGAGCTCCGCAACAAGAGAAGCCACCTCAGGGAGAAGCCCGCGCACCGCAACGAAGAGTAGCCCCCGCTCACCGCAACTAGAGAAAGCCCGCGTGCAGCAACAAAGACTCAATGCAGCCAAAAATAAATAAAATAAAATAAATTGATTAAGAAAAAAAAAACAAAGAAACTAAAATGCCAGGGCTCTTCAACAATAAACTTCCCCACCCCACATCCCCAGCCCCGTCATGGAAGCCACAATTCTGACAGCAGGCAGAGCACTGAGATCCAAGCCACAGAGACTTACATTCCCCTCCTTTTCAAAGTCCGGAGGAAGTAACTTCACGAAGTTGTCGGGGAACACTCCGCGTCTGCCATTCAGCTCTCCTTCCCACCAGCCTACGTCGATGCAGTCCTAGGAAACAGGAGAGCAGAGTGAGAAATGGGGTAAGCACCCTACAGGGAGCTCTGATACCCTTTCTAGAGAGATCGAGGAGCTTTCCTTGAGGCTGCTATCAACGGTTACTAAGACTAAACCAGCACAAACCCCAAAGTCGGATGGGAGAACAAAAGCTTAAGTGCGCTAGAGCTGTCCGCTGGGATTCAAAACCCAGTGTTGCCTGTAGATGCCTTAAGGTCAATAAGATCTTCTGTCTTTCCCTTAAGGATGGGAGGATATGTATTTTCTTCATTTTAATTTTCCTGAAATAAAATTATTTCATTAACTGAAAACGTGGGTTAGAAAACATCACACGCACAAATGTTCTCTCTGATTAGCCTGTCACAAAGCTTGTCGAAATTAAGGAGGGCTTTGCGACAGGCAGGCAAGCGCAAGAAAACTCAGTGTATGCAAGCTCATTAATGTACCCTCTCCTTTCCGTGCTGATGGGGCACAGCTGTCATCATGAAGAGCCCTTCCCCCCCACCTTACAGAACTTACTGTTTGCTCACTAAATGAATGAATCAATCTCTTCATTCTTCCAGATCAAAACTGCTTCCCTTTGAATAATCCCTATTCTGTTCACTCACTTGTCAAACGTTTATTGAGCACCTACTCCGTGCCAAGTGCTAGGGAGAGAGTGAGAGCTCAGCCTTTGCAAGCTTCCATGCTGAGCCTAATGGCCTCGTGGCTCTCCCAGGCATTCACCCTCATGCCACAGAACCACCTCTATTTTTCCCCATCCCCAACTGCTTGGAAGTTTGATTTGCTCTAGTCTGATAATATATCTCGCATTTGTCCTCTGGGTCCAACTCCACTTCTCCCACCCCAATCCAAGACCCATCTGTCCTGCTGTAAACCTCCTCACTTGGGCATTTCTTCCTTCCCAGTGTATGTACAGCACACACACCACTGTCAAGTACAGGTCCTTGAGTAAAAACCCAATTCTCAGACTGTGGTCAACAATTTCCAGCTAAAGCCTGAAATGAGCGAAGGCTTTCCAAAAAATGCTAGTAACACAGAGGACTTTGAAAATAAATGCTCAGGAAAGTGAGGAATTCCTGCTCAGGGCCCACGGAGACGCACTCATGGCCCTCCACAATACCAGTGGGGCTGGGGAAGGGGTGACGAGGCCTCAAGCGGCAGATGTGCAGCTGGCCTAGGCCCTGGGGATAAGCCTCTGGAGGCCCTGGCTTACGTGACTCACTATGTGCCCTGCTAGAGCATCCATTCCAGCAAAAAGAGAAACGCATCTGGATTGTTCACCATTATACCCCCAGCCCAATGCACAATATAATAAATATTTCTGGAATCAAAGAAGACTCTTTCTAACCCTGAGCTCTGTGATCTCCCACAGCCCAAGACTAGGATTACTGCAGGACAAGGTAGCCTCCATCTACCCCAGCCTGTGAGGATTCCATGGAAGTTAACACAGGGCCACCTCAGGTGAGAAGTAAATGCTCAGCATCATCTTCTACCCCAGTGGTATCTGTTATAAGGATAGACTGACCTGAGTCCTTAATCACACTATAAATTCTCGTCGCCACCAACACCAAAAGACAAAGACACCTGCAGCATCAAGTTCAGATCTACTCAGAAGAAACCAAGGTTCAGGAGACTTACAATATGAAAGAATGCTTATCTTTCCTGGAAAGTGCCAATGAGGAGCCCAGGCAAGTATTCTGTTCCTGCCCACGTCACGCCACGCCCTAAACAATCTAGCGGTAGTCCCTAAGAAGGGACTCATGAACATGGGTGGTGGTGGCAGAATCTGATGACTTCCGACGTTCCTCCACCCCTGAGAAACTGTTACGGCATCAACGATATCAGAAAAACTTATGAAGGAGGAGGGGGTGGAATTTCTTTACTCCTAATCCTTGGAAATGAAGTCTTTCAATCCAGAGCCTCTGTTTCTGAGGAAATTCCTGGCATAATTTTTTTTCCTCTTCTTTTTCTGGACAAGTCCCTCTCATCTTCAAAGCCCAACCTGAAACTCATCTTTAGGAAAGTGACTATAATGGAAGCTTTACCTTTTCTCTGACACTCAGAACTGTGTTAATTTGCATTTCACGATATCCCATTCAACAAACAACTATTATATGTAAAGTATATTTAAATTCATTCTGTAGGCACCAAACATTAAACATGCAAAAGAACACGATCCCTAATTCCAGGGAGCTTAGAGATTTGTCTGAAACACACACACGCACACTTGCACACACATAACATACAAGGTCCTTTTTTTAATAACAGGTATCAACCATGAGATCTAGTACCAAAGAGGAGAGAATCACTACCAGCTTTGCAAATAATCTTAAATCTTTTCATGTGTGAAGGTTTGTTTATGTGAGGAGTGGACTTTTCTCCACATTCATTTCAGATCATCTGATACAGAATTATGTCCATAAAAGGCACTCAAATATTGTTTAGTGCTATATTTCTTTTGAAGGCTTTCTTTCAAACTTTCTAAATGGTTCAAGGCTACGCTTCCCATTAGCCTTACGCAATCAGTAACCCAAGAACCACTGTAATGAAGCCTCCTGCTTCATATGTGAGAAAAACAGCAAAGAAAATTTTAATAAACAAAACAAAACAAAAAAAGCATATGCAGAATAACTTCAGAACTTACGCACGCCTACAGGGGAAAACAGTGCGTGTGACATTACATTTATTATACCTCCCATCAGTGGTGAGTAGCTCGAATGGTTCATCTATGTTCTGCTTTTTAAGGAAAACATGAACAGTGCTAATCATTGTGTAATTCAAGGTAAGAGAGGGAAAGCATGAAGATAGAACACAGTATGTCTAACTGTTCTGACCGGTATAAGAACAAATACAAAGCTCACGGATGAGATAAGTATGTTGAAGAAAGAAAACTGACAGCGTGACAGAATACTAAGAAAAGTGAAAGGGAGTCTGCTGCAGGACAGAAAATGGCCACAGGGTCAAGATGCCTGGAGTGGGACAGAGATTTAGAGAACTGAGACTTCTTTTCCCCTAGCAATAGAAGCTAATTTAAGGGAAGCAGGAAGAATTCTGACAGCAAAATGCGAAATGAAAATAAGTCATCTTCAACAAACCAGACAAAAGAACTAGGCTTTTGGCGGCAGAGATGAAGAGAGAATTATTGGTATGAGGGCTCTGCTTCGAGAAGTGTGAAAGAACAGCAAATGCAATTTATTTAATGAGGACCTAAAACATGCAGGATAGGAGAGGAATTCAGGAGGAAAAAGAAAATCATCATGTCCTTATGGGGCTCCCAAGCTCAGAGCCTAATGGGAGAGGCAGACACAATGAATCAACATGGCACCGAAACACCGGCAGGAGTCCTAGGCTGGATTAACAGCAAGTGGGACCAAGAGAAACCAGGCAGCCTGAAAGGAGAGAACGAGGGCAAGAATCAAGGTAATGAGAAAGGTCAAGGGGGGGATCACCAAGTGTGAAGGAAGGGAAGAGGGAGAGTGGGAAGCTGGGGTCATAGAAGAGAACATTCAAGAACTGGCACTTAGAGTGAAGGCAATGTTTGGCTCCCAGGAGATTCCAACCAACCTCTACTGAAGAGTGATGTGAGGGGTGAGGCAAGATGGCAACCATGAGTGACGGTGGGCGGGGGGAGAATGGACAGTCAATGATTTGTGAGGCCAGAACATCATCAGGATGGAGTTAATGTCCCCAAGGAGGATGGCAGGAGGTGGGTGAAGGCAGGAGAATGAGGCAGTAGGTGACCACTAAGGAGAGACGCAGTGTTGGCAAAATACTGGAAGATTTTAGGGTGACCATATAACTTATTTCCAAACCTGGGACACTACTAATAATGATACCACAGGCACAACCCACGATGGTTATGCCAAGATCTACCCTAGTGGATTTTGAGATTCCAATAAGGATGAGGAAAGGGCAGCGTTTGCAGGTGAGGGGATGGCCTTTAAATGAGGCAGGAGTTTGCAGTGGGAAAGAGTTAAAGATCAGCATGTAGATGGAAGTTTCCAGAACAATGATGATTAGAAATAAGATCTATTCACATGTAAGCAGAGGAGAGTAGACCTCGGCCCTTATCAAGAGTCAAAGAGTACGGAAAGAATTATATTTCTGACATAGAATGTTCACTCTTCTATGATTAAGCCCTCAAAATGGTTTCTCTATGCCTCATCGCCAGGCAGATATTAGCGTAAAATATATTTTTCCTTGTAAAATACAAATAATGTTTTTCCTTTTAAGGAATGAATACACAGAGCCTTAGGTGTGCTGTACTCCAGCCTCAATGTTCTGCACTATCTTGGGTTAGCCAAGATATCTCAGAGAGAGGAGAAGGAGAGCGAACTTGGGCCATCTGATACTTAAGTGGTCCACTAGTGATAAAAACTCTGGGTCTCAGTTCCTTGATACACAGGAGATGTTTGAGGTGTAAAGAGTAACACAACTGCTGCTGGTTTGTCGCCATTACTGTGATTCTCGGGGCTGGTCCCAGAGACCCTGAGGGATAATGAGGCCAGGAAAGTGTCTTAATTAAGCACACATACATCTGTCATGCGACTCAGCACCATATTCCGGTGAAACCCCCTGGCAGCAGCTCACACACTTGGAGGGCTCAGGGGAGGGATGTGAAGCCCCCAGGGTGTGTCTGAGGAGGGAAGCCCGACCCAGACCACAGTGTCAGGCCTTAGTCTGCTCCATCCTGCCACAGGGGCCCTGGGGAACGTGGTGGAAGCACTCCACCACTGCACACAGCTCTCGCACTGGGGGTCAGCTGAGAGCCGCTCCCTGTCATCCAACCTGGCGGCAGGGAGTCACCTGTGAGCTCTGCTGTGTCTGCTCGTCTAGGCACTTTAAATCTTTAGAAAAGACAAACTTGCCACTTGCCTTGTAAATTGCAAACCCAGCTGCAACCTCATTTGGGGCTCCATTTCGTCAAGAGTGCAAAGCAACATCTTAGACCAGTGCTTCTCAAAGCTGGCTGCACATTTAGAATCACTTCTGGCTTTTTTTTTTTTTTTTTAACTGAAATCAAGATGCTCCCTTTTTAAGGTGGGGTAAATCATGTAAATTAAAGAGAAATTTAGGAAAAATTTTTAAGGAATAATAATTTCAGGTAGGCAACTGTAAGGAAGGTAACAATCATGCGTGCCAAGGCTACGTGATTCCTCCACAGGCCCCAAGGTGAGAAAGTGACGCCCTCGTTTTCCAGAAATTCTTTGCCAGTACATATTGCATAGCTATAGGTACTGTTTGTTGTTACACTGAGTCCTGGGCAGAAGTTTTGTCCCAGAAATTCATTATGCTGCAAAGCCGCAAAGCCATATCGAGGAATGCTAAAGTACTGAAGCCACGAGAGCCAAGGCACAATGGTTCTGAGATTTACCAACAGCCCTGAAAATATCATCATAAACACAAAAGAGATGGTCATGAGAAGCATTGCTATGGATACCACGCTCTGACTTGCTGCTATGGCCAGCGCCATTGAACGGGCTGAATAAGCCACCATCATCACAGTAAACATCATGATGAAGAAGGCCTCCACCTGTGGTTTCAATACTAACAGGGAGTATGTTATACTAGTAAATATAATACTTGGTAACATCCTCATGGGGAGTAAATCAGATAACAGTTTTCCAAAGAAGTAAGATGACACTCTGTAGTATCCACTGATATATTCATGTATGAAGAGCTTCTTCTCGACCACCAGGAGCTCCACGGCCGACACACTGCTGAAACACTGGTTGGTGGTCAGGAAGAAGCGCACCCCGGCTCTGTTCTGCATTCCTGTAGGATCATTTTTTAGATCGTAGAAAATGGCACCTATAACCAGTCCCAGGATGACTGTTACAATTATCTGAACTATAGAAGCCTGGAGATCACCCAGTAAGTTTTTGAATGAACGCCTGGAAATCCATCTGAGCTGATGACAGAAGGAGGTGGCATAGGTGATCTCCTTGTAGACTGAAATATCCTTCTTCTGACCCCCTGAGAGTTGATCTAACTCAACTTTTGTCTCCTTGAAGAAGGAGGAGTTGGCATAAAACTCAGTTAATTTTCCTATGAGCGGAGTATCTTTCTTGGAAGGCTCTTCAGTCTCCCTGGCTTCACCATCTGTGTCTTCTCTGTTTAACACCACAGCACAGGAGTCTCCATTAATGACGTCCAGGAAGAAGTCTGCAGGGGGATTATAGAGCTCACAGTGGTAACCAGTGGATGGAAAGTAACCCAAGGCCTCCTGAGCAGGCCCGTGGAACATTAATCTTTCTGAGGCCAACAAGGTAAGGCTGTCAAAGAACTTGAAGATGGAATAACGAGGCTGATGAATGGAGAAGATGATTGTCCGTCCTTATTTAGATATTCTCTTCAGAAGCAAAAGGACAGCATTTGCTGTGCTTGAATCTAAGCCAGTTGTGGGCTCATCCAGGAACAAGATGGATGAATCACTAATAAGCTCCATTGCAATACTAGTCCTGTTTCTTTCTCCTGCAGACACACCACGGGAGATCAGGTGAAAATGACAATTCGGATTCACTAGGTCTGGGGCTGGTCAGAGATTCAGCAGTTCTAACAGGTTCCCAGGTGATGTCAATGCTACTGGACCACACTTTGAGTAGAAAGGTTCTCAAAAATGGTAAGCTCCTTGAAAACAAAGGATCTTTTATTTATATCTCTGTATCCACCAAATACCTAGCACAGTGCCTGGAAAATACTGATTATGAATACACGTTGGCTGAATGGATGAATCGATGGATGGCCCAATCTGCCCCCACAATACTAACCTACTTCCCACAATTTCCAAACATCCGAAGTGACGTCAAGTTGAACGAGGAAGAGGCAGGTCTAGATTATCTATATAAGAAAGCTTCATCTATTCAATCAGGCTTACCGGTTGGTCTGTACCGAATATTTGTTCATAATTGTGGTAACAACTTAAAAAGTACCTTGAAAAGGTACGTCACATTTTCTAAGACATCATAAGTGCCCTGTTCGAGTTTGGACAGGAACGTATAGCTCAGAAATCGCCATAGCAAACCCCCAAATGATGGGTTCACCACCTGGTCCTCTTGAAAAAGAAAAGCACTCTGCTTGGTCACTTCCCCTGGTGGTCAGCTGTCCCCACACTCCCTAGTACCGATTTCCCAGAAATCATCCAGCATGGCTGTTTTCGCGACCTTCTCTGATGACTGAAAATATCACTAGAGGAGAAAGTGAGTGTTATTTGACCTCGGTATGGCTGTCAAGTGAGCCTCTGAGTGCCCCGAGGCGGGTCTCACACCCTCAACATCCCACGAACAGTACGAAAAGTGCTGTTTAATATTTACTAATAAACACCTTCTGCATGGAGCTTCAGGGGGACTGTTGAGAGGAAGCTCCATGGAAGCCGAAGCCCATGAGCACTCAGTTCTACCGCTGCTTGTTAACACCTCCCGAAGAGATGCAATCATTCTGCATGGCTGGGATTTCTGCTCAGAATTTCCAGCATCCCATAAGGCAGTTACTCTAGCAGGCTCGTCAACATCACAGTTTATGAGGTAACAGGAGAAAAAGAGAACCACGGTCTATCTCAGCGTCAGAACAAATGCCTGGCAGACCACGGTTAATGAGGGTAAGCCGAGGAGACCGTCCCAGGGACAAGCCCACTCAAGAAGAGGTCACATTCCAAATATCAACATCTGGGATAGGTGAGGTTTAGGCAGTCATTCACTGTTTTGTGATACTGGGAAGTCATGACCTCAAAGAGATTGTCTACTTGTAAAAAAAATCCTGACTTTTTACTGGGCAACAACTTACAGGCTTTGCTATACTGACTGCTGACTTTTTCATTTTACATATTGTATAACTGGTAACAAAAAAATTGGATGAGTAACACACAAAAAGCCGTAATCAAGCTTCCTTTTAGTTATGTCAATATTGATTAAAGCATGTCGTGATGCCTGAACACTGTATTCAGAAATGACCACATGCCTTTTACAAGCTACCCATACCATACCTCACAGTTTCCTGCTTCTTCGTACATCTGGTAACGTGTGACTGCATGTTCTCAACAGCCGTGCACTGCACGCTACATTGTTGAAGGACTGAATTTTGTTGTTTTCCTTGCAAGAGTGTGGAGTTTCCTTACGGTGGGCATGTTACTTGCAGGTCAGCTTGACCTGTCAAGGCTTGGTTTTGCGCTTCATTTAGGGTGGGTCTAGGGTAGCGCTATTCCTATGGCCAACTTTTCTGAGTTGTCAACTGGATGCCAAGTGTGTTCAACAAAGTTTTTCCATTCTGCTTGGCCAGAACTCCAACATCTCCTATCACTGGTGACCTCTGGGATATCCACTCAGCTCACAGCCCACCCACACACCCTCCTCCCCCAACTTATTTTCGGCCGGGTCTTGTGGAGCCTTGCCTTACTGATGCACAGCCTAGTACTTGGCCAAAGACTCAAGGGACCCTTATAGATAGACTTTTGGAGCTCTTTCTTTGCACAGCTCGTGCTCCTCTGCAATTCTCTGCCCTGAAAATTCCATCCACCTCGGCAGCCGTGAGTTACAGTCCCCGTTGATTCAATCCAATGAGTCTTCTGCTCTCTGTTTAGGCTCCAGTGCCCTGTGCTGCAATGTAGAAAGTGCCCCCAGGCAAAAAGCCAGGGTTGACAGGGAACTCACTTTATGCTTCCCTTCTCTCAAGGATCACATCCCTGTGCTGTGCATTGTCCAATGCCTCATAACAGCTGGTTCATGTATTTTGGCCAATTTTAAAGTTGTCTATGGCAGGAGGTTAAATCTAATGCTCTTTACTCCATCATGGCCGCAACCAGAAGTTATATTCTCACCTTAAAAGACTGTTTCTTTAATTAGAGTGAATTTATTTTATTCTCGATAGAATAGAACTTTAAGCTCTATCTTTAAAAGTCTGAGCTATTTCAAGGTCTAATTCCCAAAAGAGGTCCTAGAGAAAGAATTTCTGAAATGAAGACACATACAAGGGATTTTAATTATCCTGGAGTTTCCTTTGCTAGTCATATACACTCTTCTCTAACAAGGAAGGCGGAATGTTCCCTAAGGAAAGTAGAGTTACTGTTAAACATCTTTATATGGAAAAGTTAAATACAATGCAGTAAGGTAGTGCCACCCAACCTTTTCCAGATAATGGCACCCCTATAAAATGATAATATTTTGATGACATGCTGCTGGAGGCCTGATGTTGTTGGACATCATCAACTGGGAGGCGGTGGGGGTTCTTCCACCCACCTAAGGCCCTTCCCACCCACCCAGGAGAGCTGAGGGGATCACTGTCCTATGCTCCTAGAACCCACTCAGAGCACAGGGGTTAGGAAATGCTACAGAAGTAACGTTTGAGTCCAGATGTCACTAAGAAATGAGAAAAAAGTTGAAACCCAATCTCAGTCCCCCGAAAGAGAACAGAGCTTTCACAGGCATCTTGAGAGGCAGGCAGACAGGAATCAGGGAGGCCTGAGGGGACTTTAATAGGAGACAACCCAGAGCGGAAGCCCCAAAGGCCTCCGGGCTCATAGACTGTTTCCCTCTTAGAAAAAGATGTTTCTATCTGGAGCCTCTTCAGAGAACAGCACCCAACAGATGCTGCCATATTGGCCCAACTCCAGGGTCATCATTCACACTGGGCATGTCCTGGAGTTGTGGGACATGGCCGTACGGTTTGTCACAATGTGTATATAAGAACTGCTTACTGATTTCGTTATTTCATTTGCAGCTTATACAGTCCTAAGTCTTAGGAAATGTTTATGCTTTTAGCCTTTTTTTTTTCTAATAGTAGAATGAAAGCCTTTCTACCCCCTTAAATTCTACTTCAAAAATCAGTAATCATGTGAAAAGGAGATGTTTGCAGGGAGGGCCTTTCCTGGGTACTTATAATCTGGCTTTAAGAATGACCAGAGACATTAGGGCAGGTGGACAAGTCATACACCAAATGCAAATCATCAAGGTGGCACTTCTGCACTTTTTTGTCCATTTAAATATAATCAAGCACATGAAATTATGTAACAATATGTTTTCATAGAAACTTCTCATTTTCTACTTGTTACGTCATTTACACTGCAAGGACCACTTAATGCTAAATATTAGAAGCTGTTTCTAATGGCGCCTTCAGCTCATCCAAAGCTTATGGCTAATGGCATAATTTACCTCTCAAGGCTGTCCATCCTACAGCTGAGATTTCATTTTCATTTATGTTTAGGGAAATATATTGATTCTGCATCCAAATACATGCCTTTCTTCCATTAAAAGGATAGTAGATATAATACAAAATCATTTTGCTTCATTACAAACACAGTAGCATTGATAAAGCATCTTTCATTATGTTTTAAGAGCTGTTCTTAGCTCCTGCACCACCTCTAAGAGATACAAAGAAGGCTGTTAGGGTGAGGGCGGAGGAATCTTCATTTCCCAAATAAGCATCAGGAAGGAATAAAAAGTGAAGGGCATAGCCATGATCATTATGAAGGTCAAGAACATCCAAGCCAGCTGCAGCAGCTATTGGTGAATTCTTGCCTTCCATCTCCCTTTCTTACGAGACAAATCTACATTTCTTTTAAGTCTTTCTTTTAGGAAAGCTTATTCCTTGGCATGAAAATTTGTTTGGAGTCTTTTTCTCTATACACAGCAAATTTAGCTTCTAGGCCTGTGCAGTGAGTGAAAAAATATAATTCCCAGGTCAAATCTCAGTTCTCAGGCAGCTCATCTAAGTCCAGGCCTGACTAGTGGAATATGGCTGCACTTGTTCGCCACCCTGGGGAGAAACTGGCACAGGGGTACAGAGGTGGGGTGCAGGGGACGGCTCTGCTATGGGAGATTCATGGTCTTGTCTTACAAAGTATATTCCCAGGAAGACTCAGAAGAAAACCAAGGTCCTTGAAATTCATGCAATTACGTATCAAGCAATTATTTACTAAACACTGGGGCTCAGATGACCTTGTAAGAAAAAGAGACCAACCAACAAACAACATTCTCTCAATAGTATCTTTGCAGAGCAAAGTTTTTAATTTTGCCAGAGTCCACTGCAGCAGTTCTCTCTTTCATGGATTGTATAACAACTCTCTTCTCCTATGTTTTCATAATAACTTTTTTTTTTTTTTTTTTGCGGTACGTGGGCCTCTCACTGTTGTGGCCTCTCCCGTTGCGGAGCACCGGCTCCGGATGCGCAGGCTCAGTGGCCATGTGGGATCTTCCCGGACCGGGGCACGAACCCATGTCCCCTGTATCGGCAGGCAGACTCTCAACCACTGCGCCACCAGGGAAGCCCTGTTTTCATAAATAACTTTTTAATGTCTTATGTTCTCTATGCAGATCTGTGGTCCATTTTGAGTTAATTTTTGCATAATGTGTTAGATTAGGTTAGGGCTTTTTTTTTTTTTTGTCTAGGTATGTTCAATTGTACCAGCACCATTTCTTGAAAAGATTATCCTTTCTTTCTTAAATTTTCTTTGCACCTCTGTTGAAAATTAATTGCCTATATTTTCATGGGTCTGTTTCTAGACGTTCTATTTCAAGGGCTAGCAAACTACATCCCATGGGTTAAATCTGGCCTGCTACCTATTTTTGTACAGACCTCAAGCTAAGAACAGTTTTTACATTTTCAAATGGTTTTTAAAAATCAAAAGAATAGTATTTCAAAGAATATGAAAATTACAGGAAATTCAAATTTAAGTGTCCATAAATAAAGCTTTATTGGAACTCAGCCACACCCATTCATTTACACCTATGACTGCTTTTGTATAGTTGAGATAGATACTACATAGCCCCTAAAATATAAAATATTTTCTCTCTGACCCTTTCCAGAGAAAGTTTGTGAAGCCCTGGTCTAGGATATGAGGATCCTTATCCACGCCAAATCTCGGGGGTTCTCCGAATGCCGCTATAAAGAAAATACTGTAAGGACAGAAGCTTTAAATAGAACCTCTGAAAGCCCTGAGGAAGGCAGAAAAGGAATGCATTTAATAGCCAGCTACCCTTTCGAACTAGGACTAAAATATAAAAGCCTTAAGTAAAACTATTCTTAAAAGGATGAATTTTACTGCACCATGTAGTTAACTATAAAATGGGGAAATTTTAAGTCTAAAAGGTATTTACTTTTAATGATATTTTCTTAAATAGCTCTATGAGTCATAAACTGAGAAAAAACATTTGTAATGTGAAAGATGACAGGTTAATGTCATGAATATAAAGTATTTTTATAAAAATCAATTGGAAAATGACACATAACATTTTCAACTTGAGTAATCATTTAAAAAAATGCAAATGCCTATCAGATTAGCAGAGATTAGAAAGAATGATAATATCCGGGCATGACAAGGATAGGGAAACATTCTCATAGACTCCTGGGGGGAGACTAAATTGGCACAATCTTTCAGAACATCACTTAAATGCCTTTAAAAGGCACTGAGGCATCAATACATTTAGCAATTGATCATCAGGAAATAATAACAACTGCTAACATTTATACAGAACTTACTAGGAGCCAGGCATTCCAAGTGCTTTACCTCCTTTAACTCACTCAATCTTTACAACACCAGGAGGTAGGTACTGTTATCATCCCCATTTCACAGATGTGGAAACAAACTAAGGCACAGAGAGACTGAGCAGCCCGCCCAAGGTTACACAAGTAGCAGAAAGTGGCAGAAATAATTACGTTCATGAAGATCTACAAACAAGGTGATGACTACATGCAACATGGTGTAAAATAGGGAAAAACCAGAAACAAGCCAAATATAACAGAGGATCGTGGTACTCCATACATTGGGATGCTAAGGCACCATTTAACCGTGCTGCCAAAGATAGGCAAGATATATTGGGGGCAAAGGGGGTAAACAGAAGAGTGTATATGATATGACCTTATTTTTATTTTTAACTGTAACTGTGTGTGTGTGTCTCTGTGTGTGTATAAAGTCTGGGAGAACACAGCTCAAATATTGAGAGGTATGTGACGGTGACGCAGTCACAGGTGATTCTGACTTTCCTTCGTATTATCTGTTTTGTTCTCATTCTCTAAGTCTTACTTACTTAATTTTAAAGTATTACTTAAAAGTGCATCCCATGCCATCTCAGAAAAGTATATTTTAATAAAATGCAAATGTGAATGTAAGACCTTTGAGATACTTTAAGAAGATAGGGGCTACACAACTACTGAATATAATAAATTACTTTCATCCTAAGAAAAGTTAAAATAAATAATACAGGGGCATTTCAGGGAAACTACTGACCTTAATTTCAGGAGAGTTCAATATACCAAGAGAGAACTCCCAGTCAATGGGCATTTGTCTTTTCTTCTTCCGATCATAACTTATCACAGCAATAGCTGTAATTTTTAATTTCTAAAGCACTTTCAGCCACAACATCTCACTTAATCCTCACAACAGCCCTCTCAGAGTAATAGAAATAGAAAGAGTGGAGAGAGAAAACAGAAAGTGTTTCTCTAAATCCTTAAGACACCTGCAGAGTTTTCTGTGTGTTGCAGGAGAAAAACATCCCAGGATGCTGTAGCAAGGATTACTAATGTCCTGCCACTAAAGCACAGCACTTGGGAGAGAGATTACAATTAGGCTGAACGAACACAGGGTCCCTTTAGACAGTTTTATATAATTTGAGGAGGCATGTGAAGTTGAGAATCTGCGTCAACTGCGAACTCATCTGTCTATGAGAAATCTGCAATCATCAAAATTTCTGGGTGGCACTGTTTTGACTGTCTACTGGTAAACTAAAGCGAAGTGCTCTCCCACCGCCGAGTCCTACTTTCACCAACCTCATCTAATTTAAAAACTGTGTCTCTGTGATGGTAAACACGCTCAGGAGGAAGAGTTTGGGTTTTTTGTGTTTTTTAAAAAGATTTTTTGATGTGGACCATTTTTAAAGTCTTTACTGAATTTGTTACAATAGTGCTTCTGTTTTCTGTTTTGGTTTTTTGGCCCCGAAGGCATGTGGGATCTTAGCTCCCTGACCAGGGATGGAACCCACAACCCCTGCATTGGAAGGTGGAGTCTTAACCACTGGACCACCAGGGAAGTCCCAGGAGAAAGAGTTTTGATCAAATGTGTTTCTGGTGCCAGGAATCTTCCCATCGGTCCTGGTGTCCAGGTTACTTTAAAGAGGCAGACAAAACAGCAACAAACTGTATTCCTTGGGATTTCTAATGCTCTGAGGAGGAGATATATTGTGACTGCTGTCCCCAGTAGGGACATATGCAGTCTAACAAGACAGGCTATACTGCAAGAAATACATCCTATGACATAAATGACTCATCTGCTGAACGCTGACATTTTTCAAATGTGTGTAAACCCAGATGATCCCAGACCTACACTTAACTTCTTCATTCACTCAGAAAACATGTCCTTCTAATGGCTCTGTCAGTGTGTCATCACTTTCAGGGTGACACCTGCTAATTTACTCCTCATCCCTGAAACCACATTTAATCCTACACTTTAGCTCTGCTAAAAGCTTCAGCAGTTGAGAGAGAAAGGGTCAAGGCCAGCAATCTACATAGCTGATCGGCTCTCTTATACCAAGCTGAGAACCCTTCATGAGATTTCTAAAGCCACTTTCCTGTGGGGAGAGAAGCAAGGAAGTCTGGAAACATTTTTCTCATGAATAAATGTTTCAATTAATAAATTAATGGGAGGGAGGCAGGACGGGAAAATAAACATTAGGACAAACAAAAGAACATATCATCACAGAATGACTTAGGAAGGAGCTAGGGATGCCTTTTCTTTCTTTCTGTCCTTTCCCCCCTCCCCCTCCCCCGCCTCTCTCCCTCTCCCCACACCCCTCTTTCAATGGTGACAGCAAGCAGAAAACTAACCTGGGTCCGGAAGAACAGAGGAAAGCAAAGTAGCCTGTGGGCATGGGAAGAAAGAAGTGGGAGAGGAGGGCTTTAGGCCCAAAAAGAAGCAACGTTAGCCCTGAGCTGAGCTCGTCATGTCCTCTACACTACCAATCCATTTCTGTAGATGTGACAATGGAATCAGAAGGTCCTGCATGCTCCTGACCCTACGAGGTCAGAGACATGGACACAAAAATGTCGGAAACAGATGGATGGGGGAATGGCGTGGTAATACTGTTTTCCTAAGAAAATAATGATAATGTCATTAATTTAAAAAGAAAATTGCACAGGCACCTGCCCTAGATATACCCGGTAACAGAGCGTGAGTCAATAAGTAGACAAGAGTCACCTCGGGGAGTGACTGAGCCGCACCTACCGCAAACATCCACAGCCCCACAGGAAACAGAGCAATCCCGCCCTGCCAGCTCCCACGTTCAGGGTCAGGAGACCCTGCCCTGGCTCGGCCACTGATTACTGTGAGGCCCTTGGGAAAGTCACTTCTGCGCTCTGGGCCTCTTCCTCCTTTGCCATCTGGACAGAACACCATGGTCCCGCCTAGCTCCCAGGGCTGCTGTGAGCATGCGTGAAAAGGCGGGGTGCTGAGGGGTCCCAGACTCTTGCTGCCAGTGGCCCAGAAGGGCCCTGCGCTGGGAAGCTCTGGTCCTGCAGGAGCTATTACTATTTTTTGTTCATGATTCAGATATTTTTAAAGTTTATTTAATTTAATTTATTTATTTTTGGCTGCGTTGGGTCTTTGTTGTGGTGCGCGGGCTTCTCATTGCAGTAGCTTCTCTTGTTGCAGAGCACGGGCTCTAGGCGCGCGGGCTCAGTAGTTGTGGCTCGTGGGCTCAGTAGTTGTGGCTTGCGGGCTCTAGAGCACAGGCTCAGTAGTTGTGGCGCATGGGCTTAGTTGCTCCGCGGCATGTGGGATCTTCCGGCACCAGGGCTCGAACCCGTGTCCCCTCCACTGGCAGGCGGATTCTTAACCACTACGCCACCAGGGAAGCCCGGAGCTATTACTATTAAGTTAAATGCTCAACCACTGTCTGGGAAAGGAGGGAGGAAAACATGTTGAGGGAGAGCTGGAGGAAGTTGGTGAGTTAGAATCAGTCCTAACTCTGCCCTCACAGCAGCAGGTCTAGCTCAGACATTTGGGGTCCCTGGTTAGATACATCCCTAAGAAAAGGCGAAATTCCTAGTTGGTATTTTTTCGTAGTGGTGACCGTCTACCTTTAGCTACTCCACTGGGTTCCCTCTTTCTTGAGAGGCGCATATATCGGTTTTCTCCCCCGAACATCAATGCTGTCCCCTTCTCCTTCCTTCCGACTCCACCACACCGTGACTTCAGTCAATAACATTACCTTTCTCTGTGTTTACCTTGATGTTGTCAAATAGACTTTATAACCATGAAGAAAGGGGGTTTCTGTTTGCTTTGTAACCGGTCAAAGACACAGCCACTCAGGGGAGCCTTCTGATAAGAAATACCCGAAGATCTTTGTTTACAGAGTGGTCACGTGAGAAGCCCTTCCTCCTAGGTTACCGGGGGCTGGGAGGAAAGGGCCATTGCTCTGAGGCCAGGAGGCTGTTGGCCAAGGGCAGGGACATCGTCCCTCTGCACAGCTGGGCTCGCTCTGCCCCAAGCGGCAGTGGTCAGGGCAAGGCGCATGCTTCACAGTAGAGCCTCGCCTGACCCCTTCTCCAGGGAGCTTCTCAGGTTGGAAACGAGACCCAGAGGCTTCTGAACCCTTTCAGCCACGCTCTGAGCACAAATCAGGAAGGCAGGGATGGGGGTGGCAGGAACACAGACGAAGGAGCTATTTTTATTTTTTTAAGGAGCTATTTTTGAGTGACTGGAAATAAAAGCTAAACACAGGTGTGTTCTGCACCCGTGGACATGTTCCCAAATCCACAAGAATTCTATTTTATAAATAAACTAAAAAAGAAACCATTTGGGTTGCCACATTTCATCCTAGTTTCCAGGGACACACACAAATAGTTCGGGCCTTTGTGCATTATTTCAGGAACCGAGGAGGGCGTATAGGCACCCACTAAAGGTGTATGACTCATTTTCTAGAAAGCTATATGAAGTGACAATCTAGGGCTAAAAATGAGGGCAACGTCTGCCCTATGACTCCTGCCACAGCTCATAGAAGCAGGGCAAAGGGAAACCACCTTAAATGATTATAAAATGAAACCACCACCAGAATTTGGGGGTAAATCAAGAACGTCTACAGCAAAAGCCATCAAATTTAGAGAAGAGCTATTTCATCTCAACTCATAATACAATAAAGAGGCATATCAAAGTGCATATTAAACAAATTGTGGCGAAACTATTCACTCTGCAATAGGAAAAGCACACAGTCATCTAAATGAACTTCTGGGCGATACCTAAACTCAGAGCAAGAGTAAGACTTTTCTATAAAGCAGGGTTTGACAGACTCAGATTCCATCCTTCCCACCCTCAGCAGGCAAAATATTTATGGCATGTTTTCTTTCCAAATTCTTGCTGAAATCTCACCCATTGTGAATTCTTACCCACTGCAAATTCTTACCTATTTTAGGTATATATATTTTTTACCACTGTTACCTACTTGATATCACAGCATTCCAGCCCCAGCTATAAACTGGGCCCAGCCACAAGAGCCCCTGCATTCCCATTTCTGAGGTCAGAGAAAGAGCGGAGATGAACTGACAATTCCTAGGATTACAGGTACCAGTGATGGACCCCTCCCTGCGAGAGGCACTTATACACAGCATCTTAGTACATCCTCACGGCTGCCCTGTGAGGTCGGCTTTAGGGTCTGTGGCCAGACCACGTGGCCGGATATCTAGCCCAATCTTACAATGAAGGAGAGAAAGTTACCAAAGCCCTTCGCTGGAACAGAGAGGTTACACGAGCAGAGGCTGTTATGGGATGATAAAAGGCAGGGGCTAGGGCGACAGGGATGCAGCAGGTGGAAACTGGAGCTGGGGAAAGCAGCCCTCCATTGGTCAGCCCAGGGCTCTCCTGTGGAGCATGCTCTGTGGAAGGTGCTGGAGAAAGGAGGAGGGATGAGGCCCTGGAGGTGCAGACCAGGGCCTGGCTCTGCCAGGGACAGAAGTGGCAGGGAGGCAGGAAGGCAGGATCCTCGGGGGCTGGTGCTGCTGGGCTTGGGGGTGGGGGCAGGGTGAGACCAGGAGGAGCAGGTGCCAAGATGAGCCCCCCGGGCGCTCTGGCCTGAGCAGCACAAGGGACCAAGGGGACAGGGAGGGTGCCAAGCGCTCGCTTTGCAAGTGTAATTGTGATATCTGTAAGCTGCTTCACAGGTCCAGACTGCTTCTAAACACATTCAGCTGTGGAACTGGGGAAATCAGCTGCAACCCTCAGGACACTCCTGAAAGCAGCCTTCCACCTCCGCCCCGTTCCTTTCTCCCTACTGTGTAGATAGGACCGGGAGAGAGTCCCTCTCTGCCTAAATAAGCTCTTCAAGAAACTTCAATTCCTTTTATTGGCCTGGATGTCAGCCTGGCAGGGAGGAATGACATCATCAGAATGAACGTGTTCTCATCGTATATAATCAAATGACAAGGACTGGAATATAAGATGTTAAGGTAGAAATACATGTGTTCAGACAAGAGACCATCCGTGGTGGGCTTTTCTTTCCCCCAAACCTTAGTAAATGTTATTGTACATCCGGTTTTCAACTGAAAAGAGGGTGCTCCCCCAAACAAAAACAGGAAAATGAGCCCCCCCCATGACAAAGAGTGGCAGCTGTTTAATCCTCTGGTCACTATATCATCACGGGGAAAAGTGCTCTACCCCTTCCCCTGTGGTAGTAGAACCAAGTCTCTGTGCCAGTTATCAGAGTATTTTTATCATGCTTCACAGCCATTTCATGTATTTGGTTAAGGGTCTGATTTAAAATAGGAAATGCACCGTGCCTAGGAAAGCATCCCGGAGGAGGCCCGCCCGCAGGACAAGGGGAAGGGTGGCAAAGAAAGAACCACTTTGCATCCTCAGCTGAAAAGCACGAGAAGGGCAGCGTTTCCCCTCCTCTGATTTCCTCCGGCCACATTCAACACCTACAGAGATGTACTGAAATAAGTTCATGGGAGAATATTTTACAGGTGAGAAGATGGATGAGTTCTGGGGCCATCAGCAAAGCAGGGAATAGTGTACTAGTCCAGAAAGTCACCCTAGCATTGTCCAGCACACCACTTTCGATGGAGAGGGTGAGAGCGCCAAGCTTTCTCCCTAAAATAATCTGACCTTTGGCAATCTCCTTAACCTCTGGGGTCACGCATTCCCTGGCATCTATGGCTCAGGCTCTGAAAACACACAACCTCCATAGCCATTTCTTAAAGGTAATTGTCCTTGATTATAAGGTCATAAAGGGAAATCCTACCAATCACTTATGGACACACTCGGGGCCGGGGAATGGGGGATGGGCAACACCATGGTCCCTTGCCTCTCAGTAATGGCCAGAGACAACAGGACCCAGGGCCTGCTTCCCACCCTAAGCCCCTGTTCTCTCTCCCCTTTCCCTGCACCCTCCACCCTGTCAATGCTGTCCAGCCCCACATGAACACAGACAGCCACGTGATCCTCCAGTCACGCCCGTGCTAAGGGAATTCCACATTGCTTGCCATTTACCTGGATACAAGACTAAAAGCACCTTATACATCCTAAAGACTGCTCAGCTTTTTGTCGTAGTCAACCATCACAAAAACCCTATACTTCAGAGAAAAGGCCATATATTCCAGGAATTACTTAAACCATGGATCTTTCAACCACCCACTTGGTGAGTACCATTGCATGCAAGCATACACAGCACATGGTCCAGGCCCTGTTAAGCTGCGTCACTTCATACAGATGTAGCCTAAAATCACTGCCTGTAGTGATAATAAAATCATCCGAGCTTCTCAGCCCCAGCAAGACGGGCAAGTTTCTCTCAGGCATGCTACCTGTCTTTGATCTGTGCAGTAAACATTCTTTAAGCCTTTTCTGCCTGTGATGTACGACCTCGCCTTTTGGAAGCCCCTCCTTGGATACCTCATGGCACAGAGCTTTGCAGCCAGGGCTGCTGTGGAGGGCGGGCTCTCTGACCAAGCAGGCCGCCTTCCGCCTTCCGGGTTAGCCCCTCTGGGACAGGGCCATGCAAATCTGCAGCTGGCTCCAAGGCAAACGGAATCTACTGGAGTTCCAAGTTCATTCATTCGCCTGGCTACATTTGCCTTAGCCTGATTGAGAGGAAAGATGTAAGATTCTTCCTTGGGAATGCAGGATCATGAAAATTAACTGCTTCAAGGGTTAAAATATAAGCGCGTACTATCCAGTCAACACCTCAAAGCGGTTCATAGTTTAGAAGGCAGGAGGGAACCTTTGTTTACCTTATTGATGAGAGTGACTATATCTCCTTCTTTGATTGTCAATTCATCGTCGTTCTGTGCCTCATATGGAAATATTACTTTGCAGTAATCCTTGGCTGTAAGAAGAAAAGAAAACACAACCCTTAAAATGCTTTATCTAATGAGCTGGCCCAGGAGGAGATGTTACATTAACTTCAGAGAAAGGCACGCTTAACAGAAAGAACACAACTACTGCGTAAAGAAAGAAGGGTCACCCTCGGAAAACTACCCAAGATTGCTCATTTTTGGTTCATGCATATTTATTCTCATTTTTCCCTCAAAAATCACATGACATCATGAAAGCAAATGACTGCTTTGCTTCTCTCAGGCAGAACAGCAAAATAGGTTTCCTTGGTCTCAGAAAATAAATGTGTATTTTTGAATACTCTTTACTTTACATACCATTTTTTTAAAAGATATTTGCCATGTATTTCTTCTTTAGGTCTTTTTTTAAAAAATTAATTAATTTATTTTTATATTTATTTTTGGCTGTGTTGGGTCTTCGTTTCTGCGTGAGGGCTTTCTCTAGTTGTGGCAAGTGGGGGCCCCTCTTCATTGCGGTGCACGGGCCTCTCACTATCGCGGCCTCTCTTGTTGCGGAGCACGGGCTCAAGACGCGCAGGCTCCGTAGTTGTGGCTCATGGGCCCAGCCGCTCCGTGGCATTTACATACCATTTTATATATTCTTCAGGTGAATGCATAAGTAGACATAATCTACAAAGAGCAAAAAGCTTAAGTTTTGCCCTGTCTTCTTCCACACATCACTGAATCAGAACCAGCGTATCTGTATGTTACAAAGCTGACACGGCACTCAAAACAATGAGAAAGGCTCCATTACAGTCCATCTTAAGAGACAGATGTCAATGGAGTTGTATGTGAACATGTGTCAACCACAAATGGCCAACAAATACTGACCAAATGCTCTTCGTACGCGTGTCAGGGGGGGCGAACTTTTCAAATATGTCCCATGGTCTCTCCGTGGGAACCTGCCTACTCAGGAACCTACGACTGTTCATCATCAGCAAGGAAATGCACCAGCTTTCACCAAAGAGAGAAAAACACTAAGGCCACTCAAAATCCATTCAAATGCCCTGAATTATATGCTTTTGAAAGGCTACCTGATATTAAAACCTTCTCTATGTACACAAAAGCACCTGTTTAGAAGACACTGAAAACATTTGTAAGGTATTTGGGAAACTAAGACTTAGAGAACAGGTTTAATGACACAGGACAGAAGGTGGAAAGAAAAATTCAAGAGAATTAGTATCTACCTGGACAGGTATTTATTAGTCTGCATCAAAGTCAACAACCCTAATGGCTTTGAATGGCGTTAAATATTGCCCAACGAGTAGGCCGTTCCTGCAGACAGATTACAGCCTAGAGCTATATACATAAGTATCAATTACAGTGTTCCTAGAATAATTTTTATCACTAAAATGTGGGATTCTTTTTATTATGGTTAATGTCACATCAATCAAAGAGAGTGATATATAAAATCAATGCAATACAAAGTCTATAATACAGACACACTGTGGTCTAGCGTTGGGATATGACAGAGAATAGGGAGGGGAGGGGAGACGAAAGGGGAGAGGGAAAGAGAGGGACTTACTTTGTTTACAGATGCTTTTGCTTTCTGTCCAATGGCTTGAAGATATCAGTTACACCCCCTATCCTAGTGCTGGAAACCTTCTGTCTTAGGTACTCTGGGAAGCTGATGCCTTTTGCTCCTTAACTCATGCTAAGAGGCACTAGTTCTAAATCCCATCAATACCAATCTGCCCATATATTCCTAAGCCCACATAGTTCCATCCCTCTTAAATTCGTTACAGCAAACCTCCCAAACTCTGAATTGGCCCAAATGTTCTAAAGGGAGGGAAGAAGTTAAGCATCTTTAAATTGGATAATGACAGCTCCTTACCAATTTTCCTACTGACTGTGCTAGTGAAATATGACTACCCAACCTCAAAACGTACAGCAACACTGAAATAAATACAGTATTATTGAAGAACTGCCCTGCAGAGTCCTGGCTTTAAGAATAATTTGTTGGATCAAAATCATGGAAACGTTTTACACAGAAGATAAGACATCCATGGCCAACAAAGAAGAGGAACAAGTCATGTTTTTATTCCTTTCCATCAAAAAAAGTCAATTACATAGAGAATGGACTTGAGGACACGGGGAGGGGGAAGGGTAAGCTGGGACGAAGTCAGAGAGTGGCATGGACATATATACACTACCAAATGTAAAACCGATAGCTAGTGGGAAGCAGCCGCACAGCACAGGGAGATCAGCTCGGTGCTTTGTGACCACCTAGAGGGGTGGGATAGGGAGGGTGGGAGGGAGGGAGATGCAAGAGGGAAGAGATATGGGGACATATGTATATGTATAACTGATTCATTTTGTTATGAAGCAGAAACTAACACACCATTGTAAAGCAAAATTATACTCCAATAAAGATGTTTAAAAAAAAAGTCAATTAAGTGTGGTAGACATTGTTGGTTAACTTCCCGGCCACCATTCCCCATTCCCCTCCCAGTTCATAGAATCCTAATTTGCTCAGGCATTATACTCAGGAATAGGGAACACTCCCACAGCCCTAGGGATGAGTCAAGTACATCTAGGCAAATAATATTTTTTATAATCATTTAAAAAATTGAAGTATAGTTAATTTACAATGTTGTGGTAGTTTCAGGTAGACAGCAAAGTGATTCAGGTACACACACACACACACACACATACACACACACACACACACACACACACACCCATTCTTTTTCAGATTCTTTTCCCATATAGGTTATTACAAGATATTGAACATAGTTCCCTGTGCTATACAGTAGGCCCTTGTTGGTTATCTATGTTATATGTAGTAGGGTGTATATGTTAATCCCAAACTCCCAATTTATCTCCCCCACCCCCACCATCCCCTTTCAGAACCGTAAGTTTGTTTTCTATGTCTGTGAGTCTATTTCTGTTTTGTAAATAAGTTCATTTGTACCATTTTTTTAGATTCCACATATAAGTGATATCATATGATATTTGTCTTTGTCTCACTTACTTCACTTAATATGACAATCTCCAGGTCCATCCATGTTGCTGCAAATGGCATTATTTCATTTCTTTTATGGCTGAGTAATATACCCTTGTATGTATGTGTCACATCTTCTTTATCCACTCCTCTGTCGATGGACATTTAGGTTGCTTCCATGTCTTGGCTATTGTAAATAGTGCTGCTATGAACATTGGGGCACACGTATCTTTTCGAATTAAGAGTCTTCTTCTGATATATGCCCAAGAGTGAGATTGCAAGATCATACGGTAACTCTATTTTTAGTGTTTTAAGGAACCCCCACACTGTTTTCCATAGTGGCTGCACCAATTTACATTCCCACCAACAGTGTAGGAGGGTTCCCCTTTCTGCATACCCTCTCCAGCATTTGTTATTTGTAGGCTTTTTAATGATGGCCATTCTGACTGGTGTGAGGTGATACCTCATTGTAGTTTTGATTTGCATTTCTCTAATAATTAGTGATATTGAGCATCTTTTCACGTGCCTGTTGGCCATCTGTATGGCTTCTTTGGAGAAATGGCAAATTTACGTCTTCTTAGGCAAATAATATTAATTTCTCTCCCCTTTGTTGGTGATTGGTTGAGGCGTGAGCATGTGATCCACTTCCAGCCAATGAGACGCGAGAGGAAATGTGCGGGGGGGGGGGGGCACTTAGATTTTGTTCCCAGATAAAAAAAGATACATGAGGAAAATAGTTGCCCCTGCCTTTTTGCTTTTAACACTGTTTCATCCTTGTTGGAAGATAGTACACAGTTTGGTGCTGTTGCAGCCACATTTCACCCATGAAAGGAAAGCCAAAAAAAAATCAAAGAGGAGGTGACCCTAAGCCCTGACATTGTTGAGATGTCTGTTGAATTAACCAACTTCAGGGCACCTGTCTCTGGATCTCCTGTTATCTGACTTAATGTAACTCTATTGCTTACCATTACTTTGTGGTCAGGTAGGTATTTATCACTCAAAGCCGGCCCTGACATGAAGGTTCCCTGACATGAAGGGACTCAGTAGAAGAAAGAGGACACTTCCAGTAACCTCCTCTGAAACGCTTCACTATAATCTGCCTCCCCCACCAAATCTTCTTGCCATGTATCTTTGTCATTCCCTTTTCCCCCAACTCTTCCCTTGCTACCTTAAGACCTGGCCTCCTAGTAGGAGGTTCGTAAATGACTATGGAATTGACTTGTAACCGACATAGAAAACATTTACAAGAAAGTACTAACATGCCTTTAAAATGTTTCACAGGGCCATTTTGTTTTATGCCCACAGTTTTCCTATAAGCTAAAGGAGGGTAGGTGTCCCTCTGTCTTTTTAAAAAAACAGCTTTAATGATGTATGATTTATATACTATAAAATTCACATATTTTAGTTGTACAGTTTGAAGAGTTTTAATACATTTATATAGTTGTGTGGCCATCACCATAACCCAGTGTTAGAACACTTCCACCATGTAGCTCTGCTGTTTTATATGTGAGGCCTTAGACACAAAACTACCAATTTTAGATAAAAGGAGGAGATAAAGGTGCCAGTGGCTACCATCAACTACCTCTCTCTGCAAAGCAGGTTCCCATGCCATACCTCGCCCCTCTTTGTTTCCCCAGAACCTGACATAGCTCCCACTCAATGTTTCTTGATCATCCTCTAGCAACACCTAAAAAGTAGAGGAAAATCTGTGGGAGAGCAAAGTAGGAAGAGAAGATTCTGGGCTAGAAGTCAGGAGAGTCAAGACTGGGTTTGGTCCCCCCGATCTTTCCCAAGCACACAACCTGAGGCAATCACACCATAGCTCTGGACCTCATGTCCTCACGTGCAAAAGTGAGGCCGGCCAAGGAGCGCCAAGAGGAGAGTTTGGTTAACTTTAGCAGGACACTTTCAGCAAATTTAAACTTATTCCAGAGCTCCAGTATAAAACAACTAAAAACAGAGCTGTCTGGTTAAATTAGAGAGTGGGGCTGGTCCATCTCCCACCCAGGTCCCCAGAAACATCCCAGTGAAATGCTGGAGGCGTCAAGGAGCACACTGGGCTATACCTTCGTCCTCGCCGGCTCTGACAGTTCAGAGCTCTAGTCATGAGCACCGTAACTCAGAACACTCCTGACCAAATATGGCAACCCTTCGCCTCACATGTTAAGTTATTGTGATATATTTGAAAATAAGAATTTGTTTTTACTTCTGAGGCATTCGGGCCCTAATTCAGCAGTATTGGAAAATAAGAACATTATGTTGGTTTGGATGTTCCAATGGTTTTAAGATACTCAAAAAAAATTCAAATGCAAAAAACTTTATGAACTCTGAAAATACGATTTTAACTTTATAGTATACGGAACGAAGATGTTCCCCACTTTAATTCAAGTATTTATTGAGTCACCACCATGAAAAAGATATTGTCAGTTCCTGGGCCTGTGATATACAGGTCAGTCCAACCACGCCCTCCCACCCTCGCACGGAAGTGACAACCTAATGCCTGGAGAAAGGCGAGGGGAGAAGAACGACAGTAAGAAAAGACAAGTACACGAATAAGCATCAACTCACTATGACTGAATATTGTCATGGTGTTTCAGAGAATGGCAAGACTGCATGCAGGAGCGAGATCACAAAAGAGGAGGCATTTGATATGTCTTGAAAGAAGAGTATAATTCCAAATCCTTTTTGAACGTGCGAAGATTATAAATTTTAAATGAATAGCAGACAGAGGTAGAGAGGAAAGGACTGAAGCTAATTTTTGGAGGCAGTCATTTTCCATCTATTCATCAATTAGATGGATTTAATTAGTCCAAGATCAAACAGGAATGAATACACACAGACACATAAAGAAATAAAGGCACAATTTATCCAGTAATTAAGATGATTTTGCCTCTATTTTTTCTTTAGAAAGATTTAAAAATACTAATAAATTAGCGTAAGACTGAAACCTTAAGTCAGTTCTTAAGCTTTTTTGTCTTAGAGTCCCTTAAGAATCTGATAAAAAAGCAATGACTCTGTCTTTCCAGAAAAAGGAAAACAAAAACATAGACACGTTCAAAGGTGCAGAGAAAATGTGGTGTACAAAATCAGATTCAGAACCCTGAATCTCTTGCCCAGTTCCCAATCAAGAGACCCTTACTAAGTGATGATTGGCATTCAAATTTTAAGATACACCAAGAAGTCCAGTCATAATTCACACCACCTCCAAAAAAAAACACAAAAAACCAAAAAACCCATTATGTCAATCTCTAAATTTCTAGAAATTTACATGAGATTAAAAACAGATTGTTCACAGAATTGAAATCACATGACCACATCCGATGACACCCTTCAGCTGACTCTATAATCTACTCATACAACAAACAAACAAACTTAAGAAAATACCCTCACCTTAAAAAAAAAAAAAAGCAGGAGAAACAGAATAAACATATCAGCAAAGAGAACATATAAACACACACCAAGAAAATAACATTAAATTTAGAACAATTCTCTGGGCTCAATTTAGGACATGAAGATCAAAACCCCATGTGTCACAAAGTCTGGTAGGAAGCCTTCCAGAGCTTTCAGCAGGGATGGAAAGTACCAGGTCATGCCTGGAATTGACAATTTTCTTCTCCTTTGGGACACCAGAACAAACACATCAAGCTCAGTGGTGTCTACTTTCACCAACATCAAAATCTGAAAATTCTTTCATGAAACTGACAAATATTATCAGAGACACTACTGGTTCATAAGCCCTTATCCAGAAGCCCTGGGGACAGAATTTTTCAGATTTTAGAAAGGAAATACATTGCACATGCCATATAATATGTAACATCCCCAGCTGGAGTCTGGGGCTGCACCCAACCATCAAATACATTAAAATTTTGCAGCAAATGGATGATTCGTCACCCCGAGTGGGATAAATAAAGACTATACCTAAATGCGCATTAGTCCAGGACAAGTTTTCTCACCCAAGGAGTGATAAAACCTTTTGGTTTTCGGGAGCTTTTTGTATTTTGGAATTGCAGTAAGGGTGTTGACATCTATCATGTTCTGGGGAAAAGAGAATAAGTTAAATAAGACTAGTTATCTGGTTCCCAGGGAGCTTATAATCAAGGAGAGGAAATAAGGCATATATACACAGAGCTCTGGACAAGGCAGCAGTGAGGAGAGAATGAGAGTGATGTGTTTGCCTTAAAGCCTCAGAGATTCCGAAATGGGGAAACTACTTCCCAAAGGAGAGACTCAGGGTCCCTTCTGGGAAGAGCAAAACGGCACTGGCCCCTGCCTGGACAATGTTCTAGGACTTTGACCAGAGGAGGAAGAGGAGGGGTGTTTCTCAACCATTCCCGATGACAAGAATGATGTAGGGCACCTGTTTCTTCTATGCCTTCCCAGATCCCTTCCCTAGGGATTCTGAGGTGGGACCAGGAATCCAGCAGCTCAACCAGCACCACGTCCCCCAACCCCGGGTGATTCTCATCAGCAGGGATGCTTAAGAAACACGAGTCTAGGTTAGTGGTCCTCATGCTTGAGTGGGCATTGGCATCAGGTGGAGGACGTGTACAAACAGAAACCCCAGGGTTTCCGATTCCATAGGGCTGGAGCAGGGCCTGGGGATTTGCATCTCTAACAAGTCCCCAGGGGATGCTGACGCTGCTGGTCTGGGGACCACACTGATCTAGCCATGGGTATTAGCAAAATGTCAATGCCAGGAAGGAACAAAACAACCGTGGGGACCTGGAGGGTGGGCCAGCGTGGCTGCAGTGCCGAGGCTGTCTGTGCTGTATGAGAGATTTAAGTGAGAAATGCAGTTCTGCGTCAGTCTGAGGATCCAGGGCTCGTGGGGAGGGGTGAGATGAATACATTTGTTCAATAAATATTAACTAAGTGTCCAGTGTGCGCCCGGCAGCAGAGATATAGGAGTGCCCTCCTGGGGCGTACGACAGTCTACACCAGTGGTTCGCAGCTGCTGTGACTTGGCTTCCCAGGAGACACTGGCAATGCCTGGAGACATTTATGGTTGTCACAACCAGGGGGGAGGCAGTAATAAGTATAATTGACATCTAGTGGGTAGAGGCCAGGGAGCTGCTAAACATCCTACAATGGACACAGGACAGCACCCCAACAAAGAATGATCTGGTCCAAATGTTAACAGGGCCAATGTGGAGAAAGCCTGGTCTCTACCTAAACTCGGACAGGGAAACAAAACACAATGCATTCGTCACTACATTGTCAAGTCCGGTCTTCACGAAACGCCTTCCTCCACAAGAAAGCTGACTGTGACCCCTCTGGTCTTGGATGTTGCTGGGAATATGACTTTCAAATTACTTCACAGCTACGAGTTATGCCACTTTCTATTCTCTCACTTTAAAAAGAGAAGCCAATCTTTTTTTTAAAGAAATCAAAATCTGAGAAGCAAGGGAAGCTTTCCTGTTCTCTAGTATGGAGTAGATCATGGCTCGTCTCAATGGCACCTTCTCCTGCTCAGAGGGGGAGAAGCGCTGAGTCTTTGGAAGGAAGGAAATCCACCAGGATAGCAGAAAGGGAGCTCACTTTTTTCCTGCAAGCGGGCTGTATTTGAAATCCAGGTCATCTGCAGCATGGGTAGGCTGGGCACCCTCGCAGAAGGACCCCTCACTCTGAATCCAGACAGCAAGGTCTGTGCTGGGGGCACTCGATGAAAGGTGCATCCTAGGGACAGTGGGGACCTGAGACACCGAGCCTGGGGCTTTAGTACATAACAGGTGCGGGAGGCGCTAAAGGGCTGGGTAGGAAACATGTTTCATATTGGATGTGCCCAAATTCCCAGGTCTGAGGGTGAGTGAGCTTTGGAGAAGATAAGTGAGCAAAAAACACCTATCCTGGCAAAATAGATTAAAAGAGATCCCAGGTAAGGCTGATAAAAATCCCAACATAAGGGAGTTGACCCTTTTTTCTCCTATTCAAAATTAGCTCAGACTGAGAAAGTAAAAATCTGCAAATGCGGATACAAACGCAGATAGAGCCAGCTGCAAAATGAACCGGAAATAGCATTCCTCCCAAGCACACACACTACAGCTGGAAAGGGTCCTAACAACCCTTCTCTGAGCGACGACTGCTTTCTTACTCTCTGAGAAAGTCTGTCCTCTAAGACCACAGACTATCAGAAACTTTGCTTTTTTATACTGTATTAGTAAGAATGAAATGTTTCACCCTTGGCTGAAAGAAACCAGTCACTGTGACACAGAGAAGCCTTGAATCCCCACACAAGTGCAGGGCCTCATGTAAGGGGTTCTGGACACAGCCCTGCATGTCTATCTTAACTTGGTGGTGGTCCAGCTCACAGAGAGACCTGATGTGGCCCGACTCACACAGCCTGTTTTGCTTGGGGCCTATCAAAACACTGCTGCTTCGTTTACATTTCACTCACTTCCATTTCTCCTCCAAATCTGTAACTGCTCAGTTTTCTTTTGTTTGGTGCGATGCTCCACAGGTCCTCCTGGGCAGTCTCCTCGTTGCAATGAGCCCATAAACTTGACTTTGTCAGACTAGCCTAGTTTGTCCCTGGCGCTCTTGGGCTGACTGGCCTGGGACAGTGGCTACAAAGAACAAGGGTCTGTCAAGCCCCACAGAGCAACCACTGGCGACCCTCCAGAAATCCGAAATAAGCTCGAGGGTCAACAAATGTGTTCTTTTCTTCCCGGTGACTGTGAACTTGGGAAAGGAGACCCGTGGCTTCTACACTGCTTTTACAAGACTCTGTTAGATAGACAGCCTGGTAAATTGAAACCATTTCTAATTCTCCATCTGCCCAACCACCACTGTTGCCAGCGCCCACTGAGTCCATGGCACTTTTCCGGACTGGATGGTGGGGATGTCAGGTAGAAGACACAGCCCCCTCCACGAGGGATCAATGATAGCCACAAGGCACTATGTGTCACCATCACAGGGGACAACTCCTAAGAAGCAAGTCAAGGGACAAAGTGATCAGAAAGGTGGTACAAGTGTCTGGTGATAATGTGAGGGGAGGTTAAACAGAGAAAGTTTAGCCTTTGTCCCCCAGCCATCATTTATTCAGAAGCCTGACCTGCCTTTGTACACATTCTGTCAAGGACTATTTTTTCCCCAACCCACCTGCTCAACTGGTCCTCTGAATCTCTAAGACTGAACTGTTTGTTCAAGAAGATGCTAAATAATCATTTCTCTGGGCTATTTCTCTATCCCACCGAGGCCACAAATCATCTGCATCAACTGTAGTAAGAAAGAGGGGAACTCCAGATGTGGGGAGCTGGAAATACCTCAGAGCACTTCATTTATGAATATTTAAACAGTTTTCCTCTTGTTATGAAAATTACAGCAATCTGCTCCTCAGCCCACATTTCCGATGAATTTCAGTATCATAAAAGCTTCATTGGGGGAGGGGAGATGATGTTAGTTGTTTAAATAAATCCCGATCAGCTGAGTTTCACTTTCCCTCAGAAGATATCAATCCACATGAACATTTTTTGAATCATCATAACTTACTCATGACGTGAGCTTGTATTTGAGCGCACTAAGGAGACAGCTATGTGGGAAGGGGCTTCTCTCCTCTGTACCGCTGGGCAAGTTTCGTTACAGGGGTGACTTCCATCCAGAAGGAAGGAGGCTGTGTTGTTCCCAAGCTCCGAGTCATTTCTAAAAGTGGGTCAGCACTCTCTGTCCTTCCACCTGAACTTGGGTGTTGCATCAAAATCCAGAAGCAGCGAAAGGTTCCAAATGGAAGGGGCTTTCTAGTGAACTAGGGTGCCTCGTGGAAATCGTGGGAGAACCATTACCCCAGAATTTGCTCTTTACAATGGAAGCCAGAGAGTGTGTGAGGCGTGAGATTAAACTGCAGTAATTCTTACTCTGGGTCCACGAAAACACATCTGTCAATAAATATCTCTCAAGTCTTCACTGACAGTGATAATTCTTCCTGACCTACCACCCGCTTACACACATATTTATATCCATGGCATCTTTGCCAAATGACATCTTCTCATATTCCTAACTCAGTCGTTCGCATCTTCCTTTTGTCTCTCCCATCGGCTGTTCAATTCTTTGAATGCAGAAAGCTTTCACTCTGAATTGTAAAGCTTTCGGAATTAAATCAGAGAGTGAAGATGCTGGGAGAAACCTGAGGGCTTCACTCTAGTACAACCCTCTGACTTCACAGACAAGGCAGACCACGAAGAGCACAAGGCCAGAGAAATAAAATTATTTGCCCAAGGTCACACAGCTAGCTAATAAGAGAGCTAGTCCTGGAATCTGTGCTTCCTAACTCTGAGCCAAAACACACCACCCAGCCCTGTAAAACCACTCTTTATTAACAACTCATCCCCACTCTGTGATGCATCTAGAGATGGACGTAGTTAATAGATACTTGTAGGAGTGAAAAAGGCTTGGGCTAGACTCAGGATCCTCCCACATGCTCAAGGGAGCTGAGCATGAGGAACTGTGTTAAAATCCAGGCCCAGGAAGCCCATCTTAGATCCCAGAATTACTTTCAAACTATGCTGTCCAATATGGTGGCCCCCTAGGCACATGTGGCTATTGGGCACTCAAAATGTGGCTAGGCCAAGTTGAGATGTGGCATATGTGGAAAATACACGCTGGGTTGTGAAGACTCATATGAAAAGAGAATGAAAATATCTCATTTAATAATTTTATATGGGTTACATGTTGAAGGGATAATATTTTCGATATACTGAGTTAAATAAAATATATTTAAATTAAGTTCACCTGTTTCCTTTTTTTTTTTTTAAACCTGTTTCTTTTCTGGCTACCAGAAAGTGTAAAATCTTGTATGTGGTTCACATAGTATTTCTACTGGCCAGCTCTGCTCTAAAACACTTTCCATCCACACCACCTAATCCTGCCAAAAAAGACTTTTGAGTCTCCTGCCTGCAGACATTACAGAGGGTAAAAAAAATATATCACGGATGTGCGCTTATCCTAAGGTCAGTTCTTGAGGCCAGAGGATTGATTAGTCACCTAAGCATGCCCTGCAGACTGTCCTGTTTTGTGCCACAACCTTAAAAGTGACACTCAGGTGCCCCCTGCTCAGTCTCCCCCAAAAGCAACTCACCGGTCACCCAAGGTACTATTTACTCTGCAGAGAGAGGAACAATCTATAGGGAATTTCTCTTTCACTTCTCTTGACACTCTTTTCCATTAAAAAAATTTCTCTGTTTCTCAGATTATTATTTCCGCAAACAAGAGTGAGGTTGGTGAAGGCCACTGGTTGTCACATGTCACGAGGACAGCCTGCCCCAGGGACTCCATTCCAGTTACCTTGGAGGTTTGATGTGTCTTTCCCTTCTCCTGCCCACCCCCCACTCCACCCATCCCAGCAAACTTGCCTAATAACCTGGATCATTTATAAACCTGTCAACAGCCAGAACTACAAAATGAGTAGTTCAATGGAAGGAAGGATAGGCTACTGTCCAACAACAGGAAATGTTATCAGAAGTGGTTTAACTGTGAATTCTTGAAAAAAAAATTTCAGGCCGCTTCAAGAATCTTGAAGGTTTTACTGTCTAAAGGTAGGTTTAAGCATGCAAAACCTACAACCCCCGTGAATAACTGTGGGGCCAGTTTGGCTTTGGGAACATCTAGAAGCTCAGAACCCTTCCTGAAGGGTGGGCCCTCGACCAGGAGCACCAAAGCACCTGGGAATTTGTTAGCAAAGCAAAATTTCAGGCCCCACCCCAGACCTGCTGACTCCGAAATTCTGGAGGTGAGGCCCAGCTCCCCAGGTGATTCTGGGACACACTCGAGTTTGAGAACTGCTGGATCAGAGCCTTAGACTAGTGCGCTTCCCCCCGTTAGCCACAGTCTGACTGTACCATTAACAGACTGAAGGCATGCAAACCTCATCCGAACCTTAAACATTAAGACAGAGCTCTAGCGGCTGCATCTATAACATCCATGAACGTATTTATCTAAACCGCCATTTTGGGCTTGGCAAGTCCCATATATTCATTTTTTAATGCCTAAGGCAGTATTCCTTATTTGCTCTCAAAACTACCTGTTTTGCACTGCAAAAGGAGTTCCTGGTATATTTTTCTGCAACAAAAAGAATAAATTATGCTTGCTCTTATATTAGTCATAATTACATATGTACGATATATCTTCTCTCAATCTTTGGCTTTCCAAACTAGATTAGTAGTCTGTCCACATTATCCTCACAAGGAAATCTGAAGCTGGAAAAAAAAAGGTTAAAATCCCTAGAAGGAACTGAAGCACTTATTTATGACTAGAGCATGTTCAGAACGTTCCAATTATTGGAAGAATGACTAAAGGAATTGGAGAGTTGCCAGATTTAGCAAATACAAACACAGGATGCCCAGTTACACCTGAATTTCAGATAAACAGCCAGTATTGCATGGGACATACTAAAAACAAAAAAAAAAATTATTCATTGTTTATCTGAAATTCAAATGTAAGTGGGCATTCTGTATTATCTGGCTACTCTCGAATGGGGAATACTGACCTGTGGGAAGCTTTGGGGGAGACAACTGTCCTCAAATACTTAAAGGACTGTTAGGAGAACAATGGGCTAATATCAATATAGACCCAGAGACTAGAACCCATGGGTAAAAATTACAGGAAGAGCATATCCGGCTCAACAGAAGAAAGACATTTGTAACTATAGGAATTCAAGTAGAGATGTGCTGAGGAGAGTAGCAGGAAAGTCATCATTTGGGAGTGTCTGTTGAGTGGTTAGGCTAAAAGATAAAGCCTCTTTGATTTGAAGGCCTATGAATCCCTAAATTGCTTGAGTTGCCATCGTCTAGAATCTTCCTGCCTCGTGAACTATGCAAACTGCCCTGGGTATACACAGATAAGCCCTGGCTCTGCAACGTGGGTGAGAAACAAATGGCAAGAAAGCATCCTGGACCTCCTTGGTGGCGCAGTGGTTAAGAACCCGCCTGCCAATGTAGGAGACACGGGTTCGAGCCCTGGACCGGGAAAATCCCACATGCCATGGAGCAACGAAGCCCATGCGCCACAACTACTGAGCCTGCGCTCTAGAGCCCGTGAGCCACAACTACTGAAGCCTGTGCACACAGAGCCCGTGCTCCACAACAAGAGAAGCCACTGCAATGAGAAGCCCGTGCACCGCAATGAAGAGTAGTCCCCGCTCGCTGCAACTAAAGAAAGCCCACGCACAGCAACGCAGCCACAAATAAATAAATAAACAAACAAATAAATTTATTTTTTAAAAAAAGCATCTTGTTCCATCGAGGAACTTGTGCCCATCCTACTGGTAGAGCCTAATGAAACACATTTGTGTGCACTTTTTCCCCATGTGCTTTAAAAAAGCCATTAAGATTATGTAAGGACTTTTCAAAAGCGTTTCAATGATTATAAAATCCTTCACTGCTTTCAAACATAAAACAGATACACAAGGAAACTCACCCTTTGTCCTGCTGTCCATTTCTGTTTTTGATGAGTCTGGAGTTGCTGCAGTCGGAGGTAACTTCTTGCCAATAGTCTGAGGGGAAAAAAGATGATCTTTACTCATCAATATGATTCTCTCCATCAAGCAAAGGAATAAAAAAGATCAAGATCATGATGACGAAATGCTCCCAACTGGTCCTAAAAGCCTCATACTTAAGTTTTGGTATTGCTGTCTGTATTGGCTGCCATTCTTCCATTAGGCCTGGACCTCAGTGACAGATAGGTGGGAAAACCAAGTTAAAAAGGCTTTATCCTTGTAGGCACTCCATATCTCTTATTCCCATTCTTCCTTGGTTCTTTTTTTTTTTTTTTTTTGCAGTACGTGGGCCTCTCACCGTAGTGGCCTCTCCCGTCGCGGAGCACAGGCTCCGGACGCGCAGGCTCAGCGGCCATAGCTTACGGGCCCAGCAGCTCCGCGGCATGTGGGATCTTCCCGGACCGCGGCACGAACCCGTGTCCCCTGCATCAGCAGGCGGACTCTCAACCACTGCACCACCAGGGAAGCCCTCTTCCTTGGTTCTTATTAGAAGGCTGATTACTTTCAGCAGAGAAAACAGGGACATTTCCCCTCAGTTTATGAGAAGCTGACTCAATCTATGACCCAGAGGAGGTGTTCAAAGTGTCTGCAGCTTGGAAGGAAGGGCAGGAAGAGGGAAGGCACAAAAAGACAGAAAGAAGGAAGGGATGGAAGGATAGAAGGCCACGACAGACAGATGATGGGCAGGTTGAAGGACAGGCAGAAGTCAGAGTGTCCAGGGCAACTGTGCCTTGTCATGTCTCCTTCTAGCCATCTAAAAGCCAACTAGCTCCAAAGGTGGAACAAGCAGGGCCAGCAGCTCCCTTCCTTCCCACCAGCCTTTCAACCCTCCAGGGCTTTGAAAAAGGCCAATGCTGCAGACCCGAGGCAGCTATTTAGTAGTTAAAAACAAAAAAAGAGTCTGTTTTGAGTTCATTTTCTTCCTTTCATTCATAACTAATTCTATTATCATCCATTATTTATGAACCATCCACAGAAAAGACTGGATATTGTCTCTAACTAAAGATATTCCCCCAAACACAGGCAACTCAGCGGCTCAAAGCAACAAAAATGAAAAACGAGACGAGCAGCAAAATGATGGTTCCAAAGGTGAGGTCTGTCCCCCCTCCTGTCCTTGGACATCACGTTTGTGTGATGGTGATTAACGCCCGAGGAAAACGTCGACTGATACCAGGGAAACAGCTCTCAGAACCAAGCAGCTGCGTGAATCTCCCCAACAATGAGGAGTTTCCCCAGTGAGAATTTCGGCCACTGGGAAAACCAAACATATCTCCTCCTTGAACACATGAAGGGGAATGAACTGCATAATTGACATACTGGCACGGTGGAATTTTTCTTCAATTACGACTGATTCACCACAGTTTTTAACTTGAAAAAGTTCTTCATGCTTCAAACGTTGAAACTAACATTAAATATGAATAAATCACAGAAAGAGTGTAAGATAAATCTAATCCTCAGCCCTTAGTGAATTTTTAAAAACATTTGTGACGGAAAGCCTTTACATTTTCCACGGTGACATTTTTATTTAGTGCTGCAGGGCTTTCTATATTGGATAAAAAATGAAACCCAAGATACTATGCCGTTCCTCAACCGCCACTAAATACTCAAGCTAATAACACTGTGATTCCGAGGAAACATCAAGGAGGAAAAAAGCTTGTTGTTATTTGGCCATAAGGTCACATTTGATGAAAAACTGTTCTTAGAATCATCTTGAAAAATCAGGAATTGACAGTAAAAACAGAGGCACTCAGTGTCATTCGCATTCCTGCTCACACTTCCAACAGCATCTCCATCACTCTCTTTGTTTTCCCCTTTTGTGGACCAGAATAAACCATCGCTGCTGTTAACACATTAGGAAGAAGAAAACAAAAACGATTCATCCTTTAGTTATTGCTGACAGTAGAGAGAGGAAAATACAGCGGTAAGAACTATGTCCAATCCTGACTTTGCTTCCATTCCTGAAAAAAAAAATCAGACATCCGATGGTTTGGGCCTTAAGCCAGATGCCTTCCTTTAGAGAAACTTTCACAGGTTGTATATTGTTACGACACCCCCTTACTTGGTAACAAAAGGAAGTGTTGCCCTCCATCTCTGATGTCCTGGTTTACCAGTGCGTCCAAGCTAACAGACATCAAGAAAGGCCACCAGCTAAATATACTTACTTCTGAGCCGAAAGACATAAGAAAGCAAAGCTTACTCTATTATTTTTTTTCTTGCTATTTGAGAAAACACAGCGCACTGGTGTCTGCGTGGATCCCAGCATCGGGGGGTGGGGGTGAAGCTGATATTGCACTCTTCTTCTGGGGATGCTAGACCTTAACTCCTTCCTTCTTCCTCATGGGCCTTGAGGAAGGTCTAGAGTAAGGCCAGTTCCTCCCTTCTCAGCCTGGTCTTCCAGGCGTCCCAGAGATGAGAGCTGTTCAGGTGTCTCTCTCTTCTCTAGGACCCAGACCTAGAGAAGTATGGTTCCCAGACCTAGAGAAGTATGGTTCCCAGACCTGCGGCACTAGCCTCACCTGGGAACTTAGTTAGGAAGTCAAATTCCCAGGCCCTGCCCCAGCCTTTCTCAATCGGAAAGTCTGGGGACGGTGCCCAGCAGCTTCTGTCTGAACACACCCTCCAGGGGATTCTGGTGTACGTTCAAGTTTGAGAACCACCAACCTAGATGTAGGAGGGATTCCATTAGCATTAACCAAATCCCTTTTCTGGGATTAACAACTCGGGCGCCTATTCTCACACCTGGACAAATTATAAAACATCTTTTTCACTCTTCTTCCTCTCTTCTCTACCTCCTTCCACTAAATGCCTTCCCCCTCCTCTATTCTCACTGGCATAAGAACTTGTCATTGCTACTGAATGAGTCGCTTCAGAGAGGCAATGAAGTTTAGTAGAGCAGACAATGTGACAATATCACTGAGGGAGAAGGAGGGGGGCAGAGGTGGCCATGAGACCCTTCACCAAAGGAGTACTGAAAGGATGAATGCATGGATGGATGGACGGACAGATGGATGAATGGATGGTAAGACCGCTTTGAACCAAAAGTGGAAGGCTGTATCTAGCCTCTCTGGGCTCAGACTACCGTGAAGGCCAAGTGGGCAGATCCCCATGACAGGGTCGACCTTCAGGGACAGCCAAGCCCTGCGGCTCCTCTGTGGCGCTCCCCTTTACTGGCATTTGGGGCGGGACATTTCTTCACTGGAGAAGACTCTCACACACTAAAGGACAGTTAGCAACACTTTCTCCTGCTCACTAACAGCCTGTAGTGCTCCTTGCTCACTGCATCCACCCCAGACACCCCACCCCTTTCCAAACACCCCATTTGAGAAGCTCTATCCCTTGCCCTTCCTCTAAATATAAGAACAAAGACAAAGGTAGTGAATTACTGCGTTCTCACCAGGCTTCCAGCTTCCTGTACCTCTGAAAACATGTTTGATCCATTGGGCTAAATGTGAACAGAAACCCCAGCTTTTAAAGGGCATGCATCATGAGAGCAATGCCAAGTTCCAGTACACACACAGGTCCCACATAGCTGAAGGTCAGCCACAGTGCAGGCCTGCGTGGACGGACAAATTGGGGAATCACATCCATGCATCTCTCATCCACCTTGCAGGCAGTAAAGAAGGACGCTAGGCTTGCAGAGGCTATGGAAGAGCGTTCGGGATCTCCACTTGTGGCTTCCTTGGCAGAGCTCAGAGTTCCTGCCTTCCTGGGTGTCACAAAGAAGGTGTTATCCAGGACAAGCACGAGCCACACACTTAGGGGCTGTGTTGATCCTGCTCAGGACACAGCTCTTTCAGCTCCTAAGAGATCTGCAAACAGGCCCATTTTACCACATGCCTTCGATGGAGGGACCCTTGGGCTCTGCTCCATAGCTCAGCCCAGCATGTCCTCTTCTACTCCATGCTGTGGCTAAAGACGTCCTAGGACCCACATCCGCGATACTCTGCTCTGATTGCCCCCCAACTCAGAGGCTGCTACTTGATCTGGGAGTGCATGTACATATGGACCTGAAATGTATGAAATGTATGTATGAAATCTATGGAGCTGAAAGCTCTACAGACTATTACTATCAACCCACTTCAACACACAGTAATCACCAAGTTGGTGTCAATTTTTGTCTCTCCTGTCACACCCTAATCTCCATTTAAAACCTGATTTTTAAAAATTAATAATTCAAAAAGTTCTTCCCTTTGAATATGTAATACCAGAAGTCCCTCTGCTGTTAGCTCTCTTGACAAAAGTACTAAGTAAAGTTTTGGGGGGTTTTGTGTACAGTAGGGGCATCATATATACCCCTAGCTCTGTAAGATCTGATAACACAGCCTCAGGACAGATAACACACATATGATTTCAGTTAGTAGAGCTAGTAATTTCTTTTCTTTTCTGTGCCAAAATGAAGAAACTAATGCTTGTAGGAAAGACAATCACTGGATTGGACTCCAGTGGAATCCAGTTCCCTAATGACTAATATATCTGTTTCTCTTCGCAACTGCTGGAGTGTGAGACCAGGATCCTGCTCAAACCAAGTGCAAAATCACTCCTCTGACTTTATTCTAATTCAGATGCAAGCTCCTTTGAGTGTAAAAAAGTTTCCAGTCATAGGACAATGCTAAGGAGAACAAAGTTTACGTCCTATCTCTGAAAGTCTCTTCTCCAATAATACTACAGAAAACTCTGAAATCACAAAGGCAACCAGGTTCGCTGCGTAGGGGGAGGAGTGAGAGAGCTCCTTGCATCCTAGCAGTTGGTGAAGCCCCCCTGTTGGTAGACCAGGCTTTCTGATGCCTATTCTAGAAGAGGGTGATCTTCTGAGAAGCTATACGGAAACATCACTCGAGTGCTTACACAAAGCCAAACACAAGACATGACTTTTCAAAAAGCTGGTAAAATACAAGATAAAGGACGGCTCTTTGAAGGCACGAGGCACGACTTTGACTACATTTGGTATCTGACAGTACCTTCCTTTTCTGTTCAGTACAGCTTTGTTAAATACCCGTTCGATGTGAGACAGCGAAGCAGATGGAAAGGCAAGAGGATGCTGAACATCACTGCACACACTGAAACAGCAATTTGCTGGGTTCTCCAGAGTGGTGTTTTTTTTTTTTTTTTGCGGTACGCGGGCCTCTCACTGTGTGGCCTCTCCCGTTGCGGAGCACAGGCTCCGGACACGCAGGCTCAGCGGCCATGGCTCACGGGCCCAGCCGCTCCACGGCATGTGGGATCCTCCCAGACCGGGGTATGAACCCGTGTCCCCTACATCGGCAGGCGGACTCTCAACCACTGCACCACCAGGGAAGCCCCAGAGTGGTGTTTTGAGGGGTGCCCAGCCATTCAGCATGGTTATCCCAAATCCCAGTCAATATACAGGAAACAGAGAGATACAGGCTATGGGAGAGAGCGATGAGAAGAGAAACAAAACAGTAACTGTATATGACCATATCCACAACCTTTCAGCTTTCCTTTTCCACCACAAATCAGAGAGCTATACAAACTGCTATTAAAACTCACTGTCAACTTTTTATATTTATTCTTACATGCTCCTTTCATGAACATCTATGACTGATGGTATTAGGAGAAGTCTGCTTGGTGCTCAGCAGGGAGCGGTACGAGCAGGGAGCAGGGCAGAAGCTCCTTATGTAGCCAGCTCCTGTCTGAGCCAGAAGAGAACTAGTACAAAAGAGTGTCCATACAATGGAGTGCCTGCGCACTTCTAATGGAAGGCTTTTCTACTCGCTGGGAAATTTACATTAGCAATTGTCAATTCACCCGCCTTTGGTTGGCCCAGCCTAAACGACTTGCTATCGACAGAAAATATGTCAGAGTAAAATACTACTCCAAATTCTAAAAATCAAATGCATGGTTCAGTGAAAGAAAAAATATATTTGGAGCTCCATTCTACGGACAGAGGTATTACCTCTGCAATACCTCACATACCACTGTGTTAATTCTGACGTCTCCAAAGGGGCAGGCTTCATATAAGTAAGTCTCCTCTAAACTTGGCTATAAGAAAAGATAAAATGTAAAAAGCTGTCTTCTGATTATTAAGTTGGGCTTAAGACTTACAGTTATTCATATAATGTTTATTTCCCTGGTTGTCTTGAAATGTTAGTGATAATTCAAGTTACATTACACCTCCTTGCCCAACCAGGGTTAAAGACCTTGTCAGATTCACGGCTGCTTTAGAAGTATTTGTTAGCTGTATTCCACTTAGAAGTTTAACGGCTTTTCTCCTCCTTTCTCTTCAGAAACAGTGCACTCCTTGAGGGAAGGACCTAGATGTTAATTATTCTCTTATCTCCACAAAGTGAAGGGTTAGGAAGTGTTTGTTGAGTGGAGCCAGGAATTTGGGGGCACCATCCCTTCACCCTTTGCCCTACCATGAGCATCCTACCACATCACAACAGGTAAATGAAGGGAGCTGTCCTCCTTGACAAACCAGACTCCTCTTGGAGCCCCACTGTTTGTCACTGTCATGTATCAGCTCTTCCAGCCTGATCTCTGGTGACAGCACATTGTCCAGGATGTCTTCCTAGACCTCTATGGCCCCTGCCTTACTCCCCTGTTCTCATGCACATGACCCCGACCTCCGATTAATTATTGGTTGCCATAAAGAAGAATCCAATCTCAGCCATGTTTCTGGTGGACTTTTGTCTGCCTATGATGTCCAAATACTCTTCGTAGCCTGCTCCCTCACATTTTCTCAGGTTCCTATTATGGTCAAAGGGCCCTCACTTGGAGGGTATATTATCATCCAGGTATGTGTGTACATACACACACACACACACACACACACACACACTCCCAAGATGTTCCACCAACCGACCAACTAAATACCAAAACACCTAATGCCACAATCTGGTAAATTTGGGAAACACAGGATGCTTGGTCTAATCCTTGCATAATAGCATATTAAAGGCTCTGAGAAGTCCTGCAGTTACAGATTAATTTTATCCTTAACATTTTCTCATTGTTTTCTAAACTTATCCGCACACAGAAGTCCTACTTCTTATGATACCTATCGACACATCACGAGAACGAGCAGTCCTCAGAAGAGGTGGGTGAAGGTCACCACTTCTGCTTCCTAAATTCTCTTGGCTCGTCCTCTCTGGCTCCTAGACTCACAACGTGGAACCCACCCTTGACTACTCTCTTACTGCACCTTCCCATATCAAACCCACCACCCAGTCCCTGCTCTCAGTTTCATCCCCTCCTCTTTGACCCCAGCCTGTGGGCTTTGTAACTAACACAGGAACTATTTCCACAGTTTTCTAGACGAGGATCCTATGCTCCAATTCAAGCCACTTCATTAGCTCTCCTGTAGACTCAACTTTTAATCACCCTCCACCATCACCCCTTACCATATCTATTTCAAAACACTCAGAATATATACTGCTTCTCAATGGCTATTCATGTAATTCCCAAAGCCCTGAAGACATTCGAGGGTTTACTTCTGATAGCTGCAACTTGGCAGCTCTCTCAATGGCTGGCATCTTTCTCTTGTGCTCTTAAGATGAGTAGCCAACTTTGACTATAAGACACCTATTTCCATCTTAGATGCTTCCATTAGATCTTCTAGGGTTTACTCTTTCTATCTGTCCAATAGATACTTCAGTATCTATCATTTTACTGAACATGTATATATGAAGTCTGTTTTATATTTGTATATTAAACACACATGCACACTCTCTCTCTCTGACACGTGTGCCTCAGTAGAAAGATGTACCTAAGAATTTGAGCCAATTTCTAGAATTTACCATGCACTTTAACTTCTGCCAGGATCTGATCATTTGGTTTATTTGTTTGCTTTTTGAATACCTCAGGAGACCATGTCCTAGAAAGCTGGAAAGAACCATCCAACACATGCACTCACAGGAGGAATAGGATTTTCTCTGTCAAAGCAAAATAACTTTTTGAAGGTGTAGTAGGGGCTTCCGCTTGTGCTGGGGAAATGCAGTGCTGAAGGAGGAGTCAAAACCTACTTAAGTGCTCAATGAGGTGGAGGATGTACATTCAGACAACATTAAAATCATAGGAGGCAGCTCTCCAAACGTCTGACAGTATATGAAAATGCTGTTTCTATTTTCCCCCACTGTTCCCAAGAGAGGAGCCTGCATGCTATTTTGTTGTCGGATCATCTTATTCACAGAGGATAAACAAGCCAGAGTAAATTTCCATTTCATATAGTACTTCGGCAAAACACAGTTCGCCAGTACGCTTTCAAAAGGCTATTTTCTGCTATTACGACAGATAAAAGGAAATCTCAAGCCTTTCTTCTACCAGAGGATTAGTTTTATCTTTTGATTAATAATGCTTTCCTTTTAGATGCATTTGGAGAATTTAAGAAGAGCGTGGGCAAGGAAGAGAGAAGGATGGTATGGGAGCAGGGAATATCACGGGGCCAGTTTGAGTTCTGTTCATCCAGTGCTTTAACATGAAACTGGCTGTACATACACGGACCAAGTCCTAATTTTCTAATAAAGTAGTGGTATGAATTCAATTAACATACAAAGATCCTTTCCAGCTCTACAATATTTTGACTTACTCAGTCCCAACACAGTCCAGGCTATCCCCCTTACCTGGGATGGTACCTTCTCCTGCAGTATATTTGAATCCCGTCTCACCTTTAAGGTGCAACTAAAGTCCAGCTAGCTAAATGGTTTCTACTGACATGCAGCCCACATTTGATCATGACATTTTTCTGTGTATGAGATACTTGAGGGCAAAGCCACGTTTATTCAGTTTTCCTTTCTGCATTTAAAGTGAAGGCTTGCCTCAACCACTCTTCCTCCGTCCCTCCCTCCCTTCCTTCTTCCCTTCCCTTCCTTCCTTCCTTCCTTCCTTCCTTTCTTTCACTCACTCACTCACTCACTCATTCATTTATTCAGCATTCTTTTCTAGAACTACCATGAGCCATGATCTATGCTGGAAGCTGCATATACAAAGATGAGATGGGCGGAGTCCTGGATCTCAAATAAGTTCAAAATTTAGCTGTGGAGACAGATTAATTAACAAAGCATCACAGTCCAAGGGATAAACACTACAATAAAGTGTGCATAGAAAAGAGAAAAGGAGCCATTAACAAGTCTACATGGGGAAATAGGCCTCACAGCAATGATGCAGCTTGAGTTAAATTCTGAAGAATTAGTAGGAATTTGCCAGGTAGAAAATGGTAGAGAGAGTATTCGAGCTAAAGAAAAGCAGGAGTGAAGGTGAGAATGTAAGCAAGGAATGGGGGCTTCGTAGCACAGAACGGGGACAATGGAAGGGGGGATCCTGTAGGTGGGGTGAAAGGAGGAAGAGCTGCTCGGGCCAGGAGGCCAGCAAGGTAAATGGAAGCCAATGTTACTGTTTGTGCTTTATCTTAAACGCAACTGGTAGTTAGCAGAGGTGTGGCATGATCACATGTGACTTTAAGACCAATGATCCGGTGGCATTGGGAGGAATGAAGAAGAAAGGAAAGGGCATGTGAAAGTCAAGGAGATAATTAATTAGGAGGTTGATGCAATGATCCAACTGAGGCAGTGAAACTAAGGATGCGGAAGAGAGGCTGGAGAAACACGCAGACTGCCAACCTGTCCATATTCCACAATCACGACAGGGATAAATCAGTGACTGTGAATTGGTGTGAATATAGATGGAAAAATACCCAAACTCTGTTATGTTCTTGAGTCAACATATACGTATTCTACGGAGGTATTGACTGCCAATGGTGTACAAAGAACATTAAGTTCAGACCCTGACCAGAGAGGCAAAAGAGCTCAACAGGCTCAGGGAAGCATCGTGGAAAATCTATCCTAATGACAAGAATCACAGTGGATGTGTTTCTCAGGTCGCTGATGCTGGTGTGGTGACATTAGTGAAAAAATAGTAGGCCTGTGATAGTGTCGAACAGTTAGCTTACTGTTAAAACACTAATCAATCTACCATTTGAAAACAAAAACATTTTTTTAAAACAGAGGCACATAAGAAGCTCTGGACATGTACGAAAAAGCATCTTTCTAATCTGACAAATTTCAAGTAAACAGTTTAGTCAAATATGTCTCCAAAAATGTCTTAAGCTAGAGACAAAAATGCGAAATTTCTTTTCCCCAAAAGAAATTTCCAGAGAAGCTTTTCTCTCCTTCAGAGTAAGGAAAGGAAATGAAACAGTTTCAAACTGTTTGAAAAGAGGTGATACTTGGGGCAATGCTTTGTTGCTTGGTTTTCAAGTAAAATTGCTACTTAAAAGGCTAGGGCATACAATGGACTATTATCCAGCCTTAAAAAAGAAGGAAATTCGGACACATGGTATATAGCATGGATGAACCCTGAGGACATTACACTAAGTGAAATAAGTCAGTCACAAAAGGGCAATACTATATGACTCCTCCCATATGAGACACCCAGAGTAGTAGAAATCACAGAGACACAAAGGAGAATAGTGACTGTCAGGGGCTGGGGCAGGAGGAATGGGAAGTTGTTGGGTACAGAGTTCCCGTTTTACAAGATGAGAGGAGTTCTAGAGACAGATGGTGGTGATGGTTGCATAACAACGTGAGCGTATTTAATGTCACTGAATTGTACACTGAACAATGGTTAAAATGGTAAATTTTATGTTATGTGTATCTTACCACAATTTTTAAAAAGGCTTAGGGTATACTCCTCTTTCCCTACAAGCCTCTCTTTATGTAGGAATATTGACTAAAATGGCAAAAAATTGCTCACGAGGCTCTGATATCCTGCCATTTAATATTCAACACAAAATAATCAGGGGGTGCAGACAGCATGTAATGAGGTGAGTTAGAGAACAAACCCATCTTTGTCCAGAAACTCACCTCAGTCTTACTGGGAAACACTCCTTACACTTCTAGGAAAGATAACCTACTGATCCCATAAAGACAATCTCTAAATCTGGCTGATGCTAAAGAGCTCTGGCTTTAATCCTGTATGACTCATTCTTTACTTTCATCAACTGTTCCACAGACTCCCAAAGAATAACACTTATTCCTTTTTTGAATCATCCGGACTCCCCAGCTTTATAGAAGAACGGAAGAGAAAACAGCATCAAAGGTTAAAGACTCAATGATATTATCTTTATATTTTATTTTTATTAGAAAGAACAAGTTCACATCACGCACTTATGCAAAACAGGGACTTCCAAAGTACACTCAGAGGTCAGGTACACATTACTTACATCTTCTAGACCTCCAGAGGAATACTTAGAAAGATGACCCCAAGGTGCTCCAACAATGGAGATTCTCAAGAAGAGATCAAATTGAACTCAGGGTACTTCAATGACTAGTTACTAAGACATTTAACAATGAGGGGTGAACCCAAATTGTGTGCCTTCCATAAAAATATCCTAGATGCCAACTGCTGGAATTACCTCTCACCTCCCCACCCCCCCCACCCCCCCCCCCCACTCCGAACTTGCTTTGAATCTCGAGAACAGCACTCACCACCCTCTGCCTTGTGATTATGGCTACTTACGTATGTGTCTGTTTCACTGACGGGGACTTTAAACGCTGCAGGAGGGCAAGGGCAGTGTCTTGGTAATCTCTGTATTCTTTGATGTGCCTTGCACACTAGAGTTACTAAATATTCATAATTTACTGCAGTCAACAATAAGTTCAACATTCAACCAAAACATTTAGATTTATGGGGAACGTACTGTGTGCAATGCATTTTCTAGGCATGAGTGATATAACAATGGAACAAATCAACCTGTTTCCTCTTTCACGACAGCATCTGGTGGTAAGAGGGAATTAGTATTGAGTAGGAATTCCCCTCTAAGATCAGACTTAGCAGCTATGTGATCCTGGGCAAGTTACTTAACCTCTCTAGACCTCAGTTTCCTTGCCTGAAATGGAGATAATAGGTACCTCATAGATTTTGCTTGGAAGATTAAATGGAAAAAATGTATATAAAGTGCTTAACCATTACTACTGTTATTGAATTTTACCGAATAAAAACAATCATCATAATGCCTCTTTATGAATCTAGTTACAAAGAATGACTGTTTCATCTTTTAAAAACAAAGAATGACTGTTTCATCTTTTAAAAACAGCAGGTTAACTGTCACTCCTTTGCTTGGGGACTGGAGAGCATGAAGCAACTTTTACAAGACAGTCGCACAGCAGAGACGGGCTCAGAGGAAGGTGATAATTCCGAAAAAAGATCAAGGAAGAAAAGCAAGAGCCATCGCCATATAGTCGCTGCTCAGGAGGCAAGGCAGACAAAACAAAGTAAAGAGGAGAAACGACAAGGCCCAGAGCCGACAACCCACAGAGCTTTCAGGTCAATAAAGCTTCGGTTAAGGTGGCGCCCAACAGTGAGTGGCCGGAAGACCGTTCCAGAAGCCCCTCAAGTACGAGCCCATGCCGACTGCTTCTGGCCGCGTCCAAACTGTTATCTACTGTTAACGATGGAAAAACAACAAGGCGTGTGTCTGGGGAAAACGGCCCGTTGTCAGAGAACAGAAAGCCTTTTACTGAGCATTTTGATACTCAGGAGCAAACGCACCACCACAGAAAATCACCCCACGCCATCTCTTACAAAGCTCGGCATCCATTCAACAATGGATGAAAAAATCCTAAATTGCTCGGCCAAACAGATACTCCTCCCAGGCAGTTCAGGAATCGGGGCCAAATGAGACCATAAACTCACGTGATACAGATTTCCAAAGCCACTAGTGGAAATTACTGACAGACACTTAGACGTGAAAAGCTGGATTCACAGGCCTCTACCTGGAACGGGCCAAGACTTCCTGCCAAAGGCTGCTCTTAAAGGCTTCTTTCAACACCAGCAAGGAAGGGACAACTGGAATTCTGTTCGGATCCTATAGGTAGTACATTAACTTCAACAAACCTTGAGGAATGCTTACTGCTACACAGCCCACAAGGCGAAACGGTTTTCCCACGTTATTTTTACCTTTACGTTTTCAAGAAAGTGCTGTGTTCTCGGCTATAATATTGGAGATTTAAACGTAGTGCTGACAGGAGTCAATGCAACCACCAGATTCCAGATCTCCCAGATCCTCTAGGTATCTAGAGCCTCAAAACGGAACATTCCACAGCCTTCTAAAGAAATGTCTACTGAAAGTTTGTAATGACATGGGAAATTATATATAATGCTGAGTGGAAAAAAATACACAATTATGTGTGCGAAAAAAAATTATGCATGTGGTATGATCTCAACCGGTTAAAAATGTATGGCAAAAGGAGTGAAAGTAAATATGAAACAATGTCAACAGTGTAGGCCCCGGGGTGATTCAATTATAGTGCTTTTTACTTTCTTTTATATTTTTCAACTTTCCAGTGTTTCTACAAACCAGTGATTACTTTTACAATCTAAGTTTTAAGAAAATAGCACACACTAACATAGGTGGAAAGGATGGCCCACCTCTTCACATTATTAATGCCTTTCTTCAGGTCTGACTTGATTTGCAACACCTCCTAACTAGAAATCACATGCAGCTTCCATTAGCGTGTCATTATATTTCCTTTTCCAAGTCATTAGTAAGGATGTTAAGAACATCAGATGTAAAATGAGTCATGATGGTAACTCACAAGATACCACCCATATATATAGAGCATCCCCGGTCATTTATCATCACACTTTACTTACAGTTATTCATCAGTTCACATCCTCAGTGATTAAGTGGATGATATAAAGTCATTTTCAATTAATGTTGTTCCAAAGAAAGTATTGAGTCATTTTATCAAATGTTTTCAAAGTCAAAAATATATATTTCCTGCTCTTCTAATTAAACCCATGAATTCCTATTCATACATGTGAAGGGGACTGAAAAAAGAGTTGAATTTACTTTGTAACTGTTTTTATGTGAGCCCTCATTTCCCAGTATTTGAAGAAGTACTGGTTTAAGAGGTGTGACCTATCTGTGCAGGGTCCACAGCTTAACTGTTCTCAGTTTTCTACCAGTTCTCTAGTTCTTCACAAGCAAAAACTCGTTTAAACACAAACCAAAGGAATTTATTACAGTTTCTCAAATGTGAGAAAAACCAAGTGTGATGAGAACCAGGCCCCCCAAATTGTGAGCCCACTTAATGTGAACATACTTTCAAAAATCAAGCCTGACATTTTTTTTTCTCATCCCCTTTGTGATGTGGGTTTTTTTCCTAACATCTTATTGGAGTATAATTGCTTTGCAATGGTGTGTTAGTTTCTGCTTTATAACAAAGTGAATCAGTTATACATATACATATGTTCCCATATCTCTTCCCTCTTGCGTTTCCTTTTTTTTAAATGGGATTCAAAGGCTTCCCTGGTGGCACAGTGGTTAAGGATCCGCCTGCCAATGTAGGGGACATGGGTTTGAGCCCAGGTCCGGGAATATCCCACGTGCCGCAGAGCAACTAAGCCTGCTCTCCACAACTACTGAGCCTGCACTCTAGAGCCCACTCACCACAACTACTGAGCCCGTGTGTCACAACTACTGAAGCCCACGCACCTAGAGCCCGTGTTCTGCAACAAGAGAAGCCACCACAGTGAGAAGCCGGTGCACCGCAACGAGGAGTGGCCCTCGCTTACCGCAACTAAGAGAAAGCCCGCAACAGCAACAAAAACCCAACACAGATATAAATAAATAAATAAATAAATAAAATTAAAAAAATTTTTTTTAATGGGATTCAAGTTTGGGGTGTGGACAGATTGAATAAGTGCACTTTTAAGAGGAACCTTTTTGTAGAATAACTTCTGGTCCGTTGGAGCAAAAATTCAGTTCAGTCTGTGCTTGGCTGCCAGTTATATTCATTCATTCATTTATTCTAACTTTAGTTTCATAGCAAGTGTCTGGAGGAAAAAGAGTTCTCTTAAGGCTATAAATTCTCTTTAGGATGCCTGATGAGTTTTAGGCAAAGCACATCTTCACCATATGAACAAATGGTATGTCTTTCACTACTCACTTGGCATGGTCTCTCTTTCCTGTACTGAAATATTCCCCCATTCTCTTTGTCTTCCTCTGTAACATATACAAAGACTCCAAACCACACAAAATAGAGGGGAAGAAAACCCTCATTTAAAAAACAAAACACGGGCTTCCCTGGTGGTGCAGTGGTTGAGAGTCCGCCTGCCGATGCAGCGGACACGAGTTCGTGCCCCGGTCCGGGAAGATCCCACATGCCGCTGAGCGGCTGGGCCCGTGAGCCATGGCCACTGAGCCTGCACGTCCGGAGCCTGTGCTCTGCAACAGGGGAGGCCACAACAGTGAGAGGCCCGCGTACCACAAAAAAAACAAAACAAAACAACAACAACAAAAAGCACGAAATCACCTATTTTAATCATGTGCTTCCTTAAATGGCACTTTTTGTGGTTATATGCTGTTTTCTAAAGGCATATTTTGGTTTTTTATGGGGGCGTGGGGAAGACAATATGCACAGAAAATATCCCAATTGATGCATTTTCTGGTCTTGAGAAATTCCTTGCCCTTTTCTATTACAATGGAGAACGTTCATTTCAGTGCTCTCCACGTTTGAGTTCCTGAGAGCAGCAATTCCTCTTCGTGCCTTCCACAAAGATGCGCTATAGACTCAGCACAGGGAAAACAATACAGATTCACGGAAGATGGTAACAAAGGAGGACAGAGACCAGTGATGGTACTTCTGGAGTTTATAACCCATTCCCTACTCCTGAGTTATTATACTTAATCTATTTCAGACAGGTGGGTTTCAGATGGCCATCTACAGGGGCTTTCAGGGAAAGATTTCCACACCCTTCCCATCACAGGACAAGGAAGAATTTATCAGTGCTCACTATTGGCTACTTCTCCCTTATTCTCAGGCTGGCACCATGTCTCAAATTAAAGGGGGCTCCCCTTTTTTCAGCCATCAATGGGACCAGAGAACGGTCAGCCATCACCCCCAACATAATTCTTCATCTCCTCCTCAACTCTGTTTAGCCTTCTCTCTTTGCCACGGTGACCATCACTGTTCCACACTCCCGACCAATTACCTGAGTTCTAGTTTCTTGACCATCTTCATTCATTGCCTCTGTCATCGCCTCTTAGAGTACCCCTGCCTCTTTCTAGTCATTCAGTTTCATGACAAGACGATCAACCCATGTTAGATCTTCGTTTCACATAGAATTTCTAGACTAATGTCAGGGTTGGGCTACCCACGAACATACTGCTCTCTGGCCCCATAAAACCACTTTTAGTACTTGGAAACTGTGATGCCTTCCTGACCTGGCTATATCTCTTTTGGTTTCTCAAGACCTTTTGTCATCTCTTATCTGGACTGCTTTTCTCCTCTCCTGCCTAACGACCTATGACTGAAGGCTCTAGCCAGAAAAACCTGGAGCTGTTTGAGCTCTTGGGCAATGAATACAAAAATTACACCAAAATGTCAGAGATGCTATAACCCTTGACTGTAAGCACAGTAAGGTCACCCATCAATTACACTCTGCTCACCGCTATACTGCAAATCGACAATGTGACATGCATCGCTTAGGCAGATTACTTCCATGCATGGGCATAGAGTTACCAGCTTTGTAATGTTTCAGCCTCTTCTGAGTCAAAAATAGCAGTATCTGCATTCACGTCACTTGAAAAAACAGGATTCTAAATTATGAACAAGTCTACTTTCTCTGCTTCTAACAACACCTGAATGCAGAGGGGATACTGGGGTTTGAAGCAAAAGAAAGTAAATCTAAAATTGAGACATATAAGACAGAAAACGTGTCCAGCTCTCCCAATGCACTAACTGCTAAGCACTGTACCAAGAGGACGAATCTGGACTACTCTAGGATCTTAAAGTCTTGACATTTTACATCACTACTTCTCTTATTATCAGTTTTGTTAATTGTCAAGAAAAGGTACCCAAGAAGTTTCAGAAAAGCTGCCTCTAGTGAAGGAAAAAATGAGAAACGCAACTAAGAAATCAAAATAAAAAGAACAGACTGAGCAGATGCTACCAAAACAAATGAAGCAAAACATATTAAAATCACTGGTAGGTGAAAATGCTTAGCAAGTGAAAGAAGAAAAAGAAAATGAGGCAGTAAATCCATCTTTACCACTTCTAACTTCTTCATCTTAAATGAGCAAAACAGAGATATAGCTTCTGAATGATAGAGACTCCAAGTATCTGCCTTCAATTTTCCAAACATTGCCTATTTTATTCCTAAAAGTTCAAGGATGAGTTTAATTGGGGTGACACTCCTGAGTCACAGGCCATCTGTGAAGTGGCTTAACGATAGCCTTTTGATGAAGAAGTGGCTTGTAAGGCAATTCTGGAAAACTCTTAATTTGTAAACTGTTCATTTTATAGCCCAAGTTGAGAGAGAGAGAAATCTCTATTAGAGGTGTCGGTAGGGGTTATTGTACTTATGCTTCCAGGTGTTTCTAGAGCATTTATGGGTATACATTTATTTAGGATCTGGCCTCCAACATCAAGAGCCTGAGCTGAGAATAAGGCTGTCATGTCATAATTTTTAAATGGCCTCAGATGCCACAGAAAAATACAAAACAGGTTGCTGACTAACTGAACGATCTCTGTGATCTAAATTCTTTCAACGGAAGCAAAGACAGATCACCATGCAAAGTAAGCTGGATAGCTTGTTTTAAAGTTGCCAGCTTTCATAGAGCATTAAACTTAATCCATCCCATTGTTCTAGTTGCATAGAACATCATTTTACAACCAGTGAGAATCTCTGAGAGAAAAAGACAAGCTAGGTGCTGAAGCATGATGATTTTAACGGCCACACAGAAAATTTTAAACCCTTAAATTTCAGGAGTCAAAAGCATCTGCAAACTCTAGGATTATAAATATTTTGAAATAATTGTTAATACATGAACAAAAGAGGGCCACAATGAAATACGTACAGATACCTCAGCCCACCCCACTGAAGAACGTCAACTGAAGCAAATGAACATGTCGGCAAACAATGTACAAAAAGAAGGACTTTCATTTCCTGTCCCCAAGGAATTCCAGAGCAGAAGTGAGGAGAGCAAATCAATCATAAAACTGGCTTCCCCCACAACGTAAGATGAAACGAGTACTATCATTTAGAATTAAAATAGCGCAAAAGAGAAATTCACCTTTTCTCAAAACAATGGTTTTGAATCCGCTCTCCATAAACCTGTGAGGGGCTAAGTGAGACGCCGCAGTCCTGTCACCCTTAAACCTCTGAAGCCAAGCAACACCAAGGCTCTCCGCTCATCTTTTCTCCAGGAGCTGCAGGAACAGGGGGAACTAGTCCTTCCTTGAAACAATTTGCAATCTCTTGGGATCGTGTAACTGATCTGCTAGCTCATGGGGGTTCTCAGACAGAAGACCTCTTCCTCAACTCCTCATTCTAAGATGGGAAGAATAATATCCTTTCCTATTAGTGATAGGCAACACGAACACACGTTAAACACCAATTCCAACCACAATGAGACACCACTTCACACCCATTAGGATGGCTATTATTAAAAAAAGAAAAAAGGGACTTCCCTGGTGGCCCAGTGGCTAAGACTCCATGCTCCCAATGCAGCGGTCCCGGGTTTGATCCCTGGTCAGGGAACTAGATCCCACATGCCACAACTAAGAGTTCGCATGCCACAGCTAAAGAACCCACACACGGCAATGAAGAGCCCACGTGCCGCAACTAAGACCTGGCTCAGGCAAATAAATAAATAAATAAATAATTAAACCCCCCCCCCCCCAAAAAAAAACAGAAAATCTCAAGTGTTGGCAAGCATGTGGAGAAGTTGGAACTCTTGTGCATTGCTGGGGGGAATGTAAAATGGTGCAGCCACTGTGGAAAACAGTATGGCGGTTCCCCCCAAAATTAAAGAGAATTACCAGATGACCCAGTGATTCCACTCCTGGGGGTATACCCCAAAAAACTGAAAGCAGGTGTTGGTATGCCAGTGTTCATTGTAGCATTATTCACAGTAGTCAAAAGGTGGAAACAACCTAAATGTCTATCAATGGAGGGACGATTTTAAAAATTGTGATATACCCATACAATGGAGTGCTATTCAGCCTTTAAAAGGAAGGAAATTGTGACACATGCTACAACATGGATGAACCTTGAAGACATTATGCTAAATGAAATAAACCACAAAAGGACAGATATTTTATGACCCTACTCTCATGAGTAGTCAAATTTGGAGAGACAGAAAGTACAATGGTAATTGCTAACTGGGAGTTAGTATTTAATGAGTACAAAGTTTCAGTTTGGGAAGATGGAAAAGTTTTGGAGATGGATGGTGATGATGGCTGTATAACGATGAGAATGTATTTAATGCCACTGAACTGTACATTGAAAAAGGAATAAAATGGTATCATATTATATATATTTTACCACAATAAAAAGATTCTATATTTCTACAAGAGTAGACAGAAAGCTTTTATGGGGATTTCCACTGGGAAGTAAAGCTGAGTGTGGGACTGAGAAAGCCTTAGTTTTGTTCTGCTGGAATCTTTTATCATATACTTGGGTTAGTTTCATTAAAAACAAAACCAACCAGAATTAAGTCAGCTTATAACCTGGAAGCTCCTAATTTGAAAATTCAGCCAGAGGAAATAATCAGGGAAGGTACAATAATGTATATATAAGAATTTATTTATTTTTGCGGTACGCGGTCCTCTCACTGTCGTGACCTCTCCCGTTGCGGAGCACAGGCTCTGGACGTGCAGGCTCAGTGGCCATGGCTCACGGGCCCAGCTGCTCCGCGGCATATGGGATCTTCCCAGACCGGGGCACGAACCCGCGTCCCCTGCAACGGCAGGCGGACTCTCAACCACTGCGCCACCAGGGAAGCCCCAAGAATGTTGTTTTTAATAGTAAAATTGTGGAAGCAACATAAATAGTTACCACACAGGGATTGGTTCAATAAATGGTGGTGCATCTTGACAATGAATGATCATACACCTCTCTGACAGAAAAGGGGGACCCATAATATGTTAAGTTTTAAAAACAGGTGACATTTAACATGACCTCATTATTGTATGAAGAGTGAGGTGTGTACTGCATGCACATTCAGGCTCAGATAAAAGTCTGGAAGGATACACAGAAAATGTTGACTACGATTATTCCTGGATCAGGACAGGAATAAAGACGCAGATGCAGAGAATGGACTTGAGGACACAGGGAGGGGGAAAGGTAAGCTGGGACAAAGTGAGAGAGTGGCATGGACATATATACACCACCAAATGTAAAATAGCTAGCTAGTGGGAAGCAGCCGCATAGCACAGGGAGATCAGCTCGGTGCTTTGTGACCGCCTAGAGGGGTGGGATAGGGAGGGTGGGAGGGAGGGAGACGCAAGAGGGAGGGGATATGGGGATATATGTATACATATGGCTGATTCACTTTGTTATACAGCAGAAACTGACACACCACTGTAAAGCAATTATACTCCAATAAAGATGTTAAAAAAAGGGCAATTTCTATTTATTTCTTCATATTCTTTAACTTTGAGTTTTTATTATTATAATAAGTTTTGCAAAGAGCTCCTGTAGTCAGAAGTAACAAAGTTATTTCCACTTTGAGAAACAAACAAGCAAAGGGTTTGGGGGGCACTCAGCAGTACAACGTGTAGTTTACAGGTCACTAACTTTAAGGGTCGCAGGGGCCACCCTTCCTGCCCCATTTCCAGGCCCTAGTCTGATGGAGCCAGAGAGGCCGTTACCAAGACTCCCACGTTTCACAAGCTACACTCCATCAAGCTTTCACTCATTTCCCAAATGAAGAGTCACCATCTGAATTTTGCATATAAGTACCTAATTCTGTGTTTTACTTTTCAGAACTCAGGTCAGTGACACCCAGCAATAATAACAATCAGCAAGTTTCAGATATCTTTCAATAGGAAAATTCTCTCAAGCCACTTCAGAGGAATATATTTTTATTTTAGCCAACTGCTCCCTTCTAGGCAAGCAACAGACACCATTCAAAAAACCTTCAAGAAGTCCTCCTACTCTTAAAATCATGTGTTAAAACAATGTGTTTCCTTTCTGTCATGCTATTTTCCTTTTTTTTGAAAATTTGAAAATATTATAAGTTAAAGGCAACAGAAAAAGACATAGATATATTTTACAGATACCATCAACTCTCCCCTTAAAATTTTTTTTTGCAACAAGAAACAGGAATGTGGAAGACATATGACGCATTGTAAGCTTTACTTACCCTGTGGTTTATTTAGGGAATTTTATTTTGTGTTTGGAAAATGACAGACTTCTGCTTTTAGGTAGACAAATATGAACAACTCACAGAGAGAAAGCAGAGCACCTATTACTAGCAAGCTTTTAGAGAATCAAATAATTTAGTGTCTCTATTTTACTCTGTATATGAGCAAACGAATATAAATGTCCAGGACTGCAAAATTAGCCAAATATCTTTAACTCAATAAAAAAGCACTTCAACAGCACCCAGAAATCACTACTCACAGCTTCTCCATTCGCCAGGAAAACTCCAATGTCCATGCCCCCCAAGAGTGAAATGCCCCACAGCTGGCGCGCTCTGCATGGACGTGTTCTTCTCTCCTAAGCTAACCTGAAGAGCAAGCTGGATTTGTTTACTGCACAAACATCTGTAATTGCTAAACATCTCGGTGACATGGGGTAACAGTTACTGCTTGTGCAAACTGCCCATCCAAATTACTCTCTGCAGTATGAGCACATGAAAACCCAAGACACAGAGAAATTGGAAACATCTGTAAAAATTAATGGCCGAATTAACCGAAGTGGGGGGCTGGTTAAAACAGCTAAATAGTTCCAGCGCAACATTTGACTTGAGAAAATAATCCTCCACGTTATAGGTTGCTCCTTAGCCTATCCACAGCCCCCCTCTGTGGGGGGTCCCCGCTGGTAACCCCTTCATTGTAGCCTACCAATGCAAACCCATCACAAATCTTGTTAACAGAACAGTATAGATAAGATACAAGTTAAGAGAATTTATTCCATCTCTAAAAGAAAAAAAAAAAGAAGAAAAAAGAAAAAGAAATACCTCTTCTCCCATCATGCAGGCAGCCTCCTCTCTTCAGTTTGAAAAGGTCCCAGAACTACTCTGGAAGCCTCCCACTTCCTTCCAACAGCCAAAGGCATGGAGCCTGAAGGACCCAGCCTAACCCTGAGTCATACTTGGGACCAAATGAGCAACGGGCAGAACAAAGCTCGCATTTGTTTATGGCTCAGGAAGCCAGGGCCGATTCATGGCTTGGGTGGCTTCGAGAAAAGTCTTCCTTCCTCGCCTACGTCGCCACAGGAATCTAGGCTGCCTCCTCGGACCCACAGGTGTGACCGCTCGCACAAGGAACACACTCAAGGAGCGTTTATTTGGCAGGACCCAGCAAGCACTTCTGGTTAAAAACGTCAGAGAGAAAATAAAAAGCCCCCTATCTTTCAATAGATACTGTGATGGGAAGCAAGAGAGGTCTAAAATATGGTTTGTATACGAAAAGCCCATCGTGAAAGTGCCTGTATTTTAAAGAAATAAAATTAGCTGTACCACACAAAAATTACTCACTAAAAAGAGAAAAAAACTGAAGAAGGAAAAGCAGCCATGCCTTTATAGAAACACTTCCCCTAGGAAAAAAAAACAGCAAGATTGCTGCCAGCCATGTCATCGGTAGTAACCTAACAGATCGGAATAAAGTGTTTGAATAGCAATCTTGCTTTTCGCCCACATGAGATACCATTTTAATTACCATTGTAATGAATTCAGAGCCCAGTGGTTAAGAGTTCAAAACTCTATACGCAGGGTGTCTGAGACCAAAATCCCAGCTGGCCCACTTCCTAGTTGAGTGATCTTAAGCAACTTATTTGGACTCTGTTCACCTCAGTTTCCTTATCTAGAAAATGGGGATAATAGCACCAAGATACAGGGTTGTCTGGAAGATTAAATAAGTAATATATGTAAAGTGTTTATAAAAGTGCTTGGCACACAGGAAGCAGCCTGTGAGCTACTATTACAAATTCAGGACCACTTCACAAAGCAGGATGCCACGTCAACAGTATCCTCACCTTACCACAGTTCTCATGTACAGAGACTCTGATAACCGGTTTTAGTTATTAACTATGGTTAGCTTTTAAATTAAGCTAATTTAAAAACCATTTATTCAATATTTATTAGCCACCTGCAGCGTGTAAGGGGCTTTGAATAAGATGCTGTCCCAGTCCTCAAGAAACTTGCAATCTGCTTGGATAAATAACACATAGATCTGTTTATGTGTCACACAAGAAAACAAATGTGGGAAATGTCACTTGGCTGAAAATGGCAAGTGTGATCCAAGTGCCAGAGAATTAGCATTTTGAATTTGGAGGACAGATAAGAAATCACCTTATCAAAACCTAATTAGGATGGGAGGGATGAGACAATCATCTGTGCAGAAGAATTCCAAACAACGAACATAGATACTCTGCCCTAAAGGAGGTGAGCTTAACTCCCCACTCCTTAAGAGTGAGGCGTGTATAGTGACTTCTTCCCAAAGAGTTGATGTAGAAGAGGGGAAAAAACAGACCAGCTTTACAGTGGAGAGACCTCAGCCAGGTGACCAAGGTCAACATCAACAGTGAGAAGTCATGTTCAGACCATGTACCCTTGATCTGATGGGACGAGAACGGCACTTTACCTCAGTGGTTCCCCCCCAAACCCATCACTTCAGTCTTAATCATAAAAAAAAAACATCAGACCAATGTCAACTTAAGGACATCCTACAAAACTCCTCAAAATCGCCAAGGTTATCAAAAACATGGCAAGTCTGAGAAACTGTCACAGCCAAGAGAAGCCTAGGGAGACAGGGCGAGCAAATGTACTGTGGTCTCCTGGATGGGATCCTGGATAAGAAAAAGGACTTTAGGTTAAAACTAAGGACATCTGAGTAAAGGATGGATCTTGGTTAATAATCGTGTAGCAATATTGGCTAATTGTGACAAATGTACCATATTCATGTAAGATATTAACAACAGAGGAGACTGGCTGTGGGGTATGTGGGAACTCTGTATTATTTTCACAACTTTTCTATAAATCTAAAACTGTTCTAAAATTGAAAGTTTATTAGAAAACAAATTAGGAAGATGAGCCTGCTGAATGTATATATACATAAATAAATATATCTTATGTGATTTATAGACACACATGATGATGTTCATGAGTGTGTATAAATATATATGTATTTAACAATGCCCTCCCAGCTTAATTTTTTTAATCTCTTTATCCTTAGCCTAGCTATGAACACAGATAGTTGAATGCTGACTCCTGGCTTTTTGCTTTCCATAATACACAAAAGAGTTTTCTTTGAAAGGAAACTTGGCTCTTCTGTCAGTTCTGCTGCCAACCCAGGCTACGGCGGCCCAACTCAAAGAGTGTGCATGAGGTGGGCCCATCTGCCCCTTTCCAAGAGCTACTAGCTACAAGAGCTCCAAGCCAATTAGTCATCAACCACAGAGCCCCGGGACTGGCAACTCTCCCAGCTACTTCCTCTCCCATCTCTAGTCCACACTGCCTGGCACCTCCCCAGTTCTCTCTCTAAAGTGCCAATCTGATCATGACACTGCCCGTTGGAACCCCTCCACCAACGTGCCAGCCCACCCAGAAGTGCAGCTAGTGAGTGGGCTGGCAGAGACCTAAGGGAAGAGGGTCAGGCTCCCCTCCAACTCCCTGCCCCCAAGTCCCCTGCAGCCCAGCCAAACCCAGCCCTCGTCCATCACCACACTCTCCCCTTGCCCATGTGCATACTGCCAGTACCATGAATCCCCAGTTATCTTTTAACACTTTGCTCAAATAACACTTGCCTTGAAAAGTTCTCCCTGATACGCCATCCCCTCCTTCTAGACCCCCAGGAAAAGTGAGCAGCTCCTTCCTCCCTATCCTCCTTGATGCTTTGGACAGAGCTCTGCTGGTCCTTTCCCCCTGCATCATAATCACTTTTAATACGTACCCACTTCTCTCCCATGCAGGGACAATCTGAAGCGCTAAATGAGAGGTCTGTATGTGACAGCTGATCCAAGGTGTGATGTGGGAGTGGAGGTGTTAACTCCATTCCAATTAACTACACCAGACCCCCGCAAACAAATAACCTGCCAGGCGAAAAATGTGCACACATTATGCTAATACAGCCTCCAAACATGCTACCTAGCTAATCCCTTTCCAAATGGATTGCCATTCCTTAGCTCATTTATCTAGAAATTCCAGAGCTGCCACTGCTGGTCCATAAAACACATTCAATAAAGCTTCAGTGAATGAAGGAATGAGCCAATTAATGAACAAATGGAAGAGGAAATCTATAGCCAGACTACAAGCAGACCCCAAACAGAATGAGTCTTCCTTTATGATTGTGATTGGATTAGGACAAAACATATTTATGCATCCAGTCACAAAATATTTATTGAAGGCCAACTATAGTTTTTAATGATTTCCAAGGAACTGTAAATACAATGGTGACTAACAAAGACAAGCTCAAAAATCATGGCACTTACTTTCTTTTTTTTTCTTTAAGACTTTATTTTTAGAGCAGTCTTAGGTTCACAGAAAAAGAAAAAGAAGGTACAGAGATTTCCCAGATACCCTGTGCCTCCTTGCATGCTCAGCCTCCCCCGCTGTCAACATAAGAGTGGCACGGGGCTTCCCTGGTGGTGCAGTGGTTGAGAGTCCGCCCGCCGATGCAGGGGACACGGGTTCGTGCCCCGGTCCGGGAGGATCCCACATGCCGTGGAGCGGCTGGGCCCGTGAGCCGTGGCCGCTGAGCCTGCGCTCCGCAACGGGAGAGGCCACAGCAGTGAGAGGCCCGCGTACCGCCAAAAAAAAAAAAAAAAAAAAAAAAAAAAAGAATGGTACGTTTGCTACAGCGGATGAACCTACATTGACTCCTTATCACCCACGGTCTGTAGTTTACTTTAGGGTTCACTCTTACGTTGTACATTGTATGAGTTTGGATAAATGTATAATGATATGTATCTATCATTATGGTATCACACAGAATACACACAGAGTATTTTCACTGCCCTAAAATCCTCTGCATGGCACTTGCTCCCCAATGGCCAATACTGAAGACTTGGTGATGTCAAACAAACAGCCACCACAGACGGAGCAAAATTCATTTCTCCTTCTCTGAGTTTTAAAATTTCCATAATAAAAAGTTAAAGAAATGATCCCGGAGACTGCACTGCTATTTATAGGCACTCCTTCTGTTCTCATAACCAGAAGGGCAACAGTAATAACTACTAACGTTAATCTAGTGATTATTCTACACGAGGCACTTTTACCCATTTTTTGAGTTACTTAATCCTCCTAACAACCATATGGGCCAGGTTCTCTTGTTATTCTGATTCTACAGATGGGAAATCTAAAGCATTGAGTGCTTAAGTAATTTGTCCCAGGAAGAGGCAGAGTTGGGATGTGAACCTGGGCAGTCTATCCAGCATGCTTAATAACTATATTCCTAAAAACACAATTTTAAGGCCTCCTGGGAATGTGATTCTTGGTGACCAGCTGGCTGCAATTAAACATTTCATAGAATATACACTATGCTGCTGGGACTTCCCTGGTGGCGCAGTGGTTAAGAATCTGCCTGCCAATGCAGGGGACACGGGTTTGAGCCCTGGTCCGGGAAGATCCCACATGCCGTGGAGCAACTAAGCCCGTGTGCCATAACTACTGAGCCTGTGCCCTAGAGCCCACGAGCCACAACTACTGAGCCCGTGTGCAGCAACTACTGAAGCCCACGCACCTAGAGCCCGTGCTCTGCAACAAGAGAAGCCACCGCAGTGAGAAGCCCGCGCACCGCAACGAAGAGTAGCCCCCGCTCGCTGCAGCTAGAGGAAGCCCCCACGCAGCAACGAAGACCCAATGCAGCCAAAAATAAATAAATAAATAAATTGATTTTAAAAAGAAAAAGAAAACAGGGCTTCCCTAGTGGCGCAGTGGTTGAGAGTCTGCCTGCCGATGCAGGGGACATGGGTTCGTGCCCTGGTCCGGGAAGATCCCACATGCCGCGGAGCGGCTGGGCCCGTGAGCCATGGCCGCTGGGCCTGCGCGTCCGGAGCCAGTACTCCGCAACGGGAGAGGCCACAACAGTGAGAGGCCCGCATACCACAAAAAAAAAAAAAATAATAAAATAAAATAAAATACACTATTCTGATTGTTTTAGAAGGTATAGATCAAACATACATAAAACAGTAAACAGTACCTAATAGGTCAGACAGTAACCCTGTATACTATTTCTGGTTCCCTTTTCCTACCACCGGCCCTCTCCTCACTTCTCCTAGATAAGGAAAGATAACACATAAACCCAAGTCTGAAAATCCCAGACACTTCATTCAGCCCAGGAGACCAGTGGGCATCTCAACACCACCTGCTCTTTAAAAATCACGGGTCTTTCAACTGCTCAAGAGATGTCACAAAATCTTATCTTTCAACCACTATGAGAGACATCCAATACTATAGGTCTCAGATAATCATGTCAAGGTTCGATCCAGTTGTGTTTCATTAGTCAAAGTATGTATCATTAGCTTCTGGGATTCCCCAGAGCTTATTTCTAGTCTTCAAAGGATTAGAGACATAAATCTCTCATTTTTAAGGAACTAAGATCATCACTTTCAATGTTTACATGTTTTAATTTTACATCAGTATACAGCTTGACGAATTTTTACTAGTATGGATAAAAAGACTGCCTGAGGTACATATGAAGATATTAGAATTCCTCTTGCTGCAATTTGGCTGATTAAAAAATTGATTAGTAGCTCATTTATATATGATTTTAATTTGAATTCTCTGTTACAAGTAAAAGCTACAATGTTGATATCATAAAGGCATTAATTTGGATGACTGTGGTTCTATAACTGAGATTCAAGATGATGAGAGCTGAAAAAGCAACTGTCACAAACACAATGTCTAGTTGTGGAACATAGTAGAAAACAGAGAAAGAAAACAGAATCATTTCAAGAGACAGATCAGAAGTCACTAATGGAAATCAACTAAGACAGGAAGACCATGGAACTTCTTGAAGGATTTCTTTGTAGGGACTCCAATAGAGCAAACAACCAACCTGGAAAAATATCTTTTCCAATATGGCTGTTTGAAGAGCCCAGGCCAAAAAGACTGCTTTTCTCAATAATTAAGGGGGCCAAGATTAGCTGTGCCTAGGGCACTTAAGCACGGAATAAGCTGGCGCCCGAAAGCCAGGATTATTCTACATAAAGACATATTAGCTTAGGTAGGTCCTGGGACTCACCTGAGCATCTGGAATTTACCCACCCACGTGTAATACCTGACACTCCTTTCCCGGAGTATTTGGCCAGGAGTGACCATCTGAGTGACTCATGAAAAGGGAAGGAGTTCAGAAAAAGGGTGAGGCCAGGCTGGGATTGCAGGGAAGCAACCTGATGAGGAAGTTCTCTCTCAGGTCCACAGCTGGGAGATAAGGTATAAGCCATATTCATGAGAATAAGGTCCTGTCTGGGTTGCCTTCTTACAGTCTCCCAACCCAATCTCTAGGTGGATGATTCCAATACCTACATCTACAGTTCTCTCCGCATCACCAGACTTATTTATCCAACTGCTTGCTGGATGCCCCCACCTGATGGTTCCACAAGGACCTCAAAATCCAGCTAGTCTAAGACTGAACCCATGACCTTCCTCCCCAGATATCTTTCTCCTCCAGTGTTCTCTAACCGATAAGGACCCAAGGCATCCTCTTCAGGTCTTTCCTCTCCTTTATCTCCCACATACTATCAAACTTCTCGATTCTATCTCCAAAATATTTTCCCCAAACATTTATGATAATAATTCAAAGCTGTTAGAAAAGCTGTTTGTCTTATCTTGATATCGCCTTCCATATAAAAAAAGGGAGACCAAATGGACACTCTCTGGACACACTTGGCCTCTGGGCAGAATTGAACACTCTTGGAACTCTCTATCTCCCTATTCACTTTCTCCTGGGAGAGTGAAATGACTTCTCTGATACGTGAATTTAGGAAAAATAAACTGGGCATGCTTAGCTCAGCTCTTCTCTTTCCTCCTCTTGGAAGTTGGCCTTCTCTGCTGTTCCCCAAGGAGCTGGCCCTTCCACCTCACTTGGGTCTGCCCGAGTCCAGCATTGCTGAGACTGGGTTGGGTGAGTCTGTCTAATTCTGGAGATCAACTGCTAAGCCCATTTGGCTCTCACACTAATCTATATCTTCCAACTTCGCCTTCATCAATAACAACACTGTAATATAACATAGGTAGAGAAAGGTGTACAAATCATAAATATGTAACTTGAGAAATTTTTACAAAGTAAAATAAGACTTACATAAATAGATATACCATGCTCATAGATCGGAAAGGTGTCATTTCTCCCCCAAAAGTATCTATAGTTAACGTATTCCCATTCGAAATCCAGGAGGTTTTTTTGCGGGGGTGGGGGGAAGAAAGTAGGGATTGACAAGCTGATTCTAAAATTTATATGAAAATACAACAACGCAGGAAATCTTGAAGAAGAGGAATAAAGACTGTGGACTTACACTACCAGCTGTCAAGACCGACTACAAAGCTACAGTAATTAAGGTAGTACAGAATGACCACAGGGACAAACAAACCAACAGAACAGAGAGTCTGGAAATGGACCCACACATACACAACCACTTAAATTATGACAAAGGTGACCTTTTTGATAAACAGGTGATCTGCAGAAAGGATGATCCTTTTGATAAACAGTGCTGAGTCAACTGGATATCCATACTGAAAAAGTGAACAAAAATAATATTTTGATTCTCCATCCACTGACTTATTAACTGGTTTAGAATCTACATTGAGGAGGGGGATTTACTGGTAGAGCCAATACAAGTTTCTGTTAACTTCTCCCCTGAATTCTAGTTATCCTGTCTTCTGTAATCCACTCCTCCCACTGCAGCTAGGAATACTTTCTCTAAACCACCTATGTGATCATGTCACTCTCTCACTGAGCATTGCTCCCCATTGATGGCCCCCCATTGCCCTCAAAGTCAAGTCCAAACTCCTTAACAAGTCTCACCAGGCCCTTCCTGATGTGGGCCCTGCTTTCTTCTCCATTCTCATCTTTCCCCACTTCCTGCTGGAGCCCCGACACATGCTCTGTGCTATTTCCTTTTCCCTTCGAGGCATTTATACATGTTGCTCTTCCCACCTTGACAACTCTATGCTCCTTTGCTTGATGAATGTGTACTGGACCCATGGTTCTCAGCCTAAACATCACTTCCTGTAGGTCTAAAAACATCACTTCCTACAGGTCTAAACACCACTTCCTGTAGGAAGTAGGTACACACACATGAATACACACTCTCCAGCCTCCCTAACAACTCGCTACTTCCTGCCATGCCCAAGGGCTCCTACGGCACAGTACTGTGTTCTCAGCCTGGTCACAGCATTCCCCACACTGTATTATTATTGCTTGTTTACTTTTCTGCAGCTCCCTGAGGGGCAGTGACCTGGTCTTGTTTACCACTGTATCCTCAGTGCTGAGCATATAGTGAGTACTGAACAAATACTAGCTGAAATGAGTTACATTTACAATTTCCAAGTATTTTCAGCTATGTAGCATTTTTAAAAAGTCCTATGAGGTAGGATAGGCATAAAGAGTATTCCCATTTTACAGATGGTTCAATTGAGGCTAAGTGACTTTGTCAAGGTCAATCAGCTAGGACAATGGCACCATGCCCTTCTAAAATCTTATGATATTTAACTTGGTTCATCTTTAGCCACAACGTATTTTCCACTGTTTTGATATAGCACATACGTACCTCTGGGCTTAGTTTAAATGGTACATTTTTCTCCAAGGTTCTTTTCTTTTTTCTTTAACCTTTGTCAAGGGAAGTTTCCAACATATACAAAAATAGAGTACAGTGTACTGAACCCCATGTATGCACCACATAGTTTCAACAATTATCAACTCATGACCAACCTGGTTTCCTCTGTGCCCCACCCACTCTTCCACCTTCCAAATTACTGGAAGCAAAATCCCAGACGTTAAATCATTTCACCTATAAATCTTTCAGTTAAATGGTACATTAAACACATCAGTCACAGGCATATCAGGTTGGTAGTATTAAAAAGACTCATAAATGGGGTCCTTTCTTAGAGCTCAGTAAGAGAAGCAAGAATACTAATTATTTCCTTGTTCGTCGGGGGAGTGTTACAGATACACCAGTATCTCTCCTGGTGTATAATCATCAGCATTCAACCACTCTGAGTAGGGCGATATGGATTAAAGCACAGGGAAAGTAAGCACAAAAGTTTCAACTGACTCAGAAAAGTGGATCTCAAAACTTCGCAAACTTGAACGGAAAGTATACTAGGATGCTTGCAGCTGTTAATAACGATCACAGACCTTTTTTCCCTCATGCGAGTTATCAAACCAGTCATGTGAACAGGTCAACTGCCCCAGCCTGAGTGGAAGACCTGCTTGGGCTTCACCTAACACAGATGCCGCCACATGAGATCCAGTTTGTGCTTCTGCAAAATCGAAACAGCGAGCTCAACTCTCATAGGAAACTTCCTTCCTTAAACATAAATCTTAGACACAAAACCATCTCAAAAGCGATGAGAACCAGGTTGTACACAAGTAAAACATTATCACACTCATCAGCTCCCATGCCAGGTTGTGCAATAACATAATGGATCCATAAATCTATGTAACTATCCATGGCGCCAACAACAGGGGGTGGAGAGAGTTTTGAATCCTCTTAGATGCTATAAAAATTGTCCGCAGCCAGTAAAGCAGGCTGGGACGTTTAAGTTTTCCCCAGAGGCTTCACAATGAGAAGCAGGTTAAGGGAGCTGCCAGCACATGGTTTCATTCTGCAAACAAATCATGAATCAAGATGCATACACACGCCGGACATAAATATATTACTCTGATGAAGTTAACATTTCTTGTCTCTAAGACCAATGCAATAAATCTTCTGTTTCACAGAGGTGCAGTGAACCATACAACTACTATATTTCCAACCTATATAACTGTTATCCCACCCGGTTCCCTCATTTTATAGATGTCTGTAATCTCTAAAGTGTTATATTAATATAGTTTGAATATCATTCCTTTAACTAACACTTACTGAGCACCTACTATATGCCACACACTGTTCTAAGCACATAGCATACATCAGTGAACAAAACAAAGAATAAGCATAATAAAAAATAAACATGTTAGAAGGGGGCACATGCTAGGGCAAACAAAAAATGCAGTGCAAGTAAGCAGGATGGGCCAAGGGGGCAGGTTTCAGAATGAGCAGGCGTCAGGGAGGAGAGGCAGGCAGCCACAGCGGGCAGGTGGAAACAGAGTGTCCAGGCAGAGGACACCGCCGTGGCAAAGGCCCCCAAGTGGGAGCGTGCGTGGCATGTTTGAGGAGGAGCGAGGGGGCCAGGATGGAGCAAGCAGGGAGAGAACAGTGAGGCAGGAGGTCCAAGCGGCAATGGGAGTCAGGTCATCCCAGCTCCTGGGACTCAGGGAGGATTTTCACTTTGGTTCACAGGGAAGCCTCTACAGGTATGCGAGCGGAGGAGTGGCATGACCTGACTTCGGGTTTCAAAGGATCACCCTCCTGGCTTTGGTACTGACACTAGACCATAGGAGGAAGGGGAGAAGCAAGAAGACCAATTAGGAGGCCACTGCAGCGATGGCGAGAGCAGGGGGAGAGCAGAGGTGATGAGCCATGGCAGGTGCCGGGCACACTTAGGAGGCTGCGCTGATGGGGTTGCCTGATGGATCAGCCATGGGATGTAAGAGAAAGAGGGGAGTCAGGGACAACCCCAGGGCTTTTCTTCTGAGTCACGGGAGGGGGAGTGGTACTGCCTTCACCTGAGATGGGGAAGGCTGTGGGCAGAGTGGTTTCTGGGGGACGAGGATGAGTTCAGGTCTGGACAAGCTGCTAAGAATTTAGGACCTCCGAGTGGAGATGTTCAAGACGGCAGCTGGACACGTGGCTGTGGAGCTCAGAGGAGAAGTGTGCTGAGGTACAAACTTGGGAGTATTATATTTGTCGCTGATATTTCTATTAGTAACAACCCAATTTATTATTAGCGGTTAAGACAATTATTAATAGCAATAATGAAACTTATACACACACAACGTCCTTTTACACAGAGAAGAATAAGACTGAGAATCATAAAACGAACAAAAGGAATAAACTGTTTGCTGACTGAGTCAATGGTCATGTTCATTTCAACCACTTGAATAAAATGAAGAAAAACTGTATTCATCGTTCCTTTCTAAGATGGGAACTTGCTCTTTTGTAAACATTTATGGGAATCTGAAAGTGACCATGTGAAGCAGAAATGAACTCACAAGCTGGGACACTAACTAGATAGTTTTCAGATCCTGAGAAATAGCAAATCGACTAGAGAAGCTTCCACAAAAGAAGAGTTTAAGTGAAACAGTCCTTCCTTTTTAAGTATCTGCCCTTTCTGCCTTATTCATCTCTAAGGGTATTAAGGGTCCAAAAAGTTTCCTTTCCCGATTCTGTTTCTAATGCATGATGACACTGGGCAAGGTTGCTGGTGGATGGCGGGAGGGAGGTGGGTGGAAGTTCTACAGCTGCAGAAGATGATGCAACTTTTAAAAATTCATCTGACAGAGAAATGAAAAACATTTAAAAGCCGTCGATAAACCTGCAGTAGAGATTTTGCCCATGCCCCATCCCCCAAGCCTGCTGGCACAAACGTCAAAGCAAAAATTTCAGCACTAAATCAAATTAACAAACATTCTTTAAGCACAGCACGAGTGCAGCTTATTACAATCTGGAAAACTCCACAGTATTTATCAAATCCTAAGCAAGGCTATGATGCTTAAAAGTGTACCACAGTAGACGTCACTGACAGCCACAAGCACAATGGCTCTGGGTGTGTTGCTCTGGCAACCGTGTACTCAGCAGCAACACGCTGTCCGCCTCTCGCCAACCCAGAACCAGGGGCAGGAGAAAGCAGCCAGCTTCCTGATGGTAACAACTCAGGGATTCCCAGCGAGGGCCATCTCTGTCACTCACACACGCAGGAGACTTCCTTTCAGTAGTATGAAATCATTTCCACCAAATACCTTGAGAAAAAAAAATACACAACCCCTCTCTCTACTGCAGAACCAGTCAACACACCCAAGCACAAATCACAAGAGAAACCTACCAGGAGAGAAGAGAGGTTGAAAAGTACCAAGGTTATGTGTTTAGCTGGGTCCAGGCAGGAGTGGCTCTTCTGAGGAGGAAATACAGAAGGGTCGGTCTATTTGAAAAGTCATCCTGAGAAACGTTCCATCGAGAGATCAGTAAGAAAAGCAACAGCAAACTAGAGCATGAGCCTTTCGAGGAAAGCTGTTCCTATATAGAAGGAGAGCTGCACACGAGGACAATGAAACCTCAGAAGAGGCATAGGAAGCCGTAGACGCCAAGCCCTACAAGGTACTTTTGGATACACCACATCACGTTGAAATAAAACAGAAACTGTCGAACATACCTTTTCCACAGGCAGAAAGTCATTTTCTACTTCAATCGACCTTGGTCTTAGCTTTATTGGCTTGTCTTTGAAAATATCTCCAAAGCCCACTCCCTTAACTTTCTTCGGCTGGATTGCGGCCGTTGCGACTGTCCCGTTGGCACCCTCGGATTTGGTACTGCTCGAGTCACCCCCATCACTCTCGGAGCCTGTGGTTTCCCTTAAACCTGTCAAGAGCGGGGACGGGGAAAGAAAGAGCTCAGAAATCAGCCATAGCCGTGAAGCACTTCATAGCCAGCCAGGAACCACTGCTACAAGTGTCACTGGGTATGGGATAACTTGCACTGCGGTTTTTCGTTTAGCGTGTGAATATGTTGCATGGGGGCGGCTCTGAGTTTTGTTCCATCTCCCCACCCCCAGCTTTTTTTTTTTAACATCTTTATTGGAGTATAATTGCTTTACAATGGTGTGTTAGTTTCTGCTGTATAACAAAGTGAATCTGCTATACATATATATAGATCCCCATATCTCCTCCCTCTTGTGTCTCCCTCCCACCCTCTGTGCCCAGCTTTTAATTTTAAGAAGTGAATCAAAACTTTTCAGGAAATCTAATTTCAAAGCAGATCTCTTCGTAAATGTGACATTTCACCTCTTTTCAGCCAGAGCCTGGTTCTCAGCCAAATTTGTTTTGCTGCAGTCTGTGCAATAACAACTCTTCCCGCCCCCTCCTCGCCTCCCCACCTAGTCAGTACCACATACTGTACCTCCCATTTCTATGACTCACTGTCAGTTAGCAATTAGCAATGAAAGTAACATTTCCTAAAGGGAAACTGTAAAGCTAAAAGCCATTTAAACAAATTAGCAATTAAAGAAACCACACAAAATTATGACTGCCAAAGAATTAAATCTCTTTGGATGGCTTCACAAGGAATAAATGCACGCAGACATGTTTCTCGAGGAAAGCATTAAACCAAACTTGACATTGAAACACTTTCACTGGCAAGATGATTATATTTGTTAAAGAGGGAAAGGAAGCTGCCCTCCAGGAGGCCAGAATCCCCCAAGCCTATAGTTCTTCCTCCCTCCTCTGACACCAACGTCTCCCCAGAGCTGAACTCCTTTCCAAAGAAGAACACTGGGGACATGACACCTTTCCTTTGACCTCTGGTGGCATGAGTTGGAAGTCATCAAATAGATATCAGCAAGACAACATGGACACTTACCTCCCCAGATTCTTTTTTTCCCCAGGCTCTGCCCACAATCATGTTCCTAAAAGGAAGAGCCTGTTTCTAGTTAATTTCTGGGTGTACATTCTTACTTTGATGGTCAGTACATTAGTCATGCCATCAAAGGGCAGGATTAAAAGGATATCTTATGGAAAGTGCCATTAAGCCTGTCTCTAAAAGCCTCTAGATGTGTAGAATAGCTCCTGAACGTTGACTATGTGTCTCCTGGTGACAATGATGCCCTTGGGATGAAAGTATACCATCAAATTTTGTTCTCTATTAGCCACACTGTGCATTATCTTCCTACATGTAAGGTGGCCTCTTAGTACATAAGAATGATACATCAAATAATTGCTCACATAAAATGTCACAAAATGTTGAAGTCATTCAAATAAAGAAGTCTCAGTGCAGGAAGAAACTGTTAAATGAAAACAGAAAAATATAGAAAGGTCATTATAAATTGCTAACAAGTTTCAAAATCAAATCCTTTAAACAATGGCTGTGTTTGTCGTTGCTGCTGTTTTCAATAAAATGGTATTTGTAAGCCAAAAAGGAGGGGGTGGGGAGGAAGATCCCTGGTGTACATTTTAATTAACTAAAGAACAGCATTTATGAGCAAGAACAGAGGGCAGAACAATGAGGAACAGCCCACAACAAGGGGGTCGGCTCCAGTTTACAGGACTGGATGCGAGTGTGCAAACATGGAGAACCTCCCTGGATTAGCTATCCATTCGTGTGTTTATCTGTTCATTGTTTTTGGAAATACCCCTGCTGGAGATATAATTTTGGAGTCTAAATATTGTGTCATTTCCCCTTTAACATGTTCTCATTTTGCCGTATGGATTTTTTCTGTGTGATAAATGGCTTGTATATTCTTTTCTGGTTTGGAAAGAAGCATTTGAGGGCGGAATGAAGAAATGGTTAGTGAAGAGAAAACATCACTGCTCCCCTTTCCCGCCACCACCACCACCAGCACCACAAGCAGAAGGCAGCAGGGCAAATGGATTTGGGCAAGTCTGTTTTAGTTCTTCAAAGAGAAGAATTTGAAGGATTCTTTTATCATACCTCATTAGCTAGAAACACAGTATTTTCAACCACTGCCATCCTGATTTCACTGAGCTTCTGGTTTTAGGGATTTGCCACCTTCCGGGCTCATCTTAATAATATCATATTAATCACTGTGAGAAATACTCTTTATGTTACACAGAGAAAGGTTGCACGGTCATTCAACCACACAAGCATGGGCTGGGAAGGAAACACATGGCAGGTTTTTCTTCCGGATATTTTGGTAGGTTGCTTCTATCCCTCTTAAGTACTATGAAATTAAATGTCTGAATATCTGGGTTGACGAAATAACTCAAAATCTAGTTCCTTCCCTTCAGAGGAAAAGAAAGGTGGCTTTTCATTTTTTGGTGCTGTATCTTTTAGCCACTGGTGCTCATAACACACACTATTATGTAAACTATCCCTGTGTCATGCTCGGAATGCCAGGTGACACTCGAGGGCAGTGCAACCCAAAGTGAGGTCTGTGGACTGGAGCCAAGATCATGCAGGGCTTGTTCCCGGTACACAGAGAGACAAGCACAGAAAGTGTCCGTGTCTGGAAATGCTTATAGCAGTGTGCGCTGGTGCTACTTCCGGACGTGCGGCCAACAGACGCGTCTGGGTGAACAGGGCACAGACCAACATCTGTCTGCCTGCTCCTGCTGGGAGGGGCGGGTGGTGCAGCGCATGCGCAGTGAAGGCAAGCCAGCAGTACCCGATGTCTGTCCGCAGGGGAATGGAAATAAAAATACACTTCACTGCAGACAGTTTGAGAAGTGTGGCTCCGGTGTTCACGCGTGAACCTTCTCCTTCATCACTGTGTGTACGTCTCTATGTACACATGTGTGTACGTGCACACTAAGGTGGATGCTTTTCCTTCGCAGTGAAAAAAGAACAAAGCTTCCTCAAGTTTGCTTTGGCCGCTCATATAACTGGCCAAATTACACAAAAGTCATTGCCAGTAATTTCCTTAATATTCCAGGCCGTGAGCCATTTTTGTTTATTTTCAAGTTTACACTCACACGTGTAGTGCTTACTGTGTGGCAGGACTGTTCTACGAACTTCACGAGATTCATTCATTAACTTCATTCATCTCCTTCCCCTCAACTTTTGGCAGCTTTCTTTCACAGCACAAAAGGCTACACACTGGTCCTGCCAAAAGAAGTCTGCCGTGTGGTGATTGGCTGAATGCGCAAAGCAAAATACCATTTCTGGCACGGACTTTTCTTACCAAAATCTTACTTCTTTGAACCCCGCAATGAGGAAATGACTTATTGGTTTCCAATGACCCACTCAGTAAAAGCAATAACCACGAGAGGCTGACATCTCCACAGGAAGCCACCTTACACCACCCCAGAGGCGCAGAGATACTGGTACAAACACATATGCCATGACCAATGTTACTGATCCTTTCTCTGCACGCATGGTTCATGCACGCATGTCACACACATGACAGAGGCACAAAGCAAACAAGACAGCGCCAGGGGCTGGTGATGGGAATGCTCCCGCAGCACACACCAAGGAGACGGCACTTATCTCAGGCAAATAAGTCCATGTCCTTGGATCAGAAATTCACAGACACTTGGCAGAAGCATGAGCAGCTCAGGAAAGTGCAGCTGCATCAAAAAACACAAGAACCCAGATCTTATCTTTACAATTGCCTCCTGCTGTTAAGGTCACTCACTGTAATAGCGTCTGTGGCCCTCCGTCTTTCCCGGTGCAGCTCGGTACAGAATTGTCCCTTCAAAGGTAGTCTTTCCTGACAGTGAATGAGAGAAGAGAAGGGGAGAGAAAAACAAGAGAGAGGGAAGGGGAGCAAATGATGGCAAAAGAAGGAAGAGGGAGAGTCTTTAACTGAACTTGTCTTCAATGAATCCACTGCAAGAGCTTCATCCACAAAATTAATTAGAAACCATTAGGCAGAATTTAAGAATGTTACAGAATGAGCCCAAAGTCCCCATGCAACCATGATGGCAATGAGCACTGGCATTAGGGCTCACCTCTGCAAATGCCTGGCATGTGGGTTATGCCCAATTTAAACCTGGAAGCCACTTCAACATTACACCTCAAGAGTAGGAAAACCTCAACCAGAGGAAATCCAATCAATCGGATTCCTTAGTTAACTCATTCTTCTCTTTGGAGAGTGTGACCCGAACATACTATAGATTTTGGTCCATTATCCTTTATCTTCTACCCCTAGAGCCCAGTATGATACAAACTGATATTCATGACCCCAAGAGTCTAAACAAGGCACAAAATCCCTTTTAAAAGATTTTTCGTTCTTAGTATCTTGAAGCAAGAAAATGTGCAAGTATTCTAGAGGGGGGTTTTCACCAATGAGGTTTGAAACCAATCGTGGCTTCCGTGTCAATGTAAGGGGTTTTCTGCTTAGCAGCAAAGACACCAGAAAACCCTATTTCCTGAAACATCTTAATTGAGGTTTTGCCATATCAGTCATGAGACTGTACTTAAGCATGAGGACATAGGACTCACCCAGTGTCAAATGCAAATTATCTTCTTTTTTGTTGTTACAAGTAGAGGTTATCAATAGCATAAGACTGGACACATGGCTAAAGCCCAAATCTCTCTGGAACCACGAGTAAGTACATAGACTACACACACTCTGCCCCAGTTTGAGGGTGAACACACACACACACACACACACACACACACACACACACACACACACCCTACAGAGAGTACCATCAGCAGGTAAAATGGTTTGGTAAAGACAAGCTCAATTAATATATGCATTACTCTAAGTTATGCAAAAAATAGGTCCTATTACGGCTGCGAGCTGAGTATCGAACTGGAGGCCAGTTACATAGCTCCCTCATAATAAGTCTGAGGGATGAAAAGGTAGGCTACATTTACAGAGAGACAGAGAGTGGAACTGAGTGAGAGAGAGCAACTTGTCTAACTTTTTAGAAACATTCTTCAGGAAAATGGGAAATTCCATTAGGGACCATCGTGTAAACTTCTGGGCCATGTCACTCCTAATAACATGAAAGGGATTGTAAATGATCAGACCAACAAATTAAATGGAATCAGGTATTGCCAATTTCTGTGTCCTGCAGACATGGTGGTACACCACTGCTTTGAAATCTGCCCTTTTTGACAGATGTGCTCTGTCCAGTTAAAGCAAAAACTTAGATATTCAAATCACTGGCTACATAAGGATAATCCAAAGAAACAAGTGTTTCACATGTTCTCCTTAGACTTGTAGCTCTTGAGGACTTTGATGGCAAAGTGGAGCAAGTAACAGTGGCTAGTTTTTATTTGGGTGAATTTTTATTCTGCCTAACTTCCATCACTAAGGTAACATTACTCCCAAGGAATACAGCTGTTTTGTGAGCCAGGCCCCCCAGAACTGAATGGCAGCAGTCCTTTTCATGTCAGAAAAAAGTAAGAAAAAGGAATCAGTATTTCAGTAAAGTTCCTCCAAGTACAAGAGAACCTCCCTTTCTTCTTCCCCAGGATCAAGTCTGAGCATCACTGAGGTAGACATGGCCCTGCTGTCTCTGAAAGGCCAAGCATTTCTGCAAAATACCCACCCCCCGCCCCGTCCACTGGCAGCAAGAGGACTGGAAATGGAGCCTGGGCTGGGGGTGAGTGAGGACACACACGTTCCATCTAGAGAACAGAAGAGATGGGCAACTGGAAAGTCCATGAATATGAGTGCTGTTTATTTTTTTGGGGGGGAGGAATATTCTACTGTCACTATTAAATATTAGTACTTGAAGGCAGCAAACACTGTAAAAGGGAAGCATTTTAAAATTTCAACACAAAATCATATGCTTATGCTAGCATCTAATTTTGCCTGAAACTCTATTTCATCAATTTGCTAATTGCTTTTCACTGCCAACAGAACCTCATACACAAAACAAATAACATTTAATATTAAAAAGTATAGAGACACCAAAGCGTGCGTGGGGGGTGCCAGCCTGGCTGTAGCTCTTATAGGCAAGGGGCACAAGCAATCCATTTCTTACAGCTAATGAAATAAAATGTTTCTATATCATGGGAGTGGTTTGCCCTAAGTTTTAAAAGGCCATCTCCATCTTTGCCTTCACTTGACGAGTCACTAAAGTATCTGAACCTAAAATTCAAACATAAGGAATTAGGAAAATAAAGTCAATTCAAACTTAAATATCATGGTTATTAATGGTTATAGAAAGAAAATGCAAACCTTCTCCCTCTGAAAACTATGGGAAATAGCTTAAAATGTTTCTGCAGCTAAAAGATGTTTTTCTTTAAAACAAGAAAACAGGAATACTTTTTAGTTTTACAAGAATTATTTTATAATCTAAGAAATTAAATAATATAAAAAAGATGTTGGAAACAGGAAAGTCACATTTATATCTTAAATGTGAAGCAAAGTATGTATGAAATTGAAACTGGGCAGTAGTCATATCTGGATTTCTTTGCCTCTACATCCAAATAAATCTTACAGATCAAGATATTTTCTGATTATAATTTAATGCAATAATATCAATATAATTTGTAATTAGTTCTATTTCACACCATTTAGTCAATACGCGCATGTGCAAAACTGTAACTGAAAAAGTAATTAATTCATCATAATCTGTGATCATAAGAAGAAATAAGTTAAACTGTACTCAGATTTGAAATTTGTCAGATGCTCCGTGAAAGGGTAAACTACAAGCCGTAATGGGAGCAATACCAAAGTATGTGCAAATTATATGCAGGAAGGCCTGCATGTAATGTTGGCTTCATCACTCAGAAGCGAGGCCACACCCAGGATTTCATCTCACTGGGCTTTAGTGTTCTCATCTGACACCAGGCTAGATGAGCTCTCAATTCCTTTCCATCCCTAACATAAGATCCTGCCCGCACAATTATTGCAAACCCTTGGATGTTTTGTTTTTTAAAAACCTAATTTACTCAACATTTTTTTTCACTATTGATCTGCTACATGGGAGCCCATTTCACTCTTTTTTAAAAAAAATTCCCTGTTTGGGTACCATTTTGCAAGCCCTAATGAGTGCATAGATCTGGGTGATAATCATCAGTGGCTGCTAATATTCAAAAACAAAGATAGCCAGACATTATGAGCCTCCAGATAGACTATCCATCACCACCTGTGAAGCAGTTCTGTCCCCCCACCCCAAAAAATCTCTCTCTCAAACCTGAATTTAACCAAGGCCCTGGATCCAATTATCAATTTATAGGAATATAGAGTAAACGACACAGCAGAGATGAAATCAGCAAAAGGCAGGCTGTGGGAAACTAACGCACAAAGGACCTCAGTTTCTTCAGCAAAAAGTAGCAACGAAAAAAGGCAACATGGAAGAAGAATCTAGAGATTCAGAGAGACTTGAGACATATCAACCAATCACAGGGTATGTACCGTCTTTGGGTGCAGATTCAAACTAACAAATTGCATTAAAAAATAGAAGACTATTAGGGGAAAGTGAACACTGACCATATAGGTAATTACTTTGAGGAATTGCAATTATTATTATTATTATTATTACAATTCGGAGTGATAACAGTATTTAAGATACTCTTTTATTGACACATATTGAAATATTTATGGATGAAATTATAGGATATCTGGGGTTTGCTTCAAAATAATATAGGGGAGGATTGTGCAGTGGTATAATTACAATGAATTGGCCACAGGTTGCTAACTGCTGAAGCTGGGTAACAGGTACACAGGGGTTCATCATACTATTCTCTCGATTTGCGTACGTTAGAAAATTTCTATAATAAAAAGTTGACAAAAATCTTTTTGAAAAAGCACCTTTAAAGTTCCATAAATGCTATGAAAGGTAAAGATGCTTTCAAATTTAAATATACAGCAAAAAGTTTCTGCCACTACCTGACAATGAATTTTCTTGTTTGAGATAAAATGTCTAAATCAACATATCAACCAACAGAACTGCTGTAACTCTTTCCTTGATAGATTAGATTACCCTGAACAAAGATCTAAAGTTTAGAGATTTTCATAACCAACTACCGTATATAAAAATACATCAGGGTAAAAGAAAAGCAAGTTCAAGCAATTTATACCTTTCATTCAAAGCTAAAAATGCCTCCTCAGAGTAAGAAGGATTCAGCAAGCATTTACTGAACACCTACCATGTGTCAAGTTGTCGTGGCACACTTCCTTATAAATAAAATGCAGTGTTTCTTCAATTGCATTCATCCATTGGTTAACAAAACTCAAATGAATAAGTATCCTCAAAAACCTTCTGGAAGTAGCAATGTGAAGACTACAAATATCAAAGAAGTGTGTGCACATACAGAGGTAGGTGTGTGTGTGTATAACAAAGAGATGTATGAGGATACACTGTACACAAAGTTTTCTTCATATGTACCAGGATATGGATTTTATCTGTCTTAAAAAAAAACCTCCCCCAATGTCTACTAGCATTTAAATTGAGAGGATTTTTATATGATGTCACTAGGATCTCTAAAAATTACCAAAATGGTGTAAACATTAGGAGTTTGACTTACTCCCAGATCCATGTATTTTTTAAACATTAATTAATTAATTTAATTTATTTATTTTTGGCTGCAGCGGGTCTTCGTTGCTGCGCGTGGGCATTCTCTAGTTGCGGCGAGCAGGGACTACTCTTCGTTGTGGTGCGCGGGCTTCTCATTGCGGTGGCTTCTCTTGTTGCAGAGCACGGGCTCTAGGCACATGGGCTTCAGTAGTTGTGGCACGCGGGGTGTGTAGTTGTGGCTCGCAGGCTCTAGAGCGCAGGCTCAGTAGTTGTGGTGCACAAGCTTAGTTTCTCCACGGCATGTGGGATCAGGGCTCGAACCCGTGTCCCCTGCATTGGCAGGCGGATTCTTAACCACTGTGCCACCAAGGAAGCCCCAGAGCCATGTATTAATTAAGCACCCTCTGTGAAAACTGTAATTTATGAAGGGTATTAAGTGGGCTGGTCTAACAAAGACCTTTATTAACTATAGTTCGGCTCATACCAGAGTAAAAACCTAGATATCTTTTGTGTACTAACTACACTTGTCTTTCTCAGTTCTATGATAAAAGTAAATACGCATTTACTATAGTTATACTAGATGTTATCCCTGGGGGAAACTGCACGAAGGGTCCATGGGACCGCCCTGTACATTGTTTTTTTTTTTTTTTTTTGGTTTTGTTTTGTTTTTTGGCAACTTTCTGTGACCCTATAATTATTTCAAAACAAAAACGTGTTTCTTTTGTAAAGTAAAGTACACTGAAACTACTAACACCATTCTCTGGGGATAGGGAACGAGCAGATTCACTCTAAAACCAAAGGTTCCTCGTAGACAAATCCTAACAGTATACATAATTTCTGCATGTGATCTGATCTAATTATATATATTTTACCATCAGAGTGTAAACAGTTACTGAACAGCCTGTGAGAACACTGAGAGATGGTATTTCTCTTTCAGGGGATTATTTCAATTTAGCAAGCCCTAGGGACATTATAATCACATCTGCTTTCCTATAAAGCCCTTTGTGACCACCGCTGTCCCTACAACCCCATGGGACCGGCCTCTCTCTGCCTGTGTATCCCACTTTTCCTCAGATACCCGGCTAGCAGAGCACGTGTGGTGCTTTCCTGAACTGTCGCTGACTTGTGCACCCCCTTTCCACAGTGCGAGCTGACTGAAGACAGGGACCCTATCTGATTTGTCTCTGTATATCTCCAGTACCTTGTACAGCATCTTAGTAACAACAGGGGCCAAGTAAAAGCTGAATGAATGAAGAATAGAAAAAAGAAGGAAAGCAGGGAGGATGGATGGATATGGACAGACAGGTAGAAAGATCAATAGATGGGCCCTCTTCTCCTTAATTGCACATACAGGAAGATTACAAAAGCCATGTACTTATTTCACAAGCATCCATCCTTGTTAGGAGAACATGCCTCTCCAGAGACCTCAGAAACCCCCTTGACAAGGGACAGTTCCTGTGGTAACTAAACATGGCTGCCGGAATTACTAGGCTCTCCTAGCTCTGAAATGGCAGGTTTTAATTGAATGAGCGTTGGGGACAGCAGTCTCCATGAGAGAAACAGCCCCTTCAGAGCATGTGACAGAAGGCGAAGTGATTGGGAAGACCATTCCACTCCGCCTCCTAACCTCCTGCCCCAGGAATTCCAGCACTGTGTGCTTTGAGCTAAGGGGTCAAGCAGGGTCAAATGTCCACATTATTGACTTGGAGTAAGAGGAGACAGTTTATTTCAACAGTTCCAAAAACACAAGAGGCATGACTTCTCTGAGCTCCAGCTCTGAAAGCATACCTAACATGGCAGGATAACAAGAGGTCAAGGTTCTCCCAAAGATGTGGTCCAATACCTCTCCAGATCTCCTTTTCTGCCTGAGTACAGGAATCCCAAAGTAATTTCCAAATGCAGAGACAATGCTTCAGTGAGCACAGTACTAACCAGTGTGCAAGCAGCCTCAACCTACTAGCTGGCTGTGTCCCAAGAATTCATCATGATTAACAATGAAAGTGACCACTTAATAGAGGGTCTTCTATAGGTGAGGTGGTTTATATACATTATTGCTATTGGAACTCATAACACACTTCCACAGAAATAATGGTAAAATGACCCGATCTGGTCCTCCCTCCAAGAAAGCCCATTTAATCCACCATATCCCTAAGATATAGTATTCTTATTATGGGACCCAATTACCAGGTACAATACTACTCCAGTGTATGAAAGGAGACACTATGGCAGTTAGAATTCTAATGTGCAATTTGGAAGCCATAGAAGTCCCACTATCATGGGGTCAAGGACACCTTCTCCCCTCCCGGCCACACTCATCAGTTGGCCCATGTTAGCAGAGAACCTCCTTGCCCCATACCAGAGAAGGCAGCAGGAGCTTCAAGATGCTTCCTCTGCCCCCAAATCACCTCCTGTCTTTCCTATCACAGACCCCAGGATGGAATGAGGTTCAGGGATGGGGAGCCCCAGACTTTGGAAACCACTGAGCCAATTGGCCAGCGCCACTGAACACCAAGTGAGGGAGGTGGCCTGAGCACGACTCCAGAAATGGCTTTACCTCCAAATTGGGGATTTGCCCAATCATGCTACTGGTTAAAGAGACACAACTAACTTGAAAATACCACTCAAGTCAGATTTTTCCAAATGGAAAAGAAAGCTGTTTAAGAATTATTTTGACAGGACTGAGCTGTCTTCTTCTTGTTAGATAGGAAAGTCTGCAGCCCCAGGTAGTGCCGAACCGCTAAGACACAGTCGAGCCTCTACGACATTCACACCCATGACCTTGGCTCAAGACGGCACAAGAGATACACAGACGCCCACGTAGGAAGTTGGGTTAGCGACTGGGAGAACAAAGTTTCCCGGTCCTGACCTTTTGCTCCATGAGCTGGAAAAGGCAGCAGAGAAGCTGGAGGGAGGAGAGCTTCAGGCCCTGGAGAGAGAAAGACCTGGAGTTCGTTCTCACCATCACAGACGGACACGCATGCTCACCCGAGGTGGGGCTGGGCCCTCAGCTGGCTTGGCAGACTTTCAAGGGAGCTGGCACACACGCGTCCTGAACATTGCCTTTCTCCCCACCAATGATTTGTGTGTGGGGTGTGTGTGTGTGTGGGGGTGTGTGTGTGTGCCATTTTCTCCAAGTTCCTCAAGAGATGCTGAGAAGTATTAACAATCTCATTTGGTACATTTAAAAAATAATTATCAACTTGCAGTGAGTGACATTTTAGAAGTATATGGAACCACAGCAACATGGGCCATCCATGGGGGACTATGAAGGCCGACAGTCACCTATCCAGAGATGTTCACAGTGTGCATCTGCGCACTGGGGGGAAAGGTATGCACGTCACACCTTTACAATGATAAACCTACTAAACCACGGTGGGTTAAGGCAGCATAACCAAGAAAATATTCATGAGCTTCTGTCACAATCGCTTAGCACAGGCAGTGGAACCAAGGGGAGGCTGGAGCAGCACCCGTGGGTGCCCCCACCCCTGTCCTGCATGGTGGGAGGACTTCCTTCCTTACTTGACTTGGAGAGCTGCTCATCCTGGGAAATGCCGAGGTCGTCCGACTCCCCTGACAGCTCCTTGATGAAGTTGGAAGGAAACATTCCAGTCTTTCCATTGAGAACACCTTCCCACCATCCTTCTTCTACCTGCACAGATGTGAACAGAAGAACAGAGGCAGGGTTCAGGTTAGGTGTGGTACTTGCCAGTTTTCTCTCCCATCTGTACAGTGCCGAGTGCACAGCCCACACAGGGAGAGCTGCAGGACCCAAAGCTTACAGGTTAACAGGGAATGAGAAAGCAGACTTCACAGGGTCTCGAGATTCAGACTCAGGAAGTGGGGTTTAACCTAGGGACCATAAACGCAAGTGGAAAAGAATTAACACTTCATTTCCACTAACATCCAACTGAAATTTGGCATTTCCTTTGATTAGGAATATACGTAACACACCAGAGTAATAGAAGGACCTGTGACGTGACACCAACCAAATCGTATTTTCATATCACATCGTAGATACTGTGGGTATTTCAAGATATCGTTTGCACTCTTTGCTACTTTGAAGTGGTGGTAGTTATCACACCTGCTGGGAGACCCTGTTATTTAATGTATTAATAAGGAATTATTTATTATTTATAATAAAGAAGTACACATAGATTAGTATACCAAAATTTGTTTTTAAAATAGCTTGATAGCTACTTTAATATAAATGGTTCCTTTTGTAACCTTATGTGTTTTATTTTATGCATATAAAACCATTATTTAAAAACTGAGAATGGCTTTCCCAGATTACCAAACCTAACTTGATAGCCTAACAAAAACAGTTAAGAATCTGTGGAATAAAAACTCAACCAGAAGGTAGAAGGACTCCCTGCAGCTTTCTTGAAGGTTCTAGATTACCCTGAGATGAACTGATATGGGATGAAGGGAGGTAGGGAGGGCAGCCAGACTGCAGTCATCTGGGTGGGGGAGTTGAAGGCGGCATCTGGGGAGGGGTGAGAATGAACAAGGCAGGTGCGGATTTGAGAATCTGTGAGGGATAAGCTGGTCTTCAGCAACCAATTAGCTGAGATGAGGGAAGTGTAAAAAAAAAAAAGTCATCCCCAAATTTTGTGATGGAGCCACTAACAGAACAGCAGAAGTGAGAATAGTGAACTGGCTTCTCGGAGGAAAATAACAGGGCATTTTGAGAACAAGGAAGCACTTAGTTACCAGTATGGTGTAGTATAATAGAAAGAAACCTAGAAACTTTTTGGAATTTTTTTTGGCCATGTACATGTATTACTTCTTCAAATCAACAAATACAATTTAAAAGCTTAAATAATTAAAATGAAAAGAAAATTAGAGTCAAGAGCCCAGTTCAAATCGTATCTTGTGACTCGTCGAATGTCCTACTAACTCAACCCTGGCTTTCCCATCTGTACAGTGGGATAATTAGTACACTTGATCAGTGTTAGAAATAGATGTATTATGATTCTACACTAGGGGCTAGGGACACAGGACTGTACAGGACATACCCTTTTTTTCCCCCTCAAGAAGTGGACAATCTACCAAGGTAGAAAGGACACATGGTTTAAAGATGGTGGAGGGTGGGCATGACCAAAACCTAGCAATGCAAGGTAAATAGAAAAGAAAACACCATGCCTTAGCACAAACCAAATGTGTTACACAAAGTTGAGCTCGCCAAGATCTGGGATGCTAAGGGAAGGCTTGGAGAAAAAAAGGAATCAAAGTTAAGGTTGGCCTTGAAGAGCAGAAATGCCAGATATAAGTAGGGGAGGGCGTGTGAGAGACATTCAGGAGGTGCTGACACAGCCTCAGAATGGAGACAACCAGAATGGCATTTTAGAGCACGATTTAGGGAGCTCATGGGGGTACAGACTCACAGAGTGGCCATCATATCTGTGTGATCACAGAATCTTCGGGAAAGAATCCAGACAATGGCACCCGTGCATGACTATCCTTATTCAATACCAAATCACGGCATTTCACAACATTTCTGTTGAAATCATTCCATGTGTCTATGTCAACTCAACCGTTATGTATTATCCTTTCAAGGAGCTTTTTATAGGATTAGAATGGTTAGGAAGATTCACCATAAGCCTGAATATAAACAGTCACAGGATTTGTAGCGTGGGGTCCTTTGTGCTTGTCTTGAATAAGGAACCATAAAATGACCTTCTTTCTCCCAGAAATCACAAGTCAGGAGGGAAAGACCAAGGGCTCGCACCACAAATGAGCAGTCCCTGGCGTAATCCCTGACAGCGCAGGGCAGCTGGGCCGATTCCATTTGATTCAGTTTGACAGTATCTAAAACGCTCCTGTTCCCAGTAATGAGTGGCTCCAGCCCGAGATCCCCGAAGGAAGTGCTCCTGATGTGTGGGATCGGCAGGTTGCCTGCTGGGAAAACAGGGGTGTCTTCACCTCGCCACGTCCCCACATGCCCGCATCCCTGTCACAGCACAGTCTGAGAGGAATGGCCAACAGGGAACCAGCAGACGTCTATCCTTAGCCTCACGGGGCGCAGAGGAGCAGACAATCAAACCACTGCTCATCGCCTGGGGGGTACACTTCCCATTACAGGCACCACGGAGCGGGCGGGCGTCTGTCCCCAGTAGCAGAGAGAGCTGTTCGGTGCTATTTCTTCCTAAAGACTGCTGCTCTGGTTGCAAGATTCAGGCTGGTGATATGAGACAAATGATCCCCAGCCCCACACTATCCCTCTTCAGCGAAATTCTAGTTCAACTTCCTGCATAAAGATGATGACACTGCAGCCCATAGTGATTACATTCACTCATGAATAGATGGATGGATGAATGAATGCATGGCAGGGAAATCAATTGGGGGAAATCCTCCATAGGGGCCTATGAAGCCCTGATTCCCCCACAAAAGGAATTTTCCTTCCTGTGAGGAGCAAAAGGGACCAGGAGACCCTGACTACATTGCACACTGTTCTTAATTAGGTAACACCACACTCAGGTCTGTGTGACCCTCCCGATTCCACCAATATTTAATGAGCACATATTCCACACTGCCCTAGGACTTCGGGACAGATTCACTGGTGAACAAAACAGATAAAGACCCCATCCTTGAAAAGCTTCTACAAGAGTGGAACATACAGAGTCTGCACACTACCTGCTTAGAAATCAAGTTGCTTATGTTTATGTTTCTATATTTAAAGAGAGAAATGCATCCCTTTGTAATAAAGTGAGGATTATGGATGTTACCAAGGGCTTATGATTTCTTTCCCAAGGAAAGCATTAAAAGGGGACAGACACCTACCTTCTCCCCACCAACACATACTCATCAACAGGCTTCTGCAGGCCTTGGCTCTAGGTTGAGAACAAACCCCTGTGTTCCTCAGAGAGCAACCCAGCCAGCTCTGGAGCCCATGGCTGTGTTCCAGGAGAGAACCCCACCTTCAGCCCAGAGCTGGGAGCACGGCAGCTTTACATGGTAGTGTTTGAGAAAGAAAGATGCAGTAAAACCATTTAAACAGTTTGTGTCTGTGTGCCCTGCAATTCTTAAGTCTTCACAATCACCAGCCTCTAAGTGGTTCAGGGCCCAAGGAAGTAGTTTCTAGTTCTTAGCCCTGTTGCAAGTTGGGGAAGAGGCTGGGTGAATTTCAACATCTCCACCTCCACCCAATCTTACAAACATTATCTACATCTGTAAGACACTGAACAGGATGCCTGTGAATACAAAGATGACCTTGCTGTCTGGGGTACCTAACTACCCAGAATACAGGCACACCTATTTTATTGCACTTTGCTTCACAGTGCCTCACAGATGTTGCTTTTTTTTTTTTTTTTTTTAACAAATGGAAGGTGTGTGGCCGCCCTGCATCGATCAAGTCTATCGACGCCACTTTCCCAACAGCATTTGCTCACTTTGTGTCTCTGTGTGACATTTTGGTAATTCTCAAATATTTCAAACTTTTCCATTATTATTATATTTGTTACGCTGATCTGTGATCAATGATCTTTGATGTTTCTACAATGACTTGAAAGCTCAGATGACAGTGAGCATTTTTTAGCAATTAAGTAATTTTTAGTGAAGATATGTACATTATTTTAGACATAATGCTATTGCACACTTAATAGACTACAGGATAGTGTAAATATAGCTTTTATACACACTAGGAGACCAAAAACTTTGTGTGACTCACTTTATGGCAATATTTGCTTTATTTCAGTGGTCTAGAACCCAGCCCGCAATATCTCTGAGATATGCCTGTAGTTCCTACTTTCCACTGTTGAAGTTTTTTACCTGTCAACTGTACCAGGAAGGGGAACAAGATTCATCAAGTCTAAAGTCTAAAGGGTACAAGCAGCAAGACAGAAAAATCCATTTAAGGGTTGCTATAGCTTTTTACATCCAATTGCCCTTTGTTACCCAAACCTCAGTCAGAAGCACACTGGAGAGGCGGGTGTGAGGGAGGAGGGAACATGGGGGAGGGAGAGGCACACAGGCAAATGGAGTCAGCTTCATTGTTTCAAGAGCTGTTTTACCATTCTTTCCAAAAAGAACAATGGACAAATCAAGCTCTAAGGAGAGGCCCACACCTCAACATCACTAAAATTTTCCTCAAAATTTATTCATACTTGGTAAGTTTTATGTTTCTGGGAATGTATCCATTTATTCTAGGTTGGCCAATTTGTTGGCATATAATTGTTCATAATAGTCCCTTATGATCATCTATATTTCTGTGATATCAGTTGTAACCTCTCCTCTTTCATTTCTGATTTATTTATTTGAGTTCTCTCTCTCTTTTTTTCTGAGTGAGTCTAGCTAAAGAGTTGTCTGTTTTATTTATCTTTCCAAAAAACCAGCTCTTGGTTTCACTGATCTTTTCTATTGTCTTTTTAGTCTCTATTTCATTTATTTCTGCTGATCTTTGTTATTTCCTTCCTTCTACTAACTTTGGGCTTGGTTTATGCTTTTTCTAGTTCCTTGAAGGCATTATGCTAAGTGAAATAAGTCAGACAGAGAAAGACAAATACTGTATGATCTCACTTATATGTGAAATCTTAAAAAAAAACAAAAACAAACACATAAGACACAGACTCATAGATATAGAGAACAGATTGGTGGTTGGCAGAAGCAGGGGGTGGGGAAGGTGAGCAAAATGGGTGAAGGGGGTCAAAACAAATTTCCAGTTATAAAATAAATAAATCCAGAGGATGTAATGTAAATAATTACCAATACTATACTGTATATTTGAAAGTTGCTAGGAGAGTAGATCTTAAACATTTTCATCACAAGAAAAAAAATTGTAACTATGTGCGGTAATGGATGTTAACTAAACTCACTGTAGTGATCATTTTGCAATGTATACATATATCAAATCATTTTGTTGTACACCTAAAAGGAATACAATGTTATATGTTAATTATCTCTCAATTTGAAAAATGTATTCAGAAATAGTTAAATGAGAATTTCAATACCAGTCCTTTTTCCTACCTGTGAGAGGTAGGGGAAAGCACTTTGGAAAATGTTTTAAACTAGAAAAATATCAAGATAGTTTTTTAAAGTTTTTAAAATTGAGATATAATTCATTTAAAGGTACAGATCTTAATGGTACAAGTCGAACAGTTTTGACAAATACATACACTCGTGTAACTCATAGTTCTACCAGCATACAGAGCATTTCCATCATTCCAGAAAATTTCCTAGTGTTCCTCCCCCGTCAATCTACCTCCAAGCAACCGCTAATCTGATTTCTATCACCTATGATTGGTTTTGCCTCTTTTAGAACTTCATGTAAATGTGTTAAGACATAGTTTTACCTTTTGAATATTGCTGAAAAAAATACAATTTGTTTTCAGAAAACATCCTTTTCTACTTGTGGAATTAGTGGGAGAAAATATTTTTGAGGGAACCACCTCCTGAAGTCATAAATACCTACATTATTTTCTATTTTTATTGCTTTAAATAACCATCCCTGTTGATCTGGAGACATGGAAAGCTAGTCATGCCAACTATAGACAAGTGTTACCTTGCTTCTAAATGCCTGAGCCAATATTTTCCCCCAATTCCTATGTCCTTCATTGTCTAATTACCTCTTCCAGGCAGGGCCAGAACATTCCATACACACAGGAAGTTGATTTTTATCCCCTCCCCTTATTCTTTTGAGAATAAGCCTATTCCACATGAGGGGGGTCCCTCAAAAGAGAAATCTGTAGGGTCATCCAGAGAGAAATGACTTAAGAAAATACATATACGATTTCTATTTAGGACCTAAGCAAGCTCTGTCCAATGAGACAGAGCAACATCCGTGATTTTCCTGACAGTGGCAAGGGTTTCTGGTAGGGCTCTTACAGACATCCTTCAGCAATGCTTGAAAGTCCTGTCCTTCAATACAGCTATGGGCTAGTCTACAGGTCCCCAGATTCCTAATGACTCTAGGCTATCCTTACTACCATTCCAGCTTGAAAATATGAGCAAATAATACATCAAGCCAGAAGGATAACCTTTCTGATGAATCAAGATCCTGAAGCTTTATCCTGTAACTATTCCCTGGTGAGTGAATTGTCTATGGGGACGCGTTCACCTTAGAACAGCCACACGTAAGGAAACTTTGAAGGGGGTGTTCCTTTAAAAGTTCAGTGTGCAGACGTAGAGAATGGACTTGAGGACACGGGGAGGGGGAAGGGGAAACTGGGATGAAGTGAGAGAGTAACATTAACATATATACACGACCAAATGTAAAACAGATGCTAGTGGGAAGCTGCTGCATAGCACAGGGAGATCAGCTCAGGGCTTTGTGACCACCTAGAGGGGTGGGATAGGGAGGGTGGGATGGAGACGCAAGAGGGAGGGGATATGGGGATATATGTATATGTATAGCTGATTCACTTCGTTATACAGCAGAAACTAACACAACATTGCAAAGCAATTATACTCCAATAAAGATGTTAAAAAATAAAAGTTCAGTGTGGGCAGCAGTGTCATTTTTCCCTCCACCCCATCTGATTGCATCTGCCAGCTCCTGCTTCCTGTACTCCACACCTGCGCCCAAAGCTTCACAGGTCATCCCCAACCTCAGAGCAAAGCTGTACTAACGTCCTGCCCTCCTTCCTCGGGACTAGCCCAGCGCCTTACACAATACAGCTGTGCTTGCTGAATGAATCCAAATACTCCTCACCTTCCACATGTCCAGTTGAAATGTCACCTATTCTAGGAAGCATCTTCTTCCCTCTCACTGAGTACCTTTGTTTTCAAATTCCTCTCTCATTTGTCAACGCCATTATTTGCCACTCTAACAGTATCTCGGGTTATTAGTCACCTTCTTAGTTGAGTATATCTTACCCTCCCCGACTATACCAAGCATGTTTCAAAGCAGAGTTCTGTTCAATAAATCTTTGGATCTCTATAAGCACAGTTTCTCTTACCAAGTAAGCACTCAAATATTTGATAATTCCCATAGCTATGCCAATCTATTATAAATACATTTAAACTTGCAAAGATGTTACTTTTATGTGGTTGTCGCCTGTTTTGTATGCCAATGATTCTAATCTAATCATCGTTGCTTCTAAACGTGGCTTCCCCCTCCTTAATATGAACGTTCTACCATCTCTGTGCATTAGGGAATCAGAGATGTACACCCCAAAGTTATTTGGAAAAATAATTGTAGAGCAGCCTGGGCTCTTTAGATTATCAAATTACAATTTAAAAAAATCTTACATTAATGTTATCTTTTTTTGAAAAAGGATACAAACCCTTCTAAAGCAAAGGGTGCCTTAATGGGTAAGAATTTAGGTATGCTTTGATCACCTATTAATTAATCAGCTTTTAAAGGAACTTGACTTCCCCGTCAAGTTTTGGGCAAGCACAAAACAAAAAGGCCTCCTTTTGCACATGCGAGTTCTCAGAGTTCTTACACCAAAAATGAAATGAGGATAAATTGCCCATCCACACACACAGAGGTTGTCTGATTGAGTTAAAAGTTTTGAAGAATTTCAAGGGCCTCTTTAACTCCTGCTGAGAGAACCAAATCTCTCTCCATGGCACAAGAAGTAAGATGCCTAAGTTTCTAGGAAATGCAAGTGACCTTTCTTTGCAAACGACAAGGCCAAGTTAAGCTCTAAGTCAGAAAGTGAAGCCTTCAGTATCTAGCCAGCCTGACTGGGGACCACTGGGAAATACCTCAAAACTAACCACAAAGAACAAATAACAGCCAGAATCTCTGAACACCCCTTGGGCCACCACGAGGAGAGACTGGATGAGACCAAGCTCATCTAGCACAAGAGGAAATGCAGCGCCTTTCCCAGGCTCTAGACAACATAGATAGGAAAACGAAGAGGTTTCAAAGCACTTTAAAACAAAAACCAAACCCCAAAAATAGGCCAGCAAGCCAGTTTCAAAACTTCAGCGGCCCTCAAATGCCACTTCTCCTCGTAACCCTGTCCGTGTGCCATCTCTGTTCTTATCATTAGAACTTCGCCTGCATTGATCAATCCTCCCCACGCTGGACAAAAATGTCACAAGTGTGTATTTACAATGATTTCCTTAAAAATGCCTACTGGAGATTTAGCCTGTTAGCTTTCCTTTTGGATTGGCAGCCCAGTCCCATTAAGTGCACAGTGACTTTTTTTTTCTCCCTGCAGACCAGCCAGGAGGCAGAAGTGTGGTGAGCACTTCCTGAGCGACCTTCACTTTGCTCACCCCACTCATCCCTGGACCGCCCCACACTCTCCATTTCTCCTCTAGCCACGCTGCAGAGACCCATGCAAGCTGAGCTGTTGACTTCTGCCAGAAGGGCTGTTCACCCTACCAAGGGTCAGGGCCGTGTGCACCCAAACCTGTTTCCGTCCATTGCTCGTCCTGCTAGCACACCATTTGGTTAAAGAGTACAAAATATGTAGGTTTGAAGAGAAAAAGCTAGTGGTGAGAAGGAACAGGATAATAATTTGAAGGTTTAAAAAAAAACGGTGCCAAAACAGGTGTAGAAAAAGACAACTAAAAGAGATTAGGAGTGAGGGAGTGTAGAATTTTAGAAGAATTATTAACCCTGATTGTTTCACTTATGTTGTCCTCAATCCACTTTAAAGAAACCAGTGGGAATAGCAGAGGATGCATCACGGCTGCAGAGAGGATAGAACTCAAACCAGCAAACCCATAGTTAAGGGAGATGCCCTGGCTCTACGAGGCTGTGTTGACAAATGGCAGACAAATACACATTTTTATATTTTAAGCTAAGATTACATGTTAAGATATATGTATATCATTTTTTAGGATTCTCTACTTCATTCAACTGTTCTAAAAAACCGGTCCATACATTCAAAACCTTCCTAGGAATTGTCTCTTGGGGTGGGAGGGAGTATGGGCATTGGTGTGTATAGCTTTGGAATACTGCAGAATTAATCTATTAATTAATCAATAAAAATATATATACACACCTACACAATACAATACGTTATATTTTTATTGACCAATAGATTGATTCTATAGTATTGCAAAGCTATTACTATGGTCTTATCTCAACCTGCTCCTGTGATTTAAGGGTTTTTGTTTATTTGGGATTTTCGTTTATTTTGTTTTTAGTCTTCTGTGGAATTAGACAATAGCTACTCAATGGCATTTATATAACACCCATTATAAGAGAAAAGGGCAGATTTTATATTATACAGTGACAATGGCCCAGGATCTGCAATATGACAAGTAAATTTCAACAATAGGGAAATTAATTTTTGATGATATAATTTAAAAAATATGGATTAAAAGGTAAACCTTTATGTTTTGTTTTACACAAATAGCATAGGCTACACAGTTAATTTTCCTTTTTCCTGCTTGAAGCAAGCCCAAATGAAGCCTGGCACAGAGCTGGCAGGGATGGAAAGGAGGCGGGGACCGTAGATGGTGGTGAAGGTCTTCTCCCAGGCAAGGAGAATAACAGCCCTGCAATCATTTCTCTCCTTTAGCGACCCTCATTCGGTTTCCCTGGAGCCAACAGGCAGTTGAGAATGGGCAATATTTCCCAGAAATTTATTAATAATTTTCCTCACCTTAATTTGTATTTCTTAAAATATTATTACAACATTAAAGGAAAAATCATCTCTATGACAGAACCATTTTCAATTCTGGGTCCCTTTCCATTTTTGATCACATGCACAAAGATAGATTTTAGATGACTGTATCCTACTGTATGCAAATCTGTGGCTGATATATTCATTTATTTTGGAAAAAAAACTTTTCATACTTCCATTTATTCATTTACTTATTCAATAAGCATTTATTAAAGTATATGTTAGGTTTCAGGCACTATTCCAGGTACTATGAATATAAAGATAGATAAAAACCAGATCCCTACTGTTGAAAAGCTCTCAGGTTAGTGGAATGTAACAATTACAACGCACAGTATTGTAATAAATACAGATTTAAAGGCCTCTTTACCAGATTAATGGCTTCACGTCTTCTAGCTGGATAATATGACTTAATTCACACAACTATTCCCTTTCTTGATGACTTTTCATTATCACAAGCATTGCTGAAATTAACATGTTTCACATATTTTTTTCTGTTGACCATTTCCATGGATAAATTCCTAGGAGTAAGATTACTGAGTCAAAGGGTATTAATTCAGATTTTTATAGTTATTGATGTGCTTGTTAAGTAGCTTCATACAAGGATCATAAAGATATACAAAGTCACCAGTTCTTCTAAGCATTGCCAAGTCTTACCACTAAATCTGTTTTAGGATTTTCAAAAGGAGGTACCCATTATTGTCTTAATTTGATTAATTAATAGCAGGGCAGAACATTTTCTCATGGTTAAGATTTTTATTTCCCCTTGTGGGATGTGTGTTTATAGCAGATCTATCTATACTTTATCATTATTATAGTAGCTTTCTAAAATATTTTCATATGTTACATATATAATAACTTTTCATCTTTATTTATTGCAAATTTTTTTCCTGTTTGTTGTCCTCTTTGTTTAGCTAAACTTTCTTCAAATCATACCAAAATTTTAACTCTCTTTTATTTTTAGTCACAACTGTTTATTTTTTCCTCTGGAATTTCTTCCATGGTGTCAGTCTCATGAACTGTGCCCTTCTACCATTGGCACAAATGTTCTACTCTGCTGTGCATTCATTTTTAACTCATTCAGCTTTCAACAAATGTCTCCTATGTGCCCTGCTTGGCACCAGGAATAAAAAAATGGTGAATGAATGACATACTAATACAAATTATCCAAAGCTGGGAAATAGGCAAAAGGGGCCACTGCATGTCCTCCCAGTATCACGCTGGGAGCCCCATTAACTGATCCTCTAGGGACAGGTATCTGCTTGACACACTATTTACTATTTATGAGATAGTTTACAACTCTGTTAGTGTAGATGTTAACCGGTAGAAAACCAAAAGCAAAACAAATGAGTCTTGTCAGATAACCATGAAAATAAACTTTGACCAGCAGAGATGCAAGAGATTCATCCCCTAGAAAAGATAACCTCAGAGGTTACAGTTTCACTGCCCTGCAGGACGCTGTGTAGTTGTGCATCTAACTTAGCAATCTTAATCAAGTTTTCTTCTCTTTCAGTCATTATGAATACTTTGCTCTTTCGCCGTTCTCTTTGAGCCAGCCTTACCAAGAATCTTGCAGGTGCCCTCATTAGTGAGTTAAGTAAAGCTTTGATGCATGTTCACTTCATGTTTATATGAGAGTCAAGAAACCTGGCTGCCAGCATCAGCCCTGCCACTTCTACCCACATCATAGTTCACTTAACCCTTAACCTCCTCCTTGACTTCTGGCTTCCCTTTTTTTTGGGGGGGGGGGAATTGTGGGTTTCTGTAAGGTTGAATGGTATTCAGGAAACCAAAGCAATTGGAAAACTGTACTTCTATATACAGATACATGTGTCGAATCAGAATGAATGATCAGATGCTAAGTTCGAAGCCCAGGATCCCCCAGGCCTGAGGCAGTGGAGCCTGAAAAGCCCGTGCCAGTGTCTGGTGGGACACTTCACCAGCAGGGCTGGCTCTGAGAAGCCAGGACCACACAGGAACAAGGTTATGTAGTGCAGTGGAAAGAACAAGGGCCTCTAGCCAGGTGGACCTGGCTTCAACCCTCAGCCCTGCCTCTTCTAGGGTCTCTTGAGCCTCTTTCTTTTTCTACAAAATAAAGTGGTTACGATGAGTCAATGGGCCCATGCGTAAAGAACCTCGTCACTCCTGTCACATACTAGGTCTTCAATAAATGCCACTTCTTTTTCCTTCCCTGCTGGGTGGCAGGCCTCTCTGGAGGAATTTCCTCTGGAAGAGACTCAACCAGGTGATGTCCAAGGTCTCTTGAGTTCTAACGCCCCCCACAGCAAGGCCAACCAGCCAGGGGTGGGTTCTGACAGCCCATGTGAGCCCATCGCACCCACCCGCCTGGCACACGTACCTCTCCTACCACCTCTATGATGTCGCCAACTTTCAGCTCAAGCTCATCATCGTTCTGGGGCAGGTAGCTGAACGCCACCTGGCACCGGCGCCTCCGTCGCTCGCCTGCATGGGAAAAGCAAAATATTCAGACACAGCTCTTGTCTCAAAATTAGATTTTAAAGAGAGGCGTCCTAGGCATGCAGGCAAATTAAGCTGACTTGTTTCACATATGCTCTCTGGGACATGGCTAGAGGCATGGCAGCTCTGGTCTCTGAGAGAGGCAGGAGAAAGCAGAGCAATGCTTCTTGGTCTTTTAAAAGCTGCTGGGTCCGAAAGGCATGGATATGAGAAACCGATCCATTGTGCAGAAGGCAAAACCCCACCCCTGAAGCGCTGGGGCACAGTGTTGCCTTAAACGGTTTTCCGTGGATAGGGCTTTGTATTTGCTGCTGGTGACTTTTAATGAAAGCTGATGTGATATGGTAGAGGAAAAAGAATGGTCTGCTTCTAATGCTAGCAGGGCAGAGGAAATTTTTCCCAAACGTGCAAAGGAAAAGATAAAGTATCCTGGCCTTCTTCTTACTAATCATCACCCTTTTAACATGCTGGAACTCAGGCTGATAAGCAAGGGCTGATTTACATTTCAGCTTCCTCTTGGTACCATTTCAAATGTCCCACAGGAGTTCAGCAAATCCACTTTTGTCCTCTTCCCTCTGTCCCAGGGGATCCATTAACAGGATCGCTGGCTGCTTACACAGAACCAACCCAGGCACATCAAGATAAAAACCAGGGCCACACTTCACTTGACTGAAGGACCCTCAAGGTCACAGCATCTCACTCACCCAGTGTGGCCCAACAGGGAGGTCCTGGCTTAGAGCAGTTCAAGTACAGATGCAACTGTCCACGCCACAGACATGCACTGTGGGGGGAAAGAACACGCATATGGTGTGCGTGTGACGGGGCTCGGGGAGCGGCGGGGCAGAGACAGACAGACGGCAGTGGAGGCCCAAGCTGGGAAGAGGTGGATAAGAGAGAGGAACCGAGACGAGCGGTGCTCAGAAGTCTGTCATTCAAGGCTGACCACTTCACCTCATCCCTTCCTGCCACCGCATGGCCTTGAAAACCAAAGGGATCAGCGACTTCAAGGAAACACATTTAGAAATGCTTACATTATTTTTGGATACTGCCTACAGGGATTCTTTTCCTCTTCTAACCTTTCCCTGAGAAAGCAAGTCCCCGCAGGAGTGATCACAGGCCACACTGAGACCCCCATGCAGGGTGACATCATACAAAGGGGCAGGCCTTTGCTACCTCTGATGTGCTCACTGATCAATATTTATCAAAAGCCAGTGGCCTAGTTCTCTCTGTTCCATCTTTTTTCTGCCTGAACCTCACTAAGGAAGAACAGAGTTGAACAGAGGGAAGAGGGCAGAAGTTCAGAATCAATATCTCGTCTAATCACATCTTTGGCGACAACGTGAATACGCTCTACCTCTTTGTGCGAAATCACGAGCTGGCTGGTCTCGATGAGAACAAATGCAGAGCTCTCAGGCCAGTTCCCAGGCGCTAACTGCAGCGGGCAGAGTAGGGCAGCCCAGGGCTCTTCCAGGGACAGAGGGCTCACCCCAAATAGCTCTTCCCAGGCGGGAAGTCAGGAAGAACGGTCTCCAGGGTAAAGAACTCCACCGCTATTCCCTGGCTTCCAACACAAAGGAAGGGAAATCAAGCCCTCTGTCATAAAGGATACAGATTGCTCATTCTAGCCAAGAAAGCCTCGATGACGAGGTGATCTCCGCACCTGTCTCCTACCCCTTGTGACTCCCCTGCCCTCATACACACCTCTTAAGATGAAGCTGTATAAATCTTTAAGAGCTTTACTTGTTATATGTTACGTTCAAAACAAACTCTGCAGATACAATCTGAACACAAAACAAGTAAACATGACAAATGTCTGAAACTCGACACTCATAACCACAGAGGTCACCAAAGTCCTGACCAAAGTGACTTAAAAATAACATCTAAAGACCTACTGTTAGCTGAAGTCATAAAACTTAGTTAAATGTAAGTTCGTATCTTCACAGAACCCTCTGTAAAAAGTAGCATCTAACCCAACAGTACACAAAGGGTGAAGGAGAGGTGATATAGCCTTCGAGAAAAGACTAACCCAGCAGAGTCAGGACCTAGAACAGAATAATATTTCTCTCGAACCAAATCTTTCCATCAGAATTCTATAACGCCCTGTCTGGAATCAGAAAGAACAGCACACTTACTAATCTCTCTCTGCCAGGCTAGTCAGTATCTCCCCTTTTATTTTTTTATTATTATTATTTTCTTGCGGTACGCGGGCCTCTCACTGTTGTGGCCTCTCCCATTGCGGAGCACAGGCTCCGGACGCGCAGGCTCAGCGGCCATGGCTCACGGGCCCAGCCACTCCGCGGCACGTGGGATCTTCCCGGACCGGGGCACAAACAAGTCAGTATTTCTTAACTACCTCTAAGGTTATTCAACTGGTGGCACAAAGACCTATAAAACACACTGTCAACGTACAAGACCAAGAAAAGTGAGCCCGACAGGGAGGTATCCAGAGGTCACTGGTGGGAAAGGTCACCTGACATGACCCCAAGCTGAAACAATTATTCCCTCCGACACTGGGATAGTTTGTGATCTTTTCTGAAGCACACCTGATACCCATCACCCTAACTTATCTTGCCAACCACATGAGTTAAAAAGAAAAGAGCCAGAATGAGCAAACATTTTACAAATGAGGCAAGTAGGGCTCAGTGACTTACCCGAGGTCACCAAGCTAGTAAGTGGCAGTATGTCCTTGGCCTGAGTTCAGAGCTCTCACTCCAATGCTGGATGAACCAATTTAGTTCACACCTCATCCCAAGTTCTCTGCAATCTGTACTTAGCTGCTTCCCACAACACTGCATAACACAGCCTTAGGGCTTCTCCACGGCTTTCACATTACAGATAACTTCCAAACTCCTGCACTGCTGCTTTCCAGTCCTCGACTTCTGCAAATTACTGTTTCAATCTTGTTTGCCAGTTCCACCCAATGTAAAACCCAGTTCGGGGGGGGGATATTTGATGTTAGGAGACACTGCATTTCAGTGGCTTCTGTCCATCTTAAATTTAAGGGAATTTAAGGATGTCATTTGCCATTTTTTCCTTTCTTGGTATTTCACTGATGTTTACTAGTTGGTCTTGACCTTCCTTGAAGAGGTATGTAGACAACAATGTCATCTCCTTTCAGTAGCTGGTATAAACTGCAGGAAAAAAATGCATGACTTGTCCAAGGCTGTGGTTCAGAATCCTTTCGTTTAAGCTACCACCCTCACGCCCAGAGTCCCGTCCACGTGAACTCAAGTTTTAATACATTTCATCGGGCTTTTTTCTTTTTGCCACTGTGTGTGTTTTTTAGGCAGGACCACTTAACTCCTTACACATAACTGAAAGAAGTAACGGACACGAATTTTATGGACATACAAGCAAATGTATATGGGCACATGCACATGGCTTACCAAAAAAAAGTATGACTGAGGCAGACTTCATAAGGCATACTTGACACGTCTCTCTACTGCCATATTGTATGACGGCCACAAAATACACATGCATGAACATGCATTCATAAAGAGGAACACAGGCAAACACAGGTGACAAGGCAGGCACCCTCAACTCCCTCATTAGATCTCATAACCACCTTCCATTCATGACCAGCTTTGTTTAATAAAACAGTAACAGCTAACATTTACTGAGCACCTACTGTGTGCCAGAGACTACTAAGGACTTTATATGTATTAGTGCATTTAATTCTCACATTGAACGTCGAGGGTAGATCTTGGACCCTCCCTTTTACAGACAAGGAGACGGAGGAGGCACAAAGAGACTGAGTATTTTACCAGAGGTCTTACAGCTAGAAAGTGCTAGAAGGGTCAGGGATTTCAAGTCAGGAGATGCAACTCCAGAGACTGCCTCCCCTGTCTGACTGTTCTTAAGAAGAATCCTCGGCTATGAGTCTTGAGACTACAGAAGGGACTAGCTGGGCTAACATGGGACATGGTTAAGTTGTGAAACCAGGAAGTGACAAATCACAAATTAGGAGCGTTTCCTTACAGCTGCTGGCAACTGGGGCCCATATTTTAATGAAATAAAGCTGGTTGGATGGGGAGGAAATGTCGTATATTCACATTCTCTAAAAATGAAATAGCAGAAACTGCAAAGGATGCCATGACCCAGCCTCAGAAACAGCACACACATCTATATTTTAGAGCCTTCCGGGTCTTACAACATGTGAAAACTTTACTAGGTCAATTCATTCAATGACCACAAAAATATAACAACAAATAGTGCAGTGCTTGAGAAAAACCTTTGGGTACACTGAAAAGTTTCAACACTCATACAGACTATTTTTTTTTCATCCCACATCCTCCTTGACAGAACAAGAGTATAACTAAGAGGGTTGATATTTCCAAGAAACTCACTAAATTAATCAAATGGAGCCTCACCACATGCCTAGGAAACACAGCAGTATCCTGATGTCATTTTACAAAAGAGAAAACATTTATAAAATCAAAGAGGAACATCAGAAGAAGCCCCTAATTCTCAGGGTTACTTCTGGCATTTTCTCCAGACATGGCCTGGGGTCCACCTAGGTCAGAATGCTGACCTGCAAGGCAGACCTACGGAACTGCACTCTCTGAGGTTGAGGCCAGGGGCCTGCATTTAAACCTGACTCTGCAAGTGACACTGCCCACAAAAATCTAAACCTCAACAATGAATCAGAGCCACTAATTACAGGTGAGAACAGGAAAATACCTTGTTGGGAACAAGTGGTCTCCCTTTGGAGGACACTAACCAGTGGTTCTCAATCTTGGCTGTACCCTGAAAGCACCTGGGGAGCTTTCATAAAACTCCCCATAATGTCCGAACAGCAGCCCCTAAGGGGCTCCATAGAAAAATGGCTTCTTCCAGGGCTGGGGCAAAGAAAATACAAAGTGAGACTGGAATATGTGGTTATGACAAAATTAACGAAGCACTCTAAGGCTTGAGGGGTAATTTGTAAAGGACGAAAGGCTCAGCTTGGTAGGGCTTCCACTGGCCAAACCTGGGACAACAAGAGCATGTACTAAAGGATTTATTCATTTCAAAAAAAATTCATGAGCCCATAATGATACATTCACTAGGTAGCTAGGTTGAGAGCTAGCTAGATGGATGGATAAGATTAGATAGGTTTATGGGCCAAGACGGGAAAGCTCTTCTTTTCAAAAGAATGTCAACTAATGCATGTAGAAATGATAGAAACACATAATCACCATTTTATAAACATCATGGCAACAAGAGTTTCTGGCAAGAATCAATGGTTGCTAAAACCACTGGGTGAAATCCAGTTGGGGATTAGGATATTTAGAGAGTCTCAAAGTATCTCCCCACAGATTATTCATTGATTACAAAAGGAAATGGTCCCCTGAGTATGGAGAAACCTGGCAGACACAGCCTCAAAGTTCATGTCATCAATGATGGGACAAATTAATATCGGGTGCCTCCTTATGTGATGCACTGAGAAGGGCTTAACATCACCTACAGAATGCTCCCGCCCAAAATGTTTAACTGAAATCTGACTGTGAAGAAACATGCAAATCCAGATCACGCAAATCCAAAATGAGGGACAGTTGAGAAAAACTGACCTGGTTTAAAAAAAATCTTTTTAAAATCAATATCGCATAAGATTTTTTAAAGGTTAGGCGACTGTTCTAGATCTTAAACCAGTAAAGAGATTTAACAACTAAATATAATGCAATCCTTAACTGGATTCAGGGTTTCTTGTAAAGGTTATAAAGGACATTATTGGAAGAAATGGGGGAATTTGGATATGGACTAATACTAGATAATAGCATTATATTAATGTTACATTTCCTGAGTATGTTAATTCTATTGCAAAAAAAATTCTATTGCAGTTACATAGGAGAATGTCCTTGTTCTGAAGTATTTAGCGATGAAGTGTCTTGATATCTTTAATGTACTTTCAAGTTGTTTAAGGAAAAAACAAAAGGAATGTGTGTGTGTGTGTGTGTGTGTGTGTGTGTGTGTGTACACATACATACAGACACATATGTATACACATATACATACAGCGAGAGAAAGAGAGAGAGAGAAAGCAAATGTGGCAAAATGTTAACAACGGGTGAATCTAGATGGGTGTCCATTGTACTATTGTTACAACTTTCCTGTACATTTGAAATTTTTCTAAATAAAATATTTAGGGGGAAAAGGAAAAAAGATGCCTGGGCCCCACCCTAGATTCTCTGAAGTCACCGATCTGGGGTGCAGCCTGGGCATCTGAATTTTAGGAACTCCCCAGGTGATTCTAGCATAGAGCCAGGGTTGAGAGACATCTAGACAGGTCAGTTGCCAAAAAATAAATGGGACTCTTCCAGACCATGCTATACAGGCCCTATATTTGGCTTCTCCCCAAAGGGGGGAAAAAATCATACTTATTTGTCCGTGTTATCCTAATACATAACCCAGGTGAATGTTGCTGTGCTGGGATTTTTATTTCACAGGCCTTTGGGACAGTTGTACTAAGCAGTCTCTAGCTCTGGAAATGTGTTCCTGGGGCCGGGGGATGGAAAAGATGGTAGTCTCTGCTATCATTAATTAGCAAACACTGCCAGGGGTGCAGCAACCCCCCAAGTTACTGAGCAGCATTCCGGATTCTTGAAGAAGCTGTTTTTTGAGTCGGAAACATCAATTTATGCAAGGGGCCAGGTTTCCTATTTCAGGATGGAAAAACAATACAAAGCGAACTAAATAAAAGTGGAGAATCACCCATTTTACTCAGGATATCCAGTACATTCTGGGTGCACGGGAAGAGAAAGCTGAATCACTGACTCTGTGGACCCAGCATCATACCTTTTCCTGGAAAAATTCCCTTGCATCACCCTGTTTCCAATGTAAGGTAACTCAGACGAAGAGGAGGCCACTTCAGAGGAGCTCATGGGCTTTCCTTACAGACCTCTCTTGGCTGTGGCTGGACTGTTGCAGTGGAAATGTACAGTATTTAATTAACCAGCACTGTCTGGTCCCTGGAGACGCGCCTGCTCGATTCTCCAAGGGATGTGTATCATCAACATCTTTGCATGGCAGAAAACAGTAAATCCATTTGCCTTCTCCTTCAAAGGCAAAGTTCATCTGAAAAGAGGTTACAGCTATGCCAGTGCTCATTTGCTCCCAAGTCCCACCAGAATACAGGAGGAAAATGTAGACCCAAGAGGGAACCATTTAGTAGGGCCTCTGAGTCACAGGGGACAGGGAGGGAGGTGGGTGAAGTCAAAAGTCACATAAGGAAAATCAACTGAATCTTGGAGATGAAGGAAATGAACATTGACTAGGTGTCTGCTATGTGCCAAGAACCGTGCTAGGCATGTCGTGTGCGTCCCCTCAAGTCCTCACACCAGCACTGTGAGGTTAGGGGTGCTGGCCCCATCTTGATGGATGGGCCCAGAAAGCCTGGATAACTTGTACGAGGCCCATGAGTAAAATAAGTTGTGGTCTGCAGCCCTCTTCTTCCACCAACCCAAGATAATATCAGGAAGACAGAGCGGGAGTGTTATTTCCGGGGGACTTTGGATACCAAGCGAAGGATGAGGACTTAATTTTATGAGATCCTGCCCAGAGGAGGTTTCTGGGCAGAGAAGTGACAGGAAGATGTGAGGAGGACAGTGACCTAGGGAGAAGTGGCTGATGCGAAGGGGTATGCAGAACAGCTCGGGGGCGGGAGCCTAGAAGCAGGCAGAGGGCCCAACAGAGGACAGTGAAAGAGAAAGCCTGAAAAACATGGTGGGAGGAATGAGATATGCAGGGAAGGAAAGGCAGATACACAGTATCATCATCAGGTGATACTGGGGGCCAATGACCCTTCCTTACTTGTCTTTGATCCCAGTACCTAGCTCAGTGTCTGTTAGAGCAGACATGTGATCCATTCTTGCTAAATGGATGGATGAATGAACTAATGAGCACCTAGTCCACATTCTGTGGACTGTGAATCCCTGATTTTGTGAACACAAATTCCCAAAGGAGCACTGAAGAAGGACCAGAAGGGTGGAGGAAAAGAGTTAAAGCCTCAACTCGATGTTAAGCAGGGTGCCCATTAAAGGCCAATGCCAAAATGGTTAAGATGCTATATTTTATGTTATGTGCATTTCACCAATTTAAAAAAAAGACAATGCCACCCTGACCTATTGCAGGGATGGGAAGATGGTGGCCCCTGTAGTCTTGCCACTGTGCTGAAGGTGTCTCGTTCTCCACTAACACTGTAGCCCGATGCATCGGTGATACTAAACAGTGCCTGAGATACTCCTAACTGCTCTCTTCTTCCAAATTTATGGTCCACTGTCAATTTTACGTAACAGTAGAGCAGGGCTAGATCCCAACAAGAAATGATGTATATTTGATTTTAAATTTAGTCCTCTTTAAGACAGAAAATACTTGTTTCAAGTAGGAAGAAATATATGTGTAAGCATGTTCAGGGCAGCATTTCTTCTAATAGCAAATGCATACACAAACAGAGACCCACACAGGAAACATCCTGAAGGTCCACTGCGAAGGAATGGCTCCATTAATCATGGTTTATCCAGGCCATGGGAAACTCAGCAGCCAATGAAACCGGGCAAGCAGCTCTGTGTGTACTGATGTGTAAAAGGTGCCCATCGTACATTAAAAGACCAAATCACATAATATGTATATGATCCCCACATTGCAAACGCATGCACGCTTGCGCGTGCGCGCGCGCACGCACACACACACACACACACACACACACACACACACACACACACACACACCACCTCCCTCCCTCCTTAGCTCCCACCAGGGACTCTTTTATTTACTCCTATTATCCAGAACCTATCAAGAGTATGCATTCAACAAATGCTTATTAATGAATAAATGGATTCATTCGACATTCAAGTGATATGTTAGGACCTAATACAATTAAATGAATGAGAGAAGGAGAGTGTGTGTGCACGAACACACTTGTGTAGGCACAGAAGATGGTATGGAAGGGCACACACACACATAACACTCTCTGCCGTTGGGGCCCCTTCTCTGGGTTCCTCTAACAACCATTGCTTTTCTCTAGCACCGCCTGCATCCCACTGTATTTGAAATATCTCTGAGTGTCAGTGTATGTTTTTCTCCACTCCTTCAGCTCTGACACCTCTCAGTGCTTTCATGCACACCTTTTTCAACAAATGCAACTCATTTACCAACACCCACATGTGCCTCACGAGGGTTCTGAGGATGCCGTCTCATCACGAATGCCCACTCGCCATCAATCTGTGAGCCCAGGTGCCAGGTATCTAGAAACTGAGAGAGGGACGCAAACCCCTGATCTTCCCTCAGTCCTAGAAACTTCAGAGTCTAATGCCTTGTTTAAAGAAGCCACTGAAAGCAGTCTTAAAATCAGCCAATTAACACACGACCAAAAAAAAAAAATCAAGTTTCTATTGCAAGTGAAATACAGAAAGGGGCCATCCATTTAACAAGCCGAGTTTCTGCTAAGAGGAGCTACACATGGATATTTTCAATGTTAACGTTGTCACCTGATATTTCCATAGAAGCCACATAATATAATATGGGCGCCAGGGGCACAAAGAACTCCTTCAAACACAATGGCCTCCACCTCAAACTGACTCATAAAACTGGTGTGAATTAGCTGTCTGAAAGGAAACACGAACTCTGATTTTCCGGCTCATGGACACGTGGTTCATAACAATAGCATTAAGGCACATAAAGAGAATCCTGGGCCTCACAACACCGAAAAGACAGATAACCCAGTGGCCCCAGCACTGCGACCACACCGTGCAGCCCACTTGAGCTCTCAACCTCAGTTTTTCTCATGTATAAGATTAGAATGATGAGGGCAGACCTACTTTACAGAAGGGCTTGCTGCCACCTGACTCCTGCCCTTTTTTCCACTTGTCTTTACATGAACGAATATGCTAAAAGGCAGCCTTGTTCATTATTTATACCAGTTCAACCAATTTTCTTTTTGCCAACCTTCCCTTCCCAATAGAGTGAGGTAAAGGAATCACACTCAGTGGCACCTCTAAACATCCTCCTGGTTTTCCCCTCTCCTTAGGCTGGTCCCAGGGTTTGGTTTGCTCTTTCAGCACAGTCCTTAATCCAAATGACCAGGCCCACAGCAGACCACACTGGGGGACACTTCTCCAAAGCATCCCTGGCTCGATTCCCCCAGCCCAGGCCGCCATCTCTCTGGGGGAGGGAGTCTGCATGTTCAGAGGAGAAAATCTGATACAAAAGCACACTGCTTTTCTCTGCTCTAGCAAGGCTGATTTGGGCAAAATGCCCAAAAGAATTCAACATTATTTATAGAGTTTTGTTTGATCTCCTTTTAAATGCTCCATGCAGAGTCATTCAAGTGAAATAAGAATACAGAATTTCAAAGGCAAAACTGAAGGAAAATTCTAAATATAAGTGATTTGTTGAGCATAAACAAGATTTCTCCTTTCTGTCCAACACACTCCTTCTACCATCTCTATTTTTAAAGGCCTTCTCAAACTTTGTTGCTGACAAATGGACCTATGAGATCCCTAACTTTTACAGTGAAGCGGGAGGCAGAGGGAACAAGATGAGGGGAGAGTGAGTGATGGGTAGCACTCACGTGCACGTGCACATTAAGAACAGAAACAAAGGTCTAGGAAATCCCAGAAACCCTCATCTGGGGTCCACCTCTCTTGCCTAGAGAATTCTCAGGGGAAAATACCCACCATAAACAAATCTGGAGTATCCCAGTTCTCAAAATCAGTACCAAAAAATGGCCCTGGGAGATTTAGAGAATGACAGAAAATTCCACGTATCTTTCTCTTTCGGAAGTAGGGGAAAGATCTTTATTGCAGGTAATCAAAATGTTTGCTAAATTCTGACTCATTTTTTTTTAACATCTTTATTGGGGTATGACTCATTTTTAATATAGTTTCCTTTCTCATCCCTATCAGAATAAAGAGGGGGGAAGTGTAAGTTTTTATAAATTTTCTTGATGCAAATGGGGGTTTGCATCCCAATTCCTTCTTCTGTATCTAAAAGCAGAGATTCTTAACTGAGGTTTGTGGATAGATTTCAGTGGGTCTCAACACAGATGGGAAGAAAATTACATCTTTATTGTCACCACCCTCTATGCGAAACCTGGTCTTTCTTTCCACTCTGCATATAGACAACAAGCCACACTGGGATTAGCAGCACCTGTGGATTTCATTTATTCCCTATTATGTGGAGAGATATTTTCAGTTCACATCATGGTCATTGCAGCTACCTTGAAATATCATTTACCCTCATCCCGACTTCAAAATTATGATCGCTTCTAGACTTACTGCTGGATCTTGCTATTTAATGCATGAGTAAAGGAATATGTATTGCTTAAGTTTTTGCAATATTTTTTTTTTTTTTCCCGGTACGCAGGCGTCTCACTGTTGTGGCCTCTCCCGTTGCGGAGCACAGGCTCTGGACGCGCAGGCTCAGCGGCCATGGCTCACGGGCCCAGCCGCTCAGCGGCACGTGGGATCTTCCCGGACCGGGGCACGAACCCGTGTCCCCTGCATCGGCAGGCGGACTCTCAACCACTGCGCCACCAGGGAAGCCCGAGCTCTTGCAATATTTTGATACCTGTACTTCAGTATAACTGTATTCATTTGTAATCCTATGTATTTTATTTTATTCATTTACAAACTTTATTCTGAGAAGGGGTCCACAGGCTTCACCAGACTGGCAAACAGGTTCCCAAGCAATTTTTTAAAAAGTTAAGAACTTCTAATCCCTGCTCTCAAGATTATGGTTTGCAAGGAAACTCAAAGGTGCAAGGGGGAATTATACACACACACACACACACACACACACATAAAATAAAGCAGTAAACATGACATTTGGACCCTGTCTGCCATAATGTTTCACAGGCTTTGGAGCAGCACATCATGACAGAAGAACCACATTGGGTGGGCTTCCCTGGTGGCACAGTGGTTAAGAATCCGCCTGCCAATGCAGGGGACACAGGTTCGAGCCCTGGTCTAGGAAGATCCCACATGCCGTGGAACAGCTAAGCCCATGTGCCACAACTACTGAGCCTGAGCTCTAGAGCCCACGAGCCACAACTACTGGAGCCCACGCGCCTAGAGCCTGTGCTCCGCAACAAGAGAAGCCACCGCAATGAGAAGCCCGTGCACTGCAACGAAGAGTAGCCCCCGCTCACCGCAACTAGAGAAAGCCCGCGCGCAGCAACAAAGACCCAACGCGACCAAAAATAAAATAAATAATAAAAATAAATACATTAAAAAAAAAAGAGGAACCACATTGGGCAACTTGACAGGTCCTGATCCACGAACAGCCGTGCGGCACAGTGTTCAGGAGGCTGCTGGCCAAGTGCCCTCTTATTACCCGGGTCAGTGGCTGGCGAGAGCCCTGCTCTGTCATCTGGCACCTTGGCTCAGCTGAGCTCAACGCCCATTGCTCCCTTCCACGAAGGCCAGCACAGCTAATTTGCAGACTGCCACCTGCCACCGCCTCAATGTCCCCCCTCCAACCAAGCCCTGCGTTTCTCTCCTTTTTCAAACCAGTAAAGTTATGGAAAGCATCACAAGGTCCCCCTGCCACCCCAGGATAAAGAGGTCACTTGGGCTTCCGTGCACCCACAGAGCTCCAGATACACCTCTTCCTCCCAGCCCGAGTCAGCTGCACTGTCTTCTCTGCGTGCATGTACCCAGTGCCGGCTGGGCAGTCAGTGCACGAATGTTCCATGAAGGGAGGGAAGTTTGTGCCAATGTTTATAACTGCACAGGATTTGCTTGGATGCGTTGCCTGGCTTCCACCGAGGTCCCATCTTTGTGGTATCACTGGAGGATGAAGGACCCTAAGGTCAGCAAGTCCAACTGAGACCAGAGGCATCTGACCAGTTCTTAAAAAAAAAAAAAATTAAAATCCAGAAAAGAGCAATTCCACTTTTATAAAGCTATGCTCCAGATAACTTACATGAAATGTACAAAGATATATGCATAATGCTCAGTGCTACATTGTTCAGAAGAGTGAAAAACCAGAATCATCCTAAACGTCCTTCAATTAGGGGACTAGTTAGTTAAGTCACGGTGTATCTACAGGTGGACTATTAAACAGTGGCACTGCTCTAAACGACCGTTATGCCAAGAGTTCCAAGATTCTCTTCAACCTAACATCACGAATTGCAATACACTATAAACAGCACGATGCTATCTGTATTTTTTTTAAAACACCAATATGCCTGTATCACTATGTGCTTAGATTAGGTCGTACCATGTGAAATTGACACTTCCGTGGTCAAATCTCTGCAATTTCTTATGGTTCATCGCAAAAGACATGGGTGGAGATCTTCTGAGGAGTTGACCACGAGCCAGGTCTCCTCTGGGGAATATGAATGAGGAAAGGGATTTTAAGTTACTTTTTGACTTTTGTTACCATGACATTCCTTTACTAACTTTTCACACTGAGCATGTATTATTTTTATAATAAGTCTAACAAAGAAAACTTAGGGTGAATTTAAAATAAAATGTACAACTTAAATTTTAAGAAAAGAGCAGTGAGGTCTATACAACACTATAGCACAAAAGCTGCCTTACAGAGCAGGCAATTTTTTTTTTAACATCTTTATTGGAGTATAATTGCTTTACATTGTTGTGTTAGTTGCTGCTGTATCACAAAGTGAATCAGCTATATGTATACAGATATCCCCATATCCCCTCCCTCTTGCGTCTCCCTCCCTCCCACCCTCCCTATCCCACCCCTCTAGGTGGACACAAAGCACCGAGCTGATCTCCCTGTGCTATGTGGCTGCTTCCCACTAGCTATCTATTTTACATTTGGTAGTGTATATATGTCCATGCCACTCTCTCACTTCATCCCAGCTTACCCTTCCCACTCCCTGTGTCCTCAAGTCCATTCTCTACGTCAGAGCAGGCGATTTTGTTGCGATCAGAACAAAACCCGTTACTGTGGGCTTCCTCTAGGGGCTACAAAGAGTTTTGTTGCCAAGGACCCTCTGGAGGAGTGTCATTCAGAAAAGGATGGGTTTCTAGGCAAATGAGCAGTGCAGATAAAGGGACTGGGCTACCTGTAAGCAAAGGTTTTTAAAGATAATTTTTTCCCCTAAACAAACAGTTTACTGATACACATAGTTATCTCTTTGTTCAAGGCAAATAAAGGTTTTTCTCCTTTATTGAAGCAAGTCCTACTTTCCTTGGAAATGCGGGAGAGTAGCAAAGGTACATTTTAAAAAATGGTATCTCACACTCGGACTTTTCATTTTCCACACCGATCTGCACCTTTCCTCTCCCCCTGGAGGGAACTGAGTGTCATGAAAAGTGTAAATTTTGAAACTGTAAATCTAGAAGGTGTTAATCTAGAAATTTGGAGGCAATAAAATGAATGTAGATTCATTCGTAGAATAGAGAAAGGAAGAGCAGAGGGAGAGAAGTAGAGAGAAATAAGTGCACATGGATTCCTCCAACAACGCTGATTTTTGCCTGCACCGCTTGCCTCAGCACTTAAACATCTTTTTTTAAATAAATTTAATTATTTACTTATTTTTGGCTCTGTTGGGTCTCTGTTGCTGTGCGCGGGCTTTCTCTAGTGTGACGAGCAGGGGCTACTCTTCATTGCGGTGCGCAGGCTTCTCCTTGCGGTGGCTTCTCTTGCTGTGGAGCACGGGCTCTAGGCGCACGGGCTTCAGTAGTTGTGGCTCGCGGGCTCCAGAGCGCGGGCTCAGTAGTTGTGGCGCACGGGCTTAGTTGCTCCGCGGCATGTGGGATCTTCCTAGACCAGGGCTCGAACCCGTGTCCCCTGCATTGGCAGGCGGATTCCTAACCACTGTGCCACCAGGGAAGCCCAGCACTTAAATATCTTTACGTCAACAGGCTTCATGATCAAGTTTTCTATATACTATACCTAAGTAAGTCTCCTTTTGCAAGACGAAACTTCCTGGAGGGCAGGAATTGAGTTTTCCTATCTGTCTACAGCAGGGCTTGGCAAACTTGTTCTGTAAAGGGCCAGAGGAAATATTTTCCGCTTTGCAGGCCACACAGTCTCTGTGGCAACCAATTAACTCTGTGGCTATAGCACAAAAGCAGCCACAGACCGTATGTAAATGAAGGGGCATGGCCATGTGCCGATAAAACTTTATTTCCCAAAATAGGTAGCACCAGATGTGGCCCATGGACTGGGATTTGCCAACCTCTGGTCTACAGAAAGGCGAGGTCAGGGTCCAAATCAGGGACCAGGGATGATTTTTCTTTTAAGGAAGAGCAAGAAACATTGCTAAGTTTGCATTGTCAGCTTAGAAGCAAGCCCCTCTCAGACGCCTTCCCTGACGATCTCTGAGGCAGGGCTAAGCGCCTCCATCACCACCATCATGGGACAGCACGGCACCCAGAGCACAATGCTCTCTTCACCCTGATCCCACTGCCCCCACTGCCCCTGCTGCCCGGGACTCTTGGATTCTCAAATCCTAGACTCCTGTGAGCAGCAGCTGAGCTGGCCGCCTTGTAGATTATGAGAGGTTAGCCCAGAGCCCAGCCCTGAACAAGCCTTTAGTAATAATCTCAAAAACAAAATGAAGTGTTGATGGGAAGAACTGAAGGCTGGCATGATGCTGCCAATGAAAATACAGAAGCAAGCAGAAGTGGGAGTCTGACAGGCAGGAGAATCTGAGGCTCGGCCACGTGGGGACAGCTGGGGATTCCACGGCAGACAACCGAACCCCGGGCTAGGTCCAGCCAGGGATGGGTGCAGGGATGGGTGGGCAGTCCTAAGCCAGGGTGGCACAGTGAGAGACAGAGATGGGTCTGCCCTGGGCATCTCAAAGAAGAGAAGCCCCTGTCCTCCCCCCACTAGGTATAACCAGGGACGCCCAGTGCCCTACTTGCTGGCCACAACACGAAGCCAACTCAACGGGAAGCAGGGTGGAGGGACAAGAAACCTGGGCCCCAAGGAGTCTGCTCTGCCTCTGGACTTCCTGTTGTACAAGATAGACATTTCCTTACAATCTATGCCAGGTGAAACCAGGGTGTCTGTCACTTGCAGCCACGAGACCACTAACCAGCACAGGGTGGCTGAGAGTGGAGGTGAGGGTGAGGGAAGCAAGGAGGGAGGTCCGGCCCAGAGGTGAGGTTTGGGGGCTCATGTGCTTTGTGGCAGTGGCTGAGCCCAGGAATTAGACAGAATCGAAGATGCCGAAGACAGAACCATAAAAATAGCTTACACTTGAGGAGTTGGCAAAATATAACAGAGAAAGAGGTAGAGCAGGGGTGAGAGGGGTAAAGACAAAGAAGGCAAAACAAGTGTTTTCAGAAAGAGGCAGTAATCTAAAGTGCTGTGGAGTCAGGCAGGGCAGCATGGAGGAAGGAGTCTTAAAGACAGAGTAGATTTCCCCACCCGATGTGACTTGTTTTAGAAAGCAAAGTGAACTGGAGGTAGCAATGTGCCAGTTTGGAGCCCAGGCCTCAAGGGAACTTGCTCTGTTGCACCCCCACCACTGCCATATTAATGTGCTCAAGCTAGCCTGCTGGAGCATGCAAGACACACAGAGCAGGGCTGAGGTGCCGAAGGCCTGCAGCTGAAGCCGAACCAAACGCTAGCGGCCCTCCAGACACATGAGGAAGCCCAGTCAAAACCGTAAAGACTACCCAGCTAGCTCCCAGTTGACCCCAGATTCAGAAGCCATAAACGCTTACTGTTGTTTGCCACTGAGGTTTTATGGTTATTTGTTATGCAGAATTACTGTGGCAAGAAATAACTGATACAACAATGCCTGGCACAGAACAGGTCCTCAAAAAATGTTTAAAATGCACACACTCAGAAGCCCTCCTGCAAGGCCATGAAGATGAGCCGGCTCTGCCTCTCTGCATCCCTTCTTGTCCTCCTGGGCACCCTGGCGGCTGGCACCCAGAGGGATGAAACCAGCACCCCTGCCCAAGCCCCGCAGCCTACCTTCTGCCTGGAGCCTCCCTACATGGGTCCCTGCAAGGCCCTGTTGTTCAGGTACTTCTACAACGCCAGCTCCAGACTCTGCAAGACCTTTGCTTACGGCAGATGCAGAAGGAAGCAGAACAACTTCCTGGATAAGGAGGACTGCATCAGCACCTGCAATGGCTGCAACAGGCCCCAGGAGAGCTGGGCAACTGTGCTCCCCTGAGATGCTGAAGTCCTAGGAGGGCCCCCACAGGGCTGGGCTGTGGCTGCTTCTGAAAGATTTGAGCCTCCTCCTCTGCTCCCTTCTCAAACCTACCCTCCTCAGCAGAACCCTGCCTCTTTCCTCACTGCATCCTCACCTTCATCTCCCATGCCACCATCACTGCATTCCTCGGAGGGAGCAGGAATGGAATTTCTGACATCCAGTTCTGAGCGTCAGTGGTGGCAGAGGTCTTTTCACTAAAGAAGCCCCTTTCCCCACAGTGATGTTGCATATTATCTGTCAGTGGCTTCAACCTCTGGCCTTATATTTAATAAATTCATTTTCTAATTAAAAAAACACCACACACACACACACACACACACACACACACACACACACACACTCAGGAAAGATAAAGGCTGCAAATACACTATCATTCTTCTATCCTGGTAAGTTAAGTGTCATTTCCCTTGACTGTTTCTCCATATTCATCCAGCCCCAAAGGGTAAAAGAAGTTTCTAGAAAGATTTCTTTTTAGAAGTTTCTAGAAACACTAATTTTAAAGGCCAGGAAAAGGTCACTAATTTCCTACTTGTTTAGTATGTTTGTCTTTAGCTAACAAATGCAAGCGGAAAACAAAGCAGAAGGAAAGTTTTCCTGTCCCAGAATTCTATCACCCAAGTCATCCTTTACTCCTCAAAAAACACACAATTCAATTGAGGTAGGGTAACATATACGACATTTCAATGGTAATTATTAATTTTAAAAATTTCTTAGCTGATGGTAGGTAGAAGGGTGTTGAGTATTTGCCATATCATTCTTGATTCTTTTTTAAAACTGTGGTAAAACATACATAACATAAAATTTACCACTCTAATCACTGTTAAGGGTACAGTTCACTGGCATTCAGCACATTCACATTATTGTCCAACCATCACCACTAGTCATCTCCAGAGCTTCTTTCATCTTCCCAAACTAAAATTCCATATCCATTAAACAGAACTGCCCATCTCCCCACTCCCTCCAGCCACTGGTAACCACCACTCTACTTTCTGTCTCTATGAATTTGACTACTCTAGGGACCTCATTCAAGTGGGATCATACAGTATTTGTCCTTTTATGACTGGCTTCTTTTACTTAGCATAATGTTCTCAAGATTCATCCATGTTGTAGCACATATCAGAATTTCTTCCTTTTTAGGGCTGAATAATATTCCATTGCATGGATAGAGCACTTTTGTTTATCCATTCATCCATTGATAGACACTTGGGTTGCTCCTACCTTTTGCCTATAGTGAATAATGCTGCTACGAACATAGGTGTATAAATACCTGTTCAAGTCCCTTCTTGAGCTGATTTTACATATCTTTATTAAAACCTTATTTTGAAATATGAAACAGGCTAAAAGACCTACATCACTTAGCTAGCAGTCTTCACGCATCATCTAACCAAGTTGGGGGAATGGAATTGGTACCCACAGTTTGCAAGTTAACCCAATTTGCCATGAATGATTTTATCCCACACCTACTGATATAAAAATGGAGATAATAGGGAAAAGCCTTTTGGGGGAGGTAGGATTCTGAAACATGCTAATGTGAACGCAAAATGAATACACATCTCCCCACCCATTCAACCCTGCACAATCAAGCTGAGTAAAGAGCCCGCACTGCCGTACAGTGGGCAAGAACAAGTGGCTTACCAAAGGCAGAAACGCTGTTTTAAATTCATTACCCAATAAAACCACCATGGGGCTCTCTCAGCAAAGAACCAAAATCCTCTAAAGCTCTCCAGAAATTTCTGACAGGGCATGTGGGAACCTGATTCATCCAACAAACATTTGTTGGCCACAGGAGCTCGAATGGGCTGTGGAGAATATGTAGAATGGATCCCAATATTCCTTCCTCGGGACCCTGGATAGCGTTTGCAAAGAGAAGAGTGGGATCCTTTAGCTTTTTAACATTCCAAAGGGCTTAACAGCCAAAATGAGGGCACACAGGTTAAAATGTTTCACAGGACTATATATAAACAGTACCATGACCCTAATCTGAAGACCTAGTTATGTGCTAACACAGATAAGGAAATTTGTCATCCAAAGAGTCAAAAACTTTTATAAAGGATCCCCAGATTTAAAAAATACTGAAAACTTCTCAATCAACCTTCCAATCTGCAGAGGAAGAAACTGATGCTTCAAAGGTGAAATGACCTTCCCAAGATTGCTAATGGCTGTGAGAGCTGTGAACTATCTGAATGTCTCGTAAGTCCTCGAATGAAGGTCTCTGACTCATCCTGGGCAGAAGTATAAGGGAGAAAAAGGCACACAAATGGTTTTCCAGCCTCAGTGAACTCACAGTCAAGTTCTAAGCCCCCGAAAATGGATAGGATATTTGTCAACTGTTATCAAGTCTTGCTGGTTACCCAGGCCCCACCTGCCTCTGGCAATATGCAATCTAAAAGTTGAAAGGGAGGCCGTCCGAGAGTCGGTCTGGTTTGGTTTGGTTTCAATACAAAGCTGACACTCCTCAGCTCTAATAAATGATCACTTTCCATTTTCCACTTCAACTTGGGCTTTTGATAGAATGAGTCCATACGTCAATATGAACAGATCGATACAGTTCATAATTTATGAAGATGTAGGCAGAGGGAGAGATTGATCCTGCAGAACCACCCAACTGAGGCTTGCCTCTCTTCCTCTCTTCCTTCTTGCTGCTTAGGTTGGTGATTTTTAAATTTATTAACACCTCCACCTGAGATGATCAGCAAGGAATGAGAAAAGTGAAATAGCATCCTACATAAGCCTTTCTAATAAACTGCAAAAGGGTGTCTGCGGGTCTAACGTGGATTTCAATGATCCATGTTATTCCAGTCAAGCCTCCACAAATGTAAATAAGAGCTGGTGACACACATTTAATATACGCAGATATATGCACACCCCAGGACCTAGTTCCAGAATGAGATGGAGCTTAAAGAGTAAGACATCACAGAGGGAGGATGGAGAGGGAGCCAGGGGGACACGGAAGGAAGAAAGGAAAGAGAGAAGGTGGGAAGGAGGCTCTTAAGCACAACTGTGAATTGCACACAAATTCTGTGCAAGAAGGTCAGGGCTACAGAGCCCAAGCTTAGGAGGCAAGTGTGAAGTATGTTTTGTTTTTTTTGTTTGTTTGTTTGTTCGTTTTTTGTGGTACGCGGGCCTCTCACTGCTGTGGCCTCTCCCGTTGCGGAGCACAGGCTCCGGACGCGCAGGCTCAGCGGCCATGGCCCACGGGCCCAGCCGCTCAGCGGCATGTGGGATCTTCCCGGACCGGGGCACGAACCCGTGTCCCCGGCATCGGCAGGCGGACTCTCAACCACTGCACCACCAGGGAAGCCGGTGAAGTATGTTTTGAAGTGTACATATAAGTACAAAATAGAATCAGAATTTCCATTCCTGGCTCATCTGGGTTTGCTAGTGTCAGACACATTGGCAACTTAGTTACTTAGTAACAACTAAGTTACTTAGCAACTTAGTTACTTTTTCTCTTCCTATATAACTTCAAGTGTCTTACTTTTTATCTTAATGATTTAGACAAAAGTAAATTACAAAGGAAGCTAATTTCTTCAAAAGAAACAAACTACTCCCAATGATATTATCAAAGAGCTGCTTTAAAGCTTTTTAAAAGTTAAACTTAAAACAACTGGTATCATTTTTTTCCCTAAACAACATTTTTTTAAAAAGAGAACTATTCACAACAGTTCTTGTGTGTGTGTGTGTGTGTGTGTGCGCGTGTGTGTGTGTGTGTGTGCGCGCGCGTGCGCGTGCACTTTACTCTGTCAAATACCAGGATCTAGAAAAAAGGGTTAAAGGAAATAAGGGGAAAACTCAATAACAAAACCTTGGGAAATCTGATTTTCCTTTGCAAGCAATGACAATACTGAAGAACCCATCCAAGGGGGAGTGGGGAAGAGGGCTCCCTGCTCCAAAGTTCCGGCATCTTCAGCGAGTCAACAAGAGGTGGTTACACAGACAGATTTTACTTAAACTGAAATCTGAAAACATGATACTAATCACTGGTAATGCATAATAAATATGGGATTCCACACAAGCAAAATTAACACATAATCCAACCATCTCTTTTGATGAGTATCTTCACTTTCTCTCCCTAGCTCTGTCGATGGTGATGCTGAACACTCAAATATCAGAGAGGAAGGAGTCCAGAAAGGAGGGAAGAGTGGATACACTGTTGGACATAAAATAAACTGAACGCTATAGTCGCATTTAGAAAACCTTGGGGAAGGGTGTAAAATCAAACACAGATTAAAAGGATGACATAAAATCTAAACCTTCCCATACCCTGGATATATTTCATCTCATGTTATACTAGGAAACATGAAACATTTAGGAGCCTTCACACAAACACACTTACCCTTATAACTTAATTCTACTTTCAATCTTGTTACTCAAGATCTGGTTCAAATTTCCTACTCTGGAAATGTATTTTGCTGTCTCACTCTCTACTAATGGCCCATTATCAGGCCCAGAGCTAAATGTAGTCCTTATTCTCATAATCCACTTTCCAAACCAGATACTTAGTAAGTCTCCTCTCTCCTCAGTACTCAGTCACCAAAGACAATTTCTCTGAATCACAGAATTTCAACAGTTTCTCCCTAAATATATAACTTAATAAGCATGTTCTCCCTCTGATAGTTTTCCTTCTGGTATTTCATTTTGCAAAAAGGTTGGGGTGTTTGCGAACTACATACAGTTGACCCTTGAACGACGTGTGGGTTAATCTGAGTATAATTTATAGTCGGTCCTCTGTATCCGCGGCACCTCCACATCCACGGATTTAACCAACCATGGGCCATGTGGTACTGCAGTATTTACTGTTGAAAGATATCTGTATATTATGTGGACCGCACAGTTCAAACCCACGTTGTTCAAGGGTCAAGTGTGCTTTCATCCAATAATTAAAGTTGGTTCCAAGATGAACACAATGTGGCTTCTTCCTTCAAGGAGTTTACAATCTAGGAAAGAAAATCAAAATCTACACACACACACACACACACACACGGAAAAAGAAGACTATAAGTGTACTATAGAATGAAATGCAGTCAACAGTCACAAGTGCCCAAAAATAATCATTAAAGATCAGCCACTCACTAAGGCTTTTCTGACACTATTGCTTGTATTACTGCATATATTTCTGTGAGATGAAGGCAGCAAGAGACCTTCGGTGTCTGCCTCTGTTGGTGCCTTGGGAAAATCAGTTCTCACCTCTCCCCACCTCAGTTTCTTTATATTTAAAATGGACTGATAATGATGCTTCTCTCACCACCCTTCACAGGGTAATTCTCAGAAGTGAATGAGTCATTCAGTCTCTCTCTCTATGTAAACTGTAAAGCTCTATGAAAGCCAAGGAATTTTTAAATCAACTATACTCCAATAAAATTTTAAAAAATAAAATAAAATAAATAAAACTAATGAGAGGAAATCAAATAAATTAATCTTACTGAAAAAAAGAAGTCAAGGAATTTTTGTTTATAAAATGTCATTTCTGCGGGCTTCCCTGGTGGAGCAGTGGTTGAGAGTCCGCCTGCCGATGCAGGGGACATGGGTTTGTGCCCCGGTCCGGGAAGATCCCACATGCCGCGGAGCGGCTGGGCCCGTGAGCCATGGCCGCTGAGCCTGCGCATCTGGAGCCTGTGCTCCGCAACGGGAGAGGCCACAACAGTGACAGGCCCACGTACAGTAAAAAAAAAAAAAAAAAAAAAGTCATTTGTTCTGTCCATCGACAGACGAATGGATAAAGAAGATGTGGTACATATATGCAATGGAATATTACTCAGTCATAAAAAGGAACGAAATCAGGTCATTCGTAGAGACGGGGATGGACCTAGACTGTCATACAGAGTGAATTAAGCCAGAAAGAGAAAAACAAATATCGTATATTAACGCATATATGTGGAACCCAGAAAAATGGTACAGATGAACCAGTTCGCAAGGCAGAGATAGAGACAGGGATGTAGAGAACAAACGTATGGACACCAAGGGGGGGAAAGCGGGGGTGGTGGTGGGATAAATTGGGAGATTGGGATTGACATATATATACTAATATGTATAAAATGGATAACTAATAAGAGCCTGCTGTATAGCACTGGGAACTCCACTTCGCTGTACAGTAGAAACTAACACAACTTTGTAAAACAGCTATACCCCAATAGAAAAAAAAAAAGAAAGAGAAAAATGTCATTTGTTCAAATGTAGAATTTTTGTAATTTCTACTCACCCACCTTCTAATAAGTACTAGCAATTCTCCTATATCAAAAGGGAATATTTTTTTAATTAACAAGAGTATTCCACAAATGGCTATTATGACAGAAATATTCCAAAGTTAAATTCTTCTGTGGATTGGCAATAAGAAAAAAGTATGAAGGGGAGACGATCCTATTTACAAAAGCCAACAATAACCACAATCTATATAGGAAAAGGATTATAAGGAGTAAGCAAGGCAGCACAAATTAAACCATAACGTGATTAAACAGTAATATCCTATATGTCAGTGAATCACTAGAATCAGCTGTTTAGAATTCAGAAGTAGATATATGTTTTAATGTGGTGATATATTTGCAAGAATTGGACCCCTGTGACATTTGGGGTAAAGGGGTGAGGGGAGAAAAGAGTTTCACTTATGCACCCGTACATAAAGACAATTTATATGACACAATACAAAACTTTTAAACAAAAAAAGTCAGGAAAATGTCAGTTCTTTCTAAAGTGACATACTTTTATGCAATTCAAAACAAAATACCAATGGAATTTTTAACTTGATAACATGATTTCAGAATAAACAAGTGAGAGCAGCTAAAATATTTTTGAAAATGAAGAGTGATAACAGGAAGGACAAAAGCCATACCACAGAGAAGGAACCAAGATGGTGTAGTAGAAGGACTTGCACTCATTCCCTCTTGCGAGAACACCAGAATCACAACTAGCTGCTGGACAACCATTGACAGGAAGACACTGGAACTCACCAAAAAAGATACCCCACATCCAAAGACAAAGGAGAAGCCACAATGAGACGGTAGGAGGGGTGCTATCACAATAAAATCAAATCCCATAACTGCTGGGTGGGTGACTCACAGACTGGCGAACACTTATACCACAGAAGTCCACCTACTGGAGTGAAGGTTCTGAGCCCCACGTCAGGCTTCCCAACCTGGGGGTCCGGCAACGGGAGGAGGACTTCCTAGAGAATCAGACTTTCAAGCCTAGTGGGAATTTATTGCAGGACTTTGACAGGACTGGGGGAAACAGAGACTCCGCTCGTGGAGGGCACACACAAAGCAGTGTGCACATCGGGACCCAGAGAAAGAAGCAGTGACCCCGGGGGAGACTGAACCAGACCTACCTGCTAGTGTTGGACGGTCTCCTGCAGAGGCGGGGGGTGGCTCTATTTCACAGTGGGGACAAGGACACTGGCAGCAGAAGTTCTGGGAAGTACTCCTTGGCGTGAGCCCTCCCAGAGTCAGTCATTAGCCCCACCAAAGAGCCCAGGTAGGCTACAGGCCAAACAACCAACAGGGAGGGAACCCAGCCCCACCCATCAACAGGGAAGCAGATTAGTTTTACTGAGCTCTGCCCACCAGAGCAACAGTCAGCTCTACCCACCACCAGTCCCGCCAATAGGAAACTTACACAAGCCTCTTAGATAGCCTCATCCACCAGAGGGCAGACAGAAGAAGCAAGAAGAACTACAATCCTGCAGCCTTTGGAACAAAAACCACATTCACAGAAAGACAGACAAGATGAAAAGGCAGAGGGCTATGTACCAGATGAAGGAACAAGACAAAACCCCAGAAAAACAACTAAATGAAGTGGAGATAGGCAACCTTCCAAAAAAGAATTCAGAATAATGATAGTGAAGATGATCCAGGACCTCGGAAAAAGAATGGAGGCAAAGATCGAGAAGATGCAAGAAATGTTTAACAAAGACCTAGAAGAATTAAAGAACAAACAAACAGAGATGAACAATACAATAACTGAAATGAAAACTACACTAGAAGGAATCAATAGCAGAAAAACTGAGGCAGAAGAACAGATAAGTGACCTGGAAGACAGAATGGTGGAATTCACTGCTGCAGAACAGAATAAAGAAAAAAGAATGAAAAGAAATGAAGACAGCCTAAGAGTCCTCTGGGACAACATTAAATGCAACAACATTCGCATTATAGGGATCCCAGAAGGAGAAGAGAGAGAGAGAGGACCCGAGAAAATACTTGAAGAGATTATAGTCGAAAACTTCCCTAACATGGGAAAGGAAATAGCCACCCAAGTCCAGGAATCGCAGAGAGTCCCATACAGGATAAACCCAAGGAGAAACATGCTGAGACACATAGTAATCAAATTGGCAAAAATTAAAGACAAAGAAAAATTATTGAAAGCAGCAAGGGAAAAACGACAAATAACATACAAGGGAACTCCCGTAAGGTTAACAAGCCAGAAGGGAGTGGCATGATATACATAAGTGATGAAAGGGAAGAACCTACAACCAAGATTACTCTAGCCTGCAAGGATCTCACTCAGATTCGGTGGAGAAATCAAAAGCTTTACAGACAAGCAAAAGCTAAGAGAATTCAGCACCACCAAACCAGCTCTACAACAAATGCTAAAGGAACTTCTCTAAGTGGCAAACACAAGAGAAGAAAAGGACCTACAAAAACAAACCCAAAACAATTAAGAAAATGGTCATAGGAACATACATATCCATAATTACCTTAAACATGAATGGATTAAATGCTCCAACCAAAAGACACAAGCTTGCTGAATGGATACAAAAACAAGATCCATATATATGCTGTCTACAAGAGACCCACTTCAGACCTAGGGACACATACAGACTAAAAGTGAGGGGATGGAAAAAGACATTCCATGCAAATGGAAATCAAAAGAAAGCTGGAGTAGCAATACTCATATCAGATAAAATAGGCTTTAAAATAAAGAATGTTACAAGAGACAAGGACGGACACTACATAATGATCAAGGGATCAATCCAAGAAGAAGATATAACAATTATAAATATATATGCACCCAACATAGGGGCACCTCAATACATAAGGCAACTGCTAACAGCTATAAAAGAGGAAATCGAGAGTAACACAATGACAGTGGGGACTTTAACACCTCACTTTCACCAATGGACAGACCATCCAAAATGAAAACAAATAAGGAAACAGAAGCTTTAAGTGACACAATGCACCAGATAGATTTAATTGATATTTATAGGACATTCCATCCAAAAACAGCAGATTACATTTTCTTCTCAAGTGCGCATGGAACATTCTCCAGGATAGATCACATCTTGGGTCACAAGCCAAGCCTCAGTAAATTTAGGAAAAATCATATCAAGTATCTTTTCTGACCACAATGCTATGAGATTAGGAATCAAGTACAGGGGAAAATATGTAAAAAACACAAACACATGGAGGTGAAACAATACGTTACTAAATAACCAAGAGATCACTGAAGAAATCAAAGAGGAAATTAAAAAATACCTAGAGACAAATGACAATGAAAACACGACGATCCAAAACCTATGGGATGCAGCAAAAGCAGTTCTAAGATGGAACTTTATAGCTCTACAGGCCTACCTCACGAAACAAGAAAAATCTCAAGTAAACAATCTAACCTTACACCTAAAGGAACTAGAGAAAGAACAAACAAAACCCAAAGTTAGCAGAAGGAAAGAAATCATAAAGATCAGAGCATAAATAAATGAAATAGAAAAACAGAAAACAACAGCAAAGATCAATAAAACTAAAAGCTGGTTCTTTCAGAAGATAAACAAAATTGATAAACCATTAGCCAGACTCATCAAGAAAAAGAGGGAGAGGACTCAAATCAATAAAATTAGAAATGAAAAAGAAGTTACAACAGACACCACAGAAATACAAAGCATCCTAAGAGACTACTACAAGCAACTCTGTGCCAATAAAATGGACAACCTGGAAGAAATGGACAAATTCTTAGAAAGGTATAACCTTCCAAGACTGAACCAGGAAGAAACAGAAAATATGTACAGACCAATCAGAAGGAATTAAATGGAAACTGTGATTAAAAATCTTCCAACAGGGGCTTCCCTGGTGGCCCAGTGGTCGAGAGTCCGCCTGCCGATGCAGGGGACACGGGTTTGTGCCCCGGTCTGGGAAGATCCCACATGCCGTGGAGCGGCTGGGCCCGTGAGCCATGGCCGCTGAGCCTGCGTGTCCGGAGCCTGTGCTCCGCAACGGGAGAGGCCACAACACTGAGAGGCCCGCGTACCACAAAAAAAAAAAAAAAAAATCTTCCAACAAACAAAAGTCCAGGACCAGATGGCTTCACAGGTGAATTCTATCAAACATTTAGAGAAGAGCTAACACCTATCCTTCTCAAACTCTTCCAAAAAACTGCAGAGGAAGGAACACTCCCAAACTCATTCTATGAGGCCACCAACACCCTGATACCAAAACCAGACAAAGATACTACAAAAAAAGAAAATTACAGACCAATATCACTGATGAATATAGATGCAAAAATCCTCAATAAAATACTAGCAAACAGAATCCAACAATACATTAAAAGGATCATACACCACGATCAAGTGGGATTTATCCCAGGGATGCAAGGATTCTTCAATATACGCGAATCAATCAATGTGATACACCATATTAACAAATTGAAGGAGAAAAACCATATGATCATCTCAATAGATGCAGAAAAAGTCTGTGACAAAATTCAACACCCATTTATGATATAAACTCTCCAGAAAGTGGGCAGAGAGGAAACCTACCTCAACATAATAAAGGCCATATACGACAATCCCACAGCAAACATCATTCTCAATGGTGAAAAACTGAAAGCATTTCCTCTAAGATCAGGAACAAGACAAGGATGTCCACTCTCACCACTATTATTCAACATAGTTTTGGAAGTCCTAGCCACGGCAATCAGAGAAGGAAAAGAAATAAAAGGAATACAAATTGGAAAAGAAGAAGTAAAACAGTCACTGTCTGCAGATGACATGATACTATACATAGAGAATCCTAAAGATGCCACCAGAAAACTACTCGAGCTAAGCAATGAATTTGGTAAAGTTGCAGGATACAAAATTAATGCACAGAAATCTCTTGCATTCCTATACACTAATGATGAAAAATCTGAAAGAGAAATGATGGAAACACTCTCATTTACCATTGCAACAAACAGAATAAAATACCTAGGAATAAACCTACCTAGGGAGACAAAAGACCTGTATGCAGAAAACTGTAAGACACTGATGAAAGAAATTAAAGATGATACCAACAGATGGAGAGATATACCATGTTCTTGGATTGGAAGAATCAATATTGTGAAAATGACTATACTACCCAAAGCAATCTACAGATTCAATGCAATCCCTATCAAATTACCAATGGCATTTTTTACAGTACTAGAACAAATCATCTTAAACTTTGTATGGAGACACAAAAGACTCCAAATAGCCAAAGCAGTCTTGAGGGAAAAAAGCGGAGCTGGAGGAATCAGACTCCCTGACTTCAGACTATACTACAAAGCTACAGTAATCAAGACAATATGGTACTGGCACAAAAACAGAACCATAGATCAATGGAACAAGATAGAAAGCCCAGAGATAAACCCACGCACCTATGGTCAACTCACCTACGACAAAGGAGGCAAGGATATACAATGGAGAAAAGACAGTCTCTTCAATTAGTGGTGCTGGGAAAACTGGACAGCTACATGTAAAAGAATGAAATTAGAACACTCCCTAACACCATACACAAAAATAAACTCAAAATGGCTTAGAGACCTAAATGTAAAACCAGACACTATAAAACTCTTAGAGGAAAACATAGGAAGAACACTCTTTGACATAAATCACAGCAAGATGTTTTTTGATCCACCTCCTAGAGTAATGGAAATAAAAACAAAAATAAACAAATGGGACCTAATGAAACTTCAAAGCTTTTGCACAGCAAAGGAAACCATAAACAGGATGAAAAGACAACCCTCCGAATGGGAGAAAATATTTGCAAACGAGTCAACGGACAAAGGATTAATCTCCAAAATATATAAACAGCTCACGCAGCTCAATATTAAAGAAACAAACAACCCAATCCAAAACTGGGCAGAAGACCTAAATAGACACTTCTCCAAAGAAGACATACAGATGGCCAAGAAGCAGATGAAAGGCTGCTCAACATCACTAATTATTAGAGAAATGCAAATCAAAACTACAATGAGCTATCACCTCACACCAGTTAGAATGGGCATCATCAGAAAATCTACAAACAACAAATGCTGGAGAGGGTGTGGAGAAAAGGGAACCCTCTTGCACTGTTGGTGGGAATGTACATTGATACAGCCACTATGGAGAAAAGTATGGAGGTTCCTTAAAAAACTAAAAATAGAATTACCATATTATCCAGCAATCCCACTACTGGGCATATACCCAGAGAAAACCATAATTCAAAAAGACACATGCACCCTAATGTTCATTGCAGCACTATTTACAATAGCCAGGTCATGGAAGCAACCTAAATGCCCATTGACAGACAAATGGATAAAGAAGTTGTGGTACATATATACAATGGAATATTACTCAGCCATAAAAAGGAACGAAATTGAGTCATTTGTTGAGACATGGATGAATCTAGAGACTGTCATACAGAGTGAAGTAAGTCAGAAAGAGGAAAACAAATATGGTATATTAACGCATGTATGTGGAACCTAGAAAAATGGTACAGATGAACCGGTTTGCAGGGCAGAAGTTGAGACACAGATGTAGAGAACAAACGTATGGACACCAAGGGGGGAAAACCGTGGTGGGGTGGGGATGGTGGTGTGCTGAATTGGGTGATTGGGATTGACATGTATACACTGATGTGTATAAAACTGATGACTATTAAGAACCTGCAGTATAAAAACAAACAAACAAACAGAAAAAACAACTAATACTAAAATTTCTTTGGGTTATTTGTATGGAAATATGTTAATATAAATGTTTCAGGGGCTTCCCTGGTGGCGCAGTGGTTGGGAGTCCGCCTGCCGATGCAGGGGACACGGGTTCGTGCCCTGGTCCGGGAGGATCCCACATGCCACGGAGCGGCTGGGCCTGTGAGCCATCGCCGCTGAGCCTGCGCATCTGGAGCCTGTGCTCCGCAACGGGAGAGGCCACAACAGTGAGAGGCCTGCGTACCGCAAAAAAAAAATATGTTTCAGACATTATATGAAATTTCTAAAAATCTTATATGTTCTGGTATAATGTTATAAGTCATGATTCTAGTTATTACTTTAAAATGTATATCTCAGAAATAACTAAATTTCCTTGTCAATTGCATTATTATGAACTTTCATCAAATCTTTAACCGTGGTCATTTTTAGTCTTTTGTCATTTACAGAGAGTTCTGGGTGTACTCTGATGCTTTTGCAAAAATGTTCCTATAAAAGGGTTTCATCTTCAAGGAATTCACGGAAAAGACTCTGACAAGTACAGGTTTCTGGTAACTGACTATACTGCTGAACTGAATGAATAAGCATTTTCAGAACTCTAATGGAAAACTGATGAATTCATAAAAGTGCTAACAAAAGATCAAGATGAAAAAGAAAATTAATTACATGGTACTGAGTGAACTGATGAGGATGATTATAATTTTTGCGACTTTCTGTTTGAATAAATAAAAAAAATCCCACAAGGACTCAGAGGCAAAAAGTATACAAATCAATTTTCACTGCAAAGTAAAGGAGCTGTACAGTGGAGGATTACTGGACTGAATGTCAATATTATGACATAGTATGAATGTGTTTCGTGTCTGGTAATTGCAATCATTGTTGCTTTTGTTGTGGTCTTCCAAAAAAAAAAAAAGAACTGAAGGAGGGGAGGGAGGGTGTCTACTATTGCTCTACTCACCACTGTATCACACCACTTAACATAATGGTTAGCACAAACCGGTACTCAATAATATTTTTGAATTAATGAACAAATAAATAGATGAAGTTCGGTTATCTAAAAAAAAAGCCATACCATATATTAAAACATATTATAAAGCCACCATAGTTAACTATATTGATACAAGAATGGTTAGACAAATTAATGGTATAGAATTGAAAGTCCAAAAGAGTTTATATGATAAACGATGTATCAAAAATTAATGGGGGGCTGTATATTTAATAAATGGTCCTGGAAAAGTAGCTACTGCAAAATAAAAATCAATTTGCACACTAACCTCATACTATATATCAAAATTCCATATCAATTAAACATTGGAAGTAAAAAATGAAGCCAGTATAAAGGAGACAAAAAATTAGGTGAGAATTTATTCAGAGAAAATCTCCAAAGAAAACATCAATATATGAATCTGCATAACAATGTACTATTTCTGTACATCAAAAGCAACTGTAAATAAAATGAAAAGCCCACAAACTGGGAAGCACAATCTGCCGTGAATGACAAAGGAATAACACACTAATCAGTAAGAAAAATACCCAGACCTCAATGTAAGAGCCAAGAATACCAACGAACAACAGAGGAAAAAAAATGTTCAAGCACCCTATTAATCAAAGAAATTCCAGCTAAAAACACTAATAAGCACTCTCCCCACTTCTGGTGGTGCGGTAAGCCTTCAAGAAATCGATTTGATAACAACTTAAAGTCCCAGAAAATATATACATGCTTTTGTCCAGTGATTCCACATCTAAGAATCTTTGCTAAAGAAATCATCAGAGCTGCAGATAAAGATTTAGGAGCAAAAATGGCCAACGCAGAGTTACTGACAACGGCAAGAAAAACTGGAACCATAAATGGATTCTTTCCTTTCCAGCAAAGGCTGTCTATGAAGCACAGAACTTATAATATAAGAAGTTTGGCTTTTGATTTACAGGAAACTCTTTTTCTGTTTTTTCCTTGAGAAATGAATAACAGAATGCCACTGTCAGTTCTCTACCCTTCTCAAATTGATTACCTAATATTTAGGTCATCTCTAGCAAAACAGTGTCTTTTTGATCCTTCAGACTCACCATCTCCTAGGCAACTGATTGGATGAGGAAAAAATAAAGCTTCACTGAGAAATATATAATTTGTAGAGACTTGAATAAATGGAATGACACATCTTGTCCCTCAGCTGGGAGGGGGTAATCGCAGAGGATGGAAAAGAGAAAGAGATGGACAGACAGATAGGCACAACCAGATGCTGCATTTTAGCACTAATTTGTGCGGTAATCTTTTTTCTTTTAAACTGCTTTACTGAGATATAATTTATGTACCATAAAATTCACCCATTTTAAGTGTACAATTCAATGGTTTTTATGTTCTTACAGAATTGTACGACCACGACAACAATCTAACTTTAGAACATTTCTGTCACCCCAAAAAGAAACCTCACGCCCATTAGCAGTCACTTTCCATCCCCACACCCAGCTCTGGGCAAACATTAATCTACTTTCCATCTCTAGGGATTTGTCTATTCTGGACATTCATATAAATGGAATCATATAATATGAGATCTTTTGTATCTTCCTTCATTTAGCATAGTGTTTTCAAGGCCCGTCCATGTTGTAATATGTATCAGTACTTCATTCTTTTTTATCACCAAATAATATTCCATTGTATGGATTAAACCACATTTTGTTCATCCATTCATCAGTTGATGGGCATCTGGGTAGTTTCCATTTTTTGGCTATTAGGGATAATGTTGCTATGAACATTTGTGTGCACGTTTGTGTGTGGACATATGTTTTCATTCTTCTTGGGTGTGATATGCTGGGTCATATGGTAACTATACTTAAAACTTTGAGGAAATGCTACACTGTTTTCCAAAGCAGAGGTACCATTTTGCATTCCCACCAGCAGTGTATAAGTTATTCACAGTATTCCCTTATATTTCTTTTAATTTCTCTAAGATAAATAGTGATGTCCCTTTTTTAGTTCCTCGTATTAGTAGTTTAAGTCTTCTCTCCTTTTTTCTTGATCAGTGTAGCTAAACTTTATCAGTTTCATTGACCATTTCAAAGAGCCAATTGAAACTTCTGGTTTCAGTGATTTTTTACACTGTTTTTCTATTCTCTATTTCATTTATTTCCACGCTGATCTTTATTATTTCCTTCTTTCTGCTTGCTTTGAGTTTAGTTTGCCCTTCTTTTTTCTAATTTCTTAAGGTAAAAAGTTAGGCTATTGACAATCCCACTTCTAGTATATATCCAAAGGAAATTAAATCACTGTTTCAAAGAGATACCTGCACCCTGATGTTCACTGCAGCATTATTCACGACAGAAACAACCAAAGTGTATACTGATGGAAGAATGGATTTTAAAAATGATACAAACACACGCACGCACATGCACATACGTGCACACACACAGAGGAATAGTATTCAGCCGTAAAAAATAAGGACAACATGAATCAACCTTGAGGGCATTAGGCTAAGTGAAATAAATCACAGAAAGACAAATCTTACACGTTCTCACCACCACCACAACCAAAAAAAAAAAAAAAAGTAATGATGTGAGGTAAAGGATGTGTTAAGTAACCTTATTATGATAATCATTTCACAATATATATGTATATCAAACCATTATGTTGTACACTTTAAAATTACACAGTGTTATATGTCAATTATATCTCAATAAAGCTGGAAAAATAAGTTAGGCTATTGATCTGAGATCTGTTTTCTTTGTGAATATAGGCATTTGCAGCTATAAACGTCACTCAAAGCATTGCTTTAGCTGCATTCAATAAATTTTCATATGTTGTGTTTTCATTTTCACTCATTTCAAAGTATTTTATTTTTTTCTTTTCCTTTTTTTAAAAAGATTTACTTATTATTTATTTATTTTAGGCTGCGTCAGGTCTTAGCTGCGGCACGCAGGATCTTCGTTGAGGCATGCAGGATCTTTCACTGAGGCACGTGGGCTTCTCTCTAGTTGTGGCGTGCAGGTTTTCTCTTCTCTAGTTGTGGCGCGTGGGTTCCAGAGCGCGAGGGCTCTGTAGTTTTGCGGCACGCAGGCTCTAGCTGAGGCAGGTGAGCTCAGTAGTTGTGGCACGCGGGCTTAGCTGCCACATGGCATGTGGGATCTTAGTTCCCTCACCAGGGATTGAACCCGCGTCCCCTGCATTGTAAGGCGGATTCTTTACTACTGGACCACCAGGGAAGTCCCTCGAAGTATTTTAAAATTTCCCTTGTGGACTCTTCTTTGACCCACTGGTTATTTACGAGTATGTTGTTTAATTTCTCACAAATATATTTGTGAATTTTCCAAATGTCCTTCTGTTGTTGATTTCTAATTTCATTCCACTGTGGCCGGAGAACATACTTTGCATGATTTTAATCCTTTTAAAATTACTGAGACTTCTTTTATAGCCTAGCATATAGTCTATCCCGGAGAATGCTCCGTGCACATCTGATCACTGGTTGCTTCATGGAAACAACACTTTATTCGTTTCCAGATATCAATAATTTCTTCCCAACACTCTAGGGCCTTACTAGCAGTTTATCATCTTTAATAACAACTATTACTATATTCAGGGAGTGACTCCCCACCCTACTTCAATCTATTACCACCATCTGTCCCTAAATTTATTCTCTTTCCTAATTTTTATCCTCACAATTTCCCTAAGGAAATTAACAAGAGTAATCTCCTTATTTTACAGATTAGAAAACAGAGTATGAGAGTTGCCCAAAGTCCTACAGAAACTTCGGGGGTGTAGCAGAAGGGGGGTCTGGACTCTGCCTACAGCCATTTTTCCTGCAACAAGGCCCTGCTGCCACTGAGCTTATTCAGGTCTCCAGAGAAACACTAATGGAACAAGCAGTTTAGTCCTCTTCTAATGTGCTTCCCCCGCCACATGCACACACACAAACACACCCAGGGGAAGCTTTAAGCTGTTCTTTCTTTCCCTTTCTCGGTGGGGACAAAAGGGTGGCCCACCTAGCACTGTAACTGGGCCTGCTGTCAGCTTGACAGTGGGTTAGGAAGATGGGCCATGAAATGTCCTCATTGTTCAGGGCGTAACAGTCCCAGAGCTTCACAAGCACCAAAAGCCGCAAGTCCAAAGACTAAGCTGAGCCTGCAGGTGACATGGGGGGACCAGGCTGTGATGACAGACCAGGAGGACCAATCTGTGTAATTAAAAGAGAATAAGGAAACTTCAGAAGAAAAGGCCCCCTTTCCAGGGCTTTCTCCACAAGTGAGGACAGCTACTGTCCCAGTACAATACCTCTAATTAACTATTTTCAATTAACCTACCAGCTCTCTTCTGAGAACACTCCCCCCTCCTTGGAAAAGGAGAAGCTCATGTGGGCCTTAGCAAAGGTCAGTCCCCCAGACCAGAGGCGTGTCCTTTCAGGTCCCCTGGGCAGAGACTCCATGGGTCCCTGTATCAGGCCAAAGGCTGGGTCACTATCAGGGACCTCAGCCACATCAGGAATTCTATGATTCCAGAACTCTGAAACATCAGGCTACATGGCTTGTCCTCATAGTCCCACAGGTGGGTTCATCACCTGAACTCAAAATGGCCGCCTCTTTCATGAGGAAGGGGAGAGAATGAACAGAGCTCTTCTCCATGTCGAATCAGGCTTTAATGGTATCAGGAAAAGCTAAGATTCCCTGCATTTCTATCAAAGCAGATAGAGAAGGAAATGGGAATGTTTTGACTACGGGGGACTACCATTCTGTCATCATTATAAAATCGGCCCCTGGGTTCCCAGGTTCTGTCCTGACTCAAGTCCCAGGTGGACCTGGCCTCGCAGTTCACTGGGTCCGCCCACTCAGCCCACTTTCCTTGCCAAAGCCCAGACCAGGGGGACACTCCTAGATACAAGGACCCCAAAAACGATCAAGGTAAAAAATCTCTTTCAGCTTGTCACTTGAAAAACTACCAAAAAAGACTGGCTCTCAAGGTTTAGATTTGGGGAATATTCTCGTAGCATCATCTAACTTGTTTTTTCACGGCCATGGGCTTGAGAAGCATCATCAGTCATTTCTTGCAGTGCCAGCACCACCACCTATGCTCACTCACTCTAACATTACCTGTGCAAGGTAGACTCTGAAGATGATTTTGGACATGCTTAGACAGCTCCTTGCTCTGCATTTTAAAGCCCAGCATACCCCAAAGCAGAGTCCTAACTAGTCTTCAGTGAAACGTGGTTCGGTGGTCAAAGTGAAGCAGGTTTCCTTACATAGGACATCTGAGAGCCTGCGAGACGCTAGTTCATTTGTTAGTCTCTAAGAGGGTGCTTGTGCGTGCAGCTGTACCCAAAAGTTATTTGTCCAGACAGCCAACTTTCTCTCTCTCTTTATGTCCTTATCTCTCTCTTTCTCCCCCTTTTGTGGAATATTTTCTAGGGCTACAATTCTGCACAACATGCGCTGGGAAATACTGGCCAACATCCATTTGAGCTTGTTGCATCGTCTCCTCTCCAATAGATGGAAATATACAACAGCACCCTCTTTTATTACAACATGCCTTATACATGCAAACTTGGGCACACCAAGGTCCAACTCAGAACTTGTGAAAATAAGCACTGCGTACAATGGTGCAATGTGGCTGAACCCAGAGCTATCCTTGGAGCCTGGTGTATTGCACAGAGCTTGTACAATTCCAGCATTCTGCGTCATGTGAATCGTAAACTCCTCTACGACATGAGAAAACTTCAGTTATCCCCACTTATATGGACTCTCTGACTTTTAAAAGGTACCTAAGGCTTTATGCCAGCAATATAAAAACAAAATAAAAAATCAAGTCAGATTTACAAGTGGGTTATGCACTATGCACAGTGTTTAGAACTCCAAATCTTTTTCCCATAGAAACAAAGTCATAAGTGGTGATTACGTTCCCAGACTAACCCATAATGCAGCTAAAACAAGGCACATCTGTAATGTCATCAAGTAAAAAAAATTTTAAACAATGAAATTAAAGAAGAAACAAATTTATTTATCAAGAACACTTATGCTCGGTGGTATACCCAGAGGGGGGCAGGGGGGCAGCCCGTGCCTAAGCAGAAAGGGGCATCCTCTAGAGAAGTGACAAACGATAATGAAGCCAGCAAGGCCAGTTGGCTCTTTATTTCACCACCTGCTGACAACTGAAAACAACATCAGTAATAAAACACTGCTCCTTTGAGGAAAACTGGGTTCAACAAGAAGTGAAGAAGTAGTTAGGGGTACTTGGAGCTATTAAGGAGGAGACCATGGCTTACCAACGTGGATTTTAGTGTAATTCTTTATTGTGTCCAAATTAATATCTATAACTAGAGTCGTGCCTGTAGGAGTCTTTTTTTTTTTATGCTTATCAACAATGATCCTGGTCAGTTGGGGTAAAACAGATGGAACAAGGATGGAGAAACAGATTCCACGAGTTCAAGGAGCAAACATTAGAAGAGAAAGGAAAGGAGCTAAAGAGAACATGTGTATAATGTGAGAGGCCGTAGGTCTGAGATGGGATTGCGTGGACTGAGAACACTAAATCAGAGGAACCAAAGGCATCCTGCTCAAGATTCTCCCCGGGAGAAAGAAAAGGTGGGGAGGAGGAGGAGTTTCCTAGGAGAGCCACCAGGTGGAGCCACCATCACAAAACCACTTCAAGGATGGTCCTCTGGGTGGACTTGGGTGGAAGTCTAAATCATTATTCCACGCAACACTCATGACTCCACTGTTAATGCCTTATCACTAAGACACAGAGATTAAAAGGAGATAAATATAATAGAAGAAAAATTCTAAAAACAATTTTGTCAATGACCCACACACTAAAAATTATAGAAAAAATATGAAAGCAACATCCCTCTAGAATGGCTTCTTTCCACCCATTTCACACCCACCCCTAAGCCCAACAGGCAGTACTACTCAGATAAGAAAATGGACAAGGGCAACATACTCTAACATCAATTACTGGTCCTAACACAGGCTCCTAATAAAACAGAAATGCAGCCAAGGATCATTTACTGTACAAGATCTTTATGGCCCCTTTACTCTCAAACTTTCAAGAATGAAGGCTCATGGGTGTAAAAAAAAAAACCCCAAAAACCATAAATGCACGTACAGATACATTCACACAGGCATATATATTATTGAATGACTATATATGATATTCATCCACGTTCACTGCCAGATGGCAGGCTTTATTTTTATCTTCCCATGCGAAAGAATAGCACAGGTGATAGCCAAGAGCTTCCACAGAATAGTAATGCCTTCTCTTAACTCTTACTCTTCTATCTGTCCATAAAAGCCAGCAATCTAGGTGAAAATGACAGATGATTTGGAAACTTGAAGAAAAATCTGACCCAACACACCACATTTTCCGATTCCTAGTTAACTCGAGGTAACTCACATTTGCTTCTCCAAAAAGAAATTTGGAAGGAAAAAAGTCTTGTTTCTAGAAACAAATCCCCAGATCTCACATCTACCTTAAACAACAAAGCACTAGAAAACCAAAGTGGTTGACATTTTCCATCCTTCACAGCCTATCAAGATCCATGCCACTGTCTCTGAGCCAATACAAGAGTGCCATGGCAGCACGTGCACATTTATGGACACACGCACACACACACTCACTCACGTTCTGATGAGCAGGCCAATGGATACCTCAAGGATATTATTCCAAGTTGCTAAGTAAATGCTAAAGACAAGAAAGCTCGAACAAACGTTTCCCCTTCAGTACAGTCAAGGGAGGGAGGTCACTATGGCCGGATGTGTTTAGGGATTGAATGACAAGTGCTGAAACTATGAGAGAAAGAAAGATAAACAGTAGGTAAAATTCTTCTGACAGCTACAGGCAGCAGACCAAAATGGAGAGCCCTTCTGTGCGCAAACACTAGGCCCATATTATGTTGAGGGGCATGTATGTATCACCCATCAACACACAAAATGAATTCTGGAGAGTTTCTGCACTAACTTTTAAAGCAACAATGTGTCACCAGAGGCAGAGCAGCTGTTGGTCTCTCTGTCAAGGAAAACTTTTGAATTAAACCCGTCTGAAGGACTAAACACACGAGAAATGAGCCTCAAAGAGTCATGTTCTACAATCACAGTCATATCCACATACCAACTTAGAGAGCAACTCTCCCCCATCTCAGCTTGAATCTTATCTCGTAGCGTCAGTGCTGTACCTGTTACAAATAATATCCTTTAAGCCATCAGATCTTTCAGCACTAATCTCTGGAAGGGGCAGTAAAATGCAAATGCATAACAAACCTTAAATAAAGATGGCGAAAGCAGATTATCTTTCGGAAGGCAGATGCCAGAGTAGCAGAGCGACTTAAAAAGATGATTATAAAATACACTGTATATCAGGAGAGCATAACAACAACAACAACAATAATAATAGTAGCAAAGAATAATAAATGTGCAAAATACAATAGAGACTTACCAAACACTGAATTCATGATAAACTGGAAATAGAAACAAGGACATATAAAGCCAACCAGAAACACGCAGAGTGGCTTCACGTTCAGAATGACAGAAGTAAATAAGAGACATATCCCCACCTTGCCAGGAAAAAGATACAAGGAATGTGCAGCACTTTCTCAACATTTCCCAAGTGATACAATAGATTGGAACTGCTTAGAGGCAGGACCAGCTGGTGTTTTCTAGTTTTTCTATCTGCCCCAGCACCTAGCACAGGGCCAGGGCCATAGTAGGCACACAGTAAACATGTGTAATTGAATGTCTGTTAGTACCCACCCCAAAGTGAGTAAGGAACAATGTCCAAAATTATAGGCAGCAGGAGGGGTTCAGAGAGAGGCAGCTTCCCCATGAGGTCTGCTAACAGTGCAAAAACTGGGAAACTACAGCCCTGAAATAGAAGCTGATCCTCACACAGGCCAGCAGGGTATTGATTCCAGCCTGGACACTTAAACTATCACATGGATAAAGTTGATTGGGAAACCCTTATAAGGATGAAACCAAAAGATTTTTTTATTCCATTTTACTTCAAGTAGAAAAGAGTCCATATTCAAATGAACAAAATCCTCCTTGCTCATTTTTAAGGATATATTTATTGTATTTGCTGTTAACTGCTAAAGTACCTATTCTGTTCAATTTTGGTTTGAAACTCGAGGTATGAATATCTTTAAAAAAATTCTGCCATATAGCAAAGTTCCAATTTAGAAGGGCCCATCACTCTCTTATATGGGTTCAATGATAAAAGAAACAAAAGAATAAATCATTCTCAGAAGGAAACAGACAACCTTTTTCTTTCTGGTTCATGAGAATGACTTCTGGCTCTAAGAAAAAATTTTAGATTTTCTGGCTGCAATTTGTCAACATTCTGGAGTCTGGGATAACTTTAGGATATACAACATCCATGCTGCAAGTTTAAATTTAAAAATGACCTCTTAAGCCTTGCGGAAAGCTTGTCTTAACCAGGAAGCTCCTTCACTGTGACTTGGGTAAAGCCCAGAGAAGTGGCCATGGGTGAGAGCAGACATAACTGTCCTCAACAGTGCTAATGTCTGGAATATATAGCTGATGGCTGCCAAGCCAACTGGATGATCTTCTCCCCCCCCCCCCTTTCTCTCAATTTCAGTCACATCTTTTTTCTCAAATAAAAAGCCTGTGGAGTCATTCCAGTACCTCCCTAAATCAACTCTGTAGAGATCTGCAAAGGTTAAAGCTGAAAACTGAAACTAATCGGTCCCCAAACTAATGTTTCCATGGTCCTGGCCTTTTCTCAAGGCTATGAATAGCCTCCTTCAAATGTAGAATATCTTTTGACCTTATGCAGGTGCCTGGGGAGGGCGAGCTCATCCCACACTGTGAGCTACTACAACCCATTCACCCCTGCTGCAAAGTGAGGCACGTCTCCAATGCAAAAATCGCTGGACACAATTGGGCAAACTTCTTCAGCTCAGTGTATCTCAGGTTCAGGACACAATGAAATGGTTCAATTTCAGACTTTTCATAGAAATAGACTTCAATCTTTCTTTATTAAACCATTGCTAAGCCTGCATCAAATGATATGGCCCATATAAAGTGAACAGTCATCTCATCTTTGATAAAGATGAAGAGAAAGAACCTGTGTTAATTCTACCAAATTCACACAGGGTCCAAGGCTGAATCACAAGGTGGACTCGTATACTATAAGAAAATCCCATGTTAGTGAATCAAATTAGCCTGTTACTAAACTCTGAAAGCAACTTCCCTCCATAACAACAGCAACAGACAAAAACATCCAAGAGATTTCTAGGGACAAAGCCTGATGGAAACAAAGGGAAGGAGGAGGCTTCGGTCATTTATGATAACTCATAAAACTTGAAAAATTAGTTGGACGGAAGTGTTTACAAGTGACTAGAATCGTCCCACAGATTTAGCCTCTGATCCTTGTTTTAAGGGGGAGAAAAAGTGGTTTTTCACTGATTTGGGGTGGGAAAAAAATGTAGCTTTTGAGCTCAGCACAATGAACTATTTATGTGGCCTGACAAGGCCAATCAATCCAGCCTGCTGTTTATTATAAGGAGCAGTAGGATATTGTTAGCTCTGGTGGGTGGGGGCGGGGCCAAAGACGGCACTGGCCCTGGTACACAATTCTTCCCTTCAACTGGAAATTTATGTGTGGCCCAGGTGACCCGGGGGTCAGTATGAAGCCTGGGCCAGAATGAAGATGGTTTGTTATGTGTTTCATATTTACAGGACGCCCCCATGTGCTATGGTCTCAGAGCCACTGGCAGATTAGGACCTAAGAGTAAAAAGCTGGTCATAATCAGGCTGTAGGCCTAAGGTGGAGGCTTAGAAAGAAAACATTAAGTCAGTAAGCCGGTCCCTTTAATGCCATTTTCCGGTTACTGAAAAATTCTGTAGGGGACCTCAAAGGTCAGATTTTTCGTTGTAAAGAGACAATTATCTAAAAAGTTCGATTCCTTCATTGATTTAAAGCTCTCAGGTAATTTTGTCGAACCTACCTGGATAATCACCTTTATTCCTTAACTTAATTAATCCCTTATCTTGTTAAATTAATGAATTACCTTAATTCTCTTATTTGCTTTACAAAAACAAGGCTGGCCAGAGAGGCCTTGCCGCTGGTCTACGTGTATGCCATTCCTCGGCCCACTGACCCAAGGAGCATCAGGAGAAACGGGAGAGGCTCAGATCAGCAAGGGAACTCTAGCTCTCCAAGTCCAACGAGGGCAGGCCTCAGGAGTTCTGGAACCTATTTGCAAGAATGCAGGAGGTGCTCTGGGGGATGACTATAGTTTTAGAGCTAGGTAGGCCTAAAAAATTCTTAAAATGGGAAATCCCCTCCATTGGCAGGATGGGGTTTAAAAAAAAAAAACAAGAAAGAAAATCCTATAGCTGCTAAACAGCGTGGGCCTCCAGCCAATATTTCATCTGAATAATTCAAAAAAGGAAATGTAACCCAGGGCAGCTGGAGGGGGTAGAGGAAGAAGCAGGAAGGAAGACAGACACAAAGCTGAAGTCTCAAGCACTATGATCAATGGACAGTTTATTGGACAAATTCTTCTGCAGCCTAAATTTGATGAAAGATTAGCTGTTCTTCCCCATGGTTATGTAAACTTGCCTTTTTTTTCCTTTTAATGGAACTCTTTGCTAATACATTTCCGGCTCCTGCTTTTGAACAGCTCTATGTTTCTCTTTAAGGAAGTAATAAGCCCCTGAAAAGCCTGCAGCTGAAAGCTAATCTACCTCGGGCGTGCTCAGTGTGCACCCGGCCTGGTCCATGGGGAGGATGGGCTCGGGAGAAACTGAGGCAATCCAGTTTCCATTTCAGTATAGAATTGAGTCGGGTTGTCTCTGCCATCTTATAGAATCTCTCCTACCATTTCACACAACAATGTCACAAAGGGCAGATAGGGGAGAAAACAAAACTCCAACAAGCTGATACCTGAAAAATCTGACTTGAGGCCTCAGAAGGGGGAAACAAGATGGTGAAAGGTTTCCTGGTTAGACACATGGATGGATGAGCTATATCTCTGTAAATACTGCCTCCTAAACCGAGAGAGACAAGGCGGAGCCCAGCAGTTAGAGAGAGAAAGACCCTGCTAAAGCCTGCCCTTACATTAAAAAGAGAGCATGGCCAGACGTGCCCGGCTCAGCTGGCATCACAGTGTTCTCTGAAGTCACCCTTCAGCCAAAAAAAATAGATACGAAAGCGAAAGCTGAAGTCCTAGAAAAATCATCGTTTACAAATTTAGTCTACTTTCCCACTGTCAAGAAAATTTTTTTATTAGTTCCCTTTAGTATAGTTATTGGATCGTTACTTGCCGTGTGTGTGAGTGTGTATGCACCCCAAATTTATACAAAAATCAAAACCAAAAGGGCAAACGCCATTCAATTTTCCAGCAATGCAAAATGTGATACAGTTCACCCAGAAGTTTCCAGTTTGGGTTTGTGTGTGGGGAGGGGCTCTTTCTTCTTTGCCATACCTCTCCTGTTGGTTCTTAGAATTGTTTCAGAAGACAGCAACGCATTTCCACTGGACACTTCGTGCATGGGCTTTTCTGGAGCTTTGCTGGAGAGAGGGTCTTTCTTCATCTCTTTCTTTATTTCCTGTGAGGACAGAGAAAAGGAAAACAAGATTGTAGTTTAACATTTTAGAATGTCTCTGACTATGTTAAGCTTCAGCTTTCTGGAAATGAACTATAGTGACCTCAACTCAGCATAACATTTTATTCTATTTTATTTTATTTTAACATCTTTATTGGAGTATAATTGCTTTACAATGGTGTGTTAGTTTCTGCTGTATAACAAAGTGAATCAGCTATACCTATACATATATCCCCATATCCCCTCCTTCTTGCGTCTCCCTCCCACCCTCCCTATCCCACCCCTCTAGGTGGTCACAAAGCACTGAGCCGATCTCCCTGTCAGCAAAACGTTTTTAAAACACCATTTCCTGTATGTTGTAGTTTGTTTTCCTTACATTTATTAGACAAGCACCTGGTCCTATAAAATGTAATAATGTCCAATACAATGCAACCTTCTGTGACTATGGTCATTCCAAGGGATCAAAAAGGCCACCATACAGCTCCAAATGATAGCCTGTTCTATTTTTTGAACAATGACAATCTTTGGCCAAGCAGAATCGCCCCTCAAAGGTCTTCTGGTTTCTATTCTTCCCAACAGGGGTTTAAAGAAGTATATTCCCAAATCACCATTGTGCTCACAATTATGCTAAACCCAAAAGAAGATGATTTCAGTTCATTTACAGTTACCAAGTTCCTCTGGCTTTTTAATCCCTCAGAGAGAAAAATATAAAAGATAATAAAATAAAATAAAGACGATCATTCTAAGCCAGGGGTCGGCAAACTAAGCCCACCACATGTTTTTGTAAATAAAGTTTCATTATAACAGAATCCCCTTCATTTCGTTTAGGTATTTCCTATGGCTGCTTTGATGCTACAACGGCAGAGTTGAGTAGTTGGAACAGACATCCAAGCGAAAACTACCTGGCCCTTTACAGAAAAAGTTTACACCAGGTGGTCTCTTATCAAAGCTCCATTAAGATCTGGATTTTTAAAACCTGATGCCTGATACAATTATTTCAAATTATTGATATTCGAATAATTTACATAATTTTTTCCAAAAGCATTAATAGCCGGAAATGATAGTAACTCACAAAGTGCAGATCTGGGCAGGGTGGGTTCTGGGCTTGTCTGCATCCATGATCACACTGACTTGGGAAAAAGAGAAAGCTAAGGGGCTAGAGCCAAAGCACGGCTGGGTGGCAGGAAGGACTCAAAGATGAGAGATGTGTTCTCTAGAAAGAGCCTGGGACAAGAATTGGACATGGGTCCTTCTATGAATGAACATGAAGATGGAAAATTTGGTGGGAGGCTACAATTTGGCCTGGGCAGAGGTGGAAAAAACAGAACAAAAGCTTGTCAAAACATAGCCACCGCCTGGCAGCTTCCTACACACCCGAGCGTTAGTTACCGTATCCAATTCCCCGATTGCTGGCTCTGTTCACAACAGCCTCGCCCTCTCTCCCTCATGAGGGCCTCACCGGAAACCAGCAACTGCGGTTGGTGCTCTGCTGGGTTGAGAGTTTCAGCTGGCGGCTCAGGCCAACCCAGCACAAAGCGGTGTGCATGCGTGTGTGTGTACACGCGCTCCCACCTCAGCAGCCCCGGCACCTGCTAGAACAGCAGTTGCTGGGGGTTTCTGCAGCCTCACAGGCAGATGGCATCAGGGGACAATCTGCAAACATTGCCAGCCTGAGCCGCATGAAAGGATGCTTTCTTAGTGATGGCTGCCAGCCTGCTATGGCTCTAGAAGTAAACAAGGCACCACAGGGCCTCATTCCCCAATCGTTGCTTCTTTGGGGGTAGAGAAGTTGCTCAAACATCACTCTCCACTGTAGGGCGGGTATGACTGTGCAAACACAAATTTCCCACCTAGACACAACATAACGCAGTGATACAACATCCAATTTTGCCAAGGAGTAATTCAGAGAAATTCAGTGGGTTGCAGGTGACATGGTAAGCACTTGCTTAGCACTAACCACGATGCAGTTAGGCAGGGGTGAGGCGGTGCAGATGTTTGACAGACTACGGTAGTCACTGGAGAAGGCCTGAGAAGCTATGGTTGCCAAGAATGTTCACACCCAAGGCTTCAGAGCAGCAACCCGTGAGCTTTGAAGGACTGATCTCATCATGCAGGTGCTTAAGGGCTGAGAAATGAGCAACAGGAGAGAGGTTGCTTCCTAAGCTTCAGATTCTGTTGTCCCTCCAACGATTGTTCCCATTTGCCGGATACGTAAGCCTCATGATGACCTAATTTCTTAAGTTGCTTGTTAGATTCAAGCAGGGAGGAGAAAACTTAAAATATGCCCTGCATTTTTCCAAAGAAACCAATCAGACATGTAGGCATGGCGGTGCATCCTGGACTCTCCATCTGCCCAACACCCAGGTACACCAGGCTCAACGCAGTCCCACCCAAACCCAACATCGTCCCTCCAACCGGCCCCTTCTCTGGGAGAGACGGGAGCTATCTTGCTTGACAGCCCATCATCAACCCACTTACCCAGGCTGGAAAACTCAGCGTTAACCTTCGTATCTAACCAGCCACCCAGTTGGGCTCTATCTACTTCCTCAATCTGTTTCTCTCCTTCCTCCCAAGCTGCCTTAAAAACATGAATACCAGGCAAGGAACCTGAATAGATATTTTTTCTCCAAAGAAAATAGACAAATGGCCAGTAAGCACACGCCAAGATGCTCAAATCATAATTCACTAGGGAAATGCAAATCAAAACCGCAACGATATACCCCTTCATTCCCACTAAGATGGCTAGGTTTTTGGGGTTTTTTTTCTAAAGGAAAACAAGTGTTGATGAGGACGTGGGGAAACTGGAACCCTTGTACATTGCTGGTGGGAATGTAAAATGGTGCAGTCACTGTGGAAAACAGTATGATGGTTCCTCAAAAAGTTAAACACAGAATTACTATATGGCCCAGCAATTGCACTCCCAGGTATATACCCCAAAGAGTTGAAAGCAGGACCTAAACAGACACTTGTATGCCAACATTTACTGCAGCATTATTCACAGTAGCCAAAAAGTAGAAACAACCCAAGTGTCCATCAACAGACGAACAGATAAACAAGATGTGGTATATACATACAATAGAATATTGTTCAGCCTTAAAAAGGAATAAAATTTTGATAATGCTACAACATGAATGAACCTAGAAAACATCATGCTAAGTGAAATAAACCAGACACAAAAGGACAAATATTGTCTTATTCCACGTATATGAGGCACCTAGAATAGGCAAAATCATAGAAGCAGAAATTGACTAGAGGTTACCAGGGAGTAAGGGGATGGGGGGATGAGAGTTAATGTTTAATGGTTATGGAGTTTCTGTTTGGGGTGATGAAAAGTTTTGGAAACAGACAGTGGTGACGGTTGCACAACATTGTGAATGTAATTAATGCCACTGAACTGTACTTTTAAATGGTTAAAATGGCAAATTTTATGTTATAGATATATTTTTACCACAGTAAAAAATACACATGAATACCAGCTTACATTTGAGAGCTTGCCATGTGCCAAAGCTTCCTCTAAGAGCTGCACCTGGATTGCAACTTTTAACCTGCATAACAGCCCTATTCACAGATGCACACGCCAAATCACAGAGAGCTAAGGAAATCTGTCCGAGGTCAAACAAGTAGGTGCCAGAATTGGAACTCAACCTGTCTAGCTTCAGAGCTCATCTCTTAACCACTCTTCCCCCCAAGTCCTGCCTGCCTCCAGTCCCTCCCCTCCCCTCTCAACCTCCACACTGCCTCAAGGGACACTTTCCTAAAACAATTGTCTGCTCTTGTCACTTTCCTACTGAAACCCTCCAGTTACTTCCAAAAGACCACAGGGCAAGCTCTTTCCTTCAAAAAGTTTTCAAATTGCACAGCAAGCCACATGTCCCTGTGTACTCACTTCTGGCTCAAACTATCTGACATACATGCTGACCCCAGGGTACCAATTACCATGCAAATGCAAGGTAGGAGTGCATTTTTTGAACACCCTGATGTTCACAGACATCTGATGTCATGGACTCCTATTGGTAGGCTCCAAAAATAGGTGACGATGCCGGTAATGACACAACCTTACACTCGCAAGGCCTTATATAAATTAAAGTGCTTTAACAGATCTTTTTTCGCCTGCTCCTCACGATAACATTTTCATTTTGTTACTGAAAGAAATCCTGTTTTTTCTAGACTGATATATTTTTTCAGACAAGAATCATGAGACTCAGTCAGAGAGGATGCAAGACCATCAAAAGGCTACAAGGCTAGTAGGGGGCAGGGCAGGCCGTGGGATCCAGCTGCAGGCCTTCTAGGCAGAGCTCTCTTGCTTACACCTCACCTCCCAGGAAGAACTAGTGTCATGGCTATAGCAGGGACAGTCAAAATCACCCCACTGGTGGCTCCAGTGGAAAATTTCATTTTCCTCCACATCTAAAGAATCTGATTTATTGCTTTATCCATAAGCCCACAAGTACAAAGGCTGAAATCCTTGAAGACCCTTATCATCCACACAAAAAAGCTCTTTGCTGCAAAAGAGGGTGGACTTGGCAGTGCACTAACTCCTGCCTGCCTACAGCTGCCAGCATCCCTGTACCTGGAGCTATCCGAGGTTCTGATCCAGGTCATGGGACTCTATAGACTTCCTGGGTATGAGCATTCCTTGCCCCCAACCCTCAGTCTCAGCTTTCTAACCACAAGGCCTAGACTTTTAACCATTTGTTAAGAACATGGATCCTACTATCTCACTGGTAGAGACTACACCCTGGACCAGAGCTGTGGGCCAAGGGGGCTTACAGAAATTCATACCTGCCCACATATATAAATCAGCAATGATTCTACTTGCTTTAAAACACAACAGAATAGTCGGGGTATCAGCAAACCTCTTTAGGAGGTAAAGGAAACCCAGTTTATCTCAAAGCTAATGTCTTAACAATGGAAACTCGGCTTGTACAGTAAAACTGAGGCCATCAATAAACTATCGATGCTCCAATGACACTCAAGCTGTTGTTGCAAGGACCCCCCGAGGGAAAGGAGAGGAGAATTCACACCATTTCTGCTTCCCAAAGCAGAATGCTGATCAGAGTCTGAGATGGCTTACCCACATCTGGAGGCCAAGAAGCCCCAATAATGCCACTCTAGCAAAAATTCTCTGTGACACATTTAGCAGCCTGCAAACAGCAGCCTCACTGGGCAAAGGCATAATTTGTACACAACTGGAGCTCAACTAGCATCGTCTGTTTTCTGATAAGTGGAATTGCCTGGATGTGGCTGGTAGACAAGCCCAGTCAACTACCTCTTTGCCTCTCCCTCCCCCATCCATTACATACTATACAGGTGCTAGAGGGTTGGCTCAGTTGAACCTTAACTTCTTTCAATTAACCAAAATACTACACAGTAAAACATCAGTGAAGGTCTGGTCGGGGGGCCCCTCCCTCCTCTCATCCTTTATGTTTTCTACCAACCTTGACACAAGTTAAGACAGAGGTATCACAGTGGATGGAAAGAACGCTGCTGTGAGTCAAAAAACCAGAACCAGTCCTGGCATCATCATTTATCAGGTGGGTGACCTTGCGGGCAATAGTGAAAGCCTCTAAGCAGCTCTTTTGTCATCCCTAAAAGAAGCCTAATGCTAAATGGTTTGGCAGCATCATAGAGGTGTCTTCAGGATTAAAGAGTGAATTGGAGAGTAGTATACAAATTGATTACTTATTATCATTATTAATGTCATCATTAAATAGTAAGTGCTACAAAAAAAAAAGAGAGATCTACACCTAATAGCACAGATGAATGTTCACAGTCAGAATGCTGAGTGAAAGAAGCCACACCCAAGAGATCACATACTGTACAATTCCATTTATGTGAAGTTTAACAACAGGCAGAACTAATCAATGGTGAGCGATCTCAGAATAGCAGTTACCCTCGGGAAGGTACTGACTGGGAGGGGTACAAGACAACCTGCTGGGAGGATGGAAATGTTCTACAGTTTGGTCTGGGTGATGGTTTGCACAGGTGTACAAACACCTAAAAATTCATTGAGCTGTATTTCTAAGATCTCTGCGCTTCACTGTATGCTATTTCAATGTAAAAAGAACAACATAAATGCGTAAACCAGAAGAATACAGACTCTTTTCAATCAAAATGTGCTAATATTTCATCCTAGGAGGTCAAAAACCAGAAAAGCTAGTGCTTGGGTGTTTTAATATTCATCTCAGGGGGTGGAAAGCCTTCTGGGATCAATATTAAGGGGATAAATGGTCAGAACATGCCAGATGCACCCTACCAAGTAGGTGAACCAAGGGGCATCTCATCTAATTGACACAATCAGCTGAGTGGCTCAGCTCCCTCCAAGGCGCCCCTCCTCTCCACCTCAGCTGCTTTCCTCACATCTCACAATAATTCCTTGTCTCCTGCCACCAAGAATACAGGCACACAGAGCAGGCTGGTGCCACTAATACCAGGGGAGCTCGGTGATGCCCTGACCAGCAAGAAATGCTGGTCCCGGGCTTCCCTTGGCATTAGAGTGAGGCTGGGCAGGGTCCCCTAAAGCTCAGGGCTGATGCAGGGCAGGGAGAAGAGGCATCGTTTGTCAGCCTGCCCTCGCCTGCCCTCAAGCATGGTCTGTTTCTTTCTGAAGGGTAAGGTTTCCTTTAGAGCTAGATGTGGGTATGGGATCACTAGTACTAGTGCCCCCTACACTAGTTCATGGAAAATCTTTCTGCAAAATTACCACTGGCAGGAAATAAAAGGAAGTCACTAAAAACAAACCCTTACCCCAAATCTACTGATCAAGAGAGTTTTGAATAGATACAGAATCCTGGAAGAGCACAGCGCCAGCCCGCCCCCGTCACACACATGCATGATATCTTTCTGCCCGCTCTGCACACAAAGGGCAAGTTTAAGAAGCAGCCACCCCATGAACATTCCCTGCTCGCAGAGACTGTGCTTTCCCAGAATTTGGCTCCCTTCACAATAGGCTAGTCAGTCTCAAAACACCTGGGAAGACACGGCAAGTATCCAGAAAGTAATAGTAGACACCAAGGGAGCTTCAGCTCTACCTGTAAGACTCCATTTCTTTAAAAAAATACATCTCATTATCACAATTTTTTTTTGTGTGTGTGGTACGCGGGCCTCTCACTGTTGTGGCCTCTCCCGTTGCGGAGCACAGGCTCCGGACGCGCAGGCTCAGCAGCCATGGCTCACGGGCCCAGTCGCTCCGCGGCATGTGGGATCTTCCCGGACCGGGGCATGAACCCGTGTCCCCTGCATCGGCAAGCGGACTCTCAACCCCTGCGCCACCAGGGAAGCCCCACAATATTTTTTGAAATACCCATGCCGCTGAACCACAAAATGCGCCAAGTTCATTAGAAACAACTGCAAAGAAAATGTATATAAAATATCTGAAGTAAATATGGCAAAATATGAGGATATGATAAAGCAGAGTGGTGAGCACACTGGTATTTGTTATTCATTTTCTTTTTCCAATGCTTGAAATATTTCATAACTTCCCCTGAAAAGTACATAGTGAAACCACATTGATGTCTCATATCACAATGGCTTTCTTACATTTCCAAATTTCATTGCCACTTAGAAAAGTGCTCTGAAATATCATCATAAAGACACCTAAGATATTTTCAGCTCAAAACTAATTTTTTTAAAGTAACAGGATACCTATTGTTATGTCTCTATGTAAATCTTCAACTGCATTATCTACACTATTATATATTTGTAGTATTATCTCCCAAGAATCACCAATAGCACAAGCCCAGGCAAGAGGCTCTCGACCTGCAGGATGGGAATGAATGCTGCAAAGAGCTCAGCCAGTGCTAGATTCCGGACAAATATAAGACCGGCTACCTTCACGTTCCGAAGAGATGACATAGCTTCCTGATGTAAGACACAATTACCTGCATGACAGTCAATGCCTTTATATATGCCCATGCCCTGCTAAACAGCTAGATTACCACCATTGGATCAAAGGGTATCAATACTAACCAACTGTTTGTACATGCTTTAGTGAGCACTTAATAAATATTTGTCAAATGAATGGCCAATTTCACAGAGTGTTATGGGCAAGATAGCTATCTAGAGGCAAGGAGGAGTATTTTCAATGCAGCCCAAAGCTATGACAACATGGAAATCTGTATCATCCCTACAATGATAACAACTGGTGCTCACTGGATCACAATCAACTTCTCACCTAAGAGGATACAGATCTGGCTTAAGAGTGGTAGGAAGAAGATAGAGTAAGAAAATTCAGGGCTTCCCTGGTGGCACAGTGGTTGAGAGTCCACCTGCTAATGCAGGGGACACGGGTTCGTGCCCCGGTCCGGGAAGATCCTACATGTTGCAGGGCGGCTAGGCCTGTGAGCCATGGCCACTGAGCCTTCGCGTCCGGAGCCTGTGCTCCGCAATGGGAGAGGCCACAACAGTGAGAGTCCCGCGTACAGCAAAAAAAAAAAGAAAAGAAAAGAAAAGAAAAGAAAATTCACAGAGTGCCTCATTTATTTAAACAAGCAATACCATTTCTTTTTAGACTATGAATATTAGATATTCAAAATAAATTTACTCATTTAAAAAGTAAACCTTAATAACACTAGAAGAAAACATGAGAGAAAGATTTTTACAATCTCAGAGTGGGAAAGACTCTTTGACACTGACACAGAATCCAGAAGCCACAGAAGAAAGGGTTGATGAATTACAGAAAACTATAAATACAACACAGAAAAAAAGGTTTATCAAGAAAGACAAAAGTCAAAGCGCGAGAATATTGCCTGTTATAAAGACAGACCTCTTTCCACAAAGTATCAGCAAAGAGATCAATAACCCAACAAAAAATAGCAAAGGACAATTCATAGAAAAAAATGACTCAAACACATGAAAAGATGCTTAACCATGCTCATAAGAGAAATGCAAATTACAGTGGGATTCATCTGACCATATCTGAGAAGTACTCACTACACAGAACAACCCTGAATCCTTTTGGCTATTTTCTTAAATGAAAATTGTAGCATTTATACCTTCTGTGTTAGAATGTTTACACAGCACGTAGCACAATGCCTGGCATACAACTGGTACTCACACAGAGAATAAGTATGAGAGATACAGAGAACAGCAAGCACAAAACTCTCCAGAAGCTGACAGTCTACATAAGGAGGGATGTAAATAACTTGTTAATTACGAGATACCTTTTCTTCTTGATATTAAATATCATAAAGTTTCTCAATGGACCTCTCTGATACCCAGTGGATTTCTTAGCCCTACTGATATGCAAGATATAGTTTTTATCTGTCATATCGGCAACAATCAAAAAAATTGGTAATATAATGTTGGCAATGATGTAGAGAAAGATACCCACTTGTACTTTCCACTGAGAGTATAAACTGATGTATAAATTGGTACAACCTCTGTGGGAAGCAATGTGGCAATTATCTATCAAAATTTTAAATGCCTACACCTTTTGACTCAGTATTTCCACTTCTAGGAATTCAAACTGCAAATACACTTGCACATGTGCAAAGTGGCATATGTACAAGATTAATGGTTACAGCATTGCTTAACTTAGCAAAAGACTGAAAGAATGTAAACGTGTGTCAGTTAGAGAACTGGTTCCATGAATCCACACCATGCAACTCTCTCCAAGAATGAGGCTGGTCCATAAGTGCCAATAAGAATATACACTGAGGGCTTCCCTGGTGGCGCAGTGGTTGAGAGTCTGCCTGCCGATTCAGGGGACACGGGTTCGTGCCCTGGTCCGGGAAGATCCCACATGCAGCGGAGCGGCTGGGCCCGTGAGCCATGGCCGCTGAGCCTGCGCGTCCGGAGCCTGTGCTCCGCAACGGGAGAGGCCCCAACAGTGAGAGGCCCACGTACCGCAAAAAAACAAAAACAAAAACAAAAAAACAAACAAAAAAAAACAAACAAAAAAAGAATATACATTGAGACATGTTACTAGGTAAAAAGCTTAATAATGTATGCAAGCATTTGTGTGAGTTTGTATGCATGCCTCACTGTGTAATACAGAATAACAAACTGATAACTGAGGCCTTCAGAGGGGGAAACAGGGTGGCTGAGAGACAGGGAAAACATATTTTGTCCCTTTTAATTGGTACCATGTGCCTTTGTTAGCTAGACAAAATTTTAACTGACTTAAAAATTAATAATTAAAATGTGTTTAGTATTTCCCAATCATTAGACTATTGACTGCTACTTTTTCTGCAAACAAGAGATAAATTGACACTGCCCCCTAATATAATTTGATTATATCATTTCCACTGCTTATTTGAAAGATCCCAACATAACCAGTCACAGTGAGAGCAGTATATATGAACAGATACAAAGCTTTAAAGAAAGCTCTTCAGTCCACATATTTCATCAAGAAGGGGACACAGGAAAGTTAAGATGTGAGAGAAATCATGCCAGGCCCAATAATCAATTGTTTTTTCAATTATTTCATACAAAATTCAACATTATGGAAATATAATTATAATTAATGGCATGACAATAACCGATAAAGACAAATAAAATGCATATAAAGAGGCGATATTAAATCTTTCTTGTAGTTTTATCATGGGAAGAATACATTCTGCTTTGGTGCCCAGAGTTCAAGTTACAAGAGTTAAACAGTTTGGGATTGGTTAATTATACTCAAAAAGGTTAATTAAACAATGTCAAATTGAGCTCCCCAAGGAGTAGGCACTTTCTCCATCAATCTCTTCCAGAAAAAATTTTAAATGTTTCTGATAGCATCATACCTACTCCATGAAGCAGTACTATCTGAAACACATAAATTATTGGGTGTTTTGCTAGGTAAACAGCTCGCTCTTGAAGAAAAAAAGAAGAAGGGACATCCAAGGTCCAACAGCCATTTCTTCCATCTTTTTTTCCTGTCATCTTTTTAACAGCTTTGATGATGATTAAGAGCCTGTGCGTCTGTGGCCCTTTGCTGGATTCCCGGCCACAGCACTGACCACTGTATGAGTCCAAAAGTTTCTCTCTCAGCTACTCTGTAAGTGCCTCAGGGGTAAGAAATAGGTCTCACTCATCTTTCATCCCCAGACACTCAATAAATCTTGGCCAGCAGGCACTCAATAAATGTTAGCCATTATCATTAGCTTTATATTCTTTTAACCATTATTTGAGTACCTACTGTGTGTCAGATATAAGTGAAAACAGTACATGCATCTAGCTGAATGTTAATTTTTACAGTCACAACCACTTCTAAGACTAATAATTTAATGGAAAAATACAAGGCAATCTACCTGAGAAAGACTTCAGAGTAATATCGTAAAGATGATCAAAGAACTCGGGAGGAGAATGGATGCACAGAGCAAGAAATTAGAAGTTTTTAACAAAGAATTACAAAATATAAAGAAAAACCAAACAGAATTAAAGAATACAAAAACTAAAATGAAAAATACACTAGAAGGAATCAATAGTAGATTAAATGAGGCAGAAGAACAGATCAGTGAGCTAGAAGAAAGAGTGGTGGAAATCACTGCTGGTGAACAGGAAATAGAAAAAAAGAATGAAAAGAATGAGGACAGTTTAAGAGACCTCTGAGACAATATCAAGTGCACTAATATTCACATTATAGGGGTCCCAGAAGGATAAGAGACAGAGAAAGGGCCTGAGAAAATATTTGAAGAGATAATAGCTGAAAACGACCATAACCTGGAGAAGGAAACAGTCACCCAAGGCCAGGAAGCACAGAGTCCCATACAGGATTAACCCACCAAGGAATACACCACAACACATTGTAATCAAAATAACAAACATTAAAGATAAAGAGAGAATATTAAAAGCAACAAGGGAAAGCAACAAATAACATACAAGGTAACTCCCACAAGGCTATCAGCTGATTTTTCAGCAGAAATTCTGCAGACCAGAAGGAAGTGGCACAATATACTTAAAGTGATGAAAGAGAAAAACCTACAACCAAGAATACTCTACCCAGCAAGGCTCTCATTCAGATTCGACGGAGAAATCAAAAGCTTTACAGACAAGCAAAATCTAAAAGAATCCAGCACCACCAAACCAGCTTTACAACAAATGCTAAAGGAACTTCTCTAGGCAGAAAAGAAAAGGGTACAACTAGAAACAAGAAAATTACAAAATGGAAAAGTTCACTGGTAAAGGCAAACAAACAATAAAGGTAGGATATTATGCACACACAAAGCTAGTAGGCAGGTTAAAAGACAAAAGTAGTAAAATCATGTGTATCCACAATAAGCAGTTAAGGGATACACAGAACAATTACATGTAAAATATAACATCAAAAATAGTAATCGTGAGGGGAGGAGAGTACAAATGCAGGGTATCTAAAAGGTCTCAGAAATTAAGAGATCAACAACTTAAAACTAGTGCATAAAAATATAGACTCCTATACAAAAACCTCATGGTAACTGCAAAACAAAAATCTATAATAGATGTGCACACAAAAAAGAAAGAGGAATCCAAATATAACAGTAAAGATAGTCATCAAGTCACAAGGGAAGAGAACAAAAAAAAAAGAGGGGGGAAAAAGACCTACAAAAACAAATCCAAAACAATTAACAAAATGGCAATAGGAACATACATATCGATAATTACCTTAAAAGTAAATGGCCTAATTGCTCCAACCCAAAGACACAGACTGGCTGAATGGATACAAAAACAAGACCCATATATTTGCTGCCTACAAGAGACTCACTTCAGATCTAGAGACACATACAGACTGAAGTGACGGAATGGAAAAAGATATTGCATGCAAATAGAAGTCAAAAGAAAGCTGGAGTAGGAATACTTATATCAGACAAAACAGACTTTAAAATAAAGACTGTTACAAGAGACAAAGAAGGATGGTAGATAATGGTCCAGAGAGAAAATCAATAAGGAAACACAGGCCTTAAATGACACATTAGACCATATGGACTTAATTCATATTTATAGAGTATTTCATCCTAAAGCAGCAGAATACACCTTATTTTCAAGTGCACATGGAACATTCTCCAGGATAGATCACATGCTGGGCCACAAAGCAAGCCTTGGTAAATTTAAGAAAACTGAAATCATATCAGCAAAAAAAGCATGCTTTTATCAGCAAAACAGCACCTTTTCAGACCACAATGCTATGAGGCTAGAAATCAACTACAAGAAAAAAAACTGCAAAAAACACAAACATGTGGAGGCTAAACAGTATGCTACTAAACAACCAATGGATCACTGAAGAAATCAAAGAGGGATTCAAAAAAATACGTAGAGACAAATGAAAATGAAAACACAATGATCCAAACTCTATGGGACACAGCAAAAGCAGTTCTAAGAGGGAAGTTTATAGCAAAACAAGCTTACCTCATAAACAACAAAAATCTCCAATAAACAACCTAACCTTATACCTAAAGCAACTAGAGAAAGAAGAACGAACAAAACCCAAAGTTAGTGGAAGGAAAGAAATCATAAAGATCAGAACAGAAATAAATGAAATAGAGAGTTTAAAAACAATAGAAAAGATCAATGAAACTAAAAGCTGGTTCTCTGAAAAGATAAACAAAATTGATAACCTTTAGCCAGACTCATCAAGAAAAAAAGAGGGAAAGGGCACAAATAAATAAAATAAGAAATGAAAAAGAAATTACAACCAACGTCACAGAAATTCAAAGGATCATAAGAGACTACTTCGAGCAACTATATGCCAATAAAATGGATAACCTAGAAGAAATGGTCAAATTCTTGGAAAGGTATGATCTCCCAAGACTGAACCAGGAAGAAATAGAAAATATGAACAGACCAATTACCAGTACTGAAATTGAATCAGTAATTTTAAAACTCCCAACAAGCAAAAGTCCAGGACCAGATGGCTTCACCGGTGAATTCTACCAAACATTTAGAGAAGAGTTAAAATCTATCCTTCCTAAACTATTGCAAAAAATTGCAGAGGAAGGAACACTTCTCAACTTATTCTATGAAGCCACCATCACAGTGATACCAAAACCAGACAAAGATATCACACACACAAAAAAAGAAAATTACAGGCCAATATCACTGATGAACACAGATGCAAAAATCCTCAACAAAGTACTAGCAAACTGACTCCAACAATACACGTAAAGGATCATACACCATGATCAAGTGGGATTTATTCCAGGGATGCAAGAATTTTTCAGTATCCACAAATCAATCTATGTGATATACCACATTAACAAACTGAAGAGCAAAAACCATATCATCTCAATAGATGCAGAAAAAGCTCTTGATAAAATTCAACATCCGCTTATGATTAAAAACTCTTCAGAAAGTGGGCATAGAGGGAACATACCTCAACATAATAAAGGCCATAAATGACAAACCTACAGCTAACATCATACTCAATGGTGAAAAGCTGAAAGCATTTCCTCTAAGATCAGAAACAAGATGCCCACTCTCACCACTTTTATGCAACATGGTTTTGGAAGTCCTAGCCACAGCAATCAGAGAAAAAGAAAGAAAAGGAATCCAAATTGGAAAAGAAGTAAAACTGTCACTGTTTGCAGATAACATGATGCTGTACATAGGAAATCCTAAAGACAGTACCAGAAAACTACTAGAGCTCATCAATGAATTCAGTGAAGTTTCCTAGAGTAATGGAAATAAAAACAAAAATAAACAAACGGGACTGAATTAAACTTAAAAGCTTTTGCACAGCAAAGGAAACTATAAACAAAACGAAAAGACAACCTATGGACAGTGAGAAAATATTTGCAGACAATGTTACCGACAAGGGATTAATTTCCAACATATACAAACAGATCATACACCTTAATATCAAAAAAGTAAATAACCCAATCTAAAAATGGGCAGAAGACCTAAATAGACATTTCTCCAAAGAAGACATACAGATGATCAACAGGCACATGAAAAGATTCTCAATAGGGACTTCCCTGGTGGCACAGTGGTTAAGAATCCGCCTGCCAATGCAGGGGACATAGGTTTGAGCCCTGGTCCGGGAAGATCCCACATTCCACGGAGCAACTAAGCCCGCGCGCCACAACTACTGAGCCTGTGCTCTAGAGCCCGTGAACCACAACTACTGAAGCCCACGTGCCTAGAGCCCGTGCTCTGCAACAAGAGGAGCCACCGCAATGAGAAGCCTGCGCACCACAAGGAAGAGTAGCCCCCGCTCGCTGCAACTAGAGAAAGTCTGCACAGCAATGAAGACCCAACGCAGCCAAAAATTAATTAATTAATTTAAAAAAAGATTCTCAATATCGCTAATTATTTGAGAAATGCAGATCAAAACTACAATGAGGTATCACCTCGCACCAGTCAGAATGGTCATCAGTAAAAAGTCTACAAATAACAAATGCCTGGAGAGGGTGTGGAGAAAAAGGAATCCTCCTATGCTCTTGGCGGTAATGTAAATTGGTGCAGCCACTATGGAGAACAGTATGGAGGTTCCTTAAAAAACTAAAAATAGAGTTACCATATGATTCTGCAATCCCACTCCTGGGCATATATCCAAAGAAAACTCTAATTCAAAAAGATACATGCACCCCAATGTTCGTAGCAGCACTGTTTACAATAGCCAAGACATGGAAGCAACCTAAATGTCCATCAACAGATGAATGGGTAAAGAAGATATGGTATATACGGTGTAAGATATACACCATCTCTTCTCTACCATATCCACAATATTCCATTGTGTGTGTGTGTGTGTGTGTGTGTGTATACACACACACACACACACACAATGGAATATTACTTACTCATAAAAAAGAATGAAATAATGCCATTAGCAGCAACATGGATGGACCTAGAGATTATCATATTAGTGAAGTGAGTCTTAAACATAAGACCTGATACCATAAAACTCCTAGAAGAAAATGTAGGGAAGAAAATCATCAATACTGGTCTTGGCAATAATTTGGGTACAAACAACTAAAGAAAAAAAATGAGACTACCGCTCAAAAGTTTCTGCAATGCAAAAGGAACAATTAACAAAATCAAAAGACAATCTACATAATGGGAGAAAAATTCTGCAAACCATATATCAGATAAGGGGTTAATCTCCAAAATATATAGAGAACTCAGTCAACTCAAAAAAAGAATCTGATTTTAAAATGGACAGAAGAACTAAACAGACATATCTCCAAAGAGGACAACAAAATGGCCAACAGACACATGAAAAGATGCTTAACATAGGGGAAATGCAAATCAAAACCACAATGAGATACCACCTCACACCTGTCAAAATGGCTATCATCAAGAAGACAAGGGACAACAGGTGCTGGCGAGGATGTGGTAAAAAGGGAACTCTCATACACTGTTGGTGAGAATCTAAAGTTGGTCCAACCACTATGGAAAACAATATGGAGGTTCCTCAAAAAATTAAAAGTAGATCTACCATATGATTCAGCAATTCTACTTCTGGGCATATACCCAAAAGAAATGAAAACAGGATTTCAAGAGATATATTCACTCCCATGTTTATCACAGCATTATTCACAATAGCCAAGATTACAGACACAACCAAAACGCCCATTAGTAGATGAATGGATAAAAACTATGTGGTGCATATACACAATGGAATATTATTCTGCCACGAGAAAGGAAGCCATCCTGCCATTTGCAACAAGATGGATAGACCTTGAGCACGTGATGCTAAGCGAGATAAGTCAGACAAAGACAAATACTGTATGATATCACTTATATGTGGAATCTAAAAATTCAACAAGGTCCTAAAGCACAGGGAACTATATTCACTCTCCTGGGATAAACCATAACAGAAAAGAACATATAAAGAATGTACATATGCGTATAACTGAGTCATTTTGCTATACAGCAGGAATTAACATTATATTGTAAATTAACTATACTTCAATAAAAAATAAATTAAAAAAATAAAAAAGTTAAACTTATAAAAAACAGAGAGTAAAATGATGCTTGCCAGGGGATAGTGATAAGAGTGACAGTGTTTAAGGGTACAAATTTGTAATGAGAAGTAAATAAGCCATAGAGACCTAATCCATAGTATAATGAATACAGACAATAATACTGTACTATAATTATGTAATGTGAAAAATATCGCTACACTGGCCGCCATATTACAATACACAAATGTATCAAAGTAACATGTTGTACACCTTAAACTTACAGAATGTTACACACCAAATTTATTCAGTTTTTAAAAGGGGAAGTGCTGGGTGAGGACTGATTACCGGGCACTCCTCTAGCCAAGCCTGACAGTTACAGCACGCTCCGCCCACAAACCGTGTACATTCCTAATGCTTCCCTTCCCTTGCTCCAAAAGGTCAACTTCCATAAACTGCCATTTAAAAGAGAAGAGACAAGGAAAATGACCATAGAGTAAACTTCCAGAAGGGACTAGTGTGAGAGCCAACGATTTGAAAGCCACTCCCAAGTAAAGAAATCCTTGAATTTTTACCAACAAAAAAGCACCTGTTTACTGGTTGTTGAAAGATTGTTTACACACATTTCCATCCAGGATCACTCGATTGTCAAGAATACATTATTCCAAGCCTGTGACAAGACAATGTCATTTCTTGCTCATTTCCTGATTAAAGCTTTTAGACAGCTGGGCATTCTCATTTCTCAGAGCTGTAGGGAGCTATGCAAATTTCCATGCAGCAACTCCAAGATCATTAATCTAAGGAAAGCATGTGCCAACAGAATACCAGATTTTATGTTGTTTCAGTAAAGAGGAGGAGGGGCAGGTTAATCTAATTACCCTGTGTGTGGTCACCTGACTGTGGTTAACAAAAAGATCAAATGCTAAACTGTACAATCAGCAGAAAACTGCTAAGTAATGAGGCATTTCATATTACAAAAGGAGTGGGAAGAGGGGGGTGAAATTCTTACATTTCTTGGAAACAGATACTGTAGCAATAAAAATAATCATACCAAGCTTACAGGAATGATAGGTGGAGCATTTTAATTATCACAAGGAGTTAGAAGCATAACTATAAATCAGTCTCTCTCTCTCTCTCTCTCTCCCCCACCCCCCCCACACACGCACGCACACACGCACATGCACGCGCACATGTGCACATGGCACACACAGTCAGTAAGACTGGAAGATACTTCTAGCAAAGGATGGCTAACTAGGGCCGAAGTCATCAGCAATGAGAAACAGGCGGGCACTCATAATTAGACTCACTGTACAGCCATGACCACGCATTTGGCACTCAGGCCCCACTACTGATACTTCTCTTTCCATTAAGGAGCAGCTGGGCTTGGAAAGGTAGCGGCACTGGCTCAGGAAGCTGACACTTCAGCTCAAGTTCTGGCTCTGACACTGCCGAGGGCATACTTTTGGTGCCTCACTTCTGTTAGCTGTCAAATGGGAGATTAAAATATTCTGAAGATCAAATAAGATCTTGTGGATAAAGGCACAGCCTCTGGGTCCCAAGGCTGCAGGCTCTGATTATCAGCAGGAGAGGGAACCCCACCCACCAACCTGTACAGGGCCAGGTACTGAGGGGTGATGAGTATTAAAAGGGGAAAACTTCCTAGTATAACAACTCCTAAGTGCGGCTGGTCTGGCAGAACTCTCAAAAATGTATTTCCGGGCTTCCCTGGTGGCGCAGTGGTTGAGAGTTCGCCTGCCGATGCAGGGGACATGGGTTCGTGCCCCGGTCCGGGAAGATCCCACGTGCCGCGGAGCGGCTGGGCCCGTGAGCCATGGCCGCTGAGCCTGCGTGTCCGGAGCCTGTGCTCCGCAATGGGAGAGGCCACAACAGTGAGAGGCCCGCGTACCGGAAAAAAAAAAAAAGTATTTCCAGGACTTCCCTGGTGGCGCAGTGGTTAAGAATCTGCCTGCCAATGCAGGGGACAGCGGTTTGATTCCTGGTCCAGGAAGATCCCACATGCCACGGAGCAACTAAGCCCATGTGCCACAGCTACTAAGCCTGTGCACCACAACTACTGAGCCTGTGCCCTAGAGCCTGCACGCTGCAACTACTGAGCCCACGTGCCACAACTACTGAAGCCCGCGTGCCTAAGCCCATGCTCCTCAACAAGAGAAGCCAATGCAGTGAGAAGCCCATGCACCGCAACGAAGAGTAGCCCCCGCTGGCAGCAATTAGAGAAAAGCCCACGCACAGCAACGAAGACCCAACACAGCCAAAAATAAATAAAATTTAAAAAAATTTTTTTTAATGTACTTCCATGTGCTCTCTCTCAGAAAGCTATTAGGAAGTGTGTTCTACCAAACCAAGCAAGTAAAATGAGAGAGAGAAGGATCCAGGACCCAGGGTAGGCAGTAATGAGGGAGAGGTGATGGGGACTTCCTGGCTGACCACCAGGCAGCAGCTTCAAGAGCAAGCAGTTCAGCTGGAAGGCACTGGTACTTTTCCAGGCAGGGGAGGGGAGGAGGGGGGAGTAGAGGGATGGAGTGAGGCGGTGAGGGAGAGAGGAGAGACAGAGGGCGAGAGGGACTAAGAGGCATTTCATAGAACTGTTCCGTTCAAGGTATGAGAAGATTTGGATATCCTAGGACAACTCAACAAACAAACAAACAAAATTATTATCTCTAGGGAAAATGAAAAGTTATGTAGGGAAATTAATTACAGTATATTCATGCTTCAATAAATGTCACCATCGCTATAGTAATGAAAACATTAAATAGAGATTAAACCAAAATCTACGATATGAGCACATACAAGGAGGATGGCATATGGGGGTGGTGGTGAAAGAGCTAAATTCTTCAACTACCATCATACGTAACAGATAATGTCCTATAACTGACAAAGCAAGAGATAGCAGCACTTGCCTATAATTTAGAAGTAGAGCAGCAAATACTAGAAACAACAGCTCGAACTGAAAAGTGATTGTCTGTTAAAAGTAAGACAAGGACATGAGAAGGGACAAGGAGCTGCTGTTTACTCAAATAGGAGTTTTAAAGCATATACACACACACATACACACACACGTATATATTATACACAAAGATTATACATATACATTATATATACCATATAACTTTGATTAAAAAGTTAACAATTTTAGAGGCATACATGCTTGTCTCCCCAAAATAAATCAAACAGTAAAAGAGGGTATAAAGCAAAAGGTAAAGGTATACCCATTCCCTCGAAAAATCTCATTCCTCCTCCCCTAGTTACCATTAATGAGTAGTGTGTGTGTGTGTGTGTGTGTGTGTGTGTGTGTGTGTGTGTGTCCCCAGGTGCATCCATACTTGTTTTTAACACAAATGGACTCATACAATATGCAGTGTTTCCTTTGTTGAAGCACCACAGAATCCAACTCTAGAGTATACCAGTATCAGAGCGGACGATCTGGCTGTGAGGGAAAGGAGATTACAGAACATGGAAGTCTGACCAATCAGAAACACCCAGATTAAAGGGCGCTAAATCAGAGCTGGGAGCAAGGGGAACCTGGGGAAATGAGAGGGTGGGAAATCAGAGGGCAGACACCTCCTTGGGGACATGCGGACACTGCCTCTGCCTTCCACTCCCCCAGATGGACGCATGGGGAGCCACGTGTTTGTCACCATACCATAAACAGAAGTACACCCACTGTCACCACTGGCTCTCTGGCACACTGATGGAGAAAAAGACTTGTGGCACATCAAACTTCGGCTGTTTCTGAGGTCTGGCAGAATCTCCACTGCCACGTATGCCATGGGGACTCAGGGGGTAAGAGACTGGAGCATAAAATATACACCTCACGTCAATATATACCTCATCTGCTCCTGCCCTGAGGCCATCCCCCTTCTGCTAAGTTTCTGTATCTTTGGCTGGTTAAATGGATAACTTAGTTGAACCTGGGGCTGAAGACAGTCCTCTTTCCTCCAGGATATAACCCACATAAAACCATGCAGTTGTCTCCAGTCTTCAGCAATTACAAACAACACTACGTCAAGCATCACTGTGTCTGTAACTTTGCACACGTACACAAGTGTAATTAGGGACAAATTCCCAAAAAGTGAAAGCTCTGGGTCAAACATTTGGTGCATCCTTACTTTTAACAGATAAATTAAAACTGGCCTCCAAACAGTTTGTCTCAATTACACTCCCAACAATAGCATGAAAGAGTGCTGGTTTCTCCATATTGGGTATCTTTAAACTTCTTAATGTTTGCCAGTGTGTTAAGAGAAAATGATATTTAATTTACATTTCTTTAATTAGTAAAAATAAGGTTGATCAGCTCTTCATATGCTTACCATCCATTTGACTTTCTTTTCCTGTGATCTCCTAGATTTAACTCTATGGCATCCAGGACACAGTAACAAGAATAGAAGGGCATGCAACATCACTTTTAAATCCTTTTGCCAAGGTTATTAAGTCCCAACTATGTGCCAGGCCCTTCATCATGCAGTGGGGTTCAAGATGGCCCCTGATCTCCAGGGCCTTACCACCTAGCAAGGCTGGAACCCCAAATGGAGTGGGCATGCACACCAGCTCTTAATCACCGGGTGACCTCAAACGAGGTACTAACCTCCCTGAACTGAATAGTCCTTGTACTATTTTCTTACCAACAAAGTGAATTTATTCTCTTAAAGTTCTGGAGGTCAAAAGTCGAGAAATTGTCTCACTGGGCTAAAATCGAAGTGCTGGCAGGGCCGAGTTCCTTCTGGAAGCTCTAGGGGAGATGGTTGCCGTGCCTTTCCTTTCCCAGCTTCTAGGGGTGGCCTGCATCCCTTGCCTTATAGCCCCTTCCTCCACCTTCAAGGCCAGCAGTGTAGAACTGTCAAAGCTCTTTCTTTCTGATCTCTGCTTCCATCGTCACAGACACTGATCCTCCCACTTCCCTCTGTTTTTTGAAATTTTAGTTGTGGTCAATTACACATAACAAAATTTACCACCTTAACCATTTCTAAGCGTACAGTTCAGTAGAGCTAAGTACGTTCACATGGTGTGCAACCAGTCTCCAGAATTTTTTCATCTTGCAAAACTGAAACTCTGTACCCACTAAACAACAACTCCCCACTCTACCCTCCCCCAGCTCCTGGTAACCACTGTTCTACTTTCTGTCTTTAGGAGTTTGACTACTTTAGATACCTCATATAAATAAAATCATACAGTATTTATCTTTTTGTGACGGGTTTACTTCACTTAGCATAATGTCCTCAGGGTTCAACCACATTGTAGCACGTGTCTTCTTCTGAATAGTATTCTATTGTATGGATATACCACATTTTGTTTATTCATGTATCCATTGATGGACATTTGAGTTGCTTTCACCTTTTGGCTATTGTGAATAATGTTACTACGAACATGGGTATACAATATGTTTTTGAGACCCTGCTTTCGATAATTTTGGATGTATACCCAGAAGCAGAATTGCTGGATCATACGGTAATTCTATTTTTAATTTTTTGAGGAACCGCCATACTGTTTTCCATATTTACTGCACCATTTTACATTCCCACCGACAGTTCACAAGGGTTCCAATTTTTCCACATCCTCACTGGTTCTTGTTACTTTTTTGTATAGCAGTCATTCTAATGGGTGAGGTTTTGATATGCATTTCCCTAATGATTAGTGGTGTCAAGCATCTTTTCATATGCTTATTGACCAACTGTAAATCCTCTTTGGAAAAATGTCCATTTAGGCCCTTTGTCCATTTTTAATCAGCCTATTTGGGGGGGAGGGGGTTGCGGTTGCTGAGTTATAAGAGTTCTTTATTATTCTGGATATTAACCCCTTACCAGACATATGATTTGCAAATCTTTTCTCCCATTTCATTTTATTTTCACTCTGTTGATTGTGTTCTTTGATGCACAGATGTTTTTAATTTTTATATAGTCCAATTTATCTATTTTTATTTTTGGTGCCTTTATGCCTCCCTCTATAAGAACCCTGGTGATTTTAATCTCCCTATCTTAAGAGCCTTCACTTAATCATAGTTGCAAAGTCCCTTTCGCCACATAAGTTAACATATTCACAGGTTCTGGGGATTAGAATGTAAATGTCTTCAGGGAGCCATTATTCAGCCTATCTCATCTTTTAAATGAGAATAATGGCAGTATATAACTCAAGGGTTGTTACAACAACTAAATAAAATAATACATGAACTGAGCTTAGAACAATGCCCAGTAAATGTTAGAGGTTATTATAAAACAATACAAAGTGCTACAGGCGAGTAAGGGTAGGGTAAGAATAGAAGCTGGGGCCATTCATTCTGCCTGGGGAGAATGAAATGCCTTCCCAAAAGGGATAACATACCAATTTGGTGATAAGAAATGAGTAGGATTTGGAGGGTCTGAAAAGGGAGGCCAAAAGGGAACATTCTGAACTTTCTTCCACATTCTTACACTGGCATTAACATCTCAGAAATCTTGTTTCTTTCCCAAGAAGCCACATCTGCTTTCAGACAGGAGCTACACGGTGATGATATACATATATATGTATATATACTTTTTAATTTACTTATTTATTAGGAAACACAGCTGAATTTCTGAGTCTCTCTTTAATAAACAACTCACAAACTTTTTCCCAGCAAACTATTTTTAGAGTAGAAAGGGATTTTTTTTAAAGGATCGGCAGCAGCTCATATTTATAAAATTTGTCCTTAAAGCTTAAAAATTGATCTAAAAATTTGGTGACAGCCCTGCCCCACCCTCATCCCTCAACACCCGAAAGGCAGGCATAGCATGCTTGAGACTCTGGGTTTTTAGAGCTAGCCTCTGCTTGGCAGCTCTTCTCCCTGGAATGTTCACAGTAAATAGCAGGTGGATGCAACAATGAAGGAAAATAATCTCTATTGCAGTTATTCTCGTTTCTCCTTTCATACATGCTGGGAAGCTGCAATAATTAACTGGCTGAGGTGTTGAACAATTTCTCAACTTGCCCTTGTCCTCTCATGATCAACCTTCTCCCTGCCCCCACCACTGATAAGAGAAACTTAGCTTCGGTTCCAGCAGAGCTTCGGTATTTCTTCCGCGGAGGTTAATTTGCTCTGAACCCAGGGCACACTGGGGAGCCCGACAAATGAGCCGTGTGGATTTTGGTCACACGTAGGAGACGTGTTGATAACAATGCATCGCACTTTTATCAATTTTCCAATTGACTGCAATCAAACACGAAACACATAGACACATAAAACACACATGCCACATGGTTGCAATTTATGAGATTTTTACCCAGCCACAAACACAGATGCAGAGAACTGCAGGATTTATTATCCTCCCGAGCCATCTTGTTGTTCTCCGTCCACTTGGGCCAATCAGCTATAACCATGCCAGCTCAACAATAAAAGGCACCGCCAAAAGGTTCAATACATAAAGGGCATGCTGGTGACTCTGTTTTAAGGCTCCATGATATGTTGGAGGGGAAAAAGTGCACGGTAATACGTAGGGTTCAACCAAAATTAACAGCATCATTTTATAATTCATACCCCCACCTTATAAGTGAGAGATCTGAACTCAATACATGTTGTCCATGACCCCAGTAATCACTCAGGGTGAGGCTAAAATCCATCCAACGTAACTGACTCAGCCCCATAACCAAATAGCATGTATCATGGGCATTCCCAGACGCACGGAACAATTTTGGCTAGCATCTGTCTTAGAGCTCAGACAATATGAGCAAAGAACTGTGTTCTCCTTGAAGGCAAAGAAACATACACAGTACTTATTTGTGGTGTCTATGTTCGGAAGAAACAGAATATGCTGAATTTTCAACATGAAATAGATGTTCACAATAGGAAGATTAAAATGAAGCCAAAGTGTTCCAAGACTGATACCCAATTCTGCATTTTCTGATGAGTAATCCCATGGCCTGATTTATGAGTCAACACAGGAGTACAACATTAATTATTTCAGACACTTCCAACATCCACAAAAGCCTAGATGTGACTGCTGAAGCATTCGGGTTGAAATGTCAGAGAGAACTCAGCATTTTACATCTTGTTTTCCTGTCGGCCCAAGTTCAGTACAGAGTTTGTTAATTAGTAAGATCCATGTAAAGTTTCCTATCTCGAAAATAGATAAACCTCTTGGTAAGTAAAAAGAGGCTCTCCACTCTATTTATCATTTATTTTCATTGCAAATAATCACTGCATGTTTTTGCTCTCTTTCAAATCAATATTATTGATTTAGCATCACTTGGCAAACAAACAGAAGGAAACAAAAGTCTTAACTACTTTCTAGGCAAAAACACCCAAAGCCACGGTGCTATTTGTAAGGCTGACGTTACTCATGACATAAATGCCAAAATGCACATGGGGCACTTCATGTCTTTCTCAAGTAGAAGATGTTTAATACAGTGTATGCTTGTAATAAGTCAAAAGATTGAACTCTCACATTCCAGCGTGAGCATGGAGTAATAAAGATAAACGAAACCCCTAGGAAAGTCTCCAAACAAGGCAGCCATTGGCTTTAATCTTGTCTCTAATCGATATTATGAAGCATTTCTAAATGGCAGATAAGACATACAGTATCATATAATCAGAGATCAAAATCCAGAATGTTATCCTTTCCAAGTTCTTAGTTGAAGTCCAACTATGATAATAATCACAGCCCACAATCCTCCTCGCCCACTTAAAATGTAAACATACAGTATAGACCAAGGGTTATGACCCTGGGATTCATGGACAAACATCTAAATGTTAAAATGGGCAAAAGTTATGAGTAACAGTTCACCAGAGAAGAACTACATATGGTCAACAGACATATGAAAATATCAACTTAGTAGTAGCCAGAGATGCAAATATCAAACAATGAGATACACTGCAGGAGACACTGAATTTGTAAGGGAGATTTTAACCAGGGAATGGGGAATGGAGCCTTCTCCTATGCTACTGGTGGCAGTCCAAGTTGGCACACTTTGGTGAAGACCAGTTGGCAACAGGGATCGTATGTCTTGGGGAAAAAAACGAAGCAAAAACCACTCATGCTCTAAACCCAGTAACTCGACTTACAGGCACTCATCCAAGGGAAGTATTTGCAGATGTGCTCAAAGGTGGATTTAAAAGGATCACAATTTGCTCTTTATGAAAAAATTAGAGCAATCTAAGATATTAACAATTGGGACACAATGAGGTAGGGCTTTGTGTTTTCAAAGTCGACTACTGAGAGTAGCCGGGATGCCTAGGACCCCTCAAAGGCTATGGGGAGGGTAACCATGGACCGTGACCTTCAGAGGATCGGCCTGGGTTCCCCACCCCTGCCTCAATGGTACGGCTCTGCTTCCATCTGACTTGCCTTTGAAGAGAGGGTTCTGCAACTTCAAAAAGCTTGCAAAACATTACCAGTGTTGTAGAAAATGAAGTGATACTATGTTAAACTGAAAAATTGGTTATAGTGAAGACTTGGTATCCAGGTAAAATGACGTTATTTCTTTTAAGAGTGTATCTTTTTAGTGCACTATTTTTTATTTTTTTCCTTTGCTAAGCATTTGTTTTACTTTAGTTGTTTTATTTATTCTAAAAATATTAATAGTTTTGAAGACTTTTAAAAATTGGTTACAATTTTGTTATGTGTATTTTACCACAGTTAAAACCTTTTTAAAAAAATTGGCTACAAAACACCACCTACAGTATGATCCCATTTTTGTAGAAAAATAATACTTATCCATGTTTAAGACAAATGACTGGAAAGTGAGAAAGTGAACTCTCAACCATGGCTATCTCTAGAAGGAGGGATGAAGATTATTTTCATCTCACGTTCCTTTCTTCATTTTATAAATTTTAAATATGTACATTAAGGAAGAAAATACCTGTGTCGGTGGTAAAAAAAAAAAAATTAAAGAAATTCGAAACACTGATTAAAGTGGAAGAGAAAAAGAGGGAAAAGTAGCTCAGGAAAGTTACTCAAATTATTTTTGATGACAGTGTCCTTTTTAACACTCAAGGTTATTACCGACAATAAGAGAGTCCCTTCTGCTTCCGAGAGCGATGTGAGGAGAAATCCATTGCTAGTGGTGAACTCAAATAGCTGAAGAGCAATCGTTCAATAAAGCGAGTTCCCAGTCACCTCTAACAGCTTTGGGAAGCTTTGGCACCATCAAGGCAGAAGCAAGGGGAAGAAAATGGAAGGAGAGAGGTCAAAGGAAAGATAGCAATCAGAAAACTCAGGCCAGAACAGCTCGGGGCCAGTTTTTAAATTTTCAAGGGGAAAATTCTAGACATAATAAGGGATATTTTCTCAGCTTCCTGAGTCACCACCCACACTCCCTCATTTCCTCTCCTTTGCAACACTGAACACTGAACATGAAAATTAATGGGAGCTGTAATAATGACTCCCAGGAGGAATAGTTTCTGCACAAGAGAAAGTCAAAGAAAGCATTCAGAATTCTGGGAATATCCCATGGAGATGGGTGAGGGTGAAAGCAATGCAAAATGAGAAGTGCGGGGTGGTTTGTCAGGGAAAGGGTGGGGCAGGGGGTGTGAGCTCCAAATTACACACAATCCCAAAACTTCCAGCTCTCGCCTCCTCCTCACCTTCCCCCCACCCCCATGACAGGTGCCACGTGACCATGAGGAAACCTGCTCACCGGGTGGGGCTTTGAGGCGCACCTATTTTTGTCTGCTTGTAGCATTTTTTGCACTGGTCAGAAACCAGATATGGCTTCGACTCAGCCCAGCTCACTCTGCCTGACAAGAGTTCCTGGAGCAGCCTATTTACTCCAGGAGAGAGAGAGACCCACACACAGACACACAGAGGCACAGACATACAGACAGACACAGACGCACAGACAGTCACACACAGACATACAGAGAGATGGACACAGACACGTACAGATGGACACACACAGACACACATGGATAGACAGAGACAAACAGGCATAGACATACAGACACAGATGTGTACATAGAGAAATACAGACAGACAGACAGACAGACAGACACACACACACACACACACACACACACACACACACACACAGAGATACACAGAGAGCAGAGACACCCAGAAGAAGACATCCTTCAGGCCCCAGAGGCGATCCATCATGAAGGTAACCTTAATAGCTGTGTTTCCTTCCTCTCTCCACCTCTAGCTTACCAAGCTGTCGCTCATTCTAGGGGCTCCTTTGTCCTAGATCACAACTCGCTCCTTGGAACTCTACCTCATTTCCAATTATTCAAATTGAGCAGAAAATGTATTTTTCTTTTCTCTAACTGTAAAGCCACAGGGTCAGGTGCATATCTGAGTCATCCACATTCACTCGTCTTCTTTTGCCTGCTGCTTTCACAGATGTCAGCTCCTATCTCTGAACTCAAATGCAAATTTCACCAAGCAATTTGCAGTTCTGTGTGCGCGCACACACACATCTATGCGAACCATCATCTTCAGAACAGCTAAGTGAACATCCAGGGAGGGTCTGGACCGGCGTTTCCTCCCCAGGCCCCAGCTGATAGCACTGCCATGTGAAAGGCATGTGGCTTTGGGGAGCGGCTTATGTCCTGAGAACACCCTGTCACCCACTGCTACTCTTCTGTACAAAACAGAGTTAGCAGCTGTTCGTCAGCATTCGCAAAGGCTACACGACTTGAAGAGGCAGAATCCTCGGAAATCAGTCACTGTCGCCTAAGTCAAATGGGCCTCATGGATCAAAAAACATATGCCCATAGTCCTGACTGTAGGGTCTTTTTTTATTGTCTTTTTAACGGGTTTGACCCTGATGTTACCTTTTTCCCATTTTCTGCTATAAATAAAACTGCTTGATTTCCTAGTCTGTAGTGTGTGGTTTGGTTTTTATATCCTAACTTTTATAAACAACCATTTGAGCAAAGTGAAAAAAATTTTCAGCTTATATCCTTTTGGTAATCTTCAGAGACGCTAACTTGGTTAACTCTTAAACCTGAGGAAATTCTAGTTCATACTGTTTTCCCCAATAAACTGAGAAAATGTGTTAAAACCTCCAAAAACGAATCTTCAACTTTACATTTTAAAAGCTATCTTCTCAAATTCTAGAGAAATCCAGCAAGGTCCTGGCTAGAAAAAAGTAATAATTGCAGGGGCCATCCTACTTTGCAAAGCTAGACCTCAAAACACACCAGACCTGCCAAGAGGCCATCTGAGCGGTGCTCCAAGCCGGGCTTCTGAAGGAGGGGGCGGTGAGTAAAGCCGACAGCTGAACAGCTCTTCCCCCACTCCCCTCCCTGAAAGGCTGAAGCCAGTGCCCAGCCAGGCTCCCTCCGTTCCTGTCAGCCTTTACCTCCACGCCACTGGCAGAAGCTCCGCCGTATACCAGGAAAGGGGCAACATCACGGAACCAGAGAAGGGTTTCTTTTCCTTCACATTCGCTTGGCTTCTCAACGATTGAAATATTGGGTAGGCTTGATTTTCTTCCAATTCACTGCTTTTATTCAGCCTATAAGTCTTTTGGGGAAAGTTTCACCTCACATTTTCAACTACTGATTTAAACATCATGCCTCATTCAATGTTGCTCATGAAATATTAGCGCTGTATCTTAAACCGACATGCCTGCTTACTCGAAATCCTCATTACTGGGGGAAATTTAGTGTAATTAACTCCAAATAGAAGAATTAGCTGTATTAGTCAAGTGTTGGTTCTGGTCCATTAATAAATCACACAACAAATTAGTCCTTGGTCTGTTCAGAATACCTGGGCCCTTGATGGTGCCATTCTGTGTTTTAGGCACCTCTGCTCCACATTTATTCACCTTTTTCAGAGACTCACTCACCCCTATCTGTGCGTCTTAATGACCCAAAGGCACTGAAGATCCGGCTTAAATGGCCTTAAAGAAAATTACCTTCTCGGTTATAGCTAGGAAAGTATCTTAGCAGCTGTGTTTTCACTGAAACGGTTATAATATCAAAAGATTTGCAAGCTACCTCACATTTATTATCCCCCATCGATATTTAATAATTTCACTCTCAAGCACCGCAGCCTAATTTACCCCTTGCACACTGGCAACAGTAAGACGGTGTCCTCCTCCCACAGTGTCCTCACGGGGCTCAGCTGATATTTAGCAGCAACATGATTAACCCAAAGGATGAGACAGAGCGGGCCAAGAATTCACCCCCCCGAAAAGGACTGATTTAGCTGCTTCCATTCAGTTTAGAGAAAATGAAGACCTCAGAAGACACTTTCTTCAAAATGATCTAAAGTCAGAACTCTCAAAATACCACACACTTATAACCGGTCACACTTCCTCGGGGTGGGAGCTGGAATCCCCCTGCTGTTGGAGGGAGTCTGATACAGAAATGTTTTCTGACCTGGGCCTGCAGATCCCTGCTCAGGTGGTCTAGCAAGAAGATGCTGAGGGGCTTCCCTGGTAGCGCAGTGGTTAAGAATCCACCTGCCAATTGAGGGGACACAGGTTCGATCCCTGGCCCAGGAAGATCCCACATGCCACGGAGCAACTAAGCCTGAACATCACAACTACTGAGCCTGCGCTCTAGAGCCCGTGAGCCACAACTACTGAGCCCATGAGCCACAACTACTGAAGTCCGCGCACCTAGAGCCCGTGTTCCGCAACAAGAGAAGCCACCACAATGAGAGGCCCACACACGGCAACGAAGAGTAGCCCCAGCTCACCGCAACTAGAAAAAGCCCACGCACGGAAACGAAGACCCAACACAGCCAAAAATCTAAAAAAAATTAAAAAAAAGAAGAGGATGCTGGGGGAGTAGGGAAAACACCACCTCACAGACGCCACTCTGTGGAGCACACACTCCCAGAAAGAATAAGGGTAGGCGGGGGCGGGGGGGGGGGCGGCTGACGTGGCCACGAGGCAGTGAGGGCCCTGGGGTGACGGACAATAGAGTTAAGTGTAAATCTAGCTTAACAGCCGGGCCCTTTGAGCCAATCCCTCTATTAGTTGTCACAGGAGCCCTTGCCATCCTAACTATTTTAATGTACCCCTGATTTATACCAAACTGCCAACCACCTGCCACCCAAACCTGTACTGAAACAGCACACGGCCACCACCAAGGCTGCAAAGGCCCATCAAGAGATGACTGATGCCCTCCATCTCCCCTAAGCCAGTAATTGTCCTCAAGTCGTTTGGGGTAAATGGAAAAGCTAAGCCTTCGAGGCCCCACAGCCCATTCCCTCCCCATTTGGCTAAGGGCCGTAGCTTCCACCACCAGCGGGCTGGGGCTGTGTGGGGAAAGAGCCTGCTGCCACCGGGGCCCTTCCAGGAGAAGCCGCCCTGCCCTAGCTGAGGCGAAAATCCTATGCTGGGGAGAGGAAGTCAAGAGAAAGAGCTGGGGCTCAAAGGTTGTAATGTTCAGCTCAGCCCCGCATGAAGGGAAATGCAAGGGTCCCGCGCCTGCTGGCTTTCTGGATCAAGTTCCCTCAAGGCCCTAAGGACCTGTGGCTCCTGTTCATATACCCCGAGTGCCCTATTTCCCTAAATGACTCAGCAACCCCAGTCCAGCTACGTGAAGCAACTTGAATGAGCTGATGCTCCTTATACTCAGAAAGGCCTATCTAAAGCCTCACTCATTAGCCAAATTTCACCAACCCAGCGAGCAAGCACTCCCACAGCAAGGCGCTGCGTCTGGACGTCTGGACGTGATCCTCGGCTGCAGGAGGCTTAAAAACCCAGGTCCTCCAGCGTCTTGTTTCACCAACTTGGAAGTGATCGCCGGGGAAGGAGGGAGGCCCCAAGCAGTGGCTCTAGAAGGGGAGTTCCAAACCAGCGGCATCCCCCGGGAACCTGTCAGAAATGCAGATTCTCTGGCCTCACCCCGGACCTCCTAAATCAGAAGTCACAGGGGTGGGGCCTATAGCAGTCTACGTTCCACCAAGCCGTCCCGGAGGTGCTGACACCCACGCTGGCGTGAGAACCACTGTCCAGAGGAATAAGAAGGTTGCCCGCACCGCAAGGTTACAGGAGGTCCAAGACCCTCCGAAGTGGTGAGCTGGATCTGAACTTGCAGGAATGAGCACTTTCATAGCGTGCTCCTCTCTACTCCCTACCTGCCAGGAAAAAAACTGGTTCTTGCCAGGAAATATTATAGCCACGGAAAGCTCAAAGCACATGGCAGTACAGAAAAGGAAACGGCAAAATTCTGACTCCCCCTCTTAGAAGCATCCAATTCCTCCTCGGTCTAATGACCCTGGCAAGAGGGCAGATAAGAGGCAGATATGCGAGGCCTAATCTCCTCACTTACTTCCCAAGGACCCAGGAACGAGGGAGAGCAGTAAATATTTAAGAGACTACGATCCTTGTGACAAGTGGGAAAACTGAATTGAAAGCCTAGTACATTCTGAGGAAGAGACCGTCACTCCCATGACCATGACCTTCCATCCTGGAGGAGTAGTGAGCTATAGACTATACAGGCAGCAGGGGCTTCCAGGAGTGACATGTTGGCTCCTTGCAAGGGAAGAACTAACGAATGGAGGTTGTAAGATTACGGAGGATAGGATTCTAACAAAAGAGAAAGTTAGTACACACAGGTCCAGTTTGTTGCCACTTTCTATTTCACCGCTGCTTAGTAACAACCTGTACTTCACCTTTCGGTGACATTTTCATTCACCCATCTCATTCAACAGTGAAGCTGAATTCAAGAAGATGGAGGTGAGAGTTAGCAAGATGCTCTAACATCAGACACTGGGGTCCAGATTTCCCATTATCTGCTTGGCTTGAGGTCCAGTTTCCAGCAAAATGGTGCATTAAATGACCAACTACACCGATCAGCATTTATACACACTTTCTAAATTTTAGCAGTATATCTATAATGATTGCCTTAGGACAAATTCCGAGAAATGGAATTACTGGCACAGTGGATGTGAAACTATACACAAAGATTTACATACAAAGATGACCACCATAGTTTTATTTTCAGTGGCAAAAAAGATGGGAAACCTGATGTCTGCCCTGAAGTGGCTGGTTAAACAACTGTGGTATATTCTTACAATGGGACTAAAATGTTCTCAGAAGAGATTTAATGATTTTTGGGAAATTCTCCTAATACACTAAGGGAACAAAGGATCAATATAGTAAATACCATGTTTCAGGGCTTCTATAAATCTAAATGGCATAACAATCCCCTGGAGATCCTGTTAAAATGCAGATTCTGATTTAATAGGTCTAGGGTGGAGCCTGAGATTCTGCATTTCTAATGAGCTCCCAGGTGACGGGACTGTATTTCTCCACATTTTACAATCAGAAAAAATTGGGGCTTCCCTGGTGGCACAGTGGTTGAGAGTCCGCCTGCCGATGCAGGGGACACGGGTTCGTGCCCCGGTCCGGGAAGATCCCACATGCCGCGGAGCGGCTGGGCCCGTGAGCCATGGCCGCTGAGCCTGCGCGTCCGGAGCCAGTGCTCCGCAACGGGAGAGGCCACAGCAGTGAGAGGCCCGCGTACCGCAAAAAAAAAAAAAAAAAAAAAAAAAAAAAGTATTTTTTTAAGTTTTCAATGAAACATCCAGAAAAGGCTGATCTATAGAGACCGACAGTAGGCAGTGGGCCTGGGGGGTGGGAAAGAGCTATAAATGGGCATGAACGGTCTCGTTGGGGTGGTGAAAATATTCTAAAGCATTTTATGGTGATGGTTGTACAGCTGTGTACATTTACTAAAAATCATTGAAATGTATATTTTAAATGAGCGAATTATATATGTAAAATATGCCTCAAAAAATCATTTTTAAGTGTTGTTTTAAATGACCAGGCAGATTTTTTTAAATGATCACATAGCACTTCTAAAAAAACTGAAATTATTTATTATTTTAAAATAATAATAATTTGAGAGGAGAGTAAGTGGGGTGTTCATGTTTAATGGGTACAGAGTTTCAGTTTGGGAAGATGAAAAAGGTTTAGAGATGAATCATGGTGATGGCTGCATAACAATGTTAATATATTTAATGCTACGGAACTGTACACCTAAAGTGACTGAAATGGTAAACTTTGTATTATATACTATTTACCACAATAAAAATGATAATAATAATTAAATACCTAAACATGAACAGGAGCTGCTTTAAAGTATTGCCAAAGAAGTGTTTCTTTCTCTGCTTCCTTCTTGAGGCCCACAGTATGATTCCTGCAAGGGCCCCATCCTGGCTTGGTGCTCCCACTATAGTGGGTTGAATGGTGACTGCCCCCCAAAAGATATGTCTACATCCTCATTCCCAGAACCTGAAGATGTAAGTAAGTTAAGCATCTTGACTCACGACCCTTTTTCTCACTGCAAACCCCACTATTTTTTAAAGAATTTTTCTTTGAAAAGCATTCATTAGGATGATAGAATAACAGACCCCAGAACTCTGAACAACTCTCTGAAAATGGGGCATAAAATCAGATGAGTGTATTTTAGATGTCTATTCATATTCATTAACTCAAGTTTTGGGAAATAAATGGGCAAAAACTGTAAACTCTAAAAAAAAAAATTCTCATCTAATTTTACAAATTTTACCACTTTTAAAGCTGGACATTTGTAACTAAAATAACTATATCCATATCCTTAACTTTCTATCCCAAGTACATCATGCAATCAATTCATTGGTTCCAATTTTCCATGGGTTACTTCCAAGACATTAGAGAACTCAACTTCCAAAAAAACCCTGCTGGCATTCAAAGACCAAAAGAATTACTAAATCTTCCTACTGGAAAATCCAGGCCACTGTTCCCCCAAATGGGCTTAAAATGAACATATATCAATTATCTGACGACCATCTGGTTGCCAGCAAGAGACTTTTGGAAACCAGGCTTAAAACAAAAATGCAGAAACCAGCACATAGTTCAGAAAATCAACAAGATTCAATACTCAAATCACATCTCCCTTCGTAGTTTTTTACCAGCTTTTTTTTTTTTGGCGGTACAAGGGCCTCTCACTGTTGTGGCCTCTCCCGTCGCGGAGCACAGGCTCCGGATGCGCAGGCTCAGCGGCCATGGCTCACAGGTCCAGCCGCTCCGTGGCATGTGGGATCCTCCCGGACCGGGGCACGAACCCGTGTCCCCTGCATCGGCAGGCGGACTCTCAACCACTGCGCCACCAGGGAAGCCATTTACCAGCTTTTTGATCTCTCATTCTGGAAGCTTCATTTTCCTTAGTCGCTATTCCCTTGACTTCTTCTCATGGTAAAATTATAACTACAACTTACTCTGAGATTCTTTGAAAAGATGATGATGTGAAGAGTAGGTTTGTTTTCTATTCGTGTACGTCTAAGAAACGTGGTACACAATTAAGCTAAACTCAAAATAACTGTTTAGCTGGTGGCTTTTTGTTATTCGAAGAATGTTATCACCACACAAAGAAGAAATCTCAAATCCAAAATGTTATTTTAAGAAACACTCTATCCTGGGGTGGTTCTATTTGGAGGCGACTGCCTCTGGGGTATAATTCAAGGGGCACTGAAAACGTATCTACCCAAATATCCCTGCCCCCCATCCCCACTCTCCAGTCTTCCAGAGTCTGAAGTTTTCAGCATGAGATTTAATAATGGACTCAAACAGTGCTAGAACCAAAAGGAGCCTTAGAATTCATCTGGTTCAACTCCCTAAATACATAGATATGGTTATGTGACTTGTCCAAAGTATGGTTCATTCTGTAACAAACATTTCGTGAGCACCCAACCAGCACCAAGCACAGCGCCAGGTACCAGGCAAAGGGAGATACCTCCCCACCCTCTGTCCCGCTCTCTCTAAATTCATAAGCTAGTCTAATGAGAGACAAAATTCAATACCAGAGCTTTAAGAAAAAAAGGTGCCCTCAGTCACAAGAGCAGAAGCGAAGGATTGCTGGTCTTTGCAGGTCAAGTTTTTGGCATAAAAATTCTCAAACTGCTCAGGATTATTCTCTTAACTGGAAGATCATGGTGCTGTGGCATGAAATTATTATGAGCCACAAAACACTCTATTCTAAATGGGGGCATAAAGTAAACCCCAGAGTCCGTTGACAGATGAATGAATACACAAAAATGTGGTCTATCCCTACAATGAAATATTCTTCACTGTTAAAAACGAAGGAAATTCTGACACATGCTCCAGTACAGATCAACCCTGAGGACATTCTGCTAAGTGAAATAAGCCAGTTACAATAGTACAAATACAGCATGATTCTACTTATATGAGGTACCTAGTGTAGTTAGATTCAGAGAGACAGAAGGTAGAATGGTGGTTGCCAGGGGCTGGGGGGAGGAGGAACGGGGAGTTGTTTGTTCTTTAATGGCTAGAGTTTCAGTTCTGCCAGATGAAAGAGTTCTGGAGATCAGATGCACAGCAATGTGAATACACTTGACACTACGGAACCATACCTTTAAAAATGATTAAGATGATAACTTTTATGTTATGTGTATTTTACCATAATTTTTAAAAACTGCACCTAAGGAGATGAGCCAAATTCAGTCAAAGACAATTTTTTCCACCTCAAGCATCCAATTTTCTCTGCATGTCTGGGGCCATGGTGGGATCCATGAGGTCTGAGTCATAATTCTAAATAAAACAATGAGAAAGGTGCTGCCTTCAAAAGAATCAAGGTCGGGGTGGAGGGGGAGAGTAAGGAGGAGGGAGAACCAATGAAATGAGATTGGCCAGCCACTGGTAATTGCTGGAACTGGACGATGGGTACAAAGAGGGTCATTATACTATTCCCTCTACTCTAGTGCACATGTGAAACATTTCTAGTGATAACCCATAAAAGTGAAAACCTGGTTAAGAGAATTTCCTTGTCTGAGCAAATGCAAGAGCTTATCCCTTAGATGTCTAGTGTAGCTGGTAATCTTCATTCATTCTGTCCCAGCAAGGCAAAGCCCCCGAGACATTGCAATCAATTTCAGAGTAGCAACAGTGTGAGCTAACACTGCTGCCAGCATGCGTAGCTTTCTTTTTACCCTTTTGAATAGGATACACTTATATCATTCAAATCTCCAAAATAAAACACACACACACATACACACACACACGCACAGACACACACAATCTAGCTCCCACTACCCCAGTTACCACTACTGCTCCTAATTGTAATTAGTTTCTTGCATATCTTCCAGTTTCTTTAAGCAAATGTCATAGGTTAGTGTATGATTCATGCTCTCCCGAACCTTGCTTTTCTCACTTAACAATATATTTGGGAGGTCTTTCCATGTCAGTAAAAAGTGTTCTCATTCTTTTTTCTGGCTGTGGAGTATCCCATATAGTATGGAGATGTACTGTAATTTATTCTTCCCAAGTTGATGGGAAGCTTAGTTGTTCCCAATATTTTCCTATTATAAACCAGATCATACCTATGCTATGAACAAAATTAATCTTATTAGAACAAGGTCACTCAATATACACTGGGACTATTATATACCTCCACGGTGCATTACTATTATTCTGGACTAGTAATTTTCCTCTTCTCCTCGGATCTTTACCTGTTCCAGATGTAGCCTAAGCTTAAGCTAAGCTTGTCCACAAGGCCCTTCCTGACCCTCTGGCCCACGGTGAGCACTCTTTCCTTCTTAATTTCTACACTACACATCCTCGTTCAACTTTGCGTGGATTGTTGTTTATTTTTTGAATGTTTGATGCAAATGAATTGTGTGGCGCTGGAGGCCGTAACTATTATCTATACTACCTACTGTCTGCACAGCACCTAGCAAGGTTTTAGCAAATAGAGCATACTCAATAAACACAAACCGATTCACTGGAATCAGTAAATGCTTCCCTTACTCGTAATTTGTAGGTTTTCTAGACCTGAGAGGTCTTTCAGAGAAGGGTTCTAGCCAGTTTTGCTCTGTGAATTACTGTAAAATCATAATTAAGTTGTAATTCACTGCAAAAAAAAAATTAAAATCCAACAGATTGAGTCCTCCTGGCATGCTCTGCACACAGAACAGGAAACATCATGACATTCGGGAGGTGCCCGACATCTCAATTCACAGGCACAAAATGATACTTAAATAGCATCTGTAGTGGTGACACAGCCAAGATATACAAGAAAGCTACAAGTAACATTTATGGGGGGTAGAGAGAAGCTCCCTCACACTTTTAGGGCAAAATATCGGCATAATTCTCAGTCACATTTCAATTTTACTCCACAATCTATTTCATTCATTCAATCAATCTATACTGAGAGTAGCTGCAGAAGAGCTCTTTGAGGAGGTGACTTCTGAGCTAAAACCTGCAAGACGAATGGAAGCTGTAGACCAGGCGAGGACACTTCTCCTGGGAAGCTGCCAGCTGCAGGCAGAGGGACACAGACGGCAAATTGGGTTCCAGTATCATTGCTGCTATGGCTTGAATTGTATCCTCCAGAAGACGTTTAAGGTCCTACTCTCCAATACCTGTGAATGTGACCTTATGTGGAAATAGGGTCTTTGCAGACAATCAAGTTAAGATGAGGTCATCTGAGTGGGCCTTGATCCACATGACTGACATCTTTACAAAAAGGAGAAATTTGGAAATGGAGATGCGCACGCAGAGAGAACGCCGTGCGAGGATGAGGGCAGAGATCAAGGTGACGCATCTACAAGCCAAGGAACATCAAAGCTCACCAGCAAACCCCCCAGGAGCTAGGAGAGAGACCTGGAACAGAGTCTCCCTCAGAACTTCAGAAGAAATCAACCCTGCCCACTCCACAATCTTGGACTTCCAGGCTCCAGAACTGTGAGACAATACATTTCTGTTGTTTAAGTACCCCTAGTTGGTGGTACTTTGTGACGGCAGCCTTAGCAAACTAATACGGTGGATATTAGGTACAGGAAATATTTATACCACACCCAAAGGTGCTTTCAATTAATTTTAGCAGCAGAATCCTTGTCCTAAATAAAATTGTACCTGGAACACCAGTATGTTAGGAGATTAAAAGGATGAAAAGGATTAATCAGAAGAAAATATTTCATTGCGTGTTATAAACCCATGAAGTACCCACTTCCTCTGATCCCAGGAGTTCTTTGCAACCCTGTTTGAAAAGCACTTAAAAGGAAAGTAAAAAAAAAAAAGAAAGAAAGAAAGGAAAAAACCCCTCAAATCAGGCTGAAGCCAGAAAACCTAGGTGGGGGACAGGGCGGTGGTTTCTATCATTATACTATTAAATCACCGGCACCATTTATGAGTACCTGCTCTAAGCCAGGATTATGTCTGTCCCTCACATAGACTCTGAAAGGCAGGTGTTGTGGTCTTCTCTTTAGTGATGGGGGAAGCAAAATTGGAGGAGCTGACTTGCTAAAAGCACCTATATTAATTTGCCAGGGCTGTCATAAAAAATACCACAGACTGGGGGGCTTAAACAACAGAATTGATTTCTCACAGTTCTGGAGACTAGAAGTCCAAAATCAAGGTGTCAGCAGGTTTGGTTTCATCAGAGGCCTCTCTCCTGGCTTGCAGGCTGCCACCGTCTCACTGCGTCCTCACATGGTCTTTGCTTGGTGTACGCATCCCTGGTGTCTCTCCGTATCCTAGGCCCCTTCTCTTACAAGGACACCAGTTAGACTAGCCTCATATGAATTTGGGGGGGTGTACAATTCAGCTCATAACAGCTCCTTAAGGAAAAAGTCACAGAGCCCACATTCCATCCCAGAACCATTTGGCTCCAAAGGCCATTTTCCTTGGATCACACTGTCTGCCTCTAAAAGGTTCTCTTTATTTGCTATAAAAGAAAATCTATTACTTGAACAATAAGAAAAATAAAGTTCTCTGGCTTGTTTCTTTTTTAAGGCTCCCTGCTGAGGTGTTGGCCATGCCTCTGGAAGCTCCCCGGAGAACAGTGTCAGCAGGGCCCCGGGTGTAAGCCCCGGAGGGATGAGGAGAAGGCAGAGGAGAGCCCAAGGAGCCCCGCTGGAGGCCAAACCTAAAAAGCCGTCAGCTTCCGCCTTCAGGGCAGGGGCCCCTGCCCCGAGTTCCTAGGTCATCTCCTAGCATTAGCTACAGCACTGGACAACGGGGTGCATACCAAGAGTTGCCCCAATTTCAGGCTCACTGACAGGAAAAGTCAGTTTCCTCAGCCCTGCTTTCCTCTCTGTATCTCAGCCTCGGGGTGGCTCACCCCAGGCTGACTCAAAAAATTCTGGCCAAGACTGCAGTGAGTGAACATTTGAAGTGCCCATCAGAAAGCCCCCCGACTTCTCAGAAAATACAGGCCCCTCACTGTTATCCAGGGCTGTGGCAGCTGCTGCGCCCGCCAGGGGTCATGGAACCACCTTCAAACACTGGCCAGCCTCCGTGGCTTCAAATACAAAACCAATAAAATATGGCACCTTGCTGTGCCCTCCCTTGGGCAGGAAAGCAAGGCCCTTAAGAGTGAGGCAACAGAGACCTTAATGATCACCGTCCTGGGGCCCAAAGGGGGGCCGTCCAGGGATGGTCCTCTTTTACCAGAGACCCCATAAAATGAGGATTCTGAAGTGAGCACCCAACCCAAATACGTATATGCCAAACACTGTGCTAGGGCGATGAGGACTAGAAACCAAAGGGTGGTGAACATTTGATTAGGGAGACAAAGCTGGTCACAAATAAGATAATAAAACAACAAAAGGTCCAAAATGCAGCACTGACCGTAATTATCAGTTTTTTAAAAGGACAGTACAGGGCTTCCCTGGTGGCGCAGTGGTTGAGAGTCCACCTGCCGATGCAGGGGACACGGGTTTGTGCCCCGGTCTGGGAAGATCCCACATGCCGCGGAGCGGCTGGGCCCATGAGCCATGGCCACTGAGCCTGCGCGTCCGGAGCCTGTGCTCCGCAACGGGAGAGGCCACAACAGTGAGAGGCCCGCGTACCACACAAAAAAAGGACAGTACAAAAAATTATCAATATGGAGTAGACAAAGACGGAGAAGGGAGAAACATCAGAAAAGACTTTACAGAAAACGTAAGGGGAGTGAAAATGGTTATGAAATGACTGTATCACATTAGAGTTACATTTATTATATTGACATGTTACATTTAGTACATTGTACCAAATGCTAAATGACATGCTCTTCTATTTCAGAGACTCACTGAGAAGTAAATATTGCAACCTCTTTAGTAACAAAGGTCCATTTCTAACCACCTCAATTCTAATTGAGACACTCTGTCAAACATCACCAGAAAGTCACCTACCTGGGTATCGTCTCCCAGCTTTACACATGTACTTCTTACTCCACGGTTGACAAAAGTAAAAGCCAGTTCCAGACCAATTCCAGGAGAAAGTCAGTAAATAAATCTCCCCCTTGGTTCCCCCAAGGCCAGGAGTCAATCCCTAGAATGGTCACTAGGGAGACTGTGGGCTCCTCCTAACCAATTATGGCCCTTCCCATAGATGAGGTTCAACCACAGGGTTTATTAATCCATAGGTTATGCCAGGCAGAAAAAAAAATGCCTGCTGGAAGCAAGCCAGGATATGTATGTATGTATGTATGTATGTATGTATGTATGTATGTATGTATGTATGTGTGTGTGTGTGTGTGTGTGTGTGTGTGTATATATATATATATATATATATACGATTGGTAGAAGGGCAACTAGCAGTATCTATGAAAATTCTAAGGACAGACTCTTAACCCAACAACTCCACTGCTAGACATTTATCCTTCAGGTGCACTCACATAAATAGGGTGCTTTGTTGCTGATGAAAAAGAAAGGCCTGAAAGAACCCCAAATAGGGCACCAACTGCACAGAATAAGGTGCAGACATAGAAGGAAACTTTAACTGAAAAAAGCCATTCGGATCAGACCTTGCATACTGTCTAGTTTGTGGGGTTTAAAAAAATTTTTTGTATGTTTTTATTGTTTGTAGTTGCATTAAAAATATCTAGGGAATTAAAAAAACAAGAGGGGAGTAAAGTAGGGAATATTTAAGCTCTTCTGTACTGCTTCAATGTTTTTACCACGAGGTTTTTTTTTTCCATTTTAAACACGTATAAGAAAAATACTTGAGCAATGAGAATTCATGAGAACATAGCCCTAAATTACTCTCAGAAGTGAACAGTATTAAAGGAAGACTCACTGATTGTCAATGGGCTGTAATTCCTACTCAGGAAGTAGCCTGAGTTAAGAGTGGTTTTCATGAGCAAGGCCTGAAACCTAAATGGTTTCTCATTAATCATCATTTAATCAGAAAACCAAAGAACTTTCCACACTCCATTCTGCAAGCTGAGTGCATAAACAAAATGTTATCAATGCACTTTCCAAAATTTTAAGGGGCAAAAGTACGTAATATAATCAAAATACAATCCAGCACATTATGACCTGGATACTTGTTCATTAGATGCTAAAATGTCCTTATTTCTATAAGGAAAAAAAGCCGTGAAAGGCTTAGATGCACACCATGAATCCTCAACAGAGCTCTGCATGTAAAAGCAAAAGCAAAAGTAGATACAAAACAAATGTACACAACAGGAGGCTGAGTGAATAAATTATACTGTAGCCATACAATGAAACGCTCTGCAGCTCTATATCATAGACATAGAAATATATCTGCAGTGATTATAACAGCATTTGTGGCACAGCCCTATTTGAAAAATGATACACATATTTATACACTTGTGTTCAAAAAGGTTAGAAGGAGCGAAAGCATAATGTGAATTGTATCAATAGTTATCTCTGGGCAGTTGGATCACAGGAGATTTTGTATGTGCATATTTCAGCTGATCTCTATTCTAACTTTTCTATTACAAAACATTTTTAATTGTGTGATTTTTGACTTTAAAAAATGGTGGCTATCTTATCCTTCCTTGGGATAAGAACCCAATGTTCTTTTGTGGAAGCCAATTTCACGTGAAATGTGTTGCTTGTCCTCTTTTCTGCCCCTTTGTGGGGCTTTCAGTAGTTTTTCTGATGCTTTAGAAACTAGAGAGAGAGGGAAATGACAGGTGTAACCAGGGGCAATTGTGTTGCAGGGGACATTTGACACTGCCTGAAGACGTTTTTCACTGTCACAACTGGGGGAGGAAAGGAGGTGTGTGTATTGGCATCTAGTGGGTAGAGGTCAGAGATGCTGCTAAACATCCTAGAGTGCATGGGACAGCCCCACAATAGGCTTAAATAGCCGAAAATGTCAACAGTGTCGAGGTTGTGGAATCCTGTGTTGGGGTTAATGAATCTCCAGGTGACGTCCTAATGCTCCATAAGCAGCACCCTCGAGGTGTAAACTAGTATATGTAGGATGGATAAACAACAAGGTCCTACTGTACAGCACAGGGAACTATACTCAATATCCTGTGATAAACCATAATGGAAAAGAATATGAAAAGAAGAATGTCTATATGTGTATAAATGAGTCACTTTGCTGTACAGCAGAGATTGGCACACCATTGTAAATCAACTAAACTTCAATTTTAAAAAAATAAAATTAAAAAAACCCCACAGCACCGTCGAATAGCTGCATAAGGCATGTCTGGCAGGGTAGAAAATGCTGATGGAGGCAGAATATCTGCGTCGAATCTGGGATCAGCTCCTTTTCTGGCTGTAAAACCTCAGGCAGGTGACCACGTCGGCCTGCTGACCTTGCATCCTCCTTCCGAAAATGGAAATACCACCACCCACGCCACAGGGCCAAGAAGTTTCAACGCAATACAGTAGGAGAAAGGGTTTTGTAAATAATAAAGCACCAGGCATTTGTGAACAGTATTATCACTCCGGGCTACTCATCGTCTAGATTCAGCAATGAGCTCACACAGAGGATTTCAATGGGTCTTCGCCTAGCACATTCCTACTGCCCTTAGTCACACATCACGGCAGTGATTTTCACTAAAGACGGGGACTGGAAAACATCAAGAACGCTGTTTTAATACTACATGTTCCTTGACCTAAATTGTGAAGCAGTAGAACTTAGTGGTCAAATGACAAGACCTGAAGTTTCAGAGTGAAAGAATTTATCGGGACTTCCCCGGTGGCACAGTAGTTAAGAATCCACCTGCCAACGCAGGGGACACAGGTTCAAGCCCTGGTCCGGGAAGATCCCACATGCCGCGGAGCAACTAAGCCCGTGCGCCACAACTACTGAGCCTGCGCTCTAGAGCCCGCGAGCCACAACTACTGAGCCCGCGAGCCACAACTACTGAAGCCCGCGCACCTAGAGCCCGTGCTCCGCAACGAGAGAAGCCACCGCAATGAGAATCCCGCGCACCGCAACAAAGAGTAGCCCCTGCTCGCCTCAACTAGAGAAAGCCCGCATGCAGCAACGAAGACCCAATGCAGCCAAAAATAAATAATGTATATAAATAAAATAAATTTTTTTAAAAAGAATTTATCATCTGAACCAGGACATTTTGGAATGAAAAGGAGGTTATCGATGTCAATGCTAGGACAATAGGCAAACACCAGGACAGTCCCCTGGCAAACAGGGACATAAGCTCACTCTAAAGGTAAGGATATTCACAGTGTCTACGTCAAAGGCTTGTTCTGATGACTAGATCAGATCAAAGAGGCAAAGCACATAGTACACACTAGTAAATGCTAGCTATGATTTTTTTTTTCTTTCTCCCTCCATTCATCCAGCAAGTACTTACTGCCCTGGCATGACGCTCAGCTCCAAGAAAGGAACAGTAACTCATTCTTTTGTTTTTTTTTTAATAAATTTATTTATTTATTTATTTTTGGCTGCATTGGGTGTCCGTTGTTGTGCGCGGGCTTTCTCTAGTTGCGGCGAGCGGGGGCTACTCTTCATTGTGGTGCGCGGACTTCTCATTGTGGTGGCTTCTCTTGTTGCAGAGCACAGGCTCTAGGCACGCGGGCTTCAGTAGTTGTGGCTCGCAGGCTCAGTAGTTGTGGTGCACAGGCTTAGCTGCTCCGCGGCATGTGGGATCTTCCTGGACCAGGGCTCAATCCCGTGTCCCCTGCATTGGCAGACAGGTTCTTAACCACTGCTCCACCAGGGAAGTCCCAATACAGCCGCTCCCTATCCCCAGCGGGGTGCCTCCTCTTGGGCCACAGTGTGTGTGTGTTACAGTCCCAGGACTTTTCTTGCACAAGCACAGTCACAACACATGCAGAATTAAGCACCAACCCACAGTGAGCACCACAGGTCAAGAGCTTATCTAGTCCACAATGACTAAAGGATTTTATTATTATCCCAAAGTCCCTGATTCAAGGAAGCTGCTGCAGTTTGACAAAATTTGCTATCACTGCATTTCACCAAGGGCGTTGATTACCCAAATTTTGTAACAGCATGTAATGTTTAAAACCCCAGTAAATGCTCTCTTTCATTTCTGCGGACATCCCATTACAACGAACTATGGACAATTTGTCCACCTAGACAGCCTTGCAGACACACATATTACGAAAGGTGAGTTACTCTAGCTTGCATTTGTATTGAGATGCATTTATGTCTTTCGCCAAGAAATAAGCAGTTTGCTTCAGTGTGCTAAAACAATTTTCTCTAAAAGTCAATACCGGGGCTTCCCTGGTGGCGCAGTGGTTGAGAGTCCGCCCGCCGATGCAGGGGACACGGGTTCGTGCCCCTGTCCGGGAAGATCCCACATGCTGTGGAGCGGCTAGGCCCGTGAGCCATGGCCACTGAGCCTGCGCGTCCGGAGCCAGTGCTCCGCAACGGGAGAGGCCACAGCAGTGAGAGGCCCGCGTACCGCAAAAAAAAAAAAAAAAAAAAAAAAGTCAATACCCACCATGAGAGGTAGAAGTTCCTTATTTCACACAAAAGTTCATTGGCTTCTAGGGGCCTGGGACTCTAATCACAAGTTCCCTTCCCTCCTTCCCATTCACACCCCTCCCCCAAATTTCAGTAAAATTGGTCTCAATTACTATCACCATAAATCCTCACACTTGAATGTTTCCATATCCAACCTCGGGGCCTGGCCCTTTCCCCCTCCTCCTCGTTGTTCATATTTTGCCAGGCCCATGCTCAGCCAGCCTCCTTTTCTGCCCATTTCTGACAGCCCTTACGGAAGCCTTGTTCCATTCCTTGGGTGGTTGTTAGATCTAAAGTACCAGTCAGGCCCCATCACTGGAAACACAAAATATCGATCTAAAAAGAGAAATTCTATCAAGTAAGCTAGATGTGCATAATTCAGAACAAATCGTGGGCATATCTGTTTCTGTTGTACTCCATGCCTGCCTGTCTTGATTCAAAGAAGCTTAATTAGCGGTATGTGTTTTGATTTGATGGTTACACAGATATGTTCAGTTTGCAAAACTTCAACAAGCTTACTCTCATGTGCATTTTATATATGTATGTTATACTTCCACAGACATTTTAGAAAGTAGCTTACATCATGTAAAGCTCTATGTAAAGTAAGCATATATTACATCTCACCTACACTAGTGTTTGTCAAGCTGTTTCCAAAAGAGTTCCGGTTGCCATCAATTAGTGGGTCATGCAATCAATTTAGAAGGTCCATGTTATATTTAGTGTCATATCTCTTTAGGATACTTCTCTCTGTGATCGTTTTTCAGACCTTCCTTGTTTTTGATGACCCTGAAAGTTTTAAGGGGTAATGGTTATATATTTTGTATCACTTCCTCTTTTGGGATTTGTCTGATGTTTTCCCAGTGGTTAGATTGAGTTATGTATTTTGCGTAGAAGACTGCAGAGGTAAAGTGCCACAGTCAACACATCATGTCAAGGGTACATATTATCAACGTGGCATTGATATTGACTTCCATCACCTGACTGAGATAGTGGTTGCCAGGTTTCTCCACTATGAAGTTATTCTTGTCTCCTTTCTTCCATAATTTAAAAGGAAGTCATTATGCATAACCTAGACTTAAGGAATGGGGATTTAGGCTCTCTCTCCTTGAGGTCAAAGTATCTACTTAAATTATTTGGAATTCTTTGGCAAGGGGTATTTGTTTATGTGCCCCATTTATTTACTTATTCAATCTTCTTTACATCAATATGGACTCATGGAAATTTACTTTATACTTTAGGCTTTAATCCAATACTAATTTATTTCGTTATTCAAACTATTTCAGATTTGGCCACTGGGACCTCTTCAGGTGGCTAATTTGTCCCTTTGACATACCTCCATCAACGTAGATTTTTTAAAAATCACTTTCTGGCACTACAAGATGCTCTGTCTCATCTTGTATATTTCCTGCTTCAGCCCTGGAATCATTTTTCCAAGGAACCTTGGTTACTTTGCTAGAGAATGCTTTTAGAAACCTAAATCTGACTGCTAGGTGTGTTTTTTGCTACTGGATATTCACTTCTTCTAGGTCCTGTCAGCTGCTAGAACATGAAGCATGTTAGTACATGTGTGTACTAAGCTGTATATATACATATATCTATAAATATTTCATACAGAAATCATCTGAATCTATTTTCAGCTAAACATGAGTTCAAATTAATGCCTTCAACTATAAATCATAACCACAAGAATCATTCTAGCCTATTCACTTCTATAACCTCCCGTCCAATCAGTGAGAAACTTGGCTCTCCCATCTGCCATTCATTTACTTAACTGTTAAATTCCAGTACACATGTATAACAGTATCAGAATTTCTAACCTGTACCCCCAGGGGAAACAGCGTCATCAACTAAAGTACAGCACTTACGTGCAATTTCTTTTGCCTTTACTCTTACAGATTCTACTCATTTCCAAAGTCATTTAGGGCCACGCCTTATCCCCCATCCGCTTCACTAAGATTGTTTTATGCAATTATAAAACAACTAGACTATCTTGTCACAGTATGCATTCCTTCCTAGGATCACCCAACTACTTAAATGATTTTTAAAATTTGCATACATTAATATTTACTCTTTGTTCTGCAAACTTCTCTGGGCTTTCACAAATGCATGTCATGTATCTAGCATCCAAGTATTATACAGAATATTTTGACCACCCTAAAAATTACAGCTAGTCAACTCTCCTTCTATTCCCTAAACCCCTAGCAACCACTGATCTTTTTACTGCCTCTATAGTTTTGCCTTTTCCAGAATTTCCTATAATGTGGGGTCATACATTATTGTGTCTTTTCATACTGGCGTTTTCCACTTAGCAATATGTATGAAACATACATCCAGGCCTTTTCATAGCTCAGTAGCTAATTTCTTTTTATAGCTAAATAATATTACAATGAATGTAATATAGTTTGTTCATCTATTCACCTACTGAGGGGCATCTTGGATTTTTCCAGTTTCTGGCTATTATGAATAAAGTTACTGTACATTCATGTACATGTTTTTGTGTCAACATAAGTTTTCAAATCATTTGGGGAAATATCTAGGGGCAGAAGTGCTAAGTCATATATATTTAGCTTTGTAAGAGTATGTTAACTTTTTGGGAAGCTGCCGAACTGCCTTCCAAAGTGGCTGTACCATTTTGCACTCCCATAAGCAATGAATGAAAATTATGGTTGCTCTGTAACCTCATAAGCAGAGGTGAAGTGTTGTTCAGCTATTTTATTTTTAATTGGGATATATGTATTCTTATATCTAAGTTTTAAGTGTTCTTTTTAATATTTTAGACATGAGTCCTTTATCAATGTGTTTTTGAAAATATTTTCTCCCGGCCTGTGGCTTGTATTATGTAGAGAACAAACATACGGATACCAAGGGGGAAAGGGGGTGGGATGAATTGGGAGATTGGGATTGACATCTATACACTATTGACTCTATGTATAAAATAGAAAATTAATGAGGACCTACTGTATAGCACAGGGAACTCTACTCAGTGCTCTGTGGTGACCTAAATGGGAAGGAAATCCAAAAATGAGGGGATATATGTATATGTATGGCTGATTCACTTTGCTGTACAGTAGAAACTAACACAGTAAACTAACACAGTAAAGCAACTATACGCCAAAAAAATTTTTTAAAAAAGGAGTGAAATAAAAACAGCTGAGCTCCAAAAAAAAAATTTATAAGGTCCTCACCAGCATTCTGTGTGTGTGTGAGGGGGCGGGTAAGGACACTTCACTTGAGCCTACCTTCTTAAAACTTAAGTGCACAACACAGTACTGCTGCACAGCAGAACTTTACAGCATATTCATCTTGCATAAATGGAACTTTATACCCACTGAATGGCAACTTCCCATTTCCCTCTCCCCCCCAGCCCCTGGCAACCAAGGTATGGAAACAACATCCATCCATTGATGGATGAATGGATAAAGAAACCATGGCATATATATACAATGAAATATTATTCAGCCTTTAAAAAGAAGGGAATCCTGCTATATGCTGACCAGCATTCTTTGAAAAGAACAGAGAATGAAAGAGTGCATCACACACAGTGAAGGCAACTACTGCTTCAGGAAGTGTTTTGCAGCTACATGTATGTGTACATATATGCACATGTGTACTGTATGTGTACATGTATGCTAAGTTGCCAGATTGTTTTTTAACTGCAAGACATAGTCAAAAAAAAGGCTTGGGGCTTCCCTGGTGGCGCAGTAGTTAAGAATCCGCCTGCCGGGGCTTCCCTGATGGCGCAATGGTTGAGAGTCTGCCTGCCAATGCAGGGGACATGGGTTCGAGCCCTGGTCTGGGAAGATCCCACATGCCGCGGAGCAGCTAGGCCCGTGAGCCACAACTACTGAGCCTGCGCGTCTGGAGCCTGTGCTCCATAACAAGAGAGGCCGCGACAGTGAGAGGCCCGCGCACCGTGATGAACAGTGGCCCCCGCTCGCTGCAACTGGAGAAAGCCCTCACACAGAAACGAAGAACCAACACAGAAAAAATAAATAAATAAATTTAAAAGTCATCTTCTTAAAAAAAAAAAGAATCCGCCTGCCAATGCAGGAGACACGGGTTCGAGCCCTGGTCCAGGAAGATCCCACATGCTGCGGAGCAACTCAGCCCATGCGCCACAACTACTGAGCCTGCGCTCTAGAGCCCACAAGCCACAACTGCTGAGCCCGCGTGCCACAACTACTGAAGCCCACGCACCTAGAGCCCGTGCTCTGCAATAAGCCACCACAACGAGCAGCCCAAGCACCGCAATGAAGAGTAGCCCCAGCTCGCTGCAACTAGAGAAAAGCCCACGGCACAGCAACGAAGACCCAATGTAGCCAAAAATAAATAAATAAATTTATATTAAAAAAAAAAAAAGCCTAAGAGGGAATTCCTTGGTGGTCCAGTGGTTAGGACTCCACGCTTCCATCGTCAAGGGCCCGGGTTCAATTCCTGGCCGAGTCACTAAGATCCCGCAAGCCGCGTAGTGAGGGAAAAAAAAAAACAGCCTAAGGAACACTGAGTACACCAACAAATAATACGTGGATTTGGAAGCCAGAAAGACCTGGGTTCTGATTCTGGCTGCTTATGACCTATCTAACCTCTGTGAGCCTCCATCTCACCACCTCTAAAATGGGGGTAATACTATTTACCCCCCCAAGTTGGTGTTAAGGAATCAATGAGCTGGCAAACAGTCCACCAGAAAGCACTTAGACACCATCCCCACCCCTGCCGCCATTTACATGGTGCCCTGGGCTAGGTTCCGTACCTGTAGGAAGGACGTTTAAAGGAAATATACAAAGATGGGCAGTGTCAACGCCGAGCCCCCATCACAGGACTCCCTTCAAGCCTCTCAGGAGAACAAATCATCACCGTTTGAGAGCCGCAGGGTGGGGAAGCTATTGCCCAGCACACTGGCTGATAAATCATCCAGCTGTGGGTTGTGACCAGAGGGAAAAATCACTTTCCAAGATAAGAGTGTTTTCCCATTCTTCTTGGCAGGAGGTGGGGAAAGGCAGAAGGGGAGGAAGGCCTTGTTAAAGAAATACGCATTTGTTTTAAGCAAATCACTTTGAAGACAGGTGGTTTTCATTTTGAGAACAAAAGTGATGCTTGAAACAGTTAGAGGGTGACTCCTGATACCAGCCATGGGCTTGCCAGGAGAGGGAAACGGGGCCCTGGGGTCTGGAGTGCTCCCAAAGTGCCAGAGCAGTGACGGAGGCACATGGGGTGGGGAGGGTCTGGCATAGAAAAGAGGGAACTAACTTTATCAGCTTGCAGTCGCACACTACTTAAAAGGCATCCACTGTATCAGTCATCCAAAGCCTCTATTCGTTCAACAAATATTTGCTGAGCATCTACTATGTGTCTAGAACTGAGTTAGGCGCCGGGGATACAGTGGAATAAGACAGACAAGGCCTCTGCCCGCACCAGGGCTGAAATTCCAGTGAAGGAGACAGCAAGTGCCAAGTAAATCAATGAGGCAACAAGGGATTTACAGGCTGTGATGTAAGCGCCCTGCAAGAAATAGATGTGGTGATGTGACGGGAAGGGAGAAGGAAACTTAAGATGGAGGAAGTCCCTTTAGATAAGATGGCTCAGGAGGGCTTCTCTGAGTAACACTTGAAAGCAGAACAAGAGCCAGCCAAGCAAGAGCCAAAGAAAGGGTGCTCCCAGGAGAAAGCACCTCAAGTGCCTGGGCCCAGCAGCAGGAAGGGGCTCAGCAGGTGCTAGGGTGGCCAGGGCGGTGGTATGGTAGGAGGAAGTGGCCAAGTGGGAGGGTGACCGCGATGAGGCTGCAAAGATAGGCACGTGCCAGATCATACAAGGCACAGCCGGTGGTGGGCAAGAAGGTGGGTTCCAATGAAGAGCAACAGACAGCTACTGAAGGTTGGTACATTGTGATACATGACTTTGATGTTGGTTAAGGAAAAAAAGGCACTCTTAAATCATTGCACACAAAACAAAATGTACAGATGATACAATGTCTCCAAAATCAAGGGTAAAAATTACCATTGTGTTACAGCTCATGAGTACAGTTATTAAGGAGTCTTGCCAGCTAGAGACAAACTGTTTTAGCCTAAATATGAGATGAAATACATGGAATTCAATGGGGGCAAAGGGGTGGGAGAACTTGTAACTGACAAGGGAACACTATTATTAGCAATTAACTCACAGGCAGCAAATATAAAGCACCGGGTAAAACTAATTAACAAGACAGGCTCTAGAAAATCCCCCTGAACAAGCAAACACACCTAACGGTGGGAAGGCAATTAGGAATTGACCCATGTGCATGGAGGTTGGCTGAATCCATGAACAGGATGACTGAAACAACTGGATGTAAAGTCACGGCGAAGTAGCTCTACACCTACTTCTGAATCAGAAATCAGATAAATTGCTGAGCAGTGTTCTTCGAGGTTTATCATTCCTTTTTCTTCTCCCTTGCGCCGGCTGAACATAGGTATTGATAACTTGGAAATTCAAAGCTGAAGCAGAAATGGCTCTTCTGAATGATCACTCTCCATCTAGGGCTCTTAGCACAGCCTCCCCAGTCCCCATGATCTCTAAGACAAACAGATCTGTGAGACATGAGTGCGACACACTCACACCTTCTCCCCGAGACCTCCTTGTTCTGGGGAGTCATGTACCCATGAATAAAAGGGCAACCAGGCCAACTGGCCGACCTCAAGATAAACCTATGACACCAACCAAGGGAACTCGACGGCCACAAAGGCTGCCCGCAAACAAGCTGGGGACAGCAACATGGGTGGCATTTCAGAGCCCAGCACACTGCTTGCACTGATGGTCTAATATCCCACTGAGGAAGGAGAAGGGGTAAAGGAGGGCAAAATACATGGCTTAGGGAGTGCTGACCAAGTGCCAGGTGCTTTCACGCTCATCACTCCAAATAATACAGCAATCCCATGAAGTGCAGTGATCACAATTTTCAAGTGAGAAAAGTAAGACCAGGAGAGATTTTTGTTAGTGGCCCCAGGCTACAGTTAGCTGAGTGAGGATTTGAGCCTTGCCTGCCACCTGGGCTGGCATCGAGCAACAGGACAGTGACATGAAAAGCCCCCGATCTAACTTTCTGTCCTGCCTCCCTGTCATTCTCCTCTCCTGCCCCCTTATTCCTTCCCACCACAGGAAAGCTGGATTCCACACCTGGCTTCATCCCAGCCTCCCAACTCTGTCAGCTGCCTCAGAAATGTTACCTACTCCCAACCCTTGACAGGGACACTTCACCCGTGAAAGGGCCATCTGCAGGCGTGGGGACTCGGGGGTGGGCTTGGCTGACTGGGGTTGTCTCGTGTGCCGTGTCCCCTGGAAAAAACTCATTGACAGAGGTCAGGAGAAGGAAAGAGCCATCCCGCCAGATGACAGGCCTGTTCCAAATCTTTATAGGTGCCGCTACCAAAGGGGCTCAGCCAAAAGCCACTTCTGTCACTGAGGAGGGCTTGGGGAAAGAAATTCCCTTCCTCCGCAAACAAGAAAACTGAAACACCTGGGTCCAAATGGAAAACGGTGTTGCTCACCATCTCGGAGGGACTGAGCCAGGACCAAATTCCCTATCGTGCCTCCCTCCCGGCCTACGAAGCAGTCGGGCAACAGGCTACAAAAGATGCAGACATAATAACAATCGAAACAGATGTATGGCCTACTTACAATCTCAGACGCATCGGCAGCACTCGGGGCTTTGGCTGCCGAAAGCTCCATACCGCGGAGCATGAAATGGTGAGAGCGGGCTGACTGTGTCTGAACTCTGGGCAGGAGTGTGTTCCGTGCTCGCCGAGAACTGCAAGTCTCTGTGATTCACTTGGCAGCAGAATTATTCTAAGCATCCTGTCCCGTACCCAGCCCACCCGCCCCTCCCGCTACATATTCACACTGGGTGGGTTTTTTTTTCTCTCTCTGTGCTTATTTCTCTCACAAATCGAGTGAAATGCGTTTTTTTCAAAATGAATCCAGTCTCTGGCACTTGAGAGTGTGGAACCTTTATGACCCCGGGGAGAAAGAGGAAAAAGAGCCACCTAATTAGGAAGAAGTTGTAACTAACATCAGAGAGGAGAGCTGGAGAACCACAAAGTCTGCAGTCACAGCAAAATGGAGATTATTCGAGACAGCTGAAACACTCCACCCAGCCTCCAGGAGGGGACATGCACGGGAAACAAAGGGCATATGGTGTTTGCTTTCTTCAACATCCGTTCTCACCATTAAGAGCTGCACCAGCAAACGCTCAGTACTTACATGAGGACAAACCTCACTCCAAAATAGACTTGAAAATACAGCTCATAATCAAATAAATGACTGTGCAAAGCAGAGGCCTACCTTGATTTTTCTACTACATATAAAGCAAAGTTTAATAAAGTCCAGATAACTGGCAGAATGTCTATTTGGCTTAGTGAAGTGTGAATTACACTTGAAAGAAAGTCAATTTTTGTTAATTCCAAGTTCATATAGTAACTCGAAAACTGACATATTCAGGACAGCATTTTATTTTTTTTCCTCCAGGAGAGATTCCAACGGGCTAACTTAATAACTAGATAAGAATGATGTTCTATTATTTACTACTAGTGACATTTAAATATTTCTATCCTAAAGCAAACAGGTTTTTCTAAAGAGACTTAAATCATTAATATCCCACATAAGTTAATGTTACCACCATTCCCACTACTGCCCACACTATTACATCACCCAAAGGTAAACTTCAGAGCACTCCCTAACCAGACTGTGAGGAACTCCTGAACTGGTGAGATCTGAATTGATGACACTTTTCACAGAGACGTAAGGCTAGGGTCAGCTTCAAAAATGCTCAGTTACCATTACTCACAAGCCTACCCAGCAGAGTCCACTCTTGGTCACAGGTGCCCACCTATCCCCCATAGAGCCCATTCCCAGCTCCGGAGTGGCAGCCTAATTAATTGCAAACCAATTATTGGTTCAGGGTGGGCAACAGGAACTCAGCTCACCCAATCAGACTGCAGGAAAGGCCTCCTCCTACATACCAGCTATGAACAAGGAAGCAGAGGGCCCCGCTTCCCCGCCAAAGGATGCCATCCTACAACCAGAGAAACCAGCCCTTGGGTGAAACTACTGCCAGACTGATACCATGGTGGAGAGACAGCAAGAACACAGGTCTATGATATCACATTAAGCAGCTGATCACACTGCCCTCAGGGTCCACCCTACCTGTAGCCTCCCGATTACTGAGATAACAAATATCCATGTTTAATCCAGTCCCAGAGAGGTTTCTGTTACATGTGATCTAAAGCACCGCTAACAGGAACGGTCTGCGGAGCCAAGAGCAAGAGTTTGTAATTTGGCAAAAGAGACTCCTCTAAAGTTAATGAAACACTCACAGAAAACATTCCGCTTAATGTTAAAGAAAAGGGAGAAATTACAAAGATGAGTGGTTGCCTAGGGCTGGGCGTGGAAATGGGAGTGACTGCAAATGGGCACAAGGTTTCCTTTGGGGGTGATGGACAAGTTCAAAAATTAGATTGTGGTGATGGTTACACAACTCTGTAAATATACTAAAAATCACTGAATGGGACACTTCTAATGGGTAAATTTTACAGTATATAAATTAGATCTCAATAGAGCTGTTTAAAAAAAAAGGGGGGGGGGACTTCGCTGGTGGCGCAGTGGTTAAGAATCCGCCTGCCAACGCAGGGGACACGGGTTCGAGCCCTGGTCCGGGAAGATCCCACATGCTGCGGAGCAACTCAGCCCGTGCGCCACAACTACTGAGCCTGCGCTCTAGAGCCCACGAGCCACAACTACTGAGCCCGCGCGCCTAGAGCCCGTGCTCGGCAACAAGAGAAGCCACCGCAATGAGAGGCCCACGCACCACAACGAAGAGTGGCCCCCGCTCGCCGCAACTAGAGAGAGCCCGCGCGCAGCAAAGAAGACCCAGCGCAGCCAAAAATAAATATAATGAATAAATAAATTTATTTTAAAAAAAAGCTACATGGGAGCAGATGCTCATTCAGGAGAAGTCACAGGTTGAGGAGACTTTTCCTCCATCCACACCTGATGGCAGCACGCCCCTGCTTAAAATCCTTCCTTCAGTGCTTCCTGGTAGAATCCAAGTTCCTTACAAAGGGACGCAAGGTCCCTGTCACCTCCCGACCTCACTTTCCCCAGTTCCCATTTTACTCGCAGGCGAGGCTCACTTCCAGAAACTCATCAAATTGTTTCCCCTCTGCCTCTGCTCACACTGCACCTGCTTCCTAGCTCGCTCTAGCTGTCCTCTTCACTGATCTAGTCCTTCCTATCGTACCCCAGCTCTTAGGTCCTCTCCCTTTGGGTTCCCTGAGCAGACTGACTGCTTGTCACAATGGGTTGAAAAAGTATGTTTCTGGGTCTATCTCTCCCACCAGGCTAGACTCCAGGGCCTAGAACAGCACTCCAGACATGACAGACACTTGATGGACACCCACTGAACTGGTCTGAGCTTTCTCTTTGGGGAAGGACACCAGCTTCTCCTATAGGTCCCTTGTGTCATTGACATTGGGGGTGGGAGAGCCAGAGGTAGGTCCCGCATGTCCTGGCTCCCGCCCACACCCACTTTCTTAGAGCGACTTCAGGCTCAGCAAGGGACACAGGTGCCCACAACATGTACAAGCCACCCTGTAAGAAATCCCTGTCTCCGACCATGCTGAGCACTTCTGCTTCTTGGCTCAAACGCTCCCTGATGCAGAAGGTAATGGTGACAGTGCACAGCATCTCTCTCACTGTGTACAAGCTTTCAAGCAAAGGAAGGGCAGGGATGTCTGACTATTTTTTCTGATTATGAGGTGTCCTTATTTATTTTTAACCCTTAGACAAGGTAAGGAGCTGGGGTACCAAAAGTCACAAATGCAACAAGAATGGGAAACACTTGGTTTTAAAGCAAGACTACACATTTTAAAAGGGACCCAATAGATGCAGGAATGTTGGCAAGATCGTCTCCACCTGGTGTCTGAGCTTCCTGCAGATCTCAGGGGAAAAGATTATTAGCAAAATTTAAGAAATGTTAAAAAGCCAGTTCCTGGAGAGTCTCAGTGTTCAAAAAAAAGAAAAAGTCACTCTGTGAAAGGAACAACCTGCAGAAACCCACCGTGGAGTTGGCGCTCCATCACAACAAAGATACGGCCCAGCCCTCCTGCTTGTCCCGGCTCTCGCTCTCGGAACACCACCACAAATGAAACTCCAACACAGGAGCGAGGAAAGAGCTGAAACAACACTTCAAATATTCACAACGGTGATTTCAACTCCTACCTCATAATCATGACTCCTCTTTCCCATATTTGGGTCCCAGCTTCCCTGGACACACTCCGGGAGCCTTCACAGACATTATCTAATGCTGAGCAGGTCAGCAAACCAACCGTTAAGTACTCTCCTTTTTCTCTATGCTCCCTGATTTAAGCCAGCCTGGGCACAATCAAGAACTGGTCAATTCCCTTGGCGGGCCGGGGTGGGCGGGCTTTCTCAGGGAGTTTAGGTCAAACAGGAAGCCCTTGGGATGTCAGATAGTTTGTCTTTAAACATCTCAATCTGATTCCAACAGTGAAGTTTTCAAAGCTGTCATTATCCCCCTTCTCCCCTACCAAAAGAAAAACAAAGGTGACAGATTTATTACCAAATCACTTCAGTAGCTTTTTTTTTCTCCCTAAATACCTGCCTAGCCTCAGCCCCTGTGACTCTAATCCAATCAGTTTGGTGTGTGGACTGGGAATCCATGGTGTTCAAACTCCCCCAGGTGATTCAGGGGATCAAGACAGCCCCAAAATAGAGGGCTGGGTGAAAAGGGTCAGTTACACCCTTGTTACTAAAAGAAGCATCAATCTCGGCCTTCCCCCATTCACCCAGCCTAGACCCCCTGAATCCGAATCTGCATTTTAACAAGATGGGAAAGGACGGACCTGGAAAGCTGGAAGGCACGATAGAGCTTGAGAAGCTCGGGCTATACCATCACCTGGCTTCACAGTCTCCTAGGCTGTGTTTTATTTGTTTCCCCTTCACAAGTGAGAGACGCAGCAGTGGGAGATCACCATCAGAATTCACATCCCACAGTTTGTCAGGATCTTACTGATGAACGACAAAAGGGCCAAATCCCGCTCCCTCCCTCCCACCCTCCCAGAAACTATTAGATTAAATGTAAAGGGAGTCAAAAGACTAGACACAGCCTGTTTTTTCAATAAAAGCAATACATTTTTCCATTTGTGCTGGCAGCGTCAACACTTACATTACTGCGCATGTTTAAAGCTACCAGCCACATTCGACTCCTACATGGGCACAGCAGCAGGACCTGCAAAGTCTTTGAATATTAAAGAGCTCTACGTGGACCCAAAGCACGCCAAGGTGAATAATTCTTAGGACTCATGAGAACTATCAATTGCATCCATTCTTAAAAATCAATATACTTCAAGAAACTTTTTAAAAATTCATAAGCTTATTTCTCTTGTTCAAATAACATCATAAGGCATTCACAGGAAGTCGTGGTTCCAAGTGAATGTAGCTGCATATTAAAAAAAAAAAAAATCTCTCAGTAGCCTAACACCCAGCTCAGCAAAGATTTCTAGCAGGTTCTTAGAACCTGACAGATTATGGTACCCGGTACCCCTCATGCTAATTAAGCTCTGCATTGTTGTTGTTGTTGTTTTAAAATTTATTTATTTATTTTTGGCTGTGTTAGGTCTTCACTGCTGCGCGCGGGCTTCCTCTAGTTGTGGCGAGCGGAGGCTACTCTTCGTTGCGGTGCGTGGGCTTCTTATTGCCGTGGCTTCTCTTTGTTTCACAGCACGGGCTCGAGGCACATGGGCTTCAGTAGTTGTAGCACGCGGGCTCAGTAGTTGTGGCTCGCGGGCTCTAGAGTGCAGGCTCAGTAGTTGTGGCACACGGGCTTAGTTGCTCCGCAGCTCATGGGATCTTCCCAGACCAGGGCTTGAACGCGTGTCCCCTGCATTGGCAGGCGGATTCTTAACCACTGCGCCACCAGGGATGTCCAGTTGTTGTTGTTTTAATGTAGCCAAGGCCACCCAGACAATCCTGTACCCCTGTACCATAGTACAATCAGGAGTGAGAGAGCATGGACTCGAATTAAACCACCAACAGGTTCAAATTCAGCTCTGGCATTGAGTATTTGTTCTCCCCTGGGCAAGTTACTTAAACTCTCTGGTCCATGGGAAATGCTGTATAAGAGCAGACCTACTAGAGAAGGGACTTGAGGATATGGGGAGGGGGAAGGGTAAGCCGGGACGAAGCGAGAGTGGCATGGACATATATACACTACTAAATGTAAAAATAGATAGCTAGTGGGAAGCAGCCGCATAGCACAGGGAGATCAGCTCGGTGCTTTGTGACCACCTAGAGGGGTGGGATAGGGAGGGTGGGAGGGAGGGAGACGCAAGAGGGAAGAGATATGGGAACATATGTATAACTGTCTCACTTTGTTATAAAGCAGAAACTAACACACCATTGTAAAGCAATTATACTCTAATAAAGATGTTAAAAAAAAAAAAGAAATGTTGTATAGGAGTTTGCTGTTTTTCCCTCCCAGTATGTAGTACCATAAATGATACAGATAAGAGAACTATGTACACAGGAGGTGCTCAATTATTACTACTGGTTAGAGAACACTCCACCCAGATTGCATTTCCTTCAACGAATGTTTCATTACCCAACACGAGCAACCTTCTGGTTGTATCAAGAGAGGTGCTTGCGGGAAAGTTCTTTTTTCTTTCCTCTAATGGCAAAAAAAAAAAGAAAAGAAAAGAAAGGAAGAAATCAATGAATATGTAAAGTTCTCCCCCTCAAATCGTGTACTTAATATGGTTTATTTATATTATGACATTTATTCTCAGTGGATAAGCATTATTATAGAAAAAATTATGAAAAGTATTTGAGCAGGTGAAAAATACATTCTACAAAACAGCAGACTGGTACCAATGACATAACACTTATTGAGATCACAAATGCTGCTTTCCAGAACGTTCTGGGTAGGCAAATGCCAGACAATTGCCTTCGCAGTATTAATACTACATAGTAATATATGTAGTAGTAAGAGAGCAGAGGGAATTGGGATGTTGAAACTGTTTAAACTACCCATTTTCATCTGTTTTTAAGCACTCATAACAAATGAACAAATGATAGATCATTCAGTGTATTTATTAAATCCACTTCCCTGGGCAGTTTCACTAGCCAACACTTTAACGTAAACTGAGTTGCCCTAAGAATTAAACAGTAATGTTCCTTTATTTTTCCCCCCACCAGAGGCTCATTTTCAGAACACCCATCCTTCCAGTTAGTTCTTACGAGGCAATCATGAGAAGTCGGGCTACTGGTGTTCAGATACCAAGCCTGACCTATAATACAGCTGCAATCTCCATCAAGTCAGGTAACTGCTGTGGGCTTCAGTTTTCTGTCTGTAATACAGGAATAATCACTACCTGGGGTGGGGTTGGGGTGAGGATTAGCTGAGTTAATGCACATTCCCTACAATTAGGAGAGGAGTAAGTAATACACCGTTACTGGATAAATAATAAGGCCTCTACTCACAACAGCAAATTCACATTCCTTTTCACTCTGTGCCAGGTCCTGAAGTGGTTATAAAAAAGGTAAAATAGGCTCTCCCCGTCCCTCAAAATGGGGGGGGGGGGTGGTAGGGGAGAGGAGTAATTACTGTCTGTGTTTAAAAAAGAGAAGAAGAATGAGAGCAGGAGGGAACCCACCCACTACTTCCTCCCTGGGTTTAGCCTTGACAGTGACTCAGCTGCAAGGGTCGCTCTCATCAGCAATATCTCCCTAGCGCTGTGACCTTCTAAAGCTGAGGGGAGCCAAGATTGTTCATGCCTCAGGGCCTTTGCACTGGCTGTTCTCGACTTAGATGGCCCGAGTAATGACAGGAACCTCCTCATCACTCAGGTGTGAACTACAATGTCACCTCCCCCAAGAGGCCTTCTCTGATGACTCTGGCTGAAACAGCTCACACTCCACCGGTCAGTCACTCTATCCTTTCCCCCTCCTGTATTTCTTTGTTGCATGTTTCATGGTTTACGGTTTGTTTGAGTTTTTTTTTTTTTTTTTGCTTGTCTGCAGTTAGGCTCTCTTTCCTCTGTTACAATGTACGCTCTCTAAGGGCACAGACCTTGTGAAGCACATTCCTAAAATGGCACCTGGCACACGAAGGGCATTCAGTGTACAGAGCTAGGTAATATATGTGTTTGATAGTTTCAACAGCTGTGTCATATCTGCGTCTGGTTCCGATGATTGCTTTGTCTCTTCAGACTGCATTTTCTTGCCTTCTGGCATGGCTTGTAATTTTTTGGTTGAAAGCCAGACATTTTGTATAGAGCAGTAACTACTGAGGTCAATGAGCCCTTAGTATGGGGATTTATGTTAATCTAGTCAACAGTTCGGCTATGTTGACGTGGGTTGTTCCTATGGACATCAGAAACTTCAAATTCCTCTAGTGATCTTTTTTTTGGTCCCCCTCTTGGCTTTGGGGTTTCCCTTTGTACTGCTCCCCAGAGAGAGCCTGTCTCTAGCAGCTCTCCCTGCTATGATCCATTGTTGTTACTCCTGAAGGCTTGTTAGCATGCTGGGGGGGAGAATAGGTTCTCCTCAGTCTTTGGAGTGCACATGGGGCCGGGGCCTGTGTCTGGGAGGTGAGGGTTCCCCTTCACAACAGCTTCTGCCCCTCTTCCGGGGACAGAGCTCCGCCACCCCTTTTCCCCAGCTGCAGGGGGTGCTCTCCAGCGTTTTTAGTCCACAGCCTTGATGCCCTTCTCCATGCAGATTAAGACTTTTTTTAGGTGAGGTGGGGGGCTGGGGCTGAGTGGAATTCCTTCCCCCAGCTGCAATGGCATTTCACCAGTGCCCTCAGACCATGTCCTTCCCCCTGCAGAATAAGCCTTTTGTTCCTTAAGGGACAAGGGTCTGAGTGGATTTCTCAGTGGCTCCTGAGCCAGTACCCCCAGCCCACACCGTGAGTTTTCTCTGGATTTTCCTCAGTCTCCCCTGTGAGAGCCAGGTGGGGCTCCTGGAGGGAAAGCCTGCAAAAGGGTGGGACCCCCTTCTACCCCAGTGCTGCCTCCAGGAGCTTCACACTCAGGTTAGCCCACACTCAGCCTCCGGCAATCTGTCAAAACTTCAGCTTCATCTTTCTACCTACTGCTATGGTGTCTGGTGGCTTCTGTCTCTAGTAAACAAAAGTCTTGTGTCTCAGAAAGTGCCCCCCTCTCTCTCCAGATTTTGAACTGGCCGTCTGCTCTGCGAACTCAGTTCTCTATTAATTTCTAGTCTGTCCAGATTTTTTCTTATAAGCGTGGGAGGGACGTTTTTGAAGCTCTCTACATCTCTGAGCTGAAACCAGAAGTCTCTTCACTGGTTTTTAAAGAATCAAAAGTAAGTATGACAAAATGGTAACATTTGATAAAACTAGGTGGTGGGTAGGTAGATGTTGTTTATATTCTTGTGCCCTTCTATTATTTTAATAGTTCAGGGACATTTCAAGATCAAGGTGTGGGTGGCCACGGTGGAAAACAGCACTATTGTACAAATAGACTGAGATATGTATACAACATTTGGTTCTTGTTCAACAATATATAGAAATCACCTGAATTTTAAAAAACAACCATCATTTTTGGCAACACTTCAGAAACTGTCATGAAAATACATAAATCACCCCAATACCATTAAAATTTAGTGTTACAGAACTAAAAGAAGAAACTAAAATAGAAAAATTAATGTCCTGAAAGAGAACAATTTGTGCATGTTTATAAATCAAAGTATATGACAATATTACATGTTAATTGGTTCACTGTCCTTTAAACTGATAGCCAACCATTATTATTCATATTCATGGGAATTTGAAGTTACTAATGCATGTGCCTGTGGAGCATAGGTCATTCCGCAAGTGCTGGATCCCAGGCTGCAGTATATCAGGCAACACGTGGGAAGCTAACATCGCAAATCTCGGACTGCCACACCTCCCCTTACCTGCATTCCTAATTTAATATAACCGTTAATCGCATATGAATGAAAGCAGCAATGGCTTGGTAAGATCCATCTCATGCAAAGAACTTTCCCTTTTACTTAAATAATTCACTACCTTAGATAATAGCAAGTAAATTATACGCTATGAAAAAGAATGAACCATTAATGACTCCAAAACTTCAGATTAATCTTAAGGATTGTACATTAAATTCAATTAAACTAGATGAATATTTAACACACTTCTTCTCTATACTTACGACCATTCTAGCCACTCTGGGGGAAAAGCGGGTAGACATGAATAACCTACCAATCTCTGCCATCACAACAGACCCCATGGTGGGTTACAGGGCTGAGAGGAGCCTGCGTGACCACGCAGTCTGGGAATGGCAAATGCCTGGCACAGGCCAAGAAGGGCCCTACGGTACGTTGCATTAGCAAAGAGGTTGATTTTAATTAATTTTATGCTTTAGTATTCACTTGCACATGCCAATTAAAAGGAAAAAAAGGAAATACCATTTTAAGTAAGGTGGATGCATTTGGCTTTTATTGTAATGAATGAAGACAGGCCTAAGTTTGGCTGTAATGAGCCTTAAATGGGATGACTCCACCAATGATGAATCTATAGCTTTAATTACCATGTGTGGCTCTGTTAGATGTACCCCAGGTAGAACTGGAATCAGAGTGACCAGTTAGACAGCTAAATAACACACTTTCCCCTGCCTGAGAACCATCGCTTGTCAACTGTGCTATGTCGTTACCAGAGCTGTTTACAAAACAGCTACATCCCTGCATTGCAACAGGCTCGAAATTAAATTGCACCTCCAGCTCGAGGGCTGGGGATGATGTTAGGCTGACAGTTGGCAGCACCCCAGACTGATGGTCACCTTAAAATACCTGTTAATGGGGCTTCCCTGGTGGCACAGTGGTTAAGAATCTGCCTGCCAATGCAGGGGACACGGGTTTGAGCCCTGCTCCGGGAAGATCCCACAGGCCCCGGAGCAACTAAGCTCGTGTGAGACAACTACTGAGCCTGTGCTCTAGAGCCCGCAAGCCACAACTACTGAGCCCGAGGGCCACAACTACTGAAGCCTGCGCGCCTAGAGCCTGTGCTCCACAACAAGAGAAGCCCCCGCTCGCTGCAACTAGAGAAAAGCCCACAAGCAGCAACAAAGACCCAACGCAGCCAAAAATAAAGATAAATATTTTTTAAAAATACCTGTTAATGGAACCCATTCAAATTCAAGCTTTAATAAAGGGATGAGTTAAATTGAATTAAAAATATCAGAGGTCGGGGCTTCCCTGGTGCCGCAGAGGTTGAGAGTCCGCCTGCCGATGCAGGGGACACGGGTTCGTGCCCCGGTCAGGGAAGATCCCACATGCCTCGGAGCGGCTGGGCCCGTGAGCCACGGCCGCTGAGCCTGCGCGTCCGGAGCCTGTGCTCCGCAACGGGAGAGGCCACAACAGTGAGAGGCCACAACAGTGAGAGGCCCGCGTACAGCAAAATATATATATATATATATATATATATCAGAGGTAAGAGAAAGGTATATGGATTTTTAACCACCACTGACAGGAGAAGCTCACACTATAATTGCACAGATTATATGTACCAAAGAGATCATCTGTCATGTGACATTTTGAACCAAATAACAGAGTGTTCCCTGAAAAAAAAAATCAATAAGCACAAAGAAGCAATTTCTCAACAGTTGAAACCACACAAACCTGACATGCTCCAGTTTCAAATGTGTTTCAAAATTCATATTATGTGCCACCAGAGCCTAGTGTCATAATTATTCATTTAACACAGAATAGCCGAAGCTACTTTCATATGGCAGATGTACTTTTTTTGTAGTCAGGTTGGCAATTATTCCAGTTTCAAGATTTGGAGAGAAAAAAGTTGTGCACACACTCACGATTTTGCGACTGAGAGGAATAGTTAAAGATTGAATACAAGCCAAGCTGTGAGCAGTTACAGAACGACAGCAATAAACCTGATTCCTTTTCTATTTGTGCCCATGAAGGCCTCAATAGTACTGTGTGACTACAGGTCTAGCAGTTATAACTTGATAATGATTATGGTGTTAAACACTCATGGTGAATCTTTTGCCCATAATCTGCCAACCTATTGATTTGAATGCCGTTTCTTTACTATGAATCGTATGTGGTCAGAAAACAAATCCTGAGTAACCTAAGCCTTCAGCAGCTGGCATCATGTTGCAGACAATGAGATGCTGTCCGAACACGCACGGCCTTGCTAAGAACATATTCACGTTTTAACACATCAATGCCAATTATAGTTATTATAGTCATGACTAAAATGCACATCTATGGTAAATCTTTTAAATACAATTTGAATTTATTTTTTTCTTCCATGATGTGCAAAAACCGGTCCTTTTTCATTGTAACCTGGCCCCCCACTGTACTGAAACTAGTTATCTCAGATCTTGACCATGGCCTTGTTTTACAGCCAGGAAAATTACAGCCCTGAGAGCTTCAGCACGGCCACCAATGAGCTGTCCTGCCTCCTTCGAAGAAAGGCTGGGTGTAAGAGGAGACCGCGGTCACAGTGTCCCCACACCACCTGGGAACGGAGCGGCGTCCCAGGTCTCTCGGGGGAGCGAGGTCCACGGCTCCTCGCTCTAGGCCTCCATCTGGGACCACCTGCCTCAAGAAAGCCGGGGCAGGATGTGGTTTGGCTCGGACAACCTCCTGGCTCACAAACGCAGGCCAGCCCGCTTTGTTTTTCCACCCGGACACCCAGACACAGGATATCATCTCTTTGTCGGTTTTCTTGAGACAAACGTGGTGGTCCCAGAGGGAGGATGACAACAAATGAAACACTCCTTCCTTCATGACGAGCAAAACAGGCAGCGAAGGGCGAAAAGGGGCCAACGTCATGCACCTCATTCCACAAGGAGCTAAATACATCTGTGTGTGGCTTTCGTGTTAACGTATGCGGTGACCACATATTAAAGAGACATTCACATTTTCACCTTTACTCTCCCTGAAGCTCCCTCGAGAACTTCTTGTCTCATGTTCCTCAGTGGCAGAAAGATGATGGAATTTACCCCTGAGCCTGGGGGCAGGGGGAAACACATTATTTCAAAGCCCCTTGGGAGTTAAGAAACTAAAGTGAAATGAAACATCTCCTGGGCAGCCCTTGAGGTGTGCTGCCCCCATGCCCCTTCAGGACAGACCTCCTGTCTTCAGCATCTGCCCCAGATCCTAGGCTGCTTTCAAGCTGAGGTTGCGCTCCCCTCGGCAGCCCCTGCCAATCACTGCCCTGGGGGGCAGGCAGGGAGTGTCAGCGCCTGGCCACTTCTGCCTGTTTCCGCCCATTTCTGGTCCTCCGTTGGGCAGCCTTGGCTCAGAAGCTCCCTGCCAGGCTGACTGGGACGAAGGGCATCGCAGACTGTGGCCCTCCCTGCACAGCTCCCCCACCCTTCCATCTTCCAGGGCTGCTACTTCCCCCACCACAAAGAAAACCTGCACCCCTACCTCCAGCTCAGCACCGCCGCCCACAGCATCCAACTGACAAACACCATCTCTGTATTTTTCCAGTCTCTCAGAGTGGTTGAATACTTCTATTAATAGCTAATATTTGTTAACTGATTAATAAGTATCAAACACTCCTGTGAGTTGCCCTACACATGTGATCTCATGCATCCTTCCAAGGACACTAACAAAGAGGTATACCATTGTGGCCTTCCCATTTTTCACAGGAGGAAATAAATGGATACCTGGGCATAGGGATTAAATAGGTTCCCCAAGGTCTTGGGGCTAATAAATGCAGACTCCGGCTTCTAGATCACTGGGCACAAACTGCTCCAGGTCAAAGCCCGCTGAGTCCTGGGCACAGACCGCAGTAAGGACGTGCTGAATGTGGCTGACCTCACCAGGCTCACAGATCACAGCAGAAGAGGCTGAATGAAATGACTTAGTAGAAAGACAAGGGCACAACAACAGGCTCTCTTCCAGCACACAATGTATTGTGGGGAAGGGGGAAGATCAGCTTTTCAATATTACCCATGCTACAGACGTTTTTACATATATAAAGAAACCTTAAATGAAAATATGATTTTTAAAAGGTCATCATCGGGACTTCCCTGGTGGCGCAGTGGTTAAGAATCCGCCTGCCAATGCGGGGGACACGGGTTCAAGCCCTGGTCCAGGAAGATCCCTACATGCCGCGGAGCAACCAAGTCTGTGTGCTACAACTACTGAGCCTGTGCTCTATCTAGAGCCTGCGAGCCACAACTACTGAGCCCGCGTGCCAGAACTACTGAAGCCCGTGCGCCTAGAGCCCGTGCTCCGCAACAAGCGAAGCCACCGCAATGAGAGGCCCACACACCACAACAAAGAGTAGCCCCCACTCGCTGAAACTAGAGAAAGCCCGCGCACAGCAAAAAAGACCCAATGCAGCCAAAATAAATAAATAATTTTTTTAAAAAGGTCATCATCAAATAAAAGTCGAATGGATGAGTTGAAAATCTAAAACGGAGAAGTTTAGTTATCATGCAACTTGTTCACATATGAAAACTTTTATTCTAAAAATTACCATTTTTATTTTAAACAACTACCAATGATTCCATTTCATGTTCTTCAATAAACTTTGGAAGATGGTATACATTCCTTAAGGGCTCCTTAAATAAAGATTTTATACAATGCATCAAATTTACTTTGTGCTATAAACTTGGAATGTTCTGCTCCCTGTTTTTGGAGACGCCAACTTTTTTTTCACCTCGAAATTTATCAGCCTGAAGAATTCGTACATTTGGCGGGCATGTGAACCTAACTTTTTTTTTCAATTCTAACTCTTACAATATGGTTTCAGAGCTCCAGTACTACCGATCACATTTTTTAAAACCTTAGAGACATTCTGTACTTAAATGCATGAACATAATAGGAGAGTGTTATATTTTGCGGTTAAGCATAGTAGCAATTTTCATTTATATGCCCAAACCTGGACTCATTCTGGAAGGGTGGGGGGGAAAGCCCCTATCCTGAGCTCCCCTTATGCCAGGTGCTCATCATTATTAATAACAATATTCATAATGTGTAGCTGGACTTAACATACATTATTATTTATTCATCCTTGTGTTCCCAGAGCTCCCCAGTACCTGGCACGTGAGAAAATAACTGCAGCCCTTACAAAAACTCTACCAGGATCTGAGTACTGTCTCCTTTCACAGATGACGAAGCTGCTTCAGGAACTGCCCTGGCCGTCTAGTGGTTAAGACTCCTTGCTTCCACTGCAGGGGGCGTGGGTTCGATCCCTGGTTGGGAAACTAAGATCCTGCATGCCGTGCAGCACGGCCAAAAGAAAAATTATAAAAAAAAAGAAGCAGCAGCTGCGTCAGAGGCAGAGGAACCATCCGAGGCTGCTCCACTGCTCGCCATGGGCAGCGATCTGGGCCCAGCCACCTCCCCCCACCCAGAACCCCCCTTGCCGTTCATGCCCCACGCTGGGAGCCACCTGCGGAGAGGGCCCGGGCCCAAGTGACCACTCTCTCCCCCTGACCTGAAGCACCTTCTCCTCCTACCTTCCAGAACATTCACTTGCCTGGCTCTTCTCCTCCCCTTCTGACCACTCCCTGTCAGTCTCAATGCTGGTTTCACTTTCAACACTGGAGGACCCAAGACTCCTCTCGCCTCTGACCACACTCTCGCCCCTGGTGATCTTGTCCAGTCTGGGCTTTGAAGGACCCCAAATTCCTATCTCTAGCCTGGCCCTGCCCCTTGAAATCCAGACTCACCTCCTCAAACTGCTTGCCAGGGCTCAGTACAAAAACCTTAGGGTCACCCTTCTCTCCTCTCTCCCTCTCTCACAATACACATCCAGCCTTCTCAGCAAATCCTGGGGACTCTAACTTCAGAAGTATCCAGAATCTGACCACTTCTCCACTGGTCTCCCCTGGATTCCTGCATTGGCCTCCAAACTGCCCTCCCTGATTCCACCCTTGCCCCTTGCAGTCTGTTCTCAACACTGCAGCCAGAAGGAACCAGTGAGAGCATCCCCGGCCAAATCACTCCACTGCTGCCGTGAAAACTTCCCATCTCACTCAGAGTCCCAGGGCTTACAGTGGCCCCGTGACCTCTAAGCCCATCCCCTGCTGCTCTTCCCTGGTTGTCTCCTCTCCAGCACAGTGGTCTCTGTTGTTTCTCCAATGCACCAGGGACTTTCCCTCCTCAGGGCCTTTGCATGTGCTATTTATTGCCTCTGCCTGAAAGGCTCTCCCACAGATCCCCACAGGGCTCCCCTGCTCACTTCCTCAACTCCTGACTTAAAGGTTACCTTTTCAGTGAGGCCTTTGCTGGCCTCCCTATCACAAACTGCAATCCCATTCCCAACATTCATATTACCCCTCCCCTGCTTTTTTTCCCTCCAAATACTATATAACTTATTCATTATATGTAAGTCACACAAGAGCAAGGATTTTTGTCTGATTTGTTCAGTGTCTTCCCTGGTGCCTATAACACAGCAAACACACAATAAACATTTGATAAATGAATGAAAGAAACTCAGAAAGCTTAAATAACTTGCCCAAGGTGGGAGAGCTCAGCTCTCAGCTCTCTGACCCCAAAACCAGCGCTCTGAGTCACCATCTGTGATAGAATAAAGATGCTTTCTTTTTTTTCTTTAAGTGAACGGTCTTTTTATTGCCTGTGGAAATGTCAGGGTGGCCTTTGGTTAATCCCCCCCAATGAGGTGAATGAATAGGAGGCATGCAATGATGACACCCATGTTCTTCTCTCCAGGAGAAGGCTCTTGCCCTCCTAGGCCCTAAGGGTCAGAGGCAAGTAGGGCCAGGAGGCTCCAGAGGAACACCTGTCCAGGCCCACCATGCTGCAGAGGCCCAGGCCTGCTGCCTCCCTGACAGCACAAGGCCGGGGAAGGCAGTGTTTGCTACACTGCCCCTGTCCCAGTACCCCCAAGCTATAACATGCATAATAAGCCCCAATCCCGCTCCCCCAGAAAACACTGCTAAGGCACTCATGTAGGACTTCAAATATCAGCTGGCCCCAAGCCACAAAGCCAGAGCATTAGGGCTCCGCCCGGAAGGGGTCGCTATCCTAGGCCAGCAAGCAGCGATAGAGAAGATACAATATTAGAGTAAATATCAGAACTTGAAGCAGGTCGCTCCAAAGTGGGAGCTCGTGATCCTCGCCCAGATCAGCCTCAGGGACCCACTCTTCTGCAGCCTCAGGGGCCCACTCTTCTGGCCGGATGGCACGGCGGTCGAGCCACGAAGGAGGAGATGAAGGCGAGGACACGGCAGAGGTGGAGGAGTAGCTGGGGTAACGGGACAGGCCCAGGGAGCTTCTGGAGATGTTGGAAGCTGGGCGGTAGTGTGCGATGCTCTGGTAGGCACTGTCCCGGCCATACACGGGGCGTTCCCTATCGTTGCCCTCCTCTTCAGAAGAGAAAAGACCATCATCGCGACCCTGGTGCTGAAAGCTGTCAGCACCACGGAGCGAAGCCGAGGGCTGGCGGAAGCCCTCGGATGTGCCCGCAGACTCAGGCTCCCCGTAAGTCCTGGTGGTCAAGTAATTCTCCTCACAGTAGTCACGATTATAGCTCTTGCTCTGGTAAAGTAAGGCGTCCTCTCTCTTGGGCAGATCGTACACATCCGAGTCCACGGACGCTGAATCTAAGTCCGAGGACCGACGGGACAAAGAGGAGGACGATGAGCTAGAGGGCGAGAGCCTCCACCTCTGGGTCTCATACTCGAAGATTTTCTTTTCGTAGAACTTCCGATTGGAACCGACGACGGGCCCGTGTGGGATGTTGTACTGGCGCAGCAAGGCAGCCAGCTCGGTGTCCGACAGGGCCGCGTAGTCGTCCATGGCGGGCAGCGGGCGGCAGAGGCCTGGGGGTGGCCCGGGCCTGGTGTTACGGGCGGAGCTACGACTGCCTCAGAGCGCGACAGGAGCAGCGCGAGCGCCTCGGGAGCGGCTACGCCCGCCCGCGTCACGCCTGCGTCACAATCGCCCGCGTCACGCCTGCGTCACAATCGCGTCCAACCGCGGCCCCTGCGGGCCCCGCGCCCTGTCAGTAAAGATGCTTTATCACTGCACACTCAGATACCTACAGACCTGATAAAAACTCAAACCAAGTTACATAGCGAGGGGTCCATTAACCCAGCTCATTTGCTGCTTTCATTAACCTGATATTCTCTTGGAAGACTAGGGGGATTTAAAAAACAACAATTTAGAAAAAGTAACATACACCTGGGAGCTACCCCAACCACAAGAAGCTGAAGGATGAATGCACCTCAATCCCTGAGGAGAAGTAAACAAATCAGATCAAAATACATACTTTTCCATTTTAAATAAACTTTAAAAAATCTGAGAAATAAAGAAACCAAAACCCCTACTATTAACATTTTAGCATTTTTCCCCCTATACACACTGTTTGGTAGTTTGTGTAACATGCTACATATACAATGATGTACCCTGCATTTTCACTCACAGCATACGTATTTTCTATATTACTGCGTACATCCTTATAGCCCCCAAATTTAAGGCTATGTGGTATCTTGTCAGCAGGCAATGAACTCTAAGCTGGTAAAAAAACAAAGAACATAAGCATCAATTCAACATGGAAGCCTGAGACCGCTGCTCATCATGCCATCTTCAAATCGACTGCTAGCTCCACCACTGAACTTGACCCAGCTGCATTTCCCAGGGGCCAGGAGGATCAGTTCCTTTGGCAATCCTCGGGCCATATCGCTTCTGGAAGTCACAGCTTAAGACCACGGGTTATTTAAGTGGCCACTGCCACTACCGTGCAAAGAGTAAGGGCTAAGTTTCCAACGGTGCCAATAACCACAAGTGTGGGGAAACAAGCAACAAAGATAGTCACCCATTCAACAAATATGGAAAAGCACTGCTGTGCGCCAGGCACCGAGGACACAATGCTGCACAGAGGCCATAGGGAAGAGGGACATCGTCAAATAGCCACAAAAACAGATTTTAAATCCCAAGAGTGACAAGTGCTACTGAGGAGAGAAATATCGCACCACAAAGACTCACAGAAAACGGGTGTTTATAAGAGTCAGGAGGTTGAGGATGGTTTCCCAGGCAGAGAAGGCATTAATGGGGTGCAGGGAGGGGAGGTGGGAGACAAGGCCAGAAAGAAAGGTGGGGGTCGGCAGCCCATGGGCTGACCACGTTCAAGAGTTTAGTCTCCAGCTTAAACCAAGGGAAAGGCCAAGGAAGGATCTTTAAAGTCTGTGCAGTGCCTGGGGAAAGGAATGTGATCAGATTTGTATTTCAGGATCATCACTGGAGCCTCAATGTGAGGCAAAAGCAGGACGGCCGTCAGAGCAGCCCCAGGATGAGCCTGCCCCAGGAGACGCGCCAGGCGGCGTCCTACACCCAGGCCCTTTCATCAACACTGTCTCCGAGGCCCTCCACCTCCTCTCGCCTGCATCCACTTCTTTCCTCCTCCACTCTTCTCTCCTCCCGTTCTGCTTCTCTCATTGGCTCTGCCGCTCTCCAGGCCAACCACAGACAGGTCAAATGGTGACACCTCCCTGTACCTGCACAGTGGGCGGGGCTCCCCTAAATCCCAGCCATGCCCAACACAACACAATGCAGATGACAGAATCTGACCACGGGAGAGATGACTGGAACACCCAGGACAGGCTGGAGAACTATGGCGTAAGGAAAAGAGGATGGGAAAGTGGTTGGTTGTTTGCTTTTATTTAAAGGTTTTTTTTAATGTGGACCATTTTTAAAGTCTTTATTGAATTTGTTACAATATTGCTTCCATTTTATGTTTTTTGGTGTTTTGGCCGCGAGGCATGTGGGATCTTAGCTCCCCAACCAGGGATGGAACCCTCACCCCCTGCATAGGAAGGCGAAGCCTTAACCACTGGACCACCAGGGAAGTCCCTGTTTGTTTGTTTTTAATTTAATGGAAAACAAGAACAAGAGTTAGGAATCCTAAAACATACCAATGCTGGGACTCATGAGCAGAGATACAGGTGGGTCTGGGGTACAGCCCGGATGTCGGGATTTTATAAAGCTCCTCAGTGGATGCTTAGGTACAACCAAAGGTGAAACCCAGTGGCATTATTTTTTTAACTTTTTATTTTGAAATAATTATTTACTCACAGGAACTTACAAAAATAGTGCACAGAGTCCCATGAACCCTTCACCCAGCTTCCTCCAGTGATGGTATCTTATATGATTAGAGTACAATAGCAAAAGGAAGAAACTGACATGGGTATAATACTGATAACTACACTATGCCTCTTACTCAGCTCTCATCAGTTTTTGCATGCCCTGATGCAAAAACTGTGTGTGTGTGTGTGTGTGTGTGTGTGTGTGTAACTCTATGCAATTTGATCCAACGTATAGATTTGCGTAACCACCATCACAATCAAGATACAGAACTGTTCCATCTCCACAAAGTAACTCCCTTGTGCTACCCTTTTATAGTTCCACCAGTCCTCTCCCCGCCCTGTCACTGTCCCACAGCAACCAGTAATCTGTTCTCCAACTCTGTAATTTTGTCATTTAGAAAATGTAATATAAATGGAATCATATAGTATATAACATTTGAGATTGGCTTTATTCCCAAAGCACAATGCCCTTGTGATTCATCCAAGTTGGTGCCTGTATTCATTCCTTTTTATTGCTGAGTAGTATTCCATTGAACGGATGGACTGGAGTGTGTTTTTTGTTTTTAACATCTTTATTGGAGTATAATTGCTTTACAATGTTGTGTTAGTTTCTGCTGTATAACAATGGAGTGTGTTTAACCATTCACCCACTGAAGGACATTCAAATTGCTTCCAATTCGGGGCTATTATAAATAAAGCTGCCACGAACATTCCGGTACAGGTTTTTGTGCAGACATAAATTTTTATTTCTCTGGGATGCATGTCCAAGAATACAACTGCTGGGTCACGTGGCAAGTGCAAAGTTAGTTTTATAAGAAGCTGCTAGACTATCTTCCAGACTGGGTGAACCCTTTTACATTCCCACCAGCAGCGTCTGAGAGAACCAGTTTCTCTATACCCTTGCCAGCGTTTGGCATTACTACTATTTTTTTGTTTCAGCCATTCTAGTGCTCATTCTAATAGATATTAGAATACATAGTACTATCTCATTGTGATTTTAATTTTCATTTCTCTAATGGCTAATGATGTTGAACATCTTTCCACGTGCTTATTTGCCATCTGTATATCCTCTTCAGTGAAATGGCTGTTCACATCTTTTAACCATTTTTAATCGGATTTTTTGACTGCTTACTATTGCATTTTGAGAGTCCTTGATTCATTCTGAATACAAGTCCTTTGTCAGACATGTGGTTAGCAAATATTTTCTCTGAGTCTGTAACCTGTCTTCTCATCCTCTTCACAGGGTTTTTCACAGAAGTTTTTAATTTCTTCTGACAGAAGAAATCTGACTGATTTTTTTTTCTTTAATGTCCTTTTGGTGTGATGTCTAAGAACTCTTCACCTAGGCCTAGGTCCTAAAGATTTTCTCTTGTGTTTAATTCTCAAACTTTTATAGTTTTATGTTTTACAATTAAATCTATGATCCATTTTGAGATAATTTTTATAAGGTATAAGGTTTAGGTAGAGGTTCAGTTTTGCCTCTGGCTGTTCAACTGACCCAGTACCATTAGATGAAAAGACTCTTTGTTTTATTGGATTGCTCTTGTACCTTTGTCAAAGATCAGCTGGACCTATTTGTGTGGGTCTATTTCTGGGTTCTCTATTCTGTTCCATTGACCTCGGTGTCTATCCCTCCACCAATACCACACTGTCTTAATTACTTTAGCTATTAAAGTAAGTCATAAAATCGAATAGACGCCTTCTACTTTGTTCTTCTTTTTCAAACTTGTTTTACCTATTCTAATTCCTTTGATTTTCCATATAAATTGAAAAATAAGCTAGTCTACAAAAAAACACTTTACTGGGACTTTGACAGGAACTACAGTAAACCTATAGATTTGGGGAGAACGAACATCTTTACCTTGTTGACTTTTCCAATTCACGAACATGGTATCTGCCTATCCATTTATCTCGATCGCCTGTGAATACCTTCATCAACATTCTGTAGCTTCAGCACACACATCATGTCCATGTTTTGTTAGATTTATACCTAAGTATTTCAATTGTTTTAGGATTGATTATAAATGGTATTGTGCTTTTAATTTGTGTTTCCATGTGTTCATTTCTAGGACAGAGAAATAATTTTTGTGTGTGGACCTTGTATCCTGTGATCTTGCTGAATTTACTTATTAGTTCCAGGAGTTATTTTGTAGATTTTTGGGATTTCCTACATAGAGAATCATGTCATCTGCAAACAGGGACAGTTTTATTCTTCCTTTCCAATTCGTATGCCTTATATTTCTTTTCTCAGCATTGTGCTGACTAGGACCTCCAGTACTGTGCTGAATAAGACTAGTGAGAACAGACATCCTTGCCTTGTTCCTGTTCCGGGGGCGGGGGAAGCATTCAGTCTTTCACCACTTTTAGCATGATGTTAACTGTAGATGCTCTTTATCGAGCTGGGGAAATTCCCCTATATTCCTACTTTGCTAAGAGTTTTTATCATGAATCAGTGTTGAATTTTGTCAAATGATTTTTTTGCATCAATTGATAGGATTATGTGATTATTTTTTCCTCCTGTAGTCTGGTGATATGGTGGATTACATTCATTGATTTTCAAACAATGAAGCAGCCTTCCATACCTAGAATAAACCTCACTTGGTCATAGTACATAATTCTTCTTATATGTTGCTGGATTTGTCTTCCTAGTACTTTGCTGAGGATTTTTGTGTCTATGCTCTTGAGGGATATTGGTTTGTTGGGTTTTCATACTGTCTGTCTGGTTTTGGTATCAAGTTGTAATGGCCTCATAAAATGAACAAGAAGGCATTCTCTCCTCTTGTATTTTCTGGAAGAGATTATGTAGAATTGGTGCCTGTTCTTTAAATGTTTAGTGGAAATCTCCAAAGAAACCTTCTAGTCTTGGAGATTTCTTTTTTGGAAGCTTTTAAATTATGAATTCAATTTCTTTAACAGTTATAGGACTACTGAGATTACCTATTTCATCTTGGATGAGTTTTGGTAGTTTGTGATATTCAAGAAATTGGTCCATTTCATCTAAATTGTCAAATGTATGTGTATAGAATTCTTTGTGGTATTCTCTTACTGTCTTTTTAATAGCTGCAGGATCTGTAGTGATAACCCCTGTTTTATTCTTAATATTGCAATTTATATCTTCTTTTTTATCTTTTTCAGTCATCTTAAAGATTTAACCATTTTACTGATCTTTTTAAAGAACCAGCTTTTTCACTGATTTTCTCTGTTGATTTTCTGTGTTCAACTTCAATGATTCCTGCTCTTATCTTCATTATTTCCTTTCTTCTGCTTGCTTTGGTGGGGGCAGGGGATCTTTTCTCTTTCTAGTTTCTTGAGGTAGGAACTTAGATTACTGATTTCAGATCTTTCCTCCATGCTGACTTAAATATTTAGTGCTATAAAATTTCCTCTCAGCACTACCTTAGCTGTGTCCCATAAACTTTAATATGCTGTGTTTTCATTTTCATTCACCTTGATGTATTTTTAAAAATTTGCTTTGAGACTTCCCCTTTGACTTATGAATTATTCAGAAGTGTGTTATTTGATTTCCAAGTGTTTGGAGATCTTCCTGTTATCTTTCTGTTGTCGGCTTCTAGTTTGATTACGTTATGGTCAGAGAACATACTCTGTATTATTTCCACTCCTTTAAATAAATTGAGGTCAGTTTTATGACCCAGGGTATGGTCTAACTTGGTAAATGTTTCATGAGTACTTGAAAAAGATGTGTTTTAGGCTCTTTTTTGAGTGGAGTGTTCTATAAATATTAATTAGAACTGCTTGGTTGATAATGCTGTTCAGTTCTTCTATATCCTTGCTGATACCTTATTTAGTAGTTCTTTCAAATGCTGAGAGAGAGATGCTGAAATTCCCAACTATTATTATTGTGGATGTGTCTGTCTTTCAGGTCTATCCGTTTTTGCTTCATGTACTTTGCAGCTCTGTTGTTTGGTTCATACATATTTAGGATTGTTGTGTTTTCTTAGTGTAATGACATTTTCATCATTGTGTAATGTCCCTCTTTGTCTCAGGTAATTTTCTTTGCTCTCTAGTCTACTTCATCTGATATTATACATAGCCATTCCTGCTTTTTTTAAAATTAATTTTTACATGGTATACCTTTTTCCACCCTTTTACTTTTAATGCACCTATAGCAATATATTTAAAGTGAGTTTCTTGTAAACAGCACATGGTTAAGTCACATTTTTTATCCATTCTGTTATCTCTATCAATTGGTATATTTAGACCATTTACACTTAAAGTAATTATTGATGTTAGGGCTTAGGTGTGCCATTGTATTATTTGTTTTCTCTTTGTTTCCTGTTTATCATTCCTCTTTCCCCTTTTTCTTGCCTTCCTGTGAGTTACTTGTACATTTATCTATAGACGTTTTGAGTATATCTCATTGTATAGTTTTTTATTGGTTTTTAGTTTTTTAGTGGTTTGGGTTTTTTTTTTCGGTTATTACAATATACATATGGAACTTACCAGAGACTACTGGTATCAATGCTTTCCCATTTCAAGTGAAGTGTAGAAACCTTACTTCCATTTGGGTCTTTGTTGCTGCACGCAGGCTTTCTCTAGCTGTGGCAAGCGGGGGCTACTCTTTGTTGCGGTGCATGGGCTGCTCACCGCGGTGGCTTCTCTTGTTGCGGAGCACAGGCTCTAGGCACGTGGGCTTCAGTAGCTGCAGCAGGCAGGCTCAGTAGTTGTGGTACACGGGCTTAGTTGCTCCGCAGCATGTGGGATCTTCCCAGACCAGGGCTTGAACCCGTGTCCCCTGCATTGGCAGGTGGTTTCTTAACCACTGTGTGACCAGGGAAGTCCCTCTCTCCTCACATTTTAATATTCTTTTAAAAAAAATTTATTTATTTGGCTGCGCCAGGTCTTAATTATTTATTTGGCTGCGCCAGGCCTTAGCTGCAGCAGGCTCCCAGTTGCGCCATCTAGTTCCCTGACCAGGGATCAAACCCGGGCCCTCTGCATTGGGAGCACAGAGTCTTAACCACTGGACCACCAGGGAAGTCCCCTCTCCCCACTTTTTAAACATAATTTTCTCATATAGTATCTCTACATATATTGACATCACACCAGATATTATAACTTATGCTTCAACCATTAAACATAATTTTAAAAGCTAATGAGGATAAAAACAGCCTATTAAACGTACTTCTATTTTTACCCATCCACTGTTTTTGTTTTGTTTTGTTTTGTTTTGTTTTCTTTCTGGAGTTCCAGGCCTCCTCCTGTTATCATTTACTTTTCTGTTTAGAGAACTTTCTTTAGCCATTATTTAAGGGTGGGTCTGCTGTTGACAAATTTTCTTTGTTTTCCTTCGTCTGAGAGTGTTTTTATTTTCTCTTTATTCCTGAAGGATATTTTCACCAGATGTAGAACTCAGAGTGGAACATTCTTTTTGTTCAGCACTTGAAAATGCTGTGTGCTTCCTTCTAGACTCCATGATTTCATATTAGAAATCCACTGTCATTCAAATCATTCTGCTGCTATGGGTAAAACATTGTTTCTCACTCTCTGTTTTTTCTTTGTCTAAAGACAAAGAAGTTTTGAGAAGTTTGATTATTATGTGTCTTGGCATAGATTTCTTTGGGTTTCTCCTGTTTGGTTTTTGCTCAGCTTCTTGATTCTGATGGTTTATCCCTTTTGCCCAATTTGGAGAGTTTTCACCCATAATTTCTTCGAATACTTTTTATTTCTATAGTCTTCTCTTCTCCTTCTGGGACTCCAGTGACACAAATGTTAGACCTAATGTTATTGTACCAAAGGTCTCTGAGGCTCTGTTCATTTTTTTTTTTTAGACTAGTTTCCATCTGTTGTCTGGACAACAGATAGACAGGGTAAATTTTATTGATCTGTCTTCAACTTCATTGATTCTTTCCTCTGTCATCTCTATTATTAAGCTCATCCAGTGAACTTAATATGGTGATTTATTTTTCAGTTCTATAATTTCCATTTTTTTGATACCTCTAATTTTTGCTGAGATTTTCTAATTATTTGTTTGTTTCAATAGTGTTTGTAATTGCTCATTAAAGCATTTTTCTGATGGCTGCTTTTGTCAGACAGTTCCAACATCTGAGTCTTCCCAGTGTTGGTATCTGTTGATTGCCTTCTCATTTAAGTTCCAATTTTCCTGGTTCTTGGTATGACAGGTGATTTTTTTTTTTTACTGTATCCTGGGCATTTGAGCTATTATGTTATAAGACTCTGGATCCTATTTAAATTTAGCAGGCACTGACCCTACTTAGATTAAGCATATAGATCCTGGGCTACTTTTGTGGGCTGTGATGCCATGACAGTTTAGTTTCTAGAGCCCTTGCAAGGCTATTCTGGTCTTCTTCATTTGTGTTACCTAGAGGTCACTCTGAAAACTTGGGTGGCATTTCACACTGTAGTTTATTTTCTCAAACTTTTTGGCACATTAATTTTGGTCAGATTCATGTACGTGTTGGTCAGGATTTTGCTCAAGATTTCCTACATGGGTTTAATGAATCCCTTTCTCCAGCTCCCTCCTCCGCAACATCTTCCCCACTATCTAGTGGAGAGGATGAGGGGGGCCACTTACTACTGCTGAGCCCAGGGCAGAGGGTGAGAGTCCAGACTTCCCATTTGGTCTCCACTGACAATATGCCAGTAGGGAAGGAGCAAACTGCCCCAGATACAGTTTGCTATCTGTATTTTAAGCCACACACAACCAGGCTGGACTCTTATCTAGAGGCTTGGGAGGACAATCCACTTCCAAGCTCACTCAGGTTGTTGGCAGAATCCAATTTTTGAAGCAGGAGGTCTGAGGTCTCCATTTCCTTGCTGGCTGCTAGCCAAGGTTTGCTCTCTGCTCCAATAAAGTTGCCTGTATGCCTTCTCACATGACCACTCCATCTTCAAAGCCACAAGTCCTCCTCACAGTTTCAATCTCTCTGACTTCCTCTTCTGCCACTAGGCAGAGAAATTTCTCTTCTTTTAATGGCTCACGTGCTATGATTAAGCCCCCCTGGATATCTCTCTTTTGTAAAGTCAACTGCACCATATAACATAACACAATTACTGGAATGATAGCTCATCACATTCACAGGTTCTGGGGATTCAAGGAGTGGAATCTTGGGGACCATTGCTAGAAATTCTGCCCACCTCACTACCACTGGGTAGAAGGCAGCGTTTAGTCCAGTGTTTAGTTAATCCAGAGTATCTGCAATCAGCATGTATTAATTCTAATGGACTCACATAGAGCATTGTTTACATATTGGTACGTTGTTTTTGTATTTGTGGTACACATTTGTTTTTACAATTTCTAGCATGATTATGTTTCCTTATATATTCATAAACATAGTTTAGAAATAACATAATATTTTCAAATGTAGAACTACAGGTCACAGGCTACCAAGCCATGTGCTTGAGAAAAGATATTAAAGAGGATGACACTGCCCATCAGTCCCATTGTACAAAAGGAGTGCCCAAGCTTCATCAAGCAGCAAGTCACATGAATTTTTAAAAATATTCCAAGGCCCCTACACCAACTCCTGCCCGTACTCCAAACTTCTGACGATGCAGTGTGCCTGGAGCAGGGCCAGACTGGAGACTCACTGGTTTAGGGTCCCCTGTGGGACAGCCACACTATACAAGTTTAAGTGTCCAGTAATGATCACAGCAACATCTTACATGGTTTAGATTTTGACCTGTTAGAAAGCTGGGGGTTGAAACACATGATTCCCAAGTCCCTTTCTAAGCTCAGATTCGATAATCCGGTCACTAAGAAAATAAAACTCCATTATGCATAATCAGCAAGATCAACTCGGTCAGGGGACCACTCTCCCTGAGTCACAAGACACCCCTCCACACAGACACACACACACACACACACACACACACACACACACACACACACTTCCTGCATTGCAAGTGACAAAGCCTGAGGAATCAGCCAACTGGTGTGGCTTTTATTGGCAACACACTTGTCTTTAATTACTCCGGACCCTTCCTGGAGTACCTTTTTTTTTTTTTTTCGGTACGCAGCCCTCTCACTGCTGTGGCCTCTCCCGTTGCGGAGCACAGGCTCCAGAAGCGCAGGCTCAGCAGCCATGGCTCACCGGCCTAGCCACTCCGCGGCATGTGGGATCTTCCCAGACCGGGGCACGAACCCGTGTCCACTGCATCAGCAGGTGGACTCTCAACCACTGCGCCACCAGGGAAGCCCGAGTACCATTTTTTATAACAGCATCTAACAGGCTCCAGTTGTTAATTTTAAGATTTTGTTCCCTAAAAGAAAACTATATATTGAAAGTTTAAAGAATAATTCGAGTTGGAATTGGTTGTTTGCAAGGGCCCCATGGATGGGGAACAACTAGATAGTCACACAACTGGATTATTTACCACTCTAAGAAAAGACAACCAAGATCCTTCTGAAAAGCATACCCTAAACACCACAAAATAACAAGCCTCCTTACAAATGAGTAAAATGAAATATTTTCCCGAACTGACTTGCTTTCAGAATTCATAGGAAAAACAGCACCAGCCCATAAATCCAGGCAAAGATTGCTCTTTTGAGTTGAAATACCTGATTTCTGAAGAGAATCCTTTAAAATGCAGAAAACAAGTTCACAACCATGATTCTGAATATAGAATAGCAACCTGGAAATCTCTACTTGATGCCACTTGTAAAGTAACTTCGTAATTTTTTATTAACTCAAGACTAGCAGGGGCTTCCCTGGTGGCGCAGTAGTTAAGAATCCGCCTGCCAATGCAGGGGACACGAGTTTGAGCCCTGGTCCGGGAAGATCCTACATGCTACGGAGCAACTAAGCCCGCGTGCCACAAGTACCGAGTCTGCACTCTAGAGCTGGCGTGCTACAACTGCTGAACCCATGCTCCACAAGAGAAGCCACCGCAATGAGAAGCCTGCGCACTGCAACGAAGAGTAGCCCCCGCTCGCCGCAACTAGAGAAAGCCCGTGTGCAGTAATGAAGACCCAACGCAGCCAAAAGTAAAAGTAAATAAAAGTTAAAAAAAAAAAAAGACTAGCAGAGTAACTGAGAGACTTCTCTCCAAGTGGTACAAATGTGCAAAATATTGACAGGACACTTGGGGAAGGCAGGATGCAGCGGGTAATAATGGTGAGGGGCTTAACCCCATCAGGACAATTTGGACACCCAGATAATGCTGCCTGCTTGAGCTCAGGGTCTGGCGCCAGTCTGCTCAAGTTCCAAAGTTCTCTGCTCCTCATAACTTGTAAGTCTTTTAACCTTAAGATGCCTCAGTTATCTCTTCTAAAAAATGGGCGTGATAAAAAAAATGGTATCTATGCCATAGACGGGTGTAAAGGATTTAATGAGATAAAGCATGTGAAGGGCTTAGGCTCATTCCTGCCTGGCGTTAAGTGTTCAACAAATTTTAGTCCTTGTACACAGACAGACACGAGCAGATTATACATAATGCATACAAAGCCAGGCAGCCAGAATGTTGTCATTATTATTCCATAAAGTAACACAACAATCAGGGCCAAAAGATAACTGTAGGTTCACTTAGCGTGTTCCAACAGAGCTGCCTGATGAATCCAGTCAAAACCCTCACAAGTGGCATTTTAATCAGGACCATATTTGCAGAACAATGTCTAACATGTGCGCCCCAGAGTAAAGTGTGACCAAAGGCCAGGTCACAGGAGCTAACACTGTCCTCCTGTGGAAGAAGTTACATTCGTAATGATACCTTGTTCCTTTTCAGGCGTCTCATTTGTGCTCACAGCCTCTGGTGCCAGCACGTCGCAGCCCGGTAAACGCTCCCTGAGGAGTTCGGCTTGACCCCCACCCCCGAGCACATCACCACGAGAGTCGTGCGCAAGACGAGGCTGCGCACACTATGAAACACGCCTGGAAAACTCGCGCCGCCTTTCCAAGAGACACAAGTACCTTGAAGACAATATCCCATACACTTCACAAAATCAGTGGCCCTTGGGGTGAAAAAGCAAAGTGAAATGGGATCCAAGAGATCTACTTCAGGGTCTCTGAGTATAGAGTAGCAACTTGGAAATCTCTCTGTTATGCCACTTGCTGAAGTAAATTTGTGATTCTTTCTGAAATCAAGACAAGCAAAGTAAGCGTGAGCTTTGTCTCAGACTGGTGCAAATAGGCAAAAGCCTCACCTTCCACCTCATCGATGAAAAATATGACCATTTTCACCAGCCACTTTACACAAATACAAAAAAGGCTCTGGATACGCCAGAGAGAGATCTAAAACACCTAGCAGATGAAAGCTGAGGCAATAGGAAACAGCTGAAAACTGTTACACTCAGCAGAAGACCTGCAACTACAAGTAAACACACCTCGGCCTTCGACAAAGGGGCCTGTGGCTGCGGCGCGTGCTAGTGCTATGCGCACAGAGCGACTTAAAGATCAACAAGCACATTCTTTTAACCCCTGCTGCAGTTTCCTGCTTTCTACTCAAGAGCCTGGGTCCCGCTGCCCCTCACCAAAGGTCGCCCCCCAAAGCAGGCAGACCCGTGCATGGCGGCCCAAGCCATGGGTTCAAGGCCTCTGCCTTTTGAAATTCCTTTGTCTGTCTGTGGATACATGTCAGGAGAACTCAGGAAAAGGCTGCTAATAAATCCTTTGCTGGACTCATGGCCACTGTTGTCTGCCTCTGAGGTAAGGTTCTGAAAGGGGGACACTGGTCAGTGAATCCAACATGGGGAAAATGAACCCCTGTGAAAGAGCCCACATCTGCCTCTCATTGGTGGCTGTCCTTCTGTTCTAGGTGGTAGTTTCAGGTCTCAGGAGGGCAGCCATTTTTTTTTTAAATGAATGACTTTGAGGATTTCATCCTAGTGACTCCTACTATTATATCCCATATTATGCTCTCTTGTGGTCTATACAGAAAAAAAATACCCAAAACTTGGAAATGAAGCCAAAAATGATCATCGTGTGAACTTTTAACGTCATGCTGATCCATTTTCTAATAAGTGTGCCCCCTGCACCACGAAGGGTCATCTGATTCCCTCTGAAAACATAACCTGACTTAACCAACACTTTATTAGGACATTTTACAACTCTATAAAAGTCCGAGGATAACATGTAGAAAAACAATAAGGTACGCCATAGCCTCTTTTTCTTTTCTGGTAGAGATGATAACCCCAGAGGTTAAGACTTTACTGTCCTCTAAGACATGAACCCATTTTGATCTTCTTTGTCCTTTTTTAAAAAATTTTATTGAAGTATAGTTGAATTTACAATGTTGTTTTCATTTTGATCTTCTTTGAACATTCCTCTTACCATGGACTTTTTAATCAGTTCCTCACATCCTCACTGAATCAGTTTTGTTATTATGCTAGTTCTCTCATTAGATGAGTTCAATAAAACTTTGACACATGCTCTCTACTGGCATGTTTTTAACAATCTAAGAATGAGCCTTTGATAGTTCATGGGCCCAACAATCAAATGATCCCTGGGACATTGAGTTCTGTGCTTAAGGACCCCTCAGCGGTCATACTCAAAAGGTCAACCATGCAAAGACCAGCACATTCAGGCACAAATGAGGCCCCAGCACAGGTGGGACACCCCTCCTCCACAGAGGCCACATATTTAAACAGAGAAAAACATATATGTTGAAAGTGAGGGAGGGCAGTAATTCCACTCCTACACGTATATACACAAGAGAAATGAGTGCCTGTCTCCATAAAATACCCAAACTGGAAACAACCCAAATGTCCTTCCACAGGAGAGTGGATAAACAAATTACAGTTTATTCATAAAATGGGATACTATACAGCAAGAACAAAGTACTGCTATACACAACAACATTCTGTTATGCAAAAGTAGCCATATATAAAAGAGCACATATTGTATGATTCCATTTACATGAAGCTCCAGTACAGGCAAAACTAACCTATGATGACAGATTACCTATGAGAGGGGGAATGACTGGGAAAAGGCATGATGGAACTTTCTAGAGGGATAGAAATAAAATTGATCTGGATGATGCTTACAGAGGCACGCACTTACATTAAAAAATTATCAAGCCATACAATTATGACTTCAACATTTTACTCTATGTAAATCGCACCTGAAAATGAATAAATTTTTTAAAGGAGGAGGGATAAAGAAAAATGTATTCTAAAAGAAGTGGATGAGAGAGAGGTATAGAGAAGAAAGGGAAGAGGGATTTTAAAAGATTCTTCTTCTACATGTACAGTAAATAAATTAAATAATAACTAACTAAATAAAAGAAAAAGAGGAACAAACCCAAAAAGCCACGGGGCCTGGTTAGGTACATTTACGGATGCCAACAAATTTCAGCCCCAGAGCTGGCAAAGCCCAGGCATCTTCTTAACGATGGGATGGCCGGACTGCCTGGTATTTTTCCTTTGAGAAATTGAGACAATACAGAGTTGCGGGTGGGTACTGAATCCCCAAACTTTAGGGGATCAGGTTCATTTGGGACACTGTTTAAGGATCCGATAAATGAATCAAGAAAATGCTTAAGGTAAGCTCTCTGACAGTGGTAACACTGGCATAAAGGTACACAAATAAACAACGGGATGCCACAAGATTACCCAATTCAGTCTGGGGACAGATGATTCTTAAGCCAAATAAGGCATGTGTAAACCCACTTCCAAAACTGTGAACTTATGCCAATATGATTATTATTACCTAAAGATGTATTTTCAGCTTCTAGAACTCTCTATGGCAGTGTTCTTTATTGTTAAACTCTACGGCCTCCACCTACTGGATTTTCAATAATAGGCCTAAAACATTCCCAGTGGGTGAAGACTTGAAGATAGACTCAGCCATCCGAAAGAAGAGAAGTTTCTTTTTCTGCCAAGTCTAACAGCCACAAGTGGTACAGCCCCAGCCGGTCCTGCCACATCCTTTCTGGCCCAAGTGGAACAAGCACCTCCCAAGCATGAGACTTCCCCGCTCTGGAGGTGCTCTAGCCGAGGTGAGACAAGTGTTAGGCAAGGGCAGGGGCTTCCAGGCCAGGGGAGAGGGTCCCTTCCTTCACCACAGGGACAGCGGCACACTCGGAAGGTGGCCGGCCACATGCTAAGTGATTTCCACGCACTGTCTCCTCTAATCCTCAGACTAGCCTGATGAGGCAGTCGGGCTCGGGAGGGGGAGAAACCCAGATGGCACACTCGAGTTAGGTAATCTGAGGTGGGATTAATAAAGAGGCTTTTACAAAGTAGGTGAGGTAGAGAGACGCTCCGGGGAGGCAGCTGAGGGCTAGAGACAAGGGAGCCCCAGGCTTGCCGGGATGAGGGGAAAGGAACGTATAGAAGAAAGGGACTTGATGGGAGCAGCCACCATCTGGCAGAGGGACACAGCCAGACCCAGGTAAGCCTAGAGCGGGGAGCCGGCGGGATAACCCCTGACCTTGCTGGCCTCCCTCCCTCCCGCCATCTCCCACCAGCCTCCCCTTGAGACAAAGCGCGTGGGCCACCGTGGGGCAGGATCCGCTGCCGTGGCCCACGCTGGCCCAGCCCAAGGCCGAGCGAATGGAGCGGGCTGGATAGAGGTCCTGGCGGTGAAGCACATCACCCCGCCCTGGTCACAGTGACGAGCTCCTGTTCCCCGGTGCTCCTGGGGCTCTTCCCGCGTTGCCCTCCCTGCCCTGGCCTCCACAAACGCTTATGGTGCCCCGGCCCTGAGCAAAGGCCAACCTCGAGGTTTCAGAGGCTGTGGATTTGTGGTTTGGAATAAGCCAACAGGACACATTAAAGGCTTCCAAAGCGGGGCCCACCTTCTAAACTGGAGTTGGAGTCCCTTCTCCTTCCCACGGTCCTCCCCTCTCACTCCTTCCTCCTTCATCTTCACTGAAAGCTTTGCCTCTTTAATCCAGAAAAGTCCCCCTTCCAACCCAGAATTTGGCTGAACTTCAAGGATGGTCCTTGTCCCCAAATTGGGGATTTTGTTTGGAAGGGCAAAAGGATTCACCCTCATTTACACATCAGTAGACTCAACCCAAGGGGACCCAGATGTGAGACTTTCCTCCTCTTAAAATGGGAGAGAGAGGGCTGCCAGGTTCAACTGTAGTCCAAGAAAAAATGTCTATCCTCCCACGACTGTTCACAGAAAGCAAGGTTTATCAGCATGTAACCCACAAAACTCTCCCCAGCTTTCTGCACACCAAGAAGAAAGGACAAGGAAAAAGTTAGCAGGATCCTCTGAGGCAAGATCCTGAAGAAAGATGAAACTGGCTTTCTATTTGTTCTAGACTGGGGGCGGGGTACCGGTAGCGGGCCCAGGGGGTGAAGCCTGGAGCATATCACTGTTCTTCCTCAACAACCCCCTTCCATAAAACCCTCCCACGTAGCCCACACGGCTCTTTAAGGGGGGCACCTGCTTCTCTGGGCCCAGCGTCCCCTACACCACCTGCCCCCTATGGCCCCAGGTCTCAGGCATGGTCTGGTGCCACCGGAACTACAGCAGGGGCCCCGGGGATTCCTGCACACAGCTCTCCCCACCAAGAACAGGCCCATCTGGCCCAGCGCTGGGCAGGAAGGATACAGTCCAGGGACTTTTTAGACCCACTTGGTATTTCCCTCTGGGATCAGCCTGCAGGTGATTTCCCGCCCCCCCCCTTTTTTTTAACCTAATTCCCACTATTATTTACAACTGTGTGGTATGAAATTTCTTAACACGACTGAGTTACATTTTTTGTAATTAACCCTTCTGCAAAGAGCATAATTTTCAAAACCTTACTGAAAAAACAGATTTTACTCAATGCTTCATGGCCATGAAGGGGAAAAAGAAAATAATACTGCTCCTATCAAGAAAGCAATATGATACAAAGCTAGAAACATGGCATAATTGGAATTCTGCATTTAGTTTGACTGCTACTTGATTTAAGTGGTCAAAACTGAGTTTCACCTCCATTTTGAATGGAATGGTAAAGGGCAAGAGTCTTTGAAACTATCAAAGCATAAAAAAAGTCCACAAATAAAACAATTTGACAAGCTTGACATTTTTCCAGCATTTTCTAAGTGATACACAGTTTGGAAAGAGAACATTCCGGGCCTTAAGAAAGTGATTTCAAAACAAGTATCCCCCGATATGAAGGGCAAAGCTATACGTGCTCCTCTTGACAGCATACAAGAGGTCAAGCTCTTAAAGAGTCCCATGAAATTCCTCCTCAAGTGCCGCCACAGCTTTGGGCAGTAGAACCCACACAGGAGACAGGAAAAGGGTTTCGCTTTGTACTCACTCTTACAAAGTTGTCAGGGAACAAACCTCTCCTGCCATTGATCTGTCCCTCCCACCAGCCTCCATCCTCCTTCCTGATGTTGGTGATGATCTCACCCACGGTGATCGTCAGCTCATCGTCGTGCTGGGCCTGGTAGTCAAACTCCACTATGGCCTCCACTGGAAGGAACAGGGACCAAACAAAAACAAGAACAAAACAAAACAGCACTTTAGATCAGATGTTGGAGAAGTCCAAAGCCCAGCAGCCCTGGAAGGCCAGGAAAGTCATATTCAAGGGGCTTCCCCTCTACCAATACTTAAAATAACAGGGCCACACACGGTTGCCCGACTTCGGTTAACCTGAGGCCTGTAGCACAGAAACCACAAAGTGCTGGTCTGCGGTCAGGCACAGGCAGAGTGGCCTACAGGTCTCAGGGCCAGCAGGGGCTTCAGAGGGGAAACCACACAATGACAGAAGGCCAACAACACTTGTGCACCACCCCGCCCCCAGACGGAGTCCAGCAACATTTCCCCAAGTGCAGAGGTGGCAGATAACTACAGGTGCAGGTTCGGCTCTCAGATGCCCTCTCCTTCACCAAGACTAGGTGATACTAACCTCTCTGGGCCTCAGTTGTGCAAAATGTGGGTGATGATCATTCCCACCCTACAGAGATAATGCCCGCCTCTCAGCAACAACTCGTGTGAACACAGCCGATAACAGAGGGCCCTGCCAGCCCAACCAACAACTCAGACCGCTCACATTTGCGGGCACAACTGCCTTCACAACAGATGGCTTCTTAGGCAGCAATACCATTTTAAACTGTTCTCCCAATCCACGGTGATTTTGTGTACTTGGTAATAGGTGGAGGCAACAGATGAGGCAGACGGGTCTTCTGGTACCGATGCAAATTAGCAGAGCCAACCAATCCAGAGGCTGGTTAGTTTATCTATACATGGATTAAACAACTCATGTGTCTTTGGGCCTCGCCTCATGCCCACCTCAGTCAATCTCCTGTCCTTTTCCTTTTGTATTTGCAGCTTAATATGAATGAATGGATGGACAGACGGACGGATGGACAAAGGGAGAATGAATAAATACAAGGGTAGTGAAAATTAGGTGTAACCCCAAGCAGCGAATTAGCAACTTAGAAATTACAGTAAAAGAATGGAAGTGGAAAAGTTAAGTGAGCTCTATAAAGAACACATACGCAAAAATGAACTCAAAATGGATCATACGCCTGAATGTAAGAGCTAAACCTGCAACATTTTTGTAAGAAAGCATACGAGAAACTCTTAGTGATCTTGGGTTTGGCAAAGATTTCTCCAATGGGGCTTTGGTGGCACAGTGGTTAAGAATCTGCCTGCCAATGCAGGCGACACGGGTTTGAGCCCTGGTCTGGGAAGATCCCACATGCCACGGAGCAACTAAGCCCGTGCGCCACAACTACTGGGTCTGCACTCTAGAGCTTGCATACCACAACTACTGAGCCCACGTGCTGCAACTATTGAAGCCTGCGTGCCTAGAGCCCACGCTCCGCAACAAGAGAAGCCACCACAATGAGAAGCCCACGCACCGCAATGAAGAGTAGCCCCGGCTCGCCGCAACCAGAGAAAGCCCGCATGCAGCAACGAAGACCCAACACAGCCAAACATAAAAAATAAATAAATGTATATATAAAAAAAGATTTCTCCAACAGGAGACAAAGAAAGCACAAGTGACTTTTACAAATTCAATATATTGGGGTAGGTTTTCCAGGAAGAAGGTTGGTAGGTGAGGGGCTCCTTGTCAAATGCACTTTGCATATCCATTAGGGATACACTCTCAAAGTGTTTCCAGATCAAATGACCCCGTCCACCCAGACTGGTGTGCTCACCTTGTCCACTTACAATGTCAGCTAACCCAGACAGTTCATAAGCAACTCAAAGCAGAATTTGCTTTCCGAGATTAGTTTTGCATTCCAAAATTAGCTGGCTGACTCTGCTGTCAGAAATCTGCCCAGGCTGCAGTTGAGTTGTGAACCATTTTCATCACTTATCAACAGAAAGGAGAAGCATAAGAGCATAAACAAGGCAACCTTTTCAGATTTCTCCTGGTTCCTGACAAGTACAAAGGCAGAAACACTCCAATTTTCTTGTATCATATTCTCACCCCAGCAGGTAAAATGAGTCATCATAACAATCAGAACCAGGTCGATTAAAAAGCAGCTTTCTTCAAATTACCTAGACATGGATCTATTGAAGCTTTGCTATCAGAATGGAGATTACAGTAACCACTGTTTATGTGCCAGACACTTTTCCTGCATTATCTCACTTAATCCTCACAGTATTATGATGCCCATCTTCCCAATTAAAGAACCTGAAGCTTAGCAAAGCAGTTAAGCTTATTTTCTGAGCCAGTGCCCTCCAAACTGGGATGCACTCACTTCAGGAATTAGTGAACAAGATGAAAAAAAAAAAAAGAAAACATCTATTCATTTTGTTTTCATTTTAAAAAGAGAAACATTCAACTTCTCTAACGTTCCAGTTGCAGAATGACACCAGCTCCTTCATCCAGCCTCTAGGTCAGGCAGTCAGGGGTGCTCGGAGGGCATGGAGCGGCCTGAGGGACAGCTGTGCCCCTAGACAAGGGCGGCTGCCAGGGCCAGCTTTCAGCTCCATGGGGCACCCTGCAGTTCTGGGAGGCCTCTTGGTAGAGCCTCTTTATGACTATTACCCCTTTTAACTAAAATCACCCTCACTAAATGGATGAGAGACTTGAGAAGATTTGGGTAAAGAAAGTAGGGGTTGTAGATAATACTCAACACACGACCAAGTCAACAAGAAAATGGTGGAGCTGCCACTTCAGCCCCTGGGTGGGAACTCTTTGTCAGCCATGTTGGGGGGTGAACACGAGGACAAGCCAATCAGCACAAAACACTCTGAGTTATCAAGATAATTTGTAATATGGGTTTTCTCCCACCCTTGATATAGGTGTTTAAGTTATCTAATTATAATATGGAACTATTGGGTTTAGCAAGATATTCAAAACTATGCACCTGAGCCATGAAGACAAATGTCCATTTTTCACCAATGTCTAAAACCACATAATAGTCAATCTTATGTTTTCCATAAGTTCATTAAACCTAATAATAAATATTTAGAAGCTTCTTTTGGGTTTTCTTAATCAACTAGTACAGCAATATATTACATGATCTATAAATAAATATATGTATGGAGATAGTCATTTTTTTAAATAACAGGTATTATTATTTTTTTAACAAGAAAAGGCTTGGAATACTGACCTAGGCTCCCCAAGGCTGCTCCTATCTTAATACTTAGAGATGAAAGCTCATAGCTTTTCTGATGGGGACAGAAAATCGCCCTAAGTGGAGCTGGGGGGAAGCAGCACATGGGGCCTGCCTGAAGGAGCCGGGGGAGAAATCTGGTCAAGGGTCCATCTCGGCGCTGAACTTAAACCCTGTGTACTTTGGGGAACTCAGAACCCCATCCACTTCCAGCACACAACCTTGCTTCTCCTTTCCTCAACAGCAAGTCTCATTTTCTGCATTCTACACGTGGGCTCTATCAAGGTAAAGCTGGACGAGGGCAAAGGAATCTGCTTCAAGAAGATAGGTCCTAAGAAATAAACAGCTGCTGCCTGTTGTTGAAAACTGGAGAGAAGCACATCCTGGGTTTGCTTCCGTCTCCCTCTTATGAGGAGTCCAAGAACACAGCTTAACTGATGGCTGCTAGAAGTAAGGCTGGGGATTAGGGACTGGGGACTCAGGGATATATAAAGCATAACTGCATACTTTTCGAGTCTTCCCAATATACTATTGAGCTGGTCTTTCCTGATCTACCCTTCCTTTAAACTCCTGGACACTTCATCACATGCACGCAGCCTGGCTCCTTCCTGGCTCATCCAGCCCCCAAGCCTCCCTGGGCCCTGGTATCGAGGCAATTCCACACTGTGGTGGCTGCATGTGTGTCTCGCCCTCCCAGTGACCCTCTAAATGGCTTCTGGGTACAGATCTCCCTTAGTTCTGTCAGGGATGCCCTACGAGCATCCCTGACATACAGTAGGTACTCAACAAAGCCTTGAGAAGCTGACGGTTCAGCTTGCATTTGCATTTTATAATGGCAGATAGTTCTCTCTGCCCAACAAAGATGCTACTAAAATGCCAAGTGTCAATCACATTTTTGCAAATTGAGTCAGATCTTCAGTGCACTAAGGGAGCTTGCTATTTAAAGGATCCTGCAGTTAATTCTTCTGTAACATGAATAATCACTTCCTGCTTTACCTTTCCTGTCAAGAAGAATTTTTACATATCAGGTTTCTCTAAGAGAAGGAAACCTATGTATGGCTTTATTAAGAGCTCACAAAACATGAGACTATGTCTCTCCTACCCCTTCTAAGGGCTCTTCCTGTGTCCCTTGTAAGCCTTTGAAAGGTTTAGAACTTTGCTGTCCACTAAAGTGTCACCTGCCACACGTGGCTGTTGAATACTTGAAGTCTGGCTCGTCCAAATTGAGACATACTGTAAAATACACAGCAAGTTGCAAAGACTTATGAGGGAAACAAAAGAATGTAAAATATCTCATTAATTTTTAGATTGATTGTATGTTGAAATGATCCTATTTTAGATATGCTGGGTGAAATTCCTCAATTTCATTTCAAGCATTATTCAAATTAATTTCACTTGTTTCTTCTCCCTTTCTGAATGTGGCTACTAAAACATTTAAAATCACTTCTGCAGCCCGTATTACGTTTCTATTTTACAGAGATGCTTGAGGAGAATACTTGGCAGACAGGAGCTCTAGACCTCACACGGCACCAACACAGTCAAAATATTCACAAGGGCCCATGAGAAAGTGTGTGGCCCCAAAACCCATCTCCTTGCCTTCAGGAAGCTGCCGGTAGCTGCAGCAAGGATAAAACCCGACCTACAATTTTTTTAACAGTACCCTTTGGGAAACTACCTCTGGGCATGAGCACAAAATTAAAACATTAAGCTAAATAAAATATAACAGAGGTGTAATTAGGCCAACAGTAAACAAAATCCCATATTTAAAGACACCATAAATTACAAAACTTAAGGAAGTCTCCCTGTCAGAAAATACCACCCTCCAGCTGCCTGCCTCCACAAGTCGGCTCCAGCTACCATGGCTGCAAAAGCCAAAGCTACAGTTAACCCGAGGGCACAGAGAGATAGAGGCAGAGCCAGAGGAGATAAGAGATCTGCCTCGAAATGCAAAATGCTTCAACCTCCCCATCTCCGCCTTCAAACCTGCTGGGATGTCTCCTCCCCACAAAGATGAAATGGGTGGTTTTAACCGTGGTTGGCTAAGCCAGCTGCCAAGCAGCTTCTCACGGGGGCAAACTTCTCACAGTGGCGGTGGCGTTTCAGAGGCCCCGCTCTGTCTCTGTGACCGGCCCCTCCCCACCTCTGTGCACTGAACTTGATCTCTCCCGGGAGCTCACCACAATGCGTGAGCGTTCACTGCGGCTCATTCCAATCAGACTATGAGCTCTTGCTGGGAAAAGCCCTTCTCTTTTTCAGGATTCCACCTCCCTTGGCCAGCATCAAGTTTTATTCCAGCCCTCTGATTGAAGAGAGCAGATACAATCAAGAAGTAATTTTTCTTTTTTTCTTTCAGGGTAGATTTTTTTTTAAATTGGAGTATAGTTGCTTTACAATGTGGTGTTATTTTCTGCTGTACAGCAAAAAGTGAATCAGCTATACGGATACATGTAATTTTTCACCAAGAAAGATTTCACCAAAAAAGATCACAACTGCTGGTCATTAGAGATAGAAAGCACATGAGTTATCATCTTGTCAAACCCTTTTCTTAACTATACAGATGAGGAACTGAGGCCTGGAAGGTTCCATGACTGAGGCTCACAGAGCTAAATAATGGCAGCATCAAGACTAGGAATAAGCTCTCCCATCTTACAGTCCAGGTGAGAAAAGGGAAAATCTAAAGCAAAAAGGAAGGAAAACTGACACCATGAGGTCCAGACTTCCACACCGTTGGCCTTTTTTCCTTCTTTCTTTCACCCATAGCATAGTTTGCAGGATACCCGGAAAAAATTACACCAGTCAGGAGCCTATGTTCAAATCTACAGAAACAGAAAACAGATGAGTGGTTGCCTAGGGCTGGCGTGGGAACAGGGCCTGACTGCAAATGGCTACGAGATGTCTTTGGGGGCGACGGAAACGTTCTAAAATTAAATTCTGGTGAGAGTTTCACAATGCTAAAAATTTATTAAAATCATTGAACTGTACACTTAAAACGGGCAGAATTTTATACCTCAATATAGCTTTTAAAAATACAGAGTTTGTGTAATGCATATTTTGGAATTTATGATTGTAAAGATTCACGCATCGAGGTGGCTGCCTGTGTCTGTGTCCCAGGGAGAAACCATTCCCCACTCGGGGAGGGGAAGCCGTTTGGGGGACTTACCCCTCCCTGATGAGATACCATCTGATGGGACTGTCCATCAACATGCCCTGCCCTCTACCAGCACAGGACTCAACTATGTCGCACAGCAGCAGCTGTGACAAAGACTGGAACCGGCTGTGGCAAATCCCCCAGCAGGGCCCCCAGATGAGGCAGTGATCCCCGGGGCTGCCTGGGTGCCATCTTTCCCAGACCTGATCCTCCAGCTTTTCCTTCCACCCTGTAAACCAGCCCGTAGCCTTCCAGTAAATCCTCTTCCCTATTTTAGTTAAAGGGGAGTTGGTTTCTGTTGCTTACGGCCAGAGAACCCTAATGGATACACTCAAGCATCAACTTTTTTTTTTTTTTTTTAATTTTTTGGCCTTGCTGGCAGCATGTGGGATCTTAGTTCCCCGACCAGGGATCGAACCCAATCCCCCTGCAGTGGAAGCACGGCATCTTAACCACTGGACCACCAGCGAAGTCCAAGCATCGACTTTTTAAAAAACCAGACTCTTCCCAACACGAGTCTGCACGAAGGCCAGTTCTCACCACCTCATGCTTTCTCGGTAGTGTCAGGGCTAAGGGTTTGGGGACCTGAACTTCCCAGGTGAGGACCACAGGCGCTGCAGGGCTTTCAAGTCCAACAAAGCTGACCTTGACACCAGCCATGTTTTCCTTTGGTGTCTTCACAAACACACCACTAAGGGGCACCAGGCCGACAAGGGGTCATTCCTAAGGCCTGAAACTTAAAAACTGAGTGTTAGCTCCCCCGAGGAAGCCAGGCTCAGAACGCAGACCTCAGTGAACAAAGAGCCACTGGGCCTGAACTCTCTCCCTGGGTAGGAGGCAGCAAACCGTTGTCTATAGTGGGCCAGGAGCAGCTCCCAGAACTGGGCATCAGCAGGGAAGTGGGAAAGAGAGAAATCAAGACGAGAAAGGAGAAACCCAGCTGTGAGAGACAAACGAAGGCCCACCACCGGCTGCCACAGCCAGCACTAAGGCCACTCCTGTCACACTGCTTTCTAGAACAGCCCAAGGAACCCGGGCCTCCCAGCCCATCTCCCCCCCTCTTGTCATCTCTAAGTGTCTTTACAGAGGATGTGAGATGGAAGAGAAAGAGCACAGGCTTTGGAGCCTGGGAGGCCCGGGACTGAATTCCAGCTGAGACATTCACTAGCTGTGTGACATGAACCTGGATGCCTTGCTTGAGTTCACTTCCTTTGTGCTTAAAATTGGGAGATGATCTATCCACTGGGTAGCTGCAAGGAGAAGGGACGAGGCCTGTAACCTCCTGTACACAGAAGCTGCTCCATGAACGACAGCCACTAGTCCCACCGGCCCTTATCATGCTGTGCTGTGACGGTTTCCCTGTGCCCGTCCTCCCTGTCTGCCCCCTGGAATGGGAGCCCTTAAAGGGCATATCTGAGTGTCCCCATCCCTTGCCTGGCACAAAGTAGGTGCTCGGTAAATGTTGGTGACTGAGTACATGTCCGGAGAAAGTGTGACCCCCCAAAACAGAGCTTATCACTCAGCACAATGAAATGCAGTTGCCACTGGGAGCCTAGTTGTTTGGCTGGAAGGCTAGACAAGGTCCAAGATCGGGATGACCAGACAGCCACAGAACAAGTATGGCACACTGGGCCAAGCCTATTGAGTGCTACTGGGATCAGCCTCAACTCCATCCCCACCTCTGCCATGACCGGACCACTGCCCCTGACAGCAGAAGGGCACTGGATGAAAGCTGAGAACGGGATGCAGGGCCAGGGCTGGGCCGGGCTGCCCGGCTCCCTCAATGGGGAAGCGTTTCACAAAGCCGGGGGTTAAGTCCCTCACAGCCTGCTCTAGGAAGCCTACACTCACCAGGGCCTCACCCAAGGAGCTAAGAACAATGAGTTATTAAACACTTCCCGACTAAAATTAACCCTTGCACACCTCATGCACAGCTCTCTTAAGAGCATGCATTAGACAGACTGGATGAGGATAAGTTAGCCAGAAAAAGACTCTTCAAATGAAAAAGGAAACAGAGAAAGCGTGCAGATGGTTGTGCAGGTTAAAAAACAAAAGTGAAGGTCTTCCCTGGTGGCGCAGTGGCTGAGAGTCCGCCTGCCGATGCAGGGGACACGGGTTCGTGCCCCGGTCCGGGAAGATCCCACATGCCACGGAGTGGCTGGGCCCGTGAGCCATGGCTGCTGAGCCTGCAGTTCCGGAGCCTGTGCTCCGCAACGGGAGAGGCCACAACAGTGAGAAGCCCGCGTACCGCAAAAAAAAAAAAAAAGTGAAGACTAAAGACAATTGATTAGAGTTAGATAACCCTGTACAAAGAAGGACTCTGCATAACAGTCATGGAGGGGAAAATAAACTGCCTCTTAGAAAACCAATTTTGTAAAAAGTCAGTTAAATCAAAATGGTTTAGCCACTTAAAGAAAACAGAACCTTTTTTTAAGCAAAAGAGAGAAAGCACATGAATGTTGCTTTCTATAAATATTTAACAGTTTTAAGTAATAAAATGGCTTGTGGATAAGTAGAGATGCTATTTTTTTTCCCTGACTTTATGATGATAGCCTGGTTCTCAGACTCAAAGGATATCCAAAGATAGGTGCCTGATTCCAGAGTGATCTCCTATTTTCCCCAGTGAGAAGATCCAAAAGATTTGGGGCCAACCAAACTTTAAAAGAGAAGATGAAACAGTCAAATGTCTGCTTGTACTATGTATTAATTTAATTAGAGATTATGTAAAATATAATACTCAGAAAGTATTGCTTTTGGGACTTCCCTGGTGGCGCAGTGGTTAAGAATCTGCCTGCCAATGCAGGGGACACAGGTTCAATCCCTGGTCCGGGAAGATCCCACATGCTGCAGAGCAACTAAGCCCGTGCGCCACAACTACTGAGTCTGTGCTCTAGAGCCTGCGAGCCACAACTACTGAGCCCAAGTGCCATAACTACTGAGCCTGTGCGCTACAACTACTGAAGCCAGGGGCCCTAGAGCCCACGTGCCACAACTATTGAGACCACATGCCACAACTACTGAAGCCGGAGCACTCTAGGGCCCCTGTACTGCAACTACTGAAGCCCGCGCACCTAGAGCCCGTGCTCCGCAACAAGAGAAGCCACGACAATGAGAAACCCATGCGCCGCAACTAGAGAAAGCCCGTGCGCAGCAACAAAGACCCAATGTAGCCCCCCCCAAAAAAAACAGAAAATACTGCTTTTCCCCCAACCTCCCCTCTTTTCAGGAACCAATTTTATTCAACAGACACTACATGGATTGTTGAAACACGATTATGGATAAGGTATCTAAAAGGTTTGCTTGAACTTCTTTATTAAAAATTAATTTATATTAATTTATAGAGCCCTATAGTGCAAGATCCTTTGTAAGAACTGTAAAAGAATACATGATGGGGGCAGATGGGAAACCGGCTTCAGAGTTGGACACGTGTGAAAGAAAAAAGGCAAAAGCCTTTCCGTTGATTTCAGTGTAGCTAAGCTGAATCAGCTTTAAGAGGCAAGAATGTTTAGAAGAGTGGAGAACAAGGTCAAAAGGAGGGAAGTGAAGAGGATTCCAGAGAAAAACATGGTCAGTCTGCCCGGGGGTGGGGGGCGCGGGTTGGGGGCGAGGGCTGAGTCACCGCCTGGCCTTCTGTTAACAAGAAATGTACTGTCTGGTAAGGGAGAAAGTAGACAGAGAGGTGACAGGAAACCACAGCGAACCTTTGCTGCCGAGTTAGTGCCCCTCTTCAGGCTTCGTTTATACCCCAGGTATAATAATCCTGCTAAACTGTGAGCCCCTGGAAGGCAGAAGGGAAGTGTAAAGCTGAAGCAGTGGGTCTCCTAAAAGAAAAGTCGCACTGCCCAACATATCTTCCTCCTTCAGGTGCTGAGCTGACTGGCCCCATCACTCACTCAAGAAATGTTTGTTGTTGGGTGGGGAGAAATTTACCAGGGTATTTTGACAAGAAGCTGAGAATCCAAGAAGATGGGATCTGAGACAAAGGCACAGGGCTGAGAGCAGAACATAACGGCAAAACAGCAGCTCTTCAAAGCAGTCTAGACTTCCAAACTGTCAGAAGCATAACTACTTTGAACTCCCCAACAGCCAAGTGGGAGATAACACCTAGAGCATTTGCAACACCATAATGTGTAGGTTATTTGGGCTGGCACATTTCATGGTTTCATACATGATGTTATACAGTAATTGTGAATCTTTCCACACTATAACCACCAACAGTTTCCAAGTCTTTTTGATTGGCATGTTTAATAGTAGGACAACAATTTGAATTGAAAGTTTTCAGTCAAGTATCCACTTCAAGAACATTCGTAATCAACTAAATTATACTTTGTCACGATACCAGAAAACCACTTAGTAAGTATGCATCGTAGATTAACAAAAAATGGAAGTAAAGTTAAAACCCAACATTTTTCTTTCCTTTGAAGGTTATAATTTAAAGTTGGACAAACAGAAAAAAATACCTAAATAAACTGGACTGAGGCTTAAAACTTTGGAAACCTTTTCCAAAACTGAAACATGAGGTTAATAAAAATAAAGAAAACTAAAAGGATCAACATCCCCACATCAATAGACCTCTAGGATGATCTGAGTAGATCAATGTGTATTTTTTTCAGAAATAATTACATTGTCTCTAAATATTATTTTTCATTTTTTAAAAAAAGCCAGGTAGCCTTGGAGAAATGGCTGATTCCAGGTCTGGGCAGGAAAGGTGACAAGCCTGAAATGTTTTGGCATACAAACACCTTGTCAAAAACAAGAAACATCTTGTCAAAGCAAGGAAGCCATCAAAGACTAACAGAGTCATGTCAAAAGGATTCAGAACTGAATGAGAAAAGGCTCCCACTTGCCGCAAATGGGACAATATGACTATCAGTAAGAATAACTGCAGTGGATTGAAACACATCAAATAGGTTCCATGTCTCAAACTGATACATGTTAATGTGAATCTATGTTGCAGAGTGATTTTTTTTTTTTTTAAATCAAGGCTAGGGAATTGACTCCCTGTTCTGAAAAGTGGTAAATTCAGGGAAAGAACCAAACGTTTATCCTGCTTTTTCCATATGAATTCAGGATAAACCGAATTGTTGATGAGAAGAAACTTCTCTTTACAGGAGTATTCTGGCCAGTAAGTGAAGAACGAATGAGAGAATTAGACAATCGACATTTCACAACATCTAATGTAATCAAGGACATGGGCAATGGTCACTAACGGCTGCTAACATTACAAAAAGGGAGACAGCCAGGCTTCGAGAGCCTCATTAGGGAAGTACGCACCATTCCCATACCGCGCACTTGCCAACGAACCGAACCTAAGTCAGATCAACCTCTGGATTTACTGCCAGTTTATAGGGAGGACAGGGGTCCAGGAAGATGTTCAATGGCTCCTGAAAGTACAGTCAACCAAATCCAGACTGTAGGAGACTCCACAAGCAAACACGACTTAGTTTCTTCAACAACAACAACAACAAAATTGCAAAGGAAAAAGAAAAGAAACGGGAGAACCTAGATTAAAAGAGACTCAGAGACGAGCAACCAATTAGAAAGTTCAGACCTTCCAAATCCAGATTCAAATAAATGCCTTTTGAAATATTTTAACTATGTGTAATAATTGGACATTTGAACTGGCTGCTTGATGATAAGGAAACATTGTTAGTTGCTGTAAGTATAAAAATGATACTGTGATTCTGGTTTTGAAAAGAGTCCTTATCTTTAAGAAATACATGCTGAGGCTTCACTGGTGGTGCACTGGTTGAGATTCCGCCTGCCGATGCAGAGGACACGGGTTCATGCCCCGGTCCGGGAAGATCCCACATGCCGTGGAGCGGCTGGGTCTGTGAGCCATGGCTGCTGAGCCTGCGCATCTGGAGCCTGTGCTCCGCAACGGGAGAGGCCATAACAGTGAGAGGCCCGCGTACCGCAAAAAAAAAAAAAAAAAAAAAAAGAAATACATGCTGAAACACTTCTGCATTGTTAAAATGCTCTAAATGTGCAAGGAGAAGAATAACGTTCTACACTGAACCTAAGAGATGAAGAGAAAAATCTTAATGCTGGTGTAACCTGAGCTGGTGCAATCAGTAGTTTCACAAGTGATTCAGCTAACCATGTTATACACAGCAATGCACCTGAAAAGGAAGATGGGGTTTATAAAGGCAACAAGACATTAAAAGTGTGTGTGTGTGTGCGTGTGTGCGTGTGCGTGTACCTGAATTTGTTATTAAGGGCACTAAGTATCTACAGATATTTTTAAATAAACAAGTAACCCAAAAGTATTTTTCCTTTTTAGTGCTACAGTTTATTCTCTGTGAATAATTATAAAATATACCTCCAGTAACCAAAACTGTGATTCTCTCCCTGCAAGGCATGCTTTGTAAGAGAAATCCTGAGGCACCTGGGATGTAAACTGTTTACTTTGGAGGGTGTACAATGCTTAATCCTAATTCCTTTGTTACGATATACTTTCAACTACTTAATACAATAAGCAACAAGCACCATCAAAAGTGTGTTTTAAGACTTGTGGTTGCCAAGGGGGAGGGGGTGAGGGAGAGGGATGCACTGGGAGTTTGGGGTTGGTAGATGCAAACTATTACATTTAGCATGGATAAGCAACAAGGTCCTACTGTGTAGCACAGGAAACTATATTCAATATCTTGTGATAAACCATAATGGAAAAGAATATTAAAAAAAGAATGTATATATGTGTATAACTGAGTCACTTTGCTATACAGCAGAGATTGGTACAACACTGTAAATCAACTATACTTCAATAAAAAAAATAATAAAATAAATTTTTTTAAAAGTGTGTTCACAGAAAACTGTAAGACACTGATGAAAGAAATTAAAGATGATACAAACAGATGGAGAGATATACCATGTTCTTGGATTGGAAGAATCAATATTGTGAAAATGACTCTACTAGCCAAAGCAATCTACAGATTCAATGCAATCCCTATCAAACTACCAATGGCATTTTTCACAGAACTAGAACAAAAATTTCACAATTTGTATGGAAACACAAAAGACCCCAAATAGCCAAAGCAATCTTGAGAAAGAAAAACAGAGCTGAAGGAATCAGGCTCCCTGACTTCAGACTATACTACAAAGCTACAGTAATCAAGACAGTATGGTACTGGTCACCTTATTTTTTGATAAAGGAGGCAAGAATATACAATGGAGAATACAGTCTCTTCAATAAGTGGTGCTGGGAAAACTGGACAGCTACATGTAAGAGAATGAAATTAGAACACTCCCTAATGCCAGACACAAAAATAAACTTAAAATGGATTAAAGACCTAAATGTAAGGTCAGACACTATAAAACTCTTACAGGAAAACACAGGCAGAACACTCTATGGCATACATCACAGCAAGATCCTTTTTGACCCACCTCCTAGAGAAATGGAAATAAAAACAAAAATAAACAAATGGGACCTAATGAAACTTAAAAGCTTTTGCACAGCAAAGGAAAACATAAACAAGACGAAAAGACACCCCTCAGAATGGGAGAAAATATTTGCAAATGCAGCAACTGACAAAGGATTAATCTCCAAAATATACAGGCAGCTCATGCAGCTCAATATCAAAAAAAAAAAAAACCCAATCCAAAAATGGGCAGATCTAAATAGACATTTCTCCAAAGAAGATATAGATTGCCAACAAACATGTGAAAGAATGCTCAACATCACTAATCGTCAGAGAAATGCAAATCAAAACTACAATGAGGTATCACCTCACACCAGTCAGAATGGCCATCATCAAAAAATCTACAAACAATAAATGCTGGAGAGGGTATGGAGAAAAGGGAACCTTCCTACACTGTTGGTGGGAATGTAAATTGATACAGACACTATGGAGAACAGTATGGAGGTTCCTTAAAAATAGAACTACCATATGACCCAGCAATCCCACTACTGGGCATATACCCTGAGAAAACCATGATTCAAAAAGAATCATGTACCACAATGGTCATTGCAGCACTATTTACAATAGCTGTAAGTATTAAATAACACTATTTCCAATAGGACATGGAAGCAACCTAAGTGTCCATCGACAGATGAATGGATAAAGATGTGTCACATATATACAATGGAATATTACTCAGCCATAAAAAGAAACGAAACTGAGTTATTTGTAGTGAGGGGGATGGACCTAGAGTCTGTCCTACAGAGTGAAGTAAGTCAGAAAGAGAAAAACAAATACCGTATGCTAACACATATATATGGAATCTAAGAAAAAAAAATGGTCATGAAGAACCTAGGGGCAACATGGGAATAAAGACACAGACCTACTAGAGAATGGACTTGAGGATATGGGGAGGGGGAAGGGTAAGCTATGACAAAGTGAGAGAGTGGCATGGACATATATACACTACCAAATGTAAAATAGCTAGCTAGTGGGAAGCAGCCACATAGCACAGGGAGATCAGCTCAGTGCTTGGTGACCACCTAGTGGGGTGGGATAGGGAGGGTGGGAGGGAGGGCGACGCAAGAGGGAAGAGATATGGAAACATATGTATATGTATAACTGATTCACTTTGTTATAAAGCAGAAACTAACACACCATTGTAGAGCAATTATACTCTAATAAAGATGTTTTAAAAATAAAATAAATAAATTTTAAAAAATTTTTAATAAAATAAAATGGCTACACAAAAAGTCACAAATTTTGATGTCTTTTTTTAAATGCACGCTGACATGACAGCTGTCACATACAACCTAAAAAACTGTTTCGAATGAAGTTAAAGACAACTAAGTGCTACTAGAGCCATGTTATGGAAAAAACTGAACAAACCTTTTGGCCAGCCCAATACGTACCACATTTTCTTTACCCATTCATCCATCGATGGACATGTAAGTCGTTTCCTTGGCTATTGTGAATAATGATGCAATGAACATTGGGGTGCAAATACCTCTTTGAGATAATGATTTCATTTCTTTCTGATACCTACCCAGCAGTAGGATCGCTGGATTATATGATAATTCTATTTTTCATCTTTTGAGGAACCCCCCCCATACTGTTTTCCATAGTGGTTATACCAATTTACATTCTGATTTTGGGTTTCTTGAGTTGGTTTTGTATAAGGAAGGCTGTGGTTTTGGTTGTTTAGGTGTAAAAGTGATATCATGATTATGGTTTTTGACAGAGTCCTCATCTTTAAGAAATGTGCTGAAACATGGCAGAAATGTGGTAGGTCACCTGCCTAGCCCTCGACGACTCACTCTCTCTGCGAGCTGGCCCTCGTCTGGCGGGGGCAGGCCTCAATAGGCATCTCTGCCTGTCCCTTGCTGGTACTACCCACGCCCCTGCTGGCCCTGGCCTCACCCAGCCCTACTGAATCAGAAGCTGCAGTGTAACGAGATCCCCAGGGGACTGACACACACAGTGTCATTTGAGAAGTGCTGGTCTATACCACATGAACTCCTTACCCAGGGGTCAGAATCACCTGTGCAGCCTCCCCCACCTCTGCTCTCAGCCTGCCTGGGCCACATCAGAATTGGGCGGGGCGGGGGGAGCACATCTAGTTTGAAGATGGTCCCTCAGGTGACTCCACACCTCCACCACTCTCTTAAACCCCTTTTTAGGAAGGAGGAACATAAGTCTACATTGAATGGCAGGGTCAGGGGATGCTGGCAGACCCTGGGCCTGATGATTTCTGAGGCATCTTTCATGGCTACGAGACTACAGGTCCGCAGAAAACCAATAACAACACAGCAGCGAGCAGGATCATTAATGCCGGGCAGACCACCCTTCTTCAGCATTCATGGGGGGAAATTCACTTCATTCTCACTTCAAATGAAACAAACAAATCCAGACGCTCAACCAGTCCCTCTCCCTGAAAGAAATGGAATCCCAAGTCCTTATCACAGATCTAATCACACTGGATTGCCACCTGTGCCACCTCAGTGAAAGCTACAGGAGGGCAGAGAGCACAACTGCTGTGTTTGCCCCTACAGACCCAGTGCTGCCCTAACACCTGGCATATAGTAGGAATATAATAAATAATTGCTGAATGAAAATATATTCTTAATTTCGTGGTGCCAGTTGCCTTTATCCTCATCACATCATTTAACTATAACAACCACTCTGTGGCAGATTATATTTTCCAAGATGGCTGCAGCAGACTTTCCCATCCCTCATGCTCTTCTAGGATGTGACTCCAGCCATCAACAAGGGAAATCTCATCTCGCTCCCTGGGCCTATGAATTTGGGCAGGCTTGTGAGCACTTTGACCAGGAGAGTGCAGGGAAGTGATGCTGTGTGACTTCTGAGGCTGGGTGAAAGAAGGCTAATATGCAATTTCCAACCCACTTGCTGGAATACCCCAAAGACAGCCATGTTGTAAGAAAGCCCACTCACACTGAGGGTCTACACGTAGGCATTCACCACTGACTTGCTGAATCATCCCAGCCCAGGCCAACATGGAAGTGTCAGAGGCTTCAGATGATTCCAGCTTTCCCGCTATCAAGTCACCCCCTGTCTTCAAGTCTTTCCAGCTGAGGCCTCAGACGCTGTGGAGCTAAGACAAGCCATCCCCACCATGCCTTGTCCAAATTCTTTTTTTTTAAATTTATTTATTTTAATTTTGGCTGCGTTGGGTCTTTGTTGCTATGCGTGGGCTTTTTTCTAGTTGCAGTGAGTGGGGGCTACTCTTCGTTGCAGTGCGCGGGCTTCTCATTGCGGTGGCTTCTCTTGTTGTGGAACACGGGCTCTAGGCACGTGGGCTTCAGTAGCTGTGGCTCGCGGGCTCTAGAAGTGCAGGCTCGGTAGTTGTGGCGCACGGGCTTAGTTGCTCCGCGGCATGTGGGATCTTCCCGGACCAGGACTCAAACCCATGTCCCCTGCACTGGCAGGTGGATTCTTAACCACTGCGCCACCAGGGAAGTCCTGTCCAAATTCTTGACCCACAAAATCCATGAGCATAATAAAATGGCTGTTTGAAGGTGCTGAGTTTGGAATAATTTGTCACACAGCAGTAGTAACTGACACACACTCTATGACGTGTCTATTGTGGTTCCAAATTTATGAAGAATCTGGTTCCCAGAGAGATCAGATAACCTGTTCAAGGGTAGGGAGCTGATATCCAAGCTACAGCCAGTCTGAATTCAAAGCCTGTCTTCTTGCCCCTGTTCCTGCTCATATTTCTTGAGTCAGTGAAGATTTTCTGAGACGTAAGCTCCAGACACTGTGGCTGCACAGATAATAACATGAAGACACCAAAGGGCACACATGAATGCAGGCAGTACGCCCAAATGTGAAACCAGGCCAGATTAGGCCAGCCTGCCCACATAAATCCTTAGCCGACATTTTCCTGGACAGAACAGCTCTTTGATCCAGTACGTATTTATTGAGAGTCTGGGGGGAAAGGGGCACTGGGCTGGACAACATGAATATGAGTCAGGGACCCAACACAGGAAAGAAGTGAGGAAAGAAGGATGAAAAAAGAAGGAAGGCTATTTCCTTCTCTGACATTAGATAAAAGAGGATAAAGGGGGATACGTGTTCCAACAGCAATAATAAAGACATAAAGATGAAGGTACATGAGGGAGCTGACACCTTCCCTCACATAGGAATCAAGGTCATCTGTTGGTGACAGTCAGGTGTGAGAAGAGAATCTGAGGAGCTTGAGAAAACAGTCTGTAGAATAAGCTCAGTGCAAAATGCACATGGAATTTTCTTTTGCATAGTGTGTGTGTGTGTGTGTGTGTGTGTGTGTGTGTGTGTGTGTGTGTGTGTTAATTTACAGAAGAAAACAAAGGAGTGGACGAGAGGTCAATGGAAGCATTGGTGGGTGGCTGTGAGGACCCAGCAGAATGGGCAACAGCCCCTTGCCCCACCCCTGCCACCTCTCCAGAGCCCACGACAGGGCCAGAGACAAGCATGGCATGGGCGCCCTGGGGCTTGCCCAGGGAGGAGAGAAAGGATTCAGGGTTGAGCTTAGTGGTCTCCAGTTACTGATCTAGGGGGAGTGGGGGAGCTCGATGCCGACCAGCTGCCAAGATGGCAGGATACAGGCTGGGAGGGGGTGGTCACGGAGTAGGGGAGATGGTGGCAGCTGGAAAGGTTATGATAACCCACCAGCTGCATAGGGCTGGGGATCCAGAGGCTGAAAGCACACACCCTGTGAGGACGTGTGCAGGGAGTTTTACAGACCCAGACAAAATGGCAGACAGTACTGAAGCTCTAAAGGAAAGCAAGAGACAAGGAAGTAGCCAAGGATGGGTGCGTCCTCCTTCTTCCTTCTCCCCTCCCAACCTCTTCCATCTACACAACATTCCTTTCCAGAATTCCCGTCTCAAAAGACTCTCCAGAACATTGTCACCATGGAATGGGAGACGCCTGTCCATACAAGTCTCCTAGTGTTAGCGGCCTTTGGGGGATCTCAAGGTTAAACCTCTCTTAGAAATGACAGCTATTTCTCCAACACACCTAGAAGTAGCACTACATGAAACAAATAAGCCTCCATGAATGCTAACATCCCCTTGGGGTCAACCACATCACAGATCTGAAATCAGTATCTATTGTGTAAGTGAATGTTGTCTTTGAAAGAAAGTACACGTTTGGGGAAACTCAAAGGCCACCACCACGTGGTACAGGTGTGACGCAGACAAGCCTCCAAGCCCAACCCCAACTGGACAGTACTGCTCCCTGTCACCCCACCCACTCTTCTCCAGAGGGCATGGTGTATATTCTCACCCACGAACCTTGCTTCTTATTCCTCGCATCCCAAAGCGCCCTCCATTTTCATGGCTTGAGGTCAACTTCAAGCCCCATCTTGGGACACCCACCACTATATTCTCAGACTTACTAACTACAGCTTTAACTACCTAAATCACTTCTAACTATCAGACACTGCCTTGAACATCTTTTGAAATACTATCTTAACTGGGGGGTTGGTAAGCTTTCTCTTGAAGAGTGAGATAGTAAATATTTTAGGCTTTGTGGGCCATATATGGTGTTCCAACTACTCAGCTGTGTCATTACAGCAAGAAAGCAGCCTTGAACAACACGGAAATGAACTGGCATGGCTGTGTTCCAATAAAACCCTATTTACAAAAATAATCAGCAGGCCAGACTTCACCTGTAGGTCATAGTTTGCCGACCCCTGTCTTAGACTGTTATTTTAATTCATCTCATAAATTGTATGTCGTGCCACCCCAAAACAGATTTAAGTTCCTATAAAGGAAGGGAGCCGGTATTAAATATTTTCATTTACACTTACCCCTACCTGGCAATAGTGCTACACACAGAAGGAACAGACACATTTTCTGAAATAGCCTTTGAGTATATGTTGAATGATGGGCCACATATCACAACTGGACTCCTCATTTGGCATTTAAGTGTGTACACTGATGGCACAAGTATTCATTTCTAAGTACTAATTTAAACTGTGTGCCATAAAGTATTTTTTCTAACGGTCAGCTCTTATGCCCGATTTGTTTTTTCTAGTCGTTCCTACAGATGGCTTAATACCCTCATTCTACCAGTGACTTATCAAACTGGCACATTCCACGAGTTATTTGACATCAGAGGCAGGACTTCAGCAGGCTCTCCGCAGATGTCCACTTCGGCACTCAGAGTTTCCCCCATCATTCCATGGGAACATGGAGAGAGAAAGATTTGCACAGGTAAAAGGGAAGCTTTCAGGGAGGGGAGGAAAGGAGATGAAATCTATTGCCGCTGTTCCCCACAGAAGCAAACATGAAATAATTACGTGTAACCAAAATAAAATTAACTTCACAGTGGGTTAGTGACAGTTCCTGTCAGATGCTTCCAGCTTACTTCTAAATCAATAACTGAGAACAGAGAGAAAAGAAAGTAAACATCTTATGAAGAATTTCAAATACACAATCAACTACATTGCCCCACTCAAAAAATCCTGCTTTTGAATATGTTAAGGTAGATCCCAGAGCTAAAAAATAATTATGCTCTTTCAGAATGAAACGATAAACAGGTCCCAGAAAGCCCGAGACTTCGCTTCTTGGCGAGAGTGACTTCACACCCATACAGTCCTCACTTCCTTTTATCACCTCAAACGAAGGCCAGAGCAGCACAGGCAACGCTCATCAGCTTAGTGAAAAGTTCATCCAATAACTGACTCAACTCCAAACTCTACCTCCCTAGCCTTCACTGCCTCTTGAGAAGTCCAGGTGCATCGATGGCTGCTCGTTTCACCCTCCTTCCAAAGCCTTCTGACCTGGGGCATGGGGGTGTGTGTGTGGGGGGGGTGGAGCACGGTGAAAGTGACAGTGCTACCCACGGGGCAAGGTGGGTTCTGGCCTCGATACAAGCTCAAGAGACCGCAGGATCCGCAAGCCCAGGAAGGGACCAGAGGTTTGGGAGCAGAGGGGAGATACAACCATACACACGGGTTCTCGGAAGATACCTGTGGCAGGAGCGGGACCCACGGGCAGAGGCTGCAGGTGGCAGAGAAAGCAGTTAGACGGCCAAGCAAGAAGGGGGATGAGGACCAGAGCTGAGGCTGGGGAATCTCTACAGACACAGGGTGCTTGATTAAGAGGCATTCCTGGGATTAAAAAAAAAAAAAACTCCACAAACAAGGACCTACTGTAGAGCACAGGGAACTATACTCAATTACTCAGTATTTTATAATAACCTATAAGGGAAAAGAATCTGAAAAAGAATATGAATATACACACACACACACACACACATATGTATATATACATACATATATCTGAATCACTGTGCTGTATACCTGAAACTAACACCACATTGTAAATCAACTATACTTCATTTTTTTAAAAAAGGGAAAGGAAATGTTCATAATACTTTATTGCATTCAAGAGGAGGTTAAAAATCTATTTTAAAAAAAAGTCTACAGGGACTTCCACAGTGGCACAGTGGTTAAGAATCCGCCTGCCAATGCAGGGGACAAGGGTTCGAGCCCTGGTCCAGGAAGATCCCACATGCTGCGGAGCAACTAAGCCCGTGCGCCACAACTACTGAGCCTGTGCTCTAGAGCCCGCGAGCCACAACTACTGAAGCCCACGCACCTAGAACCCATGCTCTGCAACAAGGGAAGCCACCACAATCAGAAGCTCACACACCACAATGAAGAGTAGCCCCCGCTCACCGCAACTAGAGAAAGCCCATGTGCAGCAATGAAGACCCAACGCAGCCAAAAATAAATAAATAAATATTTTTAAAAAGTCTACAGAAACAAATGGCATTCTAAGAAATGTGAGTGAAAGTTAAAACAGTCCTATTTAAAGATAAAATGACATCTTTCCTACACACCAATACCAAACTTCCCGAATTCTACCTTTGCAACTGTAATAAATTCCTTTTAAAAAAGGGGTGGGGGAGGGAAGATGCTTCCTAGATAATCTGAAACAAAGAATCAAAGGCCAGAAAAATAAATCAGAGTCACAGAGCTAAAGGAAAATTATAAAGTTCAGACCTCGCTTCAAAAAAAAAAAGTCTCTAAAGAGGCAGACTTCACTCCAAAGCTTTTCTCATTCAAGATCAAAAGTTCTCAGTGATTTCTTAGGTATTCCATCATCACATCCTAACACATTCCACATAGGTTGTGGCAGGTCCCAAGAATTCATGCAATAAAGCAAAAATATATTGAATAATTATGATCGGAATAAATACAGTTAAAATGTGAAGAGCCAGGAAAAGTTAAGGTATCAGTAGGTATGATATATGACAACGTATAGAGACCTACCGCTTGGTCAAGCCAATTTGGCTTTGAGTTTCCTAAGAGCCAAATCAAAAAGGGAAACATGATCAATTACATGGTTTACAGTGTTCATGGGGTGGGGGTGGCAGACCCATAGAAAAAGGAAAACAAACTGGCACAAAGAACTTCACATGTGGGCCTTCATATAGCACTGTGTTTTCAAGCCAAGGGCAATCACAATAGGCTTTTTTTTTTAATGGAACAGTACTGAATCAAAAATATCAGAGTACATTTCACGTAGCAGAAGTAAATGTTTTCTGTGAGATGAGTATTTCAATCGTAACTAAGGATGAGTGTGTGCACCAGGTTGCAATGTAAAATACATTTCTTACTGGGAGACATGGTCACAAAAATCTGAAAAAGAGCAAGAGGAGATAGTAAGTGGACTTAATTTCCAGCCCGGCCCACGCCTGTTCCCTCCTGCCTGGCTCCGGGTGGTAAGGAATGAACCGCCCCTACTGCACCGCATCATGGTCCTGACCCATCCTCCACCGGTCCTTCCCCTCAGCCTTTGACTCTGTCCAGTGGTCCTGCTTGGAACCTTCTAGACCTTCCCCCAGTGGCGGCACCTTTGGGCAAGTAGGACAGTCTGGCTCCCTCTCTCCTGCTGGCCCCTCAGCCTTCTGGCATCCATCTCTGAATACCCCTCCCTCTCACTGCCCCGCCCCACCCCAATCTCTCTTTCTTCTGTGGAAGCCTTCATCCCACAGGGCATGATGGGAGAAACAGAAGAGTAACTTTTCCTGCCAGCTCCAGCCTGTATCTTTCTCAGTTTCTCCACATTCCTTTTGAAAATGTGAACCAATTACTTATACACCCATGTTTATAGCAGCAGTATTCACAACACCCAAAGGTGGAAGCAAGTGTCCATGAACAGATGAATGGATGAGCAAAATGTAGTCTCTCCACACAAAGGAATGAAGTTCTGACACGTGCTACAACATGAATGACCCTTGAGGACATTAGGTAAGTGAAAGAAGCCAATGACAAATGGACAAATACTATATGATTCCACTTATATGAGGTACCTAGAACAGGCAAAATCACAGAGACAGAAAGTAGGAGAGAGGTTATCAGGGGCTGGGGGGAGGGGTAATGGAGAATAACTGCTTAATTAGTTTGTGTTTGGGATGATGAAAAAGTTCTGGAAATAGAGAATGGTGATGGTGTCACAACATCACGGATGTACTTGATGCCACTGGAGTGTATGGTTGAAATGGTAACCATTATGTCATAGATATTTTGCCACCATAAAAAAATACATGACCTCAGTCCAATCATGAGAAAATCCAATGTGAGGGACATTCAACCAAAGTGTCAAGGTCATGAGAGACAAGGGAAGACTGAGGGACTGTCAACAGATCACAGGACACGAAGGAGAAACAACAACTGAGTGCAAGATGGGACCCTGAGTAGGATCCTAGAACCAAAAAAGGACATTAGTGGAAAACTGGTGAAATTAAATAAAATCCTTAGTAGGGAGTATTACACCAATGTTGATTTCCTGGTTCTGATACCAGTACTATGATCATGTTAAGAGGTTAACATTAGGGGAAGCTGAGTGAGGGATCTATGGAAACTCTCTATACTATTTTTGTATCTTTTCCTTAAGTCTAAAGGGAAATTAAAAGTAAAAAACAATTTTTTAAATCAATCTATCCTTTAAAAGAAATAAATAGTGTAACATACAGATGTACAGTCATTAATCCTTACCCTGGAGGTGGTCAGTTCCTATGTGAAGAACCCAAATCAGAAAAGAACACTCCAAGGATGGGGGGATGGGTGGGCAGCATTTGAAAGATTAAGCAGAGTCCATCTGCATGGGAGTTGGTCAATTAGCATAATGGAACCGAGCAATTATCTCCCTGTTCTCTGGATGGAGTGAAACATTGTGCTGGCATCTCCACCTTAGCAAGAACCACGTAGAATATTCTAAGAAGACCAGCAGTCCACCCAATTCACGGGGGAGGGGGCCAGGACTCCGTCAGGGCGCATGGTCGGCCATGAAAGGAGGGCCCTGTCCCCCCCCCAGGGGGCTGATGGAATCCTCCCACTGGAGCACCATCACATCTGCCTTGACTGTCTCTCGCTTGGCCAGAGAGCTCGAGCCTAAGGAACAGGAGGAAGGCTCTCCCCGTGCCTGCCAGTGGCTGCAAGTGGCTGCGTGAGTGGCCCAAACTGGTCTGAGACTTGCTCTCCCTGTCACATACCTCCCAGTCGTGGGACTGTGGGAAAGAACGCACAAAGCTCCCATCAACTGTTTCCCAAAATAATCTGACAATTCTTCAAACGTCAAACCAGTTTAGGTCAGTTCACAACAGATCATTTCTTAGGATTCCTGAGAACACATTTGCCGCTCTGTGAGCATGCGCCAGGCCGGGTCTACACTCTCCAAAGCGGAGCCCTCCTGGGACGGGGTCTCGAGCTGGGCTGCTGCTCCCTCCAGAGAGCACCGTTTGGGCAATGACAAGCCTCCCCTGGGCCACCAAGTGTCCACACCGAACCCCTCGGGCTTGCTGGGGCTGGAGTGTACTGGATGCCCAAAACGTGACCCAGGTCTCCAAGTTGACTCAACAGTGAAATCAATCGCAAAGCACACGACAAAAAAGCCTAAGCTTTTGTTTTCTTTGGGGCCAGATGTAATCAACCCCATCTTCTATTTTCTTCCTCCCAAGGGGCAAATTTGTCTGTCATTTCCTGTCCCCGTCCCCCTGCTTCCTCATTCCTCTCTTGCCGCTCTGCCCATGCTGTTCCTAGCCATCCCGAATCCCTGCTCTCCTTCAACGCCACCCCAGACCCCAGCAGCCCTGGGAGGGGAGCCCTCGGTGACAGACCCAGCTGGGATCATCAAAACTCCAGGAGGGGCCTACAAAGAAACAAGGTATCTGACAAACTTCACAGTCTGCCAGGCTGAGGGAAACCTTCTCAACTTCCTCAAATTCTGCAAAGATGGAAGCTGTCTCCCACGCAGACTGCCACCTAAACGACTGCCCCTTTGGCCCTACCTGACATGGAGATCAAGAAAAACAATGTCCCCAGTGTGGTCGGCAGAGCAGTGCCCACCCTCCCACAGATGCTCACATCGTTATCCCCAGAACCTGTGAATACATGGCAAAGGGACATTAAAGTTGCAGATGGAATTAAGGTTGCCAATCAGCTGACCTTAAAATAGAGTCATTAGCCTGGATTAACCAGGTAGACCTAACGTAATCCTGAAGCTCCTTAGAAATCTAAGTTGGGGGCAAAGAAAGGGTGAGAGTGATGCAGTGTGAGAGGGACAGGACCCACTGCTGCAGGCTTTGAAGATGGAGGAAGGGGGCCATGAGCCAAGGAAGACGAGCAGCCTCTAGATGCTAGAAAAGGCAAGGGAATGACATTTTCCCTAGAGTTCCCAGAAAGGAGCTGGAAACACATTGATTTTAGTCCAGGGAGAGCCACATCAGACTCCTGACCTACAGAACAGTAAGACAATAAATTTGGGTAGTTTTAAGCCAGTGATTTTGTGGAAATTTATTATGGCAGCAATAGGAAATGAAGACAACTGGTTATCAAATGTCATAATAGTAGCTTGTTTCAGACCTAATGAATATGTGATTCTTACCTAAGTAAACCTGTCTATGCAAAGTCCACAGCACTTCTAGTTGCCTCTCTTGAAGGTCTGGCTCCATGCCACTGGCTGCCATTGGCCTCCATTCTCTTAGGCCTTCCCTCCAAAGAAACCAGTGCCCGGGGACGGCAAGCACACGTGGTTTCGTGTCACAGGGCAATTCTAAATAGAACAGTTTGCCTGTGCCATTTTTATGAGGTATCTACTTGACACAGATCTTTAAAAAGAAAACCCACTCAGAGTTATTTCTGTAACTGAAGGTGGGCAAGAATGGGGATAGTAAAATGAGATTATTACTTATGAAATGAGCAATGGAAGTTAAGCCTATTCTTACCTAACTTTGAATTCATCAATTCGCAACTAAGTATAGTGATGACAATTTCCATTTGAGACCACCCCAATCCCACAGTGTGTGGGTGTGAGTCTCACTGTGGTTCTCCGATGGCCTCGAAACTGGTGCATTCCAATCTGTTCCGGTTTTGGGTTTGACCAGTGCTATAAACTGAGCCAGATTTCACTCTTTTCGACCTATTTTTCCTGCAGCAAGTACCCTAAACGCAAGCGGAATTCTCCCAAATAGAGGATGGGGGTAAAGAAGGGGAGCCACATGGCGGTCAGCCTCTATCTTTCCATGGATTTGGATCCTCTTTCCAACTGGCTGGGAATGAAGGTTCAAACTCTAACAGCATCCAACTGACTACGGTCTTGCTCAGTGATTCTTCTTCCCCAGGCTTGAAAATAATTGGGGCTAACAAAGGCTGGCCTAAAAATAAAAAGGCGTGCCTTCCAGTGCCAGAATAGTGAGGCCATTTAAGCTCTGTGTTTAGCAAGTCTCAGTTACCTGGGCAGCAGCATATGGCTCCTATAATTCTCCAAAGCATGAAAGCATTAAGAGATTAAAGTGCCTGCCCAAAGTGGGCTGGGGCCCCAATGAGTGTTCACATGCTCGACCCCATCGGCTTCCACAGGGACTGGCCACCATGCTGCCATCTCGTCCCCATTAACCACGGTTAAACGATGAAGCCAAATGACAGGCATTTCCACTACCAAATTATGATACTGGAGACTTTATGTTTTTGACAGGAGGGCATTTTCTAAGCAATTACTCCGTAGAGAGGAAGAAAAGCATCCTGAAGCAAAACGCCGGGGACTGGGGTCGGGCTAACGAAAAAGTCCAGCAAGAGGAACAGCAAAGAAAAACATCCCGCGGCTCAGGGCGCACAGGGGACTGGCGACACTTCCCTAAAACGCAGGATGAGAGCCCTGCAGAAACGAGCCCGCAGGCTCCCTTATCGCAGCTCTACTCTGCACAGCCCAGGGCACAGGCATGCGCTTCATCATGTCCCCGGGCGGAAGTGTGGCAAGCCTGAATGCGGACCACAACTGAGAAAGATCAAGGAGAAGATTTCTTCTGTGGTGGGCCCAGGGCAAGGAACCTTGGAGGAGTCGTAAAGCAAGCCAGCCTGCCAGCTGCCCTAATGACAGAGCGCGCCCCGCACCAGGAGCCACCACTGGTCTTCTCTTGACAAGTTCAGTGTGACACAAATGTCGCTCATGGCTGATCAAGAGCCACAGGAAGATTCCTGTGTGTGCAGTCGAAGGGGTCTGGGCACAAGTGCTGCTGTGCTGGCAAAATTCTACGGAGACCACGTCACGGATCATTTTGATCCATTTCTTGAGGTCTTTCAAAAGACATATGCTTTCAAACGTGAATACACCTTACAAAACGACAGGCCAATGGCAGGGAAGACTCTGAGAGGCGTTGACTCTCTCCCTGGCTCCTGCCGACGTGCAGTGTGTGCAGGAGATGTGAATAAGCGATACCATTAAAGATGAATTTCCGGCCCAGTTTGGGGAAACGAGACTCTGGCTTGAGAGTCATACATCATCCGTTGTTTATACTCATTCAACAAATATTTTTTCTTTTGCTGCTCATTCTGGCTGAGACACCAGGCCAGGTGCAGGGGTGCCAGCGTGGAGGAGACGGCCATGGTCTTTACCTTGGCGCCGAAGGAACTGCAGTCTACGGAGCATGATTTCTGGGGTCCTTGTGGTCCCTGGTGGGGCTTCCTGAGCCAGCACGTACCCTGTGCCCTCTCCTCAAGCGGTGACCCTTCTTCTCCTGCACACCCGGAAGCATTCACATCCGAGTTAGGAGTGGGGAGGGAGGGAGGAAAGGGAAGGGGGATGATGTCTGGCTACAACAAATCGGATTTCCTTGTGTCTTCCAGCAGACCAAGTAACGCGAAGATAAATAAGATGTCTCATGATCTCTCCTCAAGAATAAATTACTCATCCCCAACTGGCGGTTTCTTCCCGTTCATAACTACAAACTCTGGGAAGTGAACTTATGACGGCAGCGTGCATGAATTATTCCAGCCCAGCGTGCTCTTCCCTTCCACCTCCTAAGCAAGAACTTGTCAGCTCCAGGCTGAGAGCCATGATTTCCCAGGACAGGGCCTGGGACAACATGGACAGAAGGGACCACATAAAGACCTAGCAGAGCCCAAGGAGGGCAGGGAAGTGATGGGAAGGCGCCCAGGATGGCACTGTTGGAGCCAGCAGACTAAGTATCACGGGGCCATGAGACTTGAAGACTTCGAAGTCATCACCACAGAAAGTTTTCCCTACCTTACATACCAAAATCGGCGCACAGAAATTTGGCAAATTATCGACTTAGCACACACACCCCACCCCACCCCCCGTTATCAGAAGGAAGCAATCGATGGCAGAAAGAAAAACAAAGAAGATTCCTAAACCAAGCTGCCAGCTGAGGGGGGCTGAGCTAACACAGAAATCAGATGAGGCCCTGCTCCGCCCCCGCCCCTCCCCCCTACACCCCGACCTGCCCCCCACCTCCTCAACAAGCATGGGAACTTGCTTTCCCACAGCACTCCCCAAACTGGCCCTGGTTTTACTTCTCTATATCCCACCCTAAATGGATTGATTCAGAACTCTCCAGTCATGCTGTGCCTTTAAATATCTTTTCCTACCACAGAAGGTCCACCACCTCGGTGCTCTTGACAGGACAATCTATTTTAAAACAGCGGCTCCCAAGGCACATTCAGCCAAGAGCCAACACACACGGGTCAGCAGCCAATGCCAACAATGGTCTAAAGAAACTGCAGCAGACACTGGTGGTGTTTGGTGCTCAAATTAAATCTCAGGTGAGTGGGGAGAGCCTGGGATATTGGCAACTACTGGTATTTCTTACTCGTGGGCCAGGCACACACATGGTGGGCCCAAGGGTATCAGATGAAAACCAACATATCAACACTGCTGGGTGTGATGGGACATTCAAAGGAGAGTGACCTGGGGTCCATCATTAAAGAGCACTTCCACCTAGAGGCTCACATAGTCCTGGTGACCTGCAAATTTTCAGCAACTCCCTCTGTAAGAATGATTCAGCCCCACCAAGTAGAGACAATCTGGTTGTAATTTCACGAAAGAATTCAAACTCTTGAGGTTAGGGGTGTTTGAAGGCCCACTCAATGGTCTCCTGAGGGCACCCAAGAGGGTAAGGAGATCTGGAAACAACGGCACGAGCCTGATTATCTCTACCAACTGACTGTCAGTCCTCGCTTATGTCTGGGAGGCAAAAGGGCATGGTAGAGAACATGGCAAAGTGAACCCACATGCTCGCCATGTGAACAGAGCTGCCACCACTGCAGCCAAGCAGGAACGGCAACCCAAGCTTTCCACAAGACACGGCATTTCAGAGCAGCCAGGGATCTAAAATGTTATGTGAGGACTTCCCTGGTGGCGCAGTGGTTAAGAATCTGCCTGCCAATGCAGGGGACACAGGATCGAGCCCTGGTCCAGGAAGATCCCACATGCCGTGGAGCAGCTAAACCCATGCGCCACAACTACAGAGCCTGCGCTCTAGAGCCCGCGAGCCACAACTACTGAAGCCTGCGTACCACAACTACTGAAACCCGCGAGCCTAGAACCCATGCTCTGCAACAAGAGAAGCCACTGCAGTGAGAAGCACGCGCACCACAATGAAGAGTAGCCCCCGCTCACCGCAACTAGAGAAAGCCCGCGTGCAGCACCAAAGACCCAAGGCAGCCAAAAATAAATAAATAAATAAAATATTATGTGAAAGCTCAATCTGATTCTCAAACATGAGTGGTTCCAGATCTGTAAAACACCTCGGGCCACTTTGAGACAGCTGGTGTGGCTCTCACAGCCCCTAATGATCCTAAGATTATTTTCTACACTGAATTTCCACGACATTCCCCACAGCAAACACCCTTCCCACAACCTTGTTACTCACAAGCCCAGTGTTCTCAGCCCCCACTCTCAGTCCACACAACTGAGTCCAGCACACCATTTTTAGATGCTCTGAATTCACTGGAGAGATAAGTATTGATTTGTTTTTATGTTATTTCTACATTCTGACAGAAGAAGACTTTTATCATTTCAGATGATTCAAACTGGGCTATTTTCCGAAACTTCTGTGTATCTCTTAACAGTGATATAAAAATTTGCAGCCTTCCACCAAAGAGATAAATTCAGGGACTGGCAAATAGATCCCACCATAGTTCTCCTGGTTCCCCCTTCTCTCCATGCTGTCTTAGTCAGTTTGGGGTGCTAGAACAAGAATACCATAGACTAGGTGACTTAAACAAACATGTATTCCTTACAGTTCTGGAGGGTTACGCTTCAAGATCAGGGTGCCAGCATGTCAGGTTCTGATGAGAACCATCTTCCTGGTTCCCTCATATGGTGGGATGAGTAGGGGGAAGGAGGGGTGGGAGAGAGGTGGGTGGGGGAGGGAGAGGGAGAGAGGAAGCAAGCTCTCTCCTGTCTCTTCTTGAAAGGGCACTAATCCATTATGAGGGTTCCAGCCCCATGACCTAATAACCTTCCAAAAGCCCTGCCTCCAAATACCATCATATTTGGGATTTAGGGTTTCAACATATGAATTTTATAGGAACAAAAACATTCAACATTCAGTTCATAGCACATGCCAAGAAAATCTGTGAGTGTATGTGTGTGTATGTTTTTGTCTCTGTCTGCTTCTCTCTGTATCTCTCTCTCTCTCTCTCTCTCTCTCTCTCTCTCTCTCACACACACACACACACACACACACACACACACACAGACAGACACACACACAGAAAGCAGATGAACACACAAGATGGTGGGTCAAAAGGTACCGGGAAGGTATTTGATCAGTGCACCTACTGTGTGCATAAAATGTATGATGAGGGGGTCTTTATACATGAGGGGGTTCTGGCAGTGTGCCAGTGTGGCCTTTTGTTGTTATATATGTGTAACTCATTTGAGCCCCTACTCTGTGCCAATAAATACACTCACCATTTATTTAATCCTAGTGATGCTTCTGGCTCTGTTAGCTTCTCCGAGGAAACTACAAGCAGAACAGCACTTGGAAATGGCCTTCAGGAAAGGAATGCGGCCAACGGAAGATGCACAGAGGACACTCACTCGTGACAAAGGATGTAGGCCTCAAAAATAGTTTGCGTCGGACTTCCCTGGTGGCAGAATGGTTAAGAATCCACCTGCCAATGCAGGGGACACAGGTTTGAGCCCTGGTCCGGGAAGATCCCACATGTCGCAGAGCAACCAAGCCCGTGCGCCACAACCACTGAGCCTGTGCTCTAGAGCCCATGAGTCATAACTACTGAGCCCACATGCTGCAACTACTGAAACCCACGCACTTAGAGCTCGTGCTCCACAACAAGAGAAGCCACCGCAATGAGAAGCCCGCGCACCGCAATGAAGACCCAACAGAGCAGTAAATAAATAAATAAATGTATTTTTTTTAAAACAGTTTGCTTTTGTGATTATTTAGACATGTGAACCCCAAGAACCACAAAGTATGAGAAAACAAAGTCCCATCTTCAGCAAGTTCGCCAGCTCTGACAATTTAATACTTTTAAAATCTATCCACAGGCATGAGATGGGCAAAAACAGTCATATAATACAGCAGAGACTAATCATTATCTCCCAGTATCACCCTCCTCCTTTTAGAAATGGAACGCTTCCCTCCCTCCATGGTAGATGTAATAATGCCTCCTCCCCCCGCCCCGCAATATGCCCACATTTTAATTCCCAGAACCTGTGAGTATGTGACCTAACCTGGCAAAAGGGACTATGCAGATGCGATTAAGTTGAGGATCTTGAGATGAGGAGATTATCCTGGATTACCTGGGTGAGCCCAGTGTAATCACAAGGGTCTTTAAAAGATGGAAGAGGGAGGCTGAAGAGCCAGAAAAGGAGACATGACGACAGAGGCAGGGACACCAAATGCTGGGCAGAATGGGAGCAGCAGAAATGTTTACACTCTGGGAACACACATTGTGAAAACCAATTAGGCATTCTCTTCTAAAGCTCACATCCTCTCTCCTTCAATGAATACAGCGTTCTCTCCTTCATTCATTAGTTTATTCGTCCACTCCTTTGTTGGGAACATGCTGGTACAACCACTTTGGAAATCCAGCAACTTGCAACCCAGCAAAATCACTCCTTGTCATACACCTTTCAAAAACGTATTTCACACGGGCACCTGGAGACATTGACCAGCATGGTGATAGGAAGGACGTCCATTCATAGTAGCAAAAATGGGAAACAATGCAAAAGTCCATCACCAGGAGAAAGGAAAACGATACAATGGCACATTCAAACAACGGAAGATCAGACAGGGAAAAGAAATGAAGTACAAAATGAGAGACAGCAAGTCACAAGTCTCTGTGTGGTGTGGATGCCAGTTATATAAAACTAAAACCAAGCAAAACCAGACAATATGTTTTTAGGAGATACATATGGAAATGATCAAACTATTTCTTAAAAAGAAGGAAAAGATGATTTTTTAAAAGGCTCCTGATACTTGTGTCCTCCAGAGAAGGCAGGAGGAGAGGACGGAGCCAGAGCACATGTTGAGGGATGGGTGCCTGAGTACGTATTTTATACTGATGCTACACGCTGTCCACAGGACATGTGGTCTGTGTGTATCAAATATCCTATCAGCTTTCAAAACCGGTTCTAATGCACAGCACCCCCGTGAAAAGGTCTCAGAGAGCACTGTGTGAAGGAAGGATTCTCACATTGGTTCGAATAGAGAAGAGACGAGACAACCAAGTGAACTCAAAAGACTGCACCACAGCATGTGTGCCTTGCCGCCTCGTCAGCAACAATGGCATCACTGAAGCATGTCATTGTGTCTCTTATTAGTGTTGATTTGAGCTTTATTGGGTTAATTTATCCTTAATTTGTGAATCTGTTACAGGTTTATACTTCCAAATGAGCTAAAAGCAAAAGGAGTCTGTATCTAGTTAAGTGCCTATTTTTCAAGAAGCATCATTATTGAAAAGTTTAAGGTAATTAAAAAAGAATGAAATTCTGGCACACGCTTCAACATGAATGAACCTTGAAGACACCACGCTAGGTGAAATAAGCCAGACACAAAAGCACAAACACTGTATGAGTCCACTTAAATGAGGTCCCTGGAGTCAAGCTCATAGAGACAGAAAGGAGAATGCTGGTTGCCAAGGGCTGGGGGGGAGAGGCAAACGGGGAGTTGCTGTTTAAGGGATACGGAGTCTCTGCTTTGCCAGATGGAAAGAGTTCTGTGGATGGATGGTGGAGATGGCTGTACAACAATGTGAATGTACTTTATGCCACTGAACTGTCCACTTAAAAATGGTTAAGATGGTAAATTTTAGGTTCCATATATGTTACCACAATAAAAAAAAAAAGACTTCAGTGGTAAATTTTCTGTTATGTATATTTTACTGCAATTAAGTAAATAAATAAATAAAAGCTAATAAACATTTTTTAAAGTTCAAGGCAAAAGAGGGTTTCTTGGTAAATACTTCCCTGGTGAAGGGAACTTCAGCCTCACTCATTTGAGAAAGACTGTTCTCTTTGGTTTCTCTAGACCTGCAGTGAGGAGGGAGTTTCAGAGACACTGACTAACAACTGTTATCTCAGAGAGCTGTCTTCTAACTGGATGTGTGTTCCTCAAATGGATATCTTTCCTTCTTTGGGGAGAAACAAAACTTGTTCAAACGAACACCCTTTGGTTTAACTGCTTACTTCACCGTGTGGTTCATGAAATGATCACATCACAATCTCCCACGCGACTAGGGAAATGAAAGTTAGCGAAAATGTGTCATTGAGGGGAGCTTTAGATATCTCCAAGTCCCTCAGGTTATCGGATCTCACACCTAACAGGCGCTCAATAAAGACTTGTAGAATCTAACTGAATTCCAATATACGGCAGTACTGAATCAAGTGTCTTGTTTGTCCTGCCAGTGCAGGCCAGTTATGTTCATAATTTGAAACTGAAACAAAGGGAGAAAGGATACGGTACCCTTTAGCTACCAAGGTTTCCTAACACGTGTTATTATAAAGTTTAAAACTTTCACAGACACTTGGCCTTGAAAGGGCATCATGAATATTCAGCTCCTTTTTGGCCAGGTACACGAGCAGGCATTTGACATGCACATGGTGGTTGAGGAACGAATGCTTTACACAGTGCTGTGCATTAACAAAACTGATGCGTCAAGAAGGCAGGCTTAGAGATGGTTCTCCCAGCCTGGATCCTGGGGTTCTAGCCACCCTTATCTGATGCCCTTTGAAGCCAAAAGCCCAATTTTTTCAGGGGAGTGTATCACAATGACACAAAGCTAAGCTAGGAAATCACAGGACGGTTATCACAGCCACGACCTTTCCCTCGTCAGCATGGGAGTTGGACCCATATCCCAGCCAAACGTGAAGTCCCATTGAGGACACAGGGCCTTTGGGACGCAATTCTCCCTGTGGTTCTGGAAAACAAAATCCCTTTAAAATGCCAGTCTGGGTGTGAAGTGGAAGGAGGGAGGGAGGGAAGGGGGAAAGAAAGAGAAGAGAAGGAACCAAGTCCTTGAGGGTTTTACCTTTCACTGTGTATTCCCTATTCTCATGCCTGAGCACTGAACCAGGATTAATCATCTCAGAATGGCGTGATGAATACGAACGCATTGTGGAATAGGAAAGCCCCACCAGCAGTCTCCTTCAGCGATGTCTCCCTCTCTCCCCTCTCTCTGTGTCTCTGTCACTCACACACACACGCGCGCGCGCGCGCGCACACACACACACACACACACACACACAGCACAGAAGGGATGATAAGCCATATGAGCAGAGTTTCTTGAACTAAAACTGAAAGCAAACACAGGAATGGCAAGTACCCTGCCAATGCACATGTAATGACTCTCATGGACTTACCATCATATTCATCAGCATGGGCCATTCCAGTCATTTGGAGGCTACGGAAACAAAGAATGGATGTGGAATGTCACCCTGTGTACAACCTGATTTCCTTAAAGGATAAAAAGGAAAATAGTGTCCACGCCATCCTTACTTATAATATCAAGATTATGGAAGCAACGTAAATACTCAAATGGTAGGGAAATGGTTACATAAGTTAAGATTCAGGAACTCACCTATTCAGCTACTACAAACACTAGCTTTGGAGATGACTATGAAGTAAAAACAAACAAACAAACAAAAAAAACCAGGATGTACAATTATATATACTACATATATTAATATTATCCATATATTACATTATCTTCAAGTATATAGTAATAAGTCTAAAATAAAATGAAAGTGGTTGTACTGGGGGACTGTATGAGGGCTTGATTTAAATTCTCTTGCTTCCAGACTCCTTTGACTTTGTAGGGCTCTTAAGCATCAACATGGCCACCACCATGACCTCCCCTTAATACTCTGCCGTGTGGCTGGGACCAGAAGACATTATTTAAAGAGGATTTTACTGAGTCTAGAGGGTAACAGGAAGGGAAGAACTAGGCATACAGCAAAAAATAATAAATTTTCCCACTTCCTATTTTCTAAACTCTATTATAGAGTCACTATATATTTATAACAAAAATTTTGTTCAAGGTTAGAGAATATTGGAACTAGAATAAGACACACCCATCCTAGAATCTGCCCCTCCCCTCGGTCAGGGATGGAGCCCTCTATACCATCGTAGGAGAAGAGGTTATCCTTTAAGACAACCGCCCTCAATGGCAGGGGAGCTGGTCACCCGGCCCCTGAGGGGTGGGCAGAAGCCCTTCCCCACATCCTCATGTGGCCATCTTGACCTTAGACTGCACTGAATACACGAGCTTCACCCAGCTCCAGCAGCGCAAAGGAGGCGGTGCTATCAGCTGAAGATGCTGAGGCAGGGGCAGTACCATGTGGGCAGGGCTTAGAGGGAGAAATGGGAGGGCTGTGAGACAGGGGGGATTTCAGGAGAGAAAGGGTCTTGAGGGAGAGAGTGTAGGCAGAGGGGGGCAAGAGACCACAGAGAGGGAAGGGGGGTGTTCAAGGGAGAGAGCTGGGGGAGGGAGAGATGGGAGAGAGGAGAGAAGAGAGAGGGTTTGAGGGAAAGAAAGAGGGGGAGAGAGGGGGAGTTTGGGGACAGAGGGGGATGGGGAGGTGGAGGGGTGGGAAGACAGGGAGGAGAAAGAGGAGGAAGAGGAGGGACTTAGTAGGAGGGGGAGGAGCAAGTGGGGGGAGGAGCAAGTGGGGGGAGGAGCAAGTGGGGGGAGGAGGAGGGACTTAGTAGGAAGTGGGAAGAGCAAGCAGGGGGTGAGGAGGGGAGAAGATGTGGACAGAGGGACCTGGAAGAGAAGGGGGACAGACACGGGGATGGGAGAGGAGGGGTGGGGAGGAGGGGGGAGGGTGTGAGAAAGAGAGAGTGAAGGAGAGGGGGGAGGGGCAAAAACGGGGGGCCGAAGGGAAGTGGAGAGAGAAAGAGCAGGAGGGAGGGTCAGGCATGGGTGGGTGGGCAGTGAGGGGAGAGAGAAGGCTGGAGGGAAGAGAAAGTTGGGGAGAGATGGAAAGTGGGGGTACAGAGGTGTGGGGAGGGGTGGGGGAGGGGAGGGGACAGAGCAGAAAGAGAGAAGAGAGAAGGCGGGAGGGTGGAGAGAGGCGGACAGCGGACACAGCAGCCACAGTCCCCTGCCCCCTTCACCAACATCACCGGCTCCAGCGGTTAACTCACAGGCCAGGCGGTGGCTGTTTTTCACGTCTTCATCTTTTCCTCCATTTAAAAACCCACAGGCTCCCTAAAAGAGCCAGACAATGTCACAAATGCACCCTGCCCCCTGTCACAAATGCATCGACCCCTCCAAGTGCCCCCAAAGTCACATCCACACTTTTTTAAGTGCTGCCAACTCAAAAGGAAAAACCAAGATCAGTCACACGACTCAGGGTCTCAAAGGGTAAAAACAGCCGTGATTTGCTCGGAAGCATATCGGTGCCCAGCAAGGCCAGGAGCCGCCCCTCAGGGGAGCCTTGTGAGGGGGACTCCAAAGGTGGCCGGATCACCCTTGAAGGCACCACCTCACACCAACCGCCCCTTTGTCAAGAGAAAGCCAAGAAAAGTGGGCACAGGGCACCTTCAGGTATGCCGGCTTATGGCTTTCAAGCATCCGCATGTATAGCACCTGCCCCAGGAGTGGCCCCCAGACATCCCCATCCCCGAGGGACAGGGCTGCGTTCTGGTCAGGACTGTCCCAGCACCTAGCATTCACCTGGCACCGAGGAGGCCCTCCTTAAACACTGACACAGGACTGGAACCGGGCAGTCCCTTGCCTCACAGATGTGGGAGAACAGCAGCCGCTTGTGTGTCTCCAGGGGGCGACACCCTCCATGGGGCTCGGAGTCACCCTAATGGGAATCTGGAACTGGGATCGAATCAAGTAACTCTGAACAAGAGGTTGGAACTGTGGCACGTGCCCCGTGAGTGACTGCACAAAGAAAGGGGACAGTGGGCTTCCCTGGTGGTGCAGTGGTTGAGAGTCTGCCTGCCGATGCAGGGGACACGGGTTCGTGCCCCGGTCCGGGAAGATCCCACACGCCGTGGAGCGGCTGGGCCCGTGAGCCATGGCCGTTGAGCCTGCGCGTCCGGAGCCTGTGCTCCGCAACGGGAGAGACCACAACAGTGAGGGGCCCGTGTACCGCAAAAAAATAAAAAGAAAAAAAAAAAGAAAGGGGACAGGGGCAGGGAGGAGAGATGGCAGAAGGGCACACCGGGCAGCTGGCCCATCCCTGGTTCTGGGACTCCTTGGGGCCTTTGGGCTGCATGAGAGGCCCCTGTGGCCCCAGAATAAGCCCCTTTTTCAGGTTAGCAGGCTCTGCTTGGCTTCCTCACTTGAAGAAAGTCCTTACTACACACACGACATCAAAGTGGGAAGACATCTCCTAACTCAGTTCAGAAGTGAGGTCGAGATCGTGTAAGATCCAGGATCAAGTTTCTACCGGTTCAGCACCCAGCTCAGTTGAGATCAGGAGTGCACGGCAGAATTTCCTGGAGAACGCTTCCACAATCCACCTGTCTCCCCACCAAAGTCGGATGGGGAGAACCCAGGCACAGGGTTCCCATGCACATCCCCAGGGGAAAAGATCACCAGCTAGAAAGTCCTCCCATCGTCAATTAATCAAGAAGTGAAGTGGAGGGGGCGGGAGGATAACAGAAATACCTATCTGCTGGTATAGGCACCAAGTCTCCCTGGAAGAATTCACAGGAAATATCAACAGTATATGGGGAGAGTCACTGGATAGCCAGAGGACTGGGATGGGAAGGAGACTTTTTAGTGACCACTGTTCACCTTGTGAATTTTGAGTCATGTGGATGTATAACCTATTCTAAAAACTAACTCTAAAAAACAATTTAAACACTTCTCCGGCAAGCAGCTGCAGTGTCTCTGCCCAGCAAACATGAAACAGGGCAAACTGCAGCCCCTTTCAAATTGTTTCTTCAACTGGTGACACACCTACCTGCCTTCTCCCGTCTCGACCCCCCACCCACCCAAAGCTAATTACTTTCATTTCATTTCTTTCCCGACAAAGGTAGCAATTACGCCAAAAAAAAAAAAAAAAAAAAAAGTCACTGTCAATTAACAAACACGTTGCCCAACCTGCCTTAGGTACCACTGATGAGCTAATTGACAGACGTCTTTGGGTTTGCACCTCTGTGCTCCATCTAATATTTTATTGAGAACAAAGGGCCACTGAGAAATCACTGGTTAAATGGTGAAAACTGTCCCATTTTGTTCAAGTTGTCAAGAGGTTTTTGTGTGTGTGTGTGTGTGTGTTTTTAATGATCAAAATAGAAGAAAGGCAAAGCCCGTTTACAAAGTTATTCATGACCAGTGAATTTCGCCAAGTGAGCACGGAAACTACTCAAGCAGAAGGTAGCCAAAGGTAGCATCCAGAAGGGTCTGGCGCAGAAGATGCGGATCCACGGAGAAGCTGGCTGCGGGGCGGGGAAAAGCGAAGCCAGGGCAGACCTTCCCAGCTCTCATCCCAAACAAGGTTCAAGCACCTCCTTCTAGCCCCAGGCACAAAAATGAGAACTAGCTGGAATAATTAGAGAGGACACTAAACTAATTAAAGACTTTTCACACAGGGAGTGGGCGAGCGATGGATAAAACTGGTGCAGCCCCACAGGACCAGACCTAGAACTGGGCCCCAAGTCCTCCAAGTCCAGAAGAGTCCAGAAAAATCCGGCAAAAACACAAGGGCTGATGTTTGAACACTGACTGGTAGGAAGTTGAAGTTTAAAGAGCTGGTATTTTCAACTGTTTATACATGCTGCACTTGGGTGCTTAAGGACTTAGATTTGTTATGCAAAATGAGTAATTAATCAGTACTAAAATATTTATAGTATTTAATCCAAGACACTGAGGAAGAACCAGCAGCATGAATTGGATAGCACTTCATCTTGCCGCTCTGTCCCCTGAGTCTGGGGACAGACCAGACTCCTGCAGTGGCCCCACCACTTCCCAGGCCACTGGAAGGAAATAAGCTGAGGCCTTTACTGGGCTTTTCTTGCCAACTGAATACCATTCAGGAAGGACAAATATCCCAGGATTTTTTGTTGTTGTTGTTATCAGTGTTTTTTCCTGCTGAGCCTAACTGTAAGCATAGTTCACTAGTGAGGTAAGGTCCACGAGCTCCATTTGGCTTTGTTTAAGTGTCCCCTAATGTACAGGACTGCCTGTAAGATATTTACCCATAAAAGAATCATCAAGTTGAAAACCAAGCGCTCATCACCAACCAGTTGCCGGTGTACCTTTGCCAACTGAAGGAACAGAAGCAAAGAAACGTGGCACCCCATCAAGTCTCCACGTGTGGATTCCAGAGACCAGTTTGGCACCGCAGTCTTTTCTCCCACATTTGAAATATTCTTAATGGAGCCCAGTAACTGCCAAGGAAGTTGCCCAAGCAACTAACTCACAAGTGCTTCAGGATGTAGAAAGAAAATCAGAATTCCCCCACAGGATGAAAGGGATGGAACCAACGGAGCTGTGTGGAGGGACAGAGCAAAAATGAAGTACCGCCCCAGAGGAAACATCAGCGAAAACCATTAAAAAACAACAAAACCATACTTTCTCTTTTCCTGTATTCCTTTGAAATCTTAACTGGGATCCTTGGGCTTCTACCATGTGTTCCCCAAAATGGCTGAGTGGTCCAGGAACCCCTCCAGGGGACACGGATCCTAACCTTCCAGTTAGAAACTCACAGGGAGGGGTGATGAAAAAGTTTTTGAAATAGATAGTGGCGCTGGTTGCACAACACTGGGAATGTACGTCATGCCACTAAGCTGTGCACTTAAAAATGGTTAGAATGGAAAATTCTGTTATGTATGTTTTACCATAATTTTAAAAATGAATGTGGGGAAGATCCCACATGCAGCAGAGCAACTAAGCCCGTGCACCACAACTACTGAGCCTGCGCTCTAGAGCCCGCGAGCCACAACTGCTGAGCCCACATGCTGCAACTACTGAAGCCCGCCTAGAGCCCGTGCTCTGCAACAAAAGAAGCCACTGCAATGAGAAGCCCACACACCGCAATGAAGAGTAGCCCCCGCTCGCCACAACTAGAGAAAAGCCCGCGCGCAGCAACGAAGACCCAACGCAGCCAAAAATAAATAAATAAATATTTAAAAATAAAAATGAATGTGATATACAAAAAAAACATTGAATTGCACACTTTAGATGGGTGAACTGTATGATATCTGAGTAATATCTCAATAAAGCTGTTTAAAAAAACTTACCAGGGAAACAGGCTGCAGAAAGCACCTCACTGGGGGGAAGCGGGAGCCTGATAATTATTGAGCACCTATACAGGTGGCTGGTTCTCTCATATTGAAAGGGAGCTGGGTTCTGCAGCTGGGGGCTCATGTCACTTTACCTCTCTGAGTCTCAGTTCCATCATCTGATGGTGTGGGCCATGACTGCCAAGGGCCCTACCAGCATTTCGGTTCCAGGGACCCATGCGTGGGTGGCAAAAAGGACTCATCATCTGTCACCCAGCATATAAGCACATCCCACTAGGAAGGCAAAACATCAGGGGAACCACACATGGAAGAAGCAAGTTCAACAACTTCACGACCCAGGTATGGACAGAAGGGGGTCAAGAGCTGTATTAAGACACTTTCTACTCAAAGGACAAAACGGTGATGGTGAAGAAGTGCCAAAGAGTCCTGCTCTCCAGCGACTTCTTGGTTCATTCATAAAACAAAGGCTGTGGCCACAGGGGAAAACCTTATGTTCCAGAGCAGCTGAGGATGAAGGAAGGAAACGATGCTTTGACCATCTGTGTAACGCCCAGAGCAGGCTTCCCCAGCACTCGGGGCCGGATAACCGTGGTGGGGCTACCTGTGCCTTGCAGGACGTGGAGCAGCGTCCCTGGCCTCTGCCCACCAGCTGCCAGTAGGCTGCCCCTTCCCCACCAGCTGCCACCTCCAGACACTGCCAAATGTCCCCCTGGGAGGGGGGAGCAGAACTGCCCCTGGTTCAGAATCACTTCCAGAGAGAATTTGCTATCTTAAACTTCTAGCTCTTTGTTGAAGCCATGTGACACATGTGGCACTACCCTTCTCACCCACTGAAGTGCAGGCCACCGTGAACTGTCAGCAAACAGACCTTGTCATCACGCTCTGCCTGGGGGATTTTACAGAAGTGCACACACACTCCTGGCAGCCAATAGCCTCAGAGAATTTCAAATAGCAACTGTACTTGGGTGAAAGGGTTATTCATTTATTCATTCATTCATTAACATATGGCACTTACCGTATGCCAGGCAATGAGCCAGGGCAGTGTAGTTGGGGACACCCAATCAGAGATGAACAGACTTAATACAAGACGAAGTGTTGTACAGAAACCTTTGGAACAGGCCTCAAAAGATGAATAAGGGGTGTGGTAGGCTGAATAATACTCACCCGCAAAATGTCCACATACTAGTCCCCAGAACCTGTGAATATGCTACCCTCCATGGCAAAAGGGACCTTGCAGATGTGACTAAGGGTCTTCAGATGGGGAGGGTGTCCTGGATTATCCGGGTGGGCCCAGTATAATACAACAGTCCTTATAAAATGAAGGCAAGAGGGTCAGAGTAAGAGAGAAGGAGATGTGAGGACAGAAGCAGAGGCTAGAGTGATGAGGCCACAAGCCAAGGAACGCAGGCTGCCTTTAGAAGCTGGAAAAGGCAAGGAAATGATTTCTCCCCTGGAGCCTCCAGAAGGAAACTCATCCCTGCCAACACTTTGATACCATCCCAGTAAAACACACTTTAGATCTCTGACTCCCAGAAGTGTAAGATTATAAATTTATGTTGTTTTAAGCCACTGGGTTTGTAGTCATTTGTTAAAGCAGAAAGAGGAAACTAATACACGGACACTACAAGGCAGAGAAGAGAGTGAAATCTATTCCCCATCAAGAGAATGACATGGGAGAGGCTCAGAGGCCTGAACAAGCATGGAACAGAAGAAGGCAAGGGTGACTACTCAGCTTCATGAAACCTTTGCTAAGGCATTCAGGATGGAAAGCATCTGCAGAACAGTCAAGGCATGGGGTCAATTCCAGAAACATTTGGGACTTGACTGCCCTTTGGAAGGGGCTGAGATAGGGGCAGGGGGAAGGAAGAAGAGGCAAGGCAATGAGCAGAATACCGATGGAAATGACAGGAAAGGTGGTAATACCCGCAACGACATGGGGAATGAATGAGTCAGGATGGGTGTTATGGAGGAGAAATGCTGAGCTCAGTTTGCAGCAGGCTCTGTTTGAGATGTCTAGGACACACCTGGGGGAAGTTAGCTAGGTGGTCAAGAATAATAATGAACTCAACCAATCTTAATTTTAGGCTTACCATGAGCCAGGCACAGGGACACAATGACCAAACAAATGCAGCTCATGCCTTCCTTAAACGTGGAAGAGAGAGGCAGAAGAATCAGTATCAGAGTGATACACTGAGAGAGACGTGACTGGCCCATTGCTGGCCTGGGAGGTGGAAGGAAGCCATGAGCCAAGCAATGTGGGCAGACTCTAGAAACTGGAAAAAAAAAAAAACAGAAAAGGGGCTCTCCCCTAGGCCTCCAGAAGGAAGGCAGTCCTGCCAACATCTAGATTTTAGCCTGATGAAACCTTGCTGGACTCCGAACTCCAGAACTTCAAGATAATAAACCTGTGGTGTTTTAGGCACCAAGTTTGTGGTAATTTGTTACAGCAGCAATTGGAAGCTAATACAGGCAACCAGGTATAGAAAATCACAAACAAATATCAAAAACCCTCATAATGCTAATAATATATTTTTAATGCCCCTTGTAAAGATGACGGAGGGGAAAAAAGGGATGATGGGAAACACCTGTGTGATACTCCAAGTGACTAACACTGAGATGGGCCAGCTAGCGTCACTAATGCCCAGGTGCTGGAGGTGGTTTGGCTTGGAATGGATTCATGGATGAATCAACACTGAACTGTTCTAGTAACTCCAGGAGAGGCTTGTTCTGAACTAGGAGCACATTTTTCTCCTTCTCTGAGGTCTTATGTCACTTATAACAGCATCTTATTTTATGACCAGAGTGCCCGTGTACCTGCGCCCTCTGGACCTCAGCTTTCTCATCTGCAAGGCAATGAGGTTCTACACTTGACCTTGACCACGCATCAGAACCCTCTGGAGGGCTCATGAATACACAGATTTCTGGGCTCCACCCTCAGAGTTGCCCACTCAGTGGGTAGAATTGGGGCCAGAGAACTGGTATCTCTAACAGGATCTGGGGAGGCTGAAGCAGCTGACCAGGGGACCACATTCTGAGAACCACAGCATTAGAGACCCTCCTTCTCTCACACTGAAAGGATTCCAGTACTTTGCTGCCCTGCACCTTTCCCATTAAGGGCCGTGCTGCTTCTTGGTTCTCAGCAGCTTGTTCTGTTCCTCTGGATCTATCCCGGGTAGAGCATGTGAGTTGTCCATTCTCTGAATGCTGAACAACAGTCCCCAGACTGGAGGTGGCCGATGTTTTGGAAGTCACCCCCGAATATACCTAGATGGCCACTCTCCCCACCCTACCACCTCCTACTCGCTGCCCCCACTCATCACGTACTTGACAAGACCACTCCGTAATCATGTCAAAACACGGACAAAGCAGGAACTTGTCCAAACCACCAAAGTCACCCCAACGTCCCTGGGTCCCGGCTCCTAGAAGAGACTGCTGCTTCTTCACCAATCCCAGCCTTTGTCTGGTCTTCCCCGCTTCTCGGGTAAGAAGATTAAGACGCCTGATCAGGACTCACCCCTGCTTCCTGACAGCATCCAATCCAGAGCGACACCCGGCTTCCTTAAATGCTCCCCAAAGCACCAGACACAGGCCCCACTGCTACGTGTGGTCCTTCCTGACCCCCTCTCGCTGTGATGCCCCACGGGTCCCCATGGTACACGGCTGTTCCACTGCAGGTGCTCCTGAGGGGGGGGGGGCGGGGAGATGAGGGCAGTGATGGCTCCTAGCCAACTTGCACATTTCAACTCAAACACAGTCTCCTCAAAGACACTGTCCTTACCCCTCTGCAGCCTAAGTCAGATCCCCCCTCTCTAATCTCCTTTCAGGAGACCCACCTGGGCTTACACACATCGTTGTAAGTACTGCACTCAAGCCTACCTCTCCCACTAGACTGAGAAGCCCAAGCCGGCAGGTCTGTGTGTGCTGTGTGCCTGCCGCTGGCACAACACTGGGCACAAAGCAGGAGGTCAATAAATATTGGACGGATAGATGGATAAATGGATGAATACTGACCACTGTGTGCAACCGACTTCAAAACAATTACAGGGACTTCCCTGGTGGTGTAGTGGTTAAGAATCCGCCTGCCAATGCAGGGGACATGGGTTCGAGCCCTGGTCCAGGAAGATCCCACATGCCACGGAGCAACTAAGCCTGTGCACCACAACTACTGAGCCTGCGCTCTAGAGCCCGCAAGCCACAACTACTGAGCCCGTGTGCCACAACTACTGAAGCCCACGCGCCTAGAGCCCATGCTCTGCAACAAGAGAAGCCACCACAATGAGAAGCCTGAGCACTGCAACGAAGAGTAGCCCCCGCTCGCTGCAACTAGAGAAAGCCCGCGTGCAGCAACGAAGACCCAACGCAGCCAAAAATAAATAAATAAATATATTTTTTTAAAAAAACCAACAATTACAAATACGAAGGTTAATCAGAGAATGTCAGTAACACAAGAAGAACTGAAGCCGTCTGAGAAGAAATAAGCAAGGTCTGTGCAACCAGGAGGGTAGCAAGGCTTTGCCCCAGCCATGATGGATGGAAGGTAGTAAAGTAAAGGTCATGATTGATAAAGGTGGAGTCTTTTCTTCCATTTCTAACTGGAGCCTGTTTGTGGAGGCAAACGTTATACTCATTTTAGCTTTAGCTGATTTAGCATAAAGCAGTCTAGCACCACCAATACGATACAGTGCTAACGACAGTCCAAACTTTGTTGTTACTCTGGAATTCTTTCAATGGAAATCCTTCGCTAGGTTTGCACATCCTCCACGACTCACAAATTTCACTGGTAATAATATTTGTGCAGCTGTAATTACAAGACCCTTTCCCTGCATCTGGCACTGAAGGCATCTCCCCACAAACTCAGATGGCACATTCTGACTGGGCTTTTGTAAGAGGCCATTTCACAGCTAACTGGCTTCATTTCAGTGTTAGAGATTTGATACTTTGCAGTTGTTTTTCAGATCAAAGACTATGTAATACAGCTTTACTGTGTTATCCATCAAGGGAAAAATCCTTATCAGACCCGGTAAGAATGGAAGTATATCAAATTGATAAACTGGACAAATCTTCTGAAAACCAAAGAGATACGGGAGACTGGGGAAGGGGGGTGTGCCTGTGTGTACACACACACCTGCTTCAGAAACAGCACTGTTAGGTGTCTCCACTGGAAGACATACAGAATAAATTGTTAAATACCTGTACTTCATCACAAATACACTGCTGAAGATGCTTAAGAAAACAGCACGTGATCTTTAGCCCCCAAACTACTACCAGCATCTCAAATCCCACTCTAAACATTTTAATGAACTAAATGACGGCATCCATTTTATTCTTAGCGCCTCAAAGTATTAACACCTGAAATAAATGAAAATCACTTTCGGCGCCCCCCCCCCCCACACTTTGTAATGGTTACAGTAAAAAAAGACTTAAGCCGCGCTTCCCTGGTGGCACAGTGGTTGAGGGTCCGCCTGCCGGCGCAGGTGACGCGGGTTCGTGCCCCGGTCTGGGAGGATCCCACGTGCCGCGGAGCGGCTGGGCCCGTGAGCCATGGCCGCTGAGCCTGCGCGTCCAGAGCCTGTGCTCCGCAACGGGAGAGGCCACAACAGTGAGAGGCCCGCGTACCGCAAAAACAAAAAAAGATTAAGCCTGAAACGGCTATAAACTGCAGAAGCACTTTCTAATTTTCCTAGGAGGTTCTTGATAATGAAAACAGTTCAGACTTGAATGATAAACAGGTCTGTTTCTTCTTAAACAGAACTCCGTCCTCTCCCCCACTGAGATACAGAAAACAGAGTCCAGCCACGGGAGAAGACATTTGGATCTAACAGCTTTTTTTGTGTGCAACCCTTTAGGTGACCCACCCAAAACGAAAGGTGATCAAAACAGCATTTTTGGTTACCTCAGGAGAAACCAATCTGTTGTGAAAGTAACGGGTGATGTTTAAAGTATATACTTCGTTAATGAACTAAATCATCTTATTAGGTGCCAAAGCAAAACAAGAGCGCCAAGCTAAGTGTTCTGCCTTCCATAGAGTAGGAGGGTTTCCTACCTCCTCATTCATTCATTCACTCATTCATTCATTGAGTCAATAAATATCTATTTAGGGCCTGCTCTGTGCCAGGTACCAAAGAAAACAGTGCTGAGCAAAACAGTGCAACACAGCAATGTCCCCATGGTCATGGAGCTTACAGGAGACAGAAATGTTAAACTCAAATAAATATGTAATACTGCCAATTTTTTTTAAGGAGAAAGGGTAACAGAAAGGAACTGATTTAGACTGGGAGTGGTGCAGGGATCAGAGAAGGGCACTGAGAAAAAAGTGACATTGAAGTTGAGAGGCCGTCAGATCGTCACCACTTTGGAAAAGGAAAACGATTTATGGCAAATGACCACAAATGGGATTTGAACTTTGCCTGTCAACAACTGACAGGGTTAAACCTCCCCACTTCCAGTGCATCTGTCTTCACGAGCCTCTCAAGACTGCTGGCTGATCACTGTCTGACTCGCCTACCTAAAATCCTATGACCTGAACACAGAAAGGTCTCACTTCATTATGATTTATTATAATCTACAGTCTTCCTATGCTTGGCCTAGAAACACCCTAAAGTAATCTGCCAGAGGTATGAAAACAGATTGGCTGCCAGCAAGAATATTACCTGGGTGAGCCAAACATTAGCCCTGGCACTCTCAAGCCCATTGCCCAATAAAGTGCCAGGTCCTCTGGGCAACGTGGCTCCAATACTCCTGGGTCTATACCAGATGGGACCCAGGGGGCCTCACAGTTAGTTGCCTACTTGGAACCGATCTTCGACCAGTAAATCAAGGACTAAATCACCGTTTCCAGTTCCCCAAGCCTGCAGACTTAGAGGATGTGGAAAGTGGCCTTTGAGCATCACCGAGCGGAGAGCCTGCCAGGCTGGAGGAATGCAGGCTGGCAGAGAGAAGGTCAGGGCTGGGAGGAAGAGGGACGCTAAGGGAGGCGGGTCAGGCGCTCCGGACCCGAGGACCGCACGCCAGGCCGGGTACTGGGGCGTTTCCCGCCCCCCACCACGTCATCCCCCCGCAAAGGCACCCGGCCCCCGGCCGCCCCGAGACCCCGCGATTCCGGCTTCCCCTGCGGCGAGGCCAGGCGGACACATCAAGCCCTGCGCAGGGCCGGAGCCCACCAGCTCCTGGTACCTGCGTCCCCAACGCAGAGAAAGGCGCGCCGGGGGCGAAAAAATGGCCAAAACTCTCCCCGCCCACCCGAAAAGCCAACCACACCCCCCGCATCCCTCAGCCCCAGCCGCCCCGGGCCGGCCCCCGCGATCCTCCGCCCAAGCCCCCGCGGGGTTCCCGTCGGCGCCGCTCGGGCTCGGCAGGGACGCGGGCGCGAGTGGGAGTGAATGGGGGGTGCGCGACGCAGGCAGGGTGCCCACCGCGGTGTCACCCGCTGGGGCCCTGCTTTCGGGGCGCCCTCCTCGGCTCCGCGGTCCCGGGACAGGCGCGCCGCCCCCAGGCTGAGGTGGGCACCCGGGCGCCCCCCACTCACCCATTGGCGTCGAGCCGGGCCTGGCCGCCGAGGCAGCGTGAAAGTTAGCGGAGGCGGACGCGGGGGTCGGGGCGCCGGGACCCGGGCGCGGGAATCGGGGAACCGGGATGTGGGCGCAGGGATAGGGACGCGGCGGCGTCTGGGCCGGCTTCTTCCTTAGTAGCGGCGGCCGCGGCGGCTCAGCGCCGCCCGCTGCTGCCTCTGCTGCTGCTGCCGCTGCTGGCCCGGGGCGACTCCTGCTGCTGCTGCATCGCGGCCCGCTGCGCCCGGCTGCGCCGGGTTTCCTGCTCCCCGCCAGTGGAAATTGCGAAAAAAAAAAAAAAAAGCGCCGCCCAGCCCAGCGCCCGGCAGCCGCGGCCGCGCCGCCCGCTCTCCCCTCCTCCTCACCGCCGCCGCCGCCGCGATGCTCCTGCGGCTCCGCCTGCCGGGGACGCGCGACCGCCGGGGCGGGGGCGGGGCCTTCGGGGGGCGGGGCCCTCAAGGGGCGGGGCCTTCAAGGGCGGGGCTGGCGCCCGGGGCGTCCCTGTGACTGCTGCGCTCCGGCGCCCCCCTTGCCGCCCAGTGGGGAGGGACCCAGCTCCGCGAGGCCGCCCCCCACCCTCGGCGGCTCGTCTAACGCCCCGGGAAATGCCGCGAGACTCCTCGAGACCAGAGGAAGGGAGGGAGAGGAGCGAGGGGAGCGAGCGGGGGAGGGCGCGTCCGAGTGTAGTGGCACGTGGGAAAGGAGGTGGAAGGAGCCGACCCCGAAGGTGCGATGTGAGGTGGAGGACAGGCTGGGGGAGGAGAAACCATGGGAAGGTGAGGGGTCGAACACCTGCTGAGTGTGCTAACAGGTAACCCCGGGGTGTCGAGGCAACCCAGAAGAAGGCTTCACAGAGGGGGCTGTTGGGAAGGAGAAGGGGTTCATCCCATGGAGGGAGAGAAACGCTATTTCCCTTCAGTGCAGCGTGGGTACGGCCGGCCAGGTGCGAGTTCGGCTTGTAGGAGGTGGTGGGATGGAGATGCAGAAAGAGAAATGAAGCCGGTGGGCTGCATCGCCCCACACCGACCTTCATAGGGACCCCTAACCCTGCACCCGAATGCCTGGGTCAGGTGGGGTTCATTGCTCAGCGATGTTCCCAGGCTCTCATGTTCCGAGGAATCCACTGAGGCAGTTCCTCCCCAACAGGCATCACTGTGCCATATTGACCCCCAGACCTGGGCTGGCTACCCTTGAGTGGGCACTAAAATGAAAACGGAATTCGTGGTAATTCACGGGTAACTCACAAGCTCCTTTTGGGGTCCATTCACTACCACACTTTTCACCATACTCTGACAGCCATCACATTCATTTACCGTCTCGTTATTTCCTTTTCCCTTTCCACCATCTGGTGGTAGGAAGAGATAGTGAAATAGATGGGAGACATTCAGGAAGAGAGAAAATAAAGACAATAAAGAAATTAAATTTTTTAAAGAAATTAAATTATTCGCCCCTGAAAAATGGAGGAGGCTGAAGGTTAGTGGATCCACAAGTGACAAATAAAAGCTGACCCCTTACCCAATATACGCTGTCTCCATGCCTCACCTATAATGTTGGGGCAACTCTTGTAAATTGGTTACATCCTGGGATTTCTGCAGAAAGGTGTACTTATAATTGTTTCATTAGCTTAAAAAAATACTCAAAGTCAGGGTCTTTACCAACAAGAGATCAGTAGCATCATCTTTCTAAATACTTTGTGTGTGTGTCAGAGCAATCTAAACAAGAGACTAATCAACGGGCAGAAGACCCATCCAACACAGCTCCTGAGAAAGTGGTAGTGACATCACTGACAGACTCCTATGGAAGGGATCAAAGAACATGGAAATTAAGAATCTGAAGCGTTGAAGGCACAGATGAATACTCAGCTAGACTTGCTCCAGGCGCCATGGCACCTCGCTCATTACATGCCTTGCATATCAGGGCGATGAGACCTTGTGATATGATCTTAGAGCTGACAAACACTGAAACTCATAGAGCCTGGCTAAGGCCCACTGTTACTGGGACTTTTGTTCCTTGAACCCCACCCTAAAACAGCAAACTGGTGGCTGAACTCTGTAGGGCAAAAAAACAAAAACACATCAGTAGCGTGTCTTATGTCCTGTCTTAATCTGATTCACCTCTGTCCTACTTGGAGAAGACAATCTTCTTTACTTGTTCTCCCAGCTTCAGACCGGCAAAGACAGACGACCTGAACTTTTGTGTCTTGTTTTGGCTCTGGTCTATTTCAGAACATATGTTTTCCTTCTTGACCCAGAGTCCTGTGTCCCTACTCCTTGATCTGGGTATGCTTCCTACACGGACAAATTTGTCATTTTATCACAGAAGAAAAACTGACAGCGACAATATTTTTGAAAATTCCTGAGCTGTGCTCTCATTTTAATGCCTTAAGTAAACTAAGTTGTATCAGTTCTATCCATAACACTATAGACTTTTTTCATTTTGAATTGCTCTAAATTATAAAGATGGACATTCCTTCCCCTCCACCTCCCCCCACTTATTGTTTGGTTCTTCTGAATTATTCCTATTGTCCTTTCATTTCTCCTTCGAGAAACTTTTGCTGACTAGCACAGGAAAGTTAAAATCAAGATTCAAATCCAGCTGCTGATAAGAGTAGATGTATAATTCCTCATCCAGCCTCCCTCTTACAAAAGTATCTTTTAACAGAATAATTAGTGCACTATTTCAAATTATGTGAATTCATCTCATGAATATGACTAGAGAAACACAATCGTATTTAATACCACATCTTTGTCCCACTGAACTCCCATTTCTACCAGAGTAAATGAGGCATTTGGGGGAATGGAGAGTAGCTGAACTGTCACACTTAAAAATGCCGTCACATGAAAAGGCCCCACTGTGTCACTCAGTGGGGATAACATTTTGGGTGCAGTGGAAGGCATTGAGCCTCTGCCTGTGTAGCGCTCACAGCCTGTCACGCTCTCGCTCTTGGACTTGACATCTGTAATTTGCATGTGATGAATGATAATTTGCTTTGATAACCTTTAATATCATCTTTACATTAATATAAATTACATGCAGAGTGCTTTACAAAAGACAGTCATTATCTGGTGCTTCTGACGAGCTTTATGGAGAAATGTAGAAACCTCATGGTGCCAGAAAATAGGAAGTGATCAATAAAAATGACGGGGCAAGTCAAAAGGGCATCAAAAGAGCTCCCAAAGGCCAAAGCTGGAACAACCCAAGGAACAAAATAAATAACGATTTTATTGGATTATAACCCAAAGAATAAAAGTCCTGTCCCTATGGATATAAATAAATAATTGACTAAATAAGTAAATATGTCAGGGAGAGGGACCAAGTCTTCCTTACTGAGGAATTCCAATTAATAAATAGAAAGAAATGAGGGAAAGAGAAAATCACCATTGAGAACACCACAGTAATGTTTAATGTGGACATGACGCCCCTCAAATTCTCAAATGGGTGGGTGCAAGTTTAAGGAGAAACCCTGCAGACAGCATGTTGAGCAAGCGGTCAAGGCTCCGTGCTCACAGTTTTGAGGCAGGCTTTTCCTGCCTTCCTTTGCATCATGCATACTGGGTTAAAGGTCACCTGCCCAGATCAAGCCACAGAGATAACTTCTCGCTCTATCCGGTTGACTCCGCTTGATAACCACTCATAGAATGACCCACTCATCGCCCATTTTATCTTTTTCATTGAATCCTTCACAATACATCTAAGAAAGCTGGTTTTACCAGCTCTACGGAGATAAAAACTAATCAACTCAGAGAAGCAGATTGTTTAAAAAACTAAACTATGATTATTTTTACAAAGTTTGTAGGAAAGGCTTGCTTTGTAAAGGAAAACACAAAGGAAGTAAGTAGGAGACGAAATGTGCTCTCCCACCAGACCATAAAACAGGAATAGGTGTTCTTGTTAACAAATCCAAAGAATGCCTGAGTAACTGACTTCAAAGTTGATCAGTCAGAGGAACTTGCATCTAAAACACACAACAAGAGCCCCAGTGTACAGACTAACTTGCCAAGAACATTTTCCATCCTTTTCACAACACTGCTTTGTCTAAGAAAATAGGAAATTGGGAGAACAGTCCTAGGAGATTAACAAACAGTATGGTTTCTACTATTTTCTACCTACTCTACCTGGCCTCCTTGCCCCCAAGATTACAAGGGGTCCTGTGCAAAGAAGGGCATTTTCACAATTAAAAAGTGAATCAAGTGATATTCCCAAAAAACTTCCAAAAGCATTGGACATTAATTTAAGATCATGTGTGTGAAATATGCATTGTAATAAATATACACAACTTTAAATAGAGTAATTGGCGTTTAACATCAGAATAAACCATCCCGACAGGCCAATTTTTTAAAATAGGAGCTAATCAACAATAGGGGGCTTTATGCCATCTGCAGCAACATGCATGGACCTAGATATTGTCATACTGAGTGACGTAAGTCTGACAGAGAAAAACAAATATATGCAGATTCTAAACAACAAATGATAACAAATGAACTTATTTACAAAACAGAAACAGACTCACAGACTTACAGAACGGACTTATGGTTACCAGAGGGGAAGGGTGGGGGGCAGGGAGGGAGGGATAAACTGGGAGTTTGGGATTGACATGTACACACTGCTATATTTAAAATAGATAACCAACAAGGACCTACTGTATAGCACAGGGAACTCTGCTCAATATTATGTAACAACCTAAATGGGAAAAGAATTTGAAAAAGAATAGATACATGTATATGTATAACTGAATCACTTTGCTGTACACCTGAAGCTAACACAACATGGTTAATCAACTATACTCCAATATAAAATAAAAAGTTAAAAAAAAAACCAATAGGGAGCTTTTGATCTTACCAGTAACGAAGATTTAAAAGTAGGGATTGCTCAGAGGCCCCATCACAGACTGGTGTTCTATTGGAGCCCCGGCACTCCAGACAGAGGGAAGGACACGTGAGAATGCTCAGAGTCTGGGGAACAGATGATCTTGCAAGGCAGCTTGTGTGGAAAGGGCGGGAGTGTGGCCAAAAGTCTGATTGGAGGAGGTCTCTGCACCAGGCCCAGTGTGAACAAGACCCTGCCGGCCATGGGAGGAGCACAGGTTTCCAAGCAGACTGATTTCAGGAAGGTAACTGATCACCCCACAGAAGCGGGACTGGAGGAAGGAGAGCCTGAAAACAGGAGGCCATGGACAAGCCAGAGATATTAAAGGCAAGAAACGTGATGGCGTTGACATTGACTGCAAGGAGAGGTCACATTCTAGAGTTGTTTGTGAACCACATTTGACAGATCCGGTGAGGCAGTGGATTTGGAGAGAGGGTAGGGAACACAGATGGAGGATTTGAAAGAAAGATTTTGTAAGCTGGTTTGGAAGCTGAGTAGATGGAGAGATCAATCAAGTGGAAGAGGAAGCCATTGCGGGTGGGGAGGAGATACTGAGTTCAAATCTGAATCTTCTTAAGAGTGAATACAAAAGAGAATGAAGCAGTGATCCATGCTACAGCATGGATAATCCTTGAAAACCTGATGCTAATTGAAAGAAGCCAGATATAAAAGGACACATAATCATGTGATTCTGTTAACATGAAATGTCTAGAACAGGCAAATCTAAAGAGACAGAAAGATGATGAGGGGCTGGGGGAGACGATTGGGGGAATTGGGGAGTGACTGCTAATGGGTACAGGGTTTCCTTTGGGAGTAACAAAAACGTTTTAAAATTGATTGTGGTCATAGTTGTACAACTCTAGGAAGATACTAGAAAACTGTTAGATTATATACCTTAAAATAGGTGAATTGATAGTATGTGAACTATATCTCAACAAAGACTGTTATATATTTGAAAAGAGTGGGACCTCCCTGGCGGTCCAGTGGTTAAGACTCTGCTTCCACTGCAGGGGGCTCAGGTTTGATCCCTGGTCTGGGAACTAAGATCCCCGCATGTCACTTGGTGCGGCCTATAAGTAAATAAATAAATAAAATAAAAGAGTGATAATGGGGGCAGAGTTTCAGTTTGGGAAGATGAGAAAGTTCCAGAGATGGATGGAACAATGTGAATGTACACTACATTCACATTGTTCCACCTGAACTATGCACTTAAAGATGGTTGCAATGTTAAATTCTATGTTTATCTTACCACAATAAAAAAAAGAGAGAGTTACTGCATTTGTGGGGCCTGGTGGGGATGGTTTTCCCTGTGTTTTGCCCCCTCCATTAACAGCCCCACATTACTTCCCAAACAGGACATCAGTATTGCAATAACTGCTACCCCATCACCCTCAGTGTCACCTCTTCAGGATTCAAGAGAAACCACAGCCAGTGACCTGAGCTGAGGGTGATGAGCCACGGCCACACCCCAGCTTGTGAACACAGCCAACCCAGATGGGTCCTCAAGCCCCAGACATCACAGGACTTAATTGAAAAGCCTCTGAACCAGGCGCCCAGTTACAGGTGTACCTCGTTTTACTGCACTTTGCTTTATTGCACTTCACAGATACTGCATTTCTTACAAATTGAAGGTCTGTGGCAACCCTGCCTCGAGCAAGTCCATTTACCCCCTATTCCCAACAGCATTTGCTCACTTCATGTCTCTGTGTCATGTCTGTGTAATTCTCACAATATGTGAAACTTTTCCATTATTATTATATTTATTATGGTGATCCTTGATGTTACTAGGATTTGCTGGAGGCTGATGGTTAGCATTTTTTAGCAATAATGCGATAGCACACTTAATAGACTACAGTATAGTGTAAACGTAAGTCTTATATGCACTAGGAAACCAAAAAATGTCTGTGACTCATTTGATTGAGATATTTGCCTTATTGCTGTGGTCTGGAACCCAACCAGCAATATCTCTGAGGTCTGCCTGTAATAAGGTAGCGTGAAACCCTTTTCTGGCACAACTTCTTGTTATATAGAGCCAGTCAAATCAAGTTCCTCTCCTCAAAAATAATTACAGGCTAGCCGGAGGCAAAAGTGGGAAGTAAATCAAGTTCATCTTTGTTTGGCTTTTTGTCTGTTTGTTTGTTTCTACTTTTTTCACTTTTTTATTGAAGTATAGTTGGTTTACAATGTTGGGTTACTTTCAGGTATACAGCAAAGTGATTCAGTTATATATACATATTTTTTCAGATTATTTTCCATTATAGATTATTACAAGGTACTGAATATAGTTCTCTGTGCTATACAGTAGACCCTTGTCGTTTATCTATTTTATGTATAGTAGTTTGTATCTGTTAACCCCATACTCCTAATTTATCCCTCCCCCCCTCCCCTTCCCCTTTGGTTACCATAAGTTTGTTTTCTATATCTTTGAGTCTGTTTCTGTAAGTGGTGTTGGGAAGGCTGGACAGCCTCATGTAAATCAATGATATTAGAACACTCCCTCACACCATATACAAAAATAAACTCAAAATGGTTTAAAAACCTAAATTTAAGACATGACACCATAAAACTCCCAGAAGAGAACACAGGCAAAACATTCTCCGATGTAAATCGCAGCAATATTTTCTTAGATCAGTCTCCCAAGGCAAAAGAAATAAAAGCAAACATAAACAAATGGGACCTAATCAAACTTAAAAGCTTTCGCACAGCAAAGGAAACCATCAAGAAAACAAAAAGCCAACCAATGGAACGGGTGAAAATATTTGCAAATGATGCAAATTTCCAAAATATACAAACAGCTCACACAACTCAATATTGAAAAACACAACCCAATCAAAAAATGGGCAGAAGGGCTTCCCTGGTGGCGCAGTGGTTGAGAGTCCGCCTGCTGATGCAGGGGACACGGGTTTGTGCCCCGGTCCGGGAAGATCCCACATGCCATGGAGCGGCTGGATCTGTGAGCCATGGCCACTGAGCCTGCGCGTCCGGAGCCTGTGCTCCGCAACGGGAGAGGTCACAGCAGGGAGAGGCCCGCGTACCGCAAAAAAAAAAAAAAAAAAAAGGGCAGAAGACCTAAACAGACATTTCTCCAAAGAAGACATACAGACGGCACATGAAAAAAATAATCGCTAATTATTAGAGAAATGCAAATTAAAACCACAATGAGGTACCACCTCACATGGGTCAAATGGCCATCATCAACAAGTCCACAAATAATACATGCTGGAGAGGGTGTGGAGGGACTGCACTGTTAGTTGGAATGTAAATTGGTGCAGCCACTATGGAGAACAGCATGGAGGTTCCTCAAAACACTAAAGATAGAGCTACTGTATGATTCAGCAATCCCACTCCTGGGCATATATCCGGAAATGAAAACTCTAATTTGAAAAGACACATGCAGGACTTCCCTGGTGGCACAGTGGTTAAGAATCCGCCTGCCAATGCAGGGGACATGGGTTCGAGCCCTGATCCAGGAAGATCCCACATGCTGCAGAGCAACTAAGCCCGTGCGCCACAACTACAGAGCCTGTGCTCTAGAGCCCACGAGCCACAACTACTGAGCCCGTGTGCCACAACCACTGAAGCCTTCACACTTAGAGCCCGTGCTCCGCAACAAGAGAAGCCCCTGCTTACTGCAGCAACGAAGACCCAACGCAGCCTAAATAAATAAATAAATTTATATAAATATAAATAAATAAATTTATTTTAAAAAAAGATACATGCACCCTAATGTTCACAGCAGCACTAGTTACAATAGCCAAGACATGGAAACAACCCAAGTGCCCATCAACAGACAACTGGTTTAAGATGTGAAGAAAAAAATATATATATGTATTTATATATATATATAAATAAAATGGAATGGAATACTACTCAGCCATAAAAAATGAAATAACGCCATTTGCAGCAACATGAATGGACCTAGAAATTATCATACCAAGTGAAGTAAGTCAGACAAAGACAAATATTATATCACTTATATGTAGAATCTAAAAAATAAGACAAATGAGTCTATGTACGTGTTTGTTTGGCTTTGAGTCCCCTGTTGAAGTTTTTTTCCCTGGGCTACAGGGGTTCTTAAAGTGTGGTCCCCAGAGCAGCAGCTGCTACAGCGGCACATGGGAACTTAGCAATGCACACTGTGGACCCCTCCCCAGGCCTTTTGAATCTGGAACTCTGTGGGGGACCCAGTGATCCAAGTTTGAACCAGCCCTCTAGGGAATTATGATCCAGCTCAAGTGTGAGAACCTCGCTGGACCTCAGCTCCCTGGAGCCCAGATGACCTGTGTGGTCATCTGACAAACTGCTTGATCCTTGAAAAGGGTCTCAAGGGAGCTACCAGCGATACACACCTCTGAGCCGGGAAAACAGATTTGGTGTTTATTACCATTACAAAAGTAATAACTGTTCATTATTTTTTTAATTTTTTAAAATAAAACAAAGATATAGTGTAGAAGGTGAAAATCTTCCATAAGTTCACAATTATTGGTTATTACAGAGATAATTGATAATCACTATTAACTTCTGATGGAATATTCCTTCAGGCATTTTCTAAATGTGTAATGATACTAAGATATATGAAGATTTCCACACACTATAATTGTATTTTTTTTTTAACATCTTTATTGGGGTATAATTGCTTTACAATGGTGTGTTAGTTTCTGCTTTATAACAAAGTGAATCAGTCATACATAAACATATGTTCCCATATGTCTTCCCTCTTGCGTCTCCCTCCCTCCCACCCTCCCTATCCCACCCCTCCAGGCTGTCACAAAGCACCGAGCCAATATCCCTGTGCCATGCGGCTGCTTCCCACTAGCTATCTACCTTACTACGTTTGTTAGTGTGTATATGCCCATGACTCTCTCTCGCCCTGTCACAGCTCACCCTTCCCCCTCCCCATAACCTCAAGTCCGTTCTCTAGGAGGTCTGCGTCTTTATTCCTGCTTTACCCCTAGGTTCTTCATGACATTTTTTTTCTTAAATTCCATATATATGTGTTAGCATACGGTATTTGTCTTTTTCTTTCTGACTTACTTCACTCTGTATGACAGACTCTAGGTCTATCCACCTCATTACAAATAGCTCAATTTCGTTTCTTTTTATGGCTGAGTAATATTCCATTGTATATAGCCCGGAGATGGAAACAACCTAAGTGCCCGTCATCGGATGAATGGATAAAGAAGATGTGGCACATATAATTGTATTTTTTTTTTTTTAGTTTGTGACTCTCTTTGGTGCTCTAATGATAGAAAATGAGAACCTTGGGGAGGAAGGACTTTTGTCTTGGAGGATTCCCAAAACACCTTTTCCTTTTCTCATAAATTCGACTGTGAAATATTAAACCTGTCTGGAACAGAACTTTTTGAGAACATATTTCATAACCTTCTGGGAATAAATTAGAATTCCTGATAAAAATGCTTAAGGAATTCTCTGACGCTCTTTAATGAGGCAAAGCTCTTTTCGGGAAACTAGCTACCTCCCCAGCCGCCCACTCTCTCAGCTGACCTCAGGTCGTAAGTGTAGTGATCTTTAGCCTGACATTCTTCTCCCCCCTCACCCCCGCATGATCTAAGGACGATCATCTATCTAACCAGTCGCTTCCCAGAAAATGTCCTGAACAAAAGGGAATCTTTAAAGGAACATTGCCATGTGTTCATAATTAAATTTTTGGAGAAGTTTTATATATGCCTCAGTCTTTCCTAACTGTAAACAACACCAGTAGCCTATCAAGTAGAGACCAGACCTTTTCTCAGCGGCCAAATAAAGGAGTAAAAATGTTGAACCTTACACAAAAACACAGCGTGTTACCTATCTTTTGAAAATCTACCTTAAGATAATCACTACCGTTTATGGAGAAGCAGGGAGCTCTGATACTCTTCTATCCTCGTTTACATTCTCATGACAACAGTGTAAGATGTTACTATCCCCATTTTACAAGTGAGGAGACTCAAGTTCAGAGAAGCTAAATGCCCCATGTCCCTCAGCAGGGAGGTCTGGCAATGTAAAGACAGCTGTGTCTGATCCCATTAGAAACTACACAGTTGTCTGAAGTTGAACAAAGCAATCCAATTTTTTTTCATGGTTTAAAATTCCTATTCAGTGGCCTTAATATAAAATGTAAATGGATCCTTAAGAGTGTTTTGCTTGGTATGAAATTTGTATATATACAAAATGTTTATGACATAACACCAAGTGATAAAACACAGAATACATATCTTCACATACCCTATACTTAAAATTGCCTTTTAACTTAGAAAATACATTAAAAACTATGGCAGCAAATACTCCAAAATGTTAAAAGGCCATCTTGGAGTCACGTGGCTGTATCTGGTCATTTTTCCTTCTATTTTCTGAACCAGCAGAGGATGTGGGTGCAGCCACTGGCCTGGGAATGAACGATTCAGGCTTTACCCGGGACTAACTGGCTCACGGTCTTGGGAGCTTTCTGAACCTTTCTGTGCCTCAGGTTCCTCACCTGGAAAATCGATTGGCCTGAGGCTATAATGGACTAATGCTTGCAAAGTGCTTAGCTAGTGTCTGGCACTATTCCAGATTTTCTTTAATGAGCATCATTTTAGTAACAAAAAATGTTGTTTTTAAAGGTTGTTATACGATTTCATAGTTTTATTTATTTGAATATCTTAGAATAAATAATGACTATAATTGAACAAATAAACGTTCCAAGATTATTATTACAGGACCTTAAAGTGAGCATCTAATTTGACAATTTGTAGCAGTCTTAAGAAATACGCGCTTCTGGTTCATCCAAGCACACTGGCTACATGTGTCACCATCTTTCCCTCTCAAATCCCAGGAAAATGATGATAAAGGAATAAAAAGGGACTCCACCCACAAGGACAAGGAGAACAGGAGAGGAAACAGCACAGGACTAGACATTTCAAGGCGCTGGTGGGGTTCAAACAGCAGCCTGGGAGGGGTATCAGGCTTAGCAGGAAGCTGCCAAATAGAGGTCTTCAGCGGACCCCGGGAAGCGAGCACTTTGGATGAGCAGAATTCAGGCGAGAGTGTCGCCGTCTGCACACTGAGTGGCTGGACGCTCGGTCCTCTCCTGACCCTGCCCCGCCAGACAGTAACCCCGACAGGATTCAGTTCCTGGAACCCTAGTGACCAAGCCTGGTGCTCCTCCCTGCCACGGGTGGGGAATGGGAGGCTCCTTCTCCAGAAAACCAAGGGGGCCGAGAGGAAAGATCCCCGGATGCAGACGTGCAAGAAAATGAAACCAAACACTAGTTCCCTGGAGGTTGTGGAAACCAGACACGTGGGCGGATGGGATTCACAGCGGCTTCCCGTTAAGCTTTTGAGAACACTTTGCCACTGTAAACTGGGGCGATTGGTGGGAGAATCTTCTCAGAGATTCTTGAGAATTGCCGCAGCATGCAATTCTGGAGCTTTGGGCCAAGGCATTCAAGTGTCAGCTCTTCTGACCTTTTGGGCAGCAACTCTGACCTCTATGCTCACCACCCACTCCAGCTCTTCCAACCCCCAAGCAAGCCCCTAATACTACATTCGACTTTTTATACCTGAAACATGCAGAGTGGCTTCTGTTCTCCTGACAGACCCAGACTGATACAGGCTGTGAAGGAGGCCTTCCTCTTCCATCCTTGGTCCACCTCCAGCCCACTCTGGGCACTGGAAGTATGGATGGCTTTGTGTCAAGTTCATCCAGTGGACGGCACTGGCAGGGATGAACGGCAGGAGGAGAGAGAAGTCAGGGCATATAGTCCCTTCACGCCCTCCCTTCTGTGTCACCGACCGGCTGTGTTCTTGTGCTGAAGACCACAGCTCCTGACCCCCGCCCTTCCGTGTGGAGACCCTCAGGGAGTTCCAAACATGACTCCCTCCTTCTGCCCTTTGGGCCACAGCATACTGATCTAATCTTTGCTCTTCCCCCTGAACCCTGCCCACATCTTCATAAATGATCCCTTATTAAACCTTTCTCCATGGCCCAGTTTAAGTGCAGCATCTGTTTCCTGCCAGGCCACAACTGACACACTGCTCCATCACCCCTCACCAGAGTCCCTGCCAGCCTCACAGGATGGCCAAAAGGTTTGTAGGTGTCTTGGTGTTCAATACCAACGGTCAAAGGTCACCAGACATTTGAGAAACATTTCCATGTGAAGGAAAGCGACAAATACATACCAAAAAAAGGAACTAAGGGAAAAAAAACAAGTATACAGGGAACAAAAGAAGACTTCATCAAAAACCAAACACTAAAAGGTTGAAACAACCTAAGTGCCCATCAACAGATGAATGGATAAAGAAGATGCAGTATGTGTGTGTGTATACACACACACACACACACACACACACAAAATGGAATACTATTCAGCCAGAATAAAGAATGAAATCTTGCCATTTCTGACAACATGGATGAGACCTTGAGGGTATTATGCTAAGTGAAATAAGTCAGACAGAGAAAGACAAATACAGTATGATTTAACTGATATGTGGAATCTAAAAAAAGAAAAGAAAAACAAAATAAGTGAACTAAACCTAAACCAAAACAAACACTCAGATACAGAAAACAGAGTAGTGGTTACCAGAGTGGGAGAGGGGGAGGGTGAAATGGGTAAAGGGGGTCAACTGTATGGTGATCCATGGAGCACGTTGTAGGGTATACACGAGTCGAAATACAATGTTGTACACAGGAAACTTATATAATGTTATAAACTAATGTTACCTCAATTAAAATGTTTTTAATAAAATAAAATAAATACTATATAAGGAGGAAAAAAACACTAAAAGATTCTCAAAATGTGAAGAGACGATATTGTATCCATGAAACAAGGACAGGACACAAATAAAAAATAGAGAGACAGAGAAAGAGGGAGATAAAGAGAGAAAGGGAGGGGGGAGGAGGGGGAAGAGGAGGCAAAGTTGTTGCAATCAAGAGGATGAGAAAGATCTTGGAATACAAAATATTATAGCCAAAATTTAAAAAGCTGAATAAAAGAGTTGTTATATAAAGTCAAGGAAATCTCCCAGGAGGTAAAATAAAAGACAGTGAAATAGAAAATAGAACAGAAGGGATAGGAAATATAGAGGATCATTCCAGAAGGTCAAATATCCAACTTATATGTAGTCCAGGAAACAAGTAAATAAATGGAAGGACTGAAATTATCAAATTAATAATACAAAAAAAAGTCCCTAAATTGAAGGCCAATTGTCTCCACATGGAACGGGCCCATCAGGTGTCCAAGACAATGAATAAAAAAAGATTCACACCAGGACATAGTCTCATGAAATTCAGCATACCAGGGATAAATCCTAAAATCTTCCGGAGAGAACAAGCAAGTTGCTTAACAAAGGGATTGGGGATCAGAATAGTATGAGACGTCTCAATCAGGTCTCTAGAAGTTGGGAGATAACAGAGCAATACCTTCCACATTCTGAGAGTTAATGACCCTCAACCTAGAATTCTACACTCAACCAAACCATCAATCAAATATGAAAGTGGAAGAATGACATTTCCAGACATATGAGGACTCCAAATGCATGCCTCCCATGTACTCTTCCTTCAGAAACGTCAGAAGGATGTGCCCCAGCAGAGAAAGGAGTACACTAAGAATACGGAAGATACGAGACCCAGGAAACTAAGGGTGCCACCCAAGAGAGCAGTGACAGGACGACCCCTGGATGACGCTGTGTAGCAAGACCAGAGGGCAATCGGTTCAGCTGAAACAACATGGAGAACTCGAGGAGGGAGTTCTGATTTCATTGACTATGCGGAACATGTTATTCATTACCTTTGGCAGATCTGGTGGATGACGTGGTAGGGAGAATAATGCCCCCCGCAGCCAAAGATGCCCACATCCTAATTCCTGGAACCTGTAAATATGTTAAGTTAGATGGAAAAGAGAAATTAAGGTTGCAGATGGAATTAACGTTGCTCATCAGCCAACCTTGGGAAGGGGCGAGGAGGCTGGATTATCCAGGTGGGCCCAATGTAATCACAAAGGTCCTTAAATATGCAACAGGGAGGCAGAAAAAGAGTCAGAGTGGTGCAGCGTGAGAAAGACGGGACCAGCTGTAACCAACTTGGAAGATGGAAGGGGCCAAGGAATGCAGGCAACCTTTGAAAGCTGGAAAAACAAGGGAATGGCTTTTCCCCTAGAGCTTCCAGAAGGAATGCAGCCCTGCCAACACCTTGATTTTAGCCCAGTGAGACCCATTTTAGACTTCTGGCCTTATTATAGCAGCAATAGGAAACTAATACAGAGGATTGGAATGAGGCCTAAAAACTCAGCAAATAAGAAAGTCAAGACAGTTATTAACATCAGGAGAAACAAGTTGTAAAAAAAAAAAAAAAGGAAAACAATCTATAGTATAAACTATGTGGTTCATTTAACAAACAATATGTGGTCATAAAATGTAAAGCAATTAATATATTGATTAACCAAAAAATATGATAATAATATAGTGGGTGACTTTGGGGTGAGAAGTTGGGAAGGGTAATGGAGGTGATTCTAAGAGGAGCTCAATAGATAGTGCCTAAAATTAATGTCAAGAAATAGCGGTATAGGCATGTTATTTATTTATTTAGTTTTGGCTGCACTGGGTCTTAATTGCTGTGTGCGGGCTTTCTCTAGTTGTGAGCGGGGGCTACTCTTCATTGCGGAGCATGGGCTCTAGGTGGGCGGGCTTCAGTAGTTGTGGCACACAGGCTCAGTAGTTGTGGCTCGTGGGCTCTAGAGCACAGGCTCAGTAGTTGTGGCACACGGGCTTAGTTGCTCCGCGGCATGTGGGTTCTTCCTGGACCAGGGCTTGAACCCGTGTCCCCTGCATTGTCAGGTGGATTCTTAACCACTGTCCCACCAGGGAAGCCCAGGTTATGTTATTTAGATATAAGGAGGTAAATCCAGAAGACAGAGGTATAAGATTTGAAAGTGGATCCCCCTGGGGAATGGAACTGAGGAATACAAGGGAGGAAAGCAGGGGTCCACGCATAGCGAGAGAAGCCTTATTTAGGACAATTGTTTACAATGTGTGTAGAGTACTTTCCCGTCCCCGCTGTAACAAATTATTACGAACGGAGTGGCTTAAAGCAACACAAATTTATCTTACCATTCCAGAAGTCAGAAGTCCAAAATGGGGGTCACTGGGCTGAAATGAAGGTGTTGGCCTGGCTGAACTACCTCCAGAGGCTCTACGGGAGAACCCATTTCCTTGCCTATTCCAGTTCTAGAGACTCGAGGCTGCTGGCGTTCCGGAGTTCGTGGCCCTTTTCCCGGCAGCAATTACATCTCTCTGAACTCTGCTTCCATCATCACAGCTCCTTCTGTAACTACCTTGTCTCTCTGTTTTGCTAATAAAACCCCTTGTGATTATATTGGCCCACATGGATAATCCAGAACAATCTCCCCAGTGCAAGATCATTAACTTAATCACACCTGCAAATTTCCTTTTGCCAGGTAACATAGTCACACTTTCCAGGGATGAGGACGTGGACATCTTTGGTGGAGTGGCGTTATTATGCTTACCCCAAGGCGTCTATGTTTAATTTAATTAAAAAAAATTTTTTTTGGCCACGTGGCTGGCGGGATCTTAGTTCTCCAACCAGGGATGGAATCCGTGGCCCCTGCAGTGGAAGCGCCAAGTCCTAACCACAGGACCACCTGGGAATTCCCTAAAAATATTTTTTAAAACATGCACTCTTTGACCCAACAATTCTCCTTCTAGGAATTAATGCTAGTGAAATAATTAGTCATATGTACAGAAATTTATGTTCATGGACACTGTTCATGATGCTGAAAAATTATAAACAAATACATGTTCATGATAAAAAGGTTTAAGGTACAGCTATAAAGACTACTATGTAGCAATTAACTACCATGCTATAGAGCTTTATGATGAATAGCAAAAGATGTTCACTGTATGTTGTGAAAAAAGAAAAAGACAAAATAGTAAGTTCACTACTATCTAATTTTTATTTTTTAAAAGTGTGGGTGTATTATGTGCAGAAAAATGTGTTTTTGTTATGCACGTATGTATGTACATATGTGTGTGTGAGTTTATGTAGGGAGACAGAGACAGATACAGAGAGAGTAGGAAAATGTGAGTGTGTGTGAGTGTGTGTGTGTGCATGCACAGTGAGTGCATGTGCCAAAGGCCCACAGGACTGACACCAAACTGGTAACTCTGGTTACCACTGAGTGGTAGGAATACATACAATAAATTTTCATTTTCTTCTTTATGCCTTCTCCTACTTTCTAGGATATTGTCCCCCATCAAGCATGCGTTACTCTTATAACCAGAAAAAAAGTTATTTTCATTTTGCATAAATAAATAACTTTTAAAATGAGCATCTGAGGGCCTAGAGACTAACTATAGCAACAGCTGTGACCAAAGATTACACATGTAGCAATTAGCACAGCTAAGAAAAGATGTTAACAACCTTTATTAACACTCTCCAAACATGGTTAAGCTATCCATGCTCTAGGAGTATGTTGAAGCCATGACTATAAATCTCCATATCTTGTTCTCTTTCAAATCTTGTTCTGTGCTAAGGTCTGCTAGGCTATAACATCTTAGTGGGCACTGAGTCTCAACTGGTTTCCAGGCAGCAGTCGAAAAAACAGCTCGATTCCCTTCCTTGCCCATTAGGTGGGGCAAGAAAGCTTTAGAAGAGTCCCTACCAGCTAATACATGAACAGGAAGAGACCAAACTGAAAAAAAAAAACTGGTACAAGGGCTCAGAAGTCACCTCTGTCCATTTGGGAGGCATGTGTGCTGAAATTTTTCAAGGATGAAAACTATTTCCAGAGTTTTCTAGAGAATGCCAAGTTGGGAGTCTGTAAAATGTGTTTCAGTACCTGAAGATCATACCAGCTACCAAAACAAAACAGAAACAGACTCACAGACATAGAGAACAAACTAGTGGGGTTACCAGTGGAGAGAGGAAGTATGGAGATAGGGGTAGAGTATTAAGAGACACAAACTACTATGTATAAAATAAATAAGCAACAAGGATATATTGTACAACACAGGGAAATAGAGCCATTATTCTGTAGTAACTTTAAATGGAGTACAATCTATAAAAATGTTGAATCACCACGTTATACACCTGAAACTATTATAGTAAATCAACTGTACTTCTAATTAATTAGTTAATTAAAATACCTCTGGTTGAAATGCAAATTAAAACAACACTGAGATAGCACTTTTATGGATCAGACTGGCAAAAATTCAAAGCTTGTCAACACACTCCACTGGCCAGGCTATGGGAAATTCCAACTGGTACAACTCCTGTGGAGTAGAGCGGGCAGTATCTAAGAATATTCCGTATATAGTTTACCGTTCCATCCAACAATCTCACTTCTTGCAATTTACCCTGAAGATTCACCTCCAACAAGATGAAAATAAATATGCACAAGGTTATTGATTACAGCATTATTTGTAACTGCAAAATATCAGAGACTACCGAAATGTCTGAACATGAGTGTGGTTGAATAATGGCATAGGGACAAGTGGAGGACTGCAACTGTAAAGGAGAGGGAGGACAACCTCACTAAGTGACAGGGAGTGACTTCCAGGATTTCTTAAGTGAAAAGGGCCAAGTGCAAAAGAGGATATAAAAGATGCTTCCTTCTGCGTAAGGAAAAAGGGGAAGTAAGAAAACATACATGTATCTGCTTGTCGTTCCCCAAAACACAGGCAGGAGAAGCTGGAAGTTGGTCACCTACAAGGAGAGGGAGGGAACGTTGTTGAAGGAATACGGGACGGAGTGACACTTCTCTTAGTGTATCCTTCTGTATAGCTTTGATTTGTGGGAGTATGTTAATATTCTATATATTCAAAAAATCAAATGAACAAGGATGAAAAGGGAAAAAGCCAAAACTGAAAGCAAATTGAAAAAAAAAATCCCAACTGTATTTCAAATGATGTTCCTTGTATTATCCTTGCAACTTTTCTGTAAGTGTATTTCCAACTAAAAAAGTTTTAGATAGATGGAGAGACAACTGGTTGAAATGTGTGACAATGCCATTTCACACCTACTAGAATGGCTAAAAACACAAAATGACAGGCTGGCAAGGACGTGGAGCCACTGGAACTCTCATACTTTGCTGGCAAGAGTGTAAAATGATACAGCTACTTAGAAAAACAGTTTGGTCATTTCTTATCAAGTTAAACATATACTTACCATTTGACCCGACAATCTCACTTCTAGGCATTTACCCAATTGAAATAAAAAGATATGCTTACGTAAAGACCTGTACTTAATCTGTAATTGCCAAAAGGTAGAAGGAACAAATGCTTATCAAGTAGCGAATGGATAAGTAAATTATGGTACATCCAGACAATGTAATACTACTTAGCAATAAAAAGGAATGAATTAGTGAGATATATACAACAACAAGGATGAATCATAAAAGCATTATGTTAACTGAAATAAGTCAGACACAACAGGCCACATACTGCATGATTCCATTGATATGGCATTCCGGAAAAGGTAGAATTATAGGGATAGAAAACACATCCATGTTTGCTTGGGGTGGGAGAGGAGACTGCCCACAAAGGGGCACAGAGGAACTTCGGGTGGCAATAAAAGTATTTTATATTTTGACTGCGGTGGTGATTAAATGACTGTATACGTTTGTCAAAACTATTGAACTGTATGCCTTAAAAGGGTGAATTTTAGGGACTTCCCTGGCTGTCCAGTGGTTAAGACTCCGTGCTTCCAATGCGGGGGCGGTGGGGCGGGGGGTTGATCACTGGTTGGGGAACTAGGATCCCACATTCCATGTGGCATGGCCAAAAATTTTTTTTAAAAAAGGTGAATTTTACTGTATATAAGTCATACCTTAGTACACCTGACTTTAAGAAAGAAACTCTGTCTGGGTCTGAATCCCAGCTCTGGCACTTATTAGCTGGTGACCTTGGGCAAATTACTTACCTCCTCTCTGCCTCAGTTTCCTAATGGAGACAATAATAGTACCTACCTCATAGTCTTTCTGTGAAGATGAAATGAGTTAATACATGGAGAGTGCTAGGACATTGCTTGACACAGAATAAGTGCTTAGTACTTGGGAGCTCTTGTTTTTTGGTTGCGTTGTGTCTTCGTTGCTATGCGCAGGCTTTCTCTAGTTGCGGCGAGCGGGGGCTACTCTTTGTTGCGGTGCGTGGGCTTCTCATCGCGGTGACTTCTCTTGTTGTGGAACACGGGCTCTAGGCACGTGGGCTTCAGTAGTTGTGGCACGGGGGCTCAGCAGTTGTGGCGCACGGGCTTAGCTGTTCTGCAGCATGTGGGATCTTCCCGGACCAGGGCTCGAACCCATGTCCCCTGCATTGGCAGGCGGATTCTTAACCACTGTGCCACCAGAGAAGCCCGTGAGCTCTTATTCTTAGGGTCAGAACAGACGAGTCTGAGTCTGAAAGCTTGGCTGCCAGTTCCACCACTCAGTAACTACGTAAGCTTGGCAAAGTCGTTTAACCTCTGGTAATCTCAAAGTTGTGGCAGTGTTACCCCCCACCTGCCTTGCACACCACACTGGGTATTTACAAAGATCAGATGGGATAAAGGTGAGATCAAGTAATGCCTTGGTCATTCAAGGATAGGTTTTTTTTCCCCAAAAATTGGAGAAAGCAGCATCTGAGAGGACTGCCTGGATTCTGAGTCTCTCTGTGAATCCAGGGGCTATTAACCGAGATCATGAACAGAGGAAAAACACTTTTGGGGTTCATTTCAGTTTCAGACAGGATGAGTTTGAGATAGCTGTAGGACATTCAGGTGGAAATTTCTATGTGACAAATAGAAGTAAGTGTGTAGAGCTTGGGGAGAGAGGTCAGGGGTAGAGATAACTTTTTTAAAAAAAATTAATGAACACATGATATCAAAAGACATGCATATAAATTAAATCATCCAAGAAAAATGTGGAGGGAGAGAAGAGAGCCAGGGAATGGGCCCTCAGGATCACCAGCACAAGGGGGCAGACAGAGGGTGAGAGGCCTCAGAGGAGACAGAGAAGAGAGGTCCAAGGGAGAAGGCCAGGAAGGGAAGAGAGAAGAATTGAATTCAACAAACACCAAAACAGCTGGGGGCTCTGGAAGACAGACAAAAATGAATGAAAACAAAGCAAAGGTGATGAAAAGAGTAAACAATTGAAAAAAGAGCCCAGATAGCCAGGTGCTGCCCTGAGGGTTGGGAGGTTTGGACAGAGCTTCAGAAAATAGAGACGGTGGAAGGGGAAAATTATCATAGAATGGAAGGATCTAAGTCTCCAGGCAGAAGGGGCCCAACAGGAGCTCAGCTAAACAAAGGACCCATTCAAAAGACCCATCGTTGATAACTTTCAGAAGATCAGAGAAAAAGAGAAAGTTCTAAATCTCTCCGAGGTTAAAAAACAGTTCACATATACGGGAGTAGGAGCCAAAGCAATGGAGAAATGTTTTTAAAATAGAAAGAAAATTATTTCTAATCTATTCTAGATATTTCATATAAGTAGAATCATATAATATTTGTCCTTTTGTGACTGGCTTATTCACTTAGCATAATGTCTCCAAGGCTCATGCACGATGTAGCATATATCAGCACTTTATTACTTTTCATGGCTGAATAAGATTCCATTGTATGGAGAGACCACATTTTGTTTATCTATTCATCTGTTGATGGACACTTGGGTTGTTTCCACCTTTCGGCTTTTGTGAATAATGCTGCAACTACAAGTTTATAAGTCCCTGCTTTTAATTCTTGTGGGTATATACATACCTAAGAGTGGAATTGCTGCATCATATGGTAATTCCATGTTTAGCTTTTTGAGGAACTTCTAAGGCAACATTTTTTCACCATAGTTGTTAAGAGACCATTAAATTAGTCGCACTGTGTCCCCTACAATCCCTTGCAGAATATTGTCATCAGCAAGAACTTCACAACATTGGAGTCAATTTCTTCTTTACTAAATGTTATTTTAAATGTCATTACAAGGGATTAAAATTTGAGGTAAGAATTTACTTTACAAAATTACCTGTAAAGTTTAATCTAGTTTTTAATAGCTTAAATGATACGTACAGCAAAAACAAGCTTTCTTAACGTTAATAAGTCAGGGTTTTAGAAGACATTTTTAGGGGACTGCCCTGGTGGCACAGTGGTTAAGAATCCGCCTGCCAATGCAGGGAACATGGGTTCGAGCCCTGGTCCGGGAAGATCCCACATCCCGTGGAGCAACTAAGCCCACGAGCCACAACTACTGAGCCCGTGTGCCACAACTACTGAAGCCCACGCGCCTGGAGCCCATGCTCTGCAGCAAGAGAAGCCACTGCAATGAGAAGCCTGCACACTACAATGAAGAGTAGCCCCTGCTCGCCACAACTAGAGAAAGCCCACACGCAGCAACGAAGACCCAGTGCCGCCAAAAATAAATAAATAAATAAATAGATAGATAGAAGACATTTTTAGCTTCCTGAGAATAGGATTCTATCCCATGCCCTCTAAAATACGTAAACTTGAATGTCATACAAACTGCAAACACATTTTAAACATGTATGTGACTATCTGCAAAGGTTGAATATACATAAATAAAATATTATCTCAGCTACCAAAAAGATAAAGCTCAGAAAAAAAGACTAATAAAAAATAGCAAAAGTTAGCTGACACTAAATATATATGAGCAGTGTTATTATGAATGAATTTTTCTTACTTTTACATACTATTCTAAGTGAATTTAAATTATATGTAATTATAAATTATTAGAAATCAATAATTTTTATTAAAAAGTTAACACAACACATAAATAAGCTTATCCACATTGATGATGTGGGAGGGACACAGGCAGTAAAATCCCTCTGGACTAAGGAGAAGTAAGTAGCCCTTGGAGGTAAAGCTTGTTTACATGAATTTTTAGTAACAGATACACAATGGATAGGATATTCTTACCACTTTTTTAAAAAAATGGCTTTATTTTATAAAAATGATACAATGTTCATTATATTCAACCAGAATACAGAAAAGCACAAAGAGTCACTCATAATCCCACCACTTAAAAAACCATCTGTGTTAACAGTGGGTGGGCATATGTCCAGACCTCTCTATTCATGTACAGACACTACTGATGGTGAAAACTGATATACTTTTTATCTTTAAAAGTTTTAGTTAAATTTATTTGAATGCTACAGAAAAAAATTAGAAATGAAACTGAAGGTGCTGCTCAACTTCAGATTAATATTTTTTCATCATAAGGTCTACTGGTTCCTAAAAGACCTAAGTAAGCCAGTGATTCTCAAACTCTTGAGCGAGCATCTGAATTCCCTGGAGGGCTTGTTAAAACAGACTTCTGGGGACTTCCCTGGTGGCGCAGTAGTTAAGAATCCGCCTGCCAATGCAGGGGACATGGGTTCGAGCCCTGGTCCGGGAAGATCCCACATGCCGCAGAACAGCTAAGCCCGTGCGCTACAACTGCTGAGTCTGCGCTCTAGAGCCCGTGAGCTACAACTACGGAGCCCACATGCCACAACTACTGAAGCCCGCGTGCCTGGAGCCTGTGCTCCACAACAAGAGAAGCCACCGCAATGACAGGCCTGAGCACCACAATGAAGAGTGGCCCCCACTCACTGCAACCAGGAAAAACCCACGCACAGCAACAAAAGACCAAACACAGCCATCCATCCATCCATCCATCCATCCATCCATCCATCCATCCATACATACATACATAATATCCGTTTTTAAAAAAAACAGACTGTGCTGGGCCCCACCCCCCGAGCTTCTGATTCAGTAGGTCAGGGGTGGGGCCAAGAATCTGCATTTCTAACAAGTTCACGGGTGATGCTGATGGTTGGGGAACCATACTTTGAGAACCACTGCATTAAGGTCAAGAAAAAGACTGAAAAACTTAAGGTTGGACACTACGTTTTTTTCTATTTTATATAATACAATCTTAGACACCATAACTTGACATGACACCTGCCCATGAAAGATGAGGTGGTTAGTTCTTAGAATTCATCCCATTTTCCCCTACCCCACCTCACCCCACCTCCACCATGTCCCGACTGATTAACGTACTTCCATTTTTGTCACGATTTATAACATTTACATTCTATTCTACATCTCTGATTCCTCAGTTTTAAAACCTTAGTTGTATATTTTAACGGATTCAGAGCTAATAACCATTCCTTTTGGTGGGACTTCGTTGGGGAACCTGGTATCCTCTCTCGTCTGGGTTCCCATTAAGTGTCCAGAACTGGTGCTCACTGGACCAAAAGGTGTATCTTATCCTGTGAGCTTTGGCTTCCCCAGGCTGCTCTGCAACCCAGAGAACGCCTTGTCCTGGTGAATCTTTCCCCTTTCCCTGAAGTCCTGAGACAGAAGCAAAGCCCTCACCTTCCCAAGGATTTTCCTTGACTCTCCTCTGTATGACCTGGTCACCGCACCAGTCCCTTTGTACATACCAGGGCTCCACATCACTCCAGTTTCTTCGCTCAGTGCTACTTAAGGGGTGGAGGGGGGCTGCGAGTCACACCTCACCTTGCTGCATTGGCATCTTCTCCGTGCTTCCTTGTTCGGTTGCTGCTGGTGAATCTGTGGCTGCCGGTTACTGAGTTTGCCAGATAATGGAAAAGGAGAGTTTCTGATCCAGCTTTACTCTTCCTGCTTCCTTCCACCTGAAAGTATCCCCATCCTTTTTCTAAAAACTACTGAAAAATGTAGGATTTATTGGGTAAAAGATGGTCCACATGATGCATCTACATAAATTATTATAATGTAAATATAATAGTTTTTTCCAACAGAAAAAAATGTATCCTCCAAAATATTTATAGTAGTTTTATCTGTGATAAGATTATGGCTGATTTTTTAAAAACTGAAATTTACATTGACATAATCGTAGATTTACATGTAGCTATAAGAAATAATCCGGAGATCCCATGTATGCTTTACCCAATTTCCCCCAACCCATCAAATTTTAAAACCAGCAAAACCACCAATGGAATAGTGCCTCTTGAGGTCTGTGAAACCAATAAGAAAGAAATGTGACCAGGGGATGCTCAACCAGGAATGCCAATTTCTCTCTCAAGCTTTAGTATATTATGTTTGGTATAGCACTTCACACTATAGGTTGCAGTTCTTTGTTTCTGTGAATGTCTTCCCCAACCGTCGATTAGGTGTCTCAGAGCAGGAACTGTGTCTTATTACCTTTGTCTTCCAGGGCCAGAGGAGGGCCTACCACACAGAGGAGGAAGGTGAGAAGGCAATGATATGTGACTTATCAAAATAACTTTTCTTCTGAAGTCTTACACATTCAAGAATTCAAATTATTTCCAGTCAATAAAAAGTGCTATGGATAACCTTTTGTTCAACCTCCACACAAAAATTAGATATTTAATTCCTAATAGACATAGTCTATTTGTTACTCATTCATGCAACTAATATTTAATGAGTTCCTACCATTTGTCAAGTAGGATGCTGGCAGCTGGGAATGCTATGGTGAACAAGACAGACATGGTCCCTCTCCTTATTTTATACTTTAAATTATAAAGCAAGCCCTTCTTTTTAGCCATTAGATTTTATGCACTCAATATTTTCTAAATACATCCATGCTACAAATAGGTATTTTGCAAATAACATGCTTTTTGCATTTTGAGACAGTACCAAAAGTATATTCAAATATGCCTAAATAGGAAACCGGTTGTGGAATGATTAATATTGAATCAACCATTTTACCCTTAAGTGCTACAATAAGTAAAAATAGAGCTAGAGAGCCAACTTTGTTTAGTCAGTTACATTTTTTTTTCTTTTTTTGGCCGTGCCGCACCGTGCCGCGCCCAGCACCATGTGGGATCTTAGTTCCCTTACCAGGGATCAAACCTGCGTCCCCTGCGTTGGGAGTGCAGAGTCTTAACCACTGGACCACCAGGGAAGTCCCCAAGTTACATTTCTATGTTTAATGTCCATTTTCCCTATCAGGCTGTACGTACCATAAAGGCGGGCTCTATGTGTCTTGCTCTCTTGTTCATTGCTATAATTTTAGCACAGAATCTGTGCAATAAATATGCATTAACCTAATGATGAACTATTCGAGGTTTATAACTGTTCCTCAGAGTATGGGAATAAATGAAATAAATTATTTTAAAATTTAAGGCAGATGTTTTGGGTACTTAACACAATACAAAGTTGTCATACTGCTGTGTGCATGCATTTTTTTTCTTGCCATAAGTGGAATGTAAAAAAAAAAACCTGACCTATAGAGACAGTACACAGCATAAGACAGGCCATCCATCTAAATTTATTACCCAATTTTAATGCATCAAGCACTCTTGCCCCCTTACTGCTGACCCACTAAGGAAATGGCTACTCTATCTTTTAAAGGCATGTTTAAAAAATTAAACGTTTGCAATAAGATTTTTCATAATCCAGTCATGAAAAAGTTAAGTTCTTACCAGATTTTGATGCAGAAAGTTCTGTCTTTGTAAGTGCAAAACAGTGGTTTAAATATCAACAGTTCCTACCAAGGGCTGTAATTCTCACACGAAATTAAAATAATGTTCTCACAAACTGGCAAGTAACTGCTTCAAGCAGAAGGAGCAACAGTATTTTATTTAATTACAATTAAACATTTCACAAAAGTTTAATTGGGAATGTATATGTACTATTAAGCAGAACACAGAAAACATAAAGAAATAAGGTATTGAGACCTAAAATATCATTTAAAATCCTACCAATGTTATCTTACACATAGTAGGTACTCAATACAACTGAACTGAAAATAAACACTTTATAATATGTGCTTGCAAAATGTGTAATGCTGTAGTAGTAAAGTACAATTTCTGAATATGAGATTTTGTCTGTCAGTTTTTTTAAAAGCCTTTAAAAATATGATATGCATGAGCTTACCCTGAGGGAAAGGAAGATGGAATACAGATTATAAAATCTTTATGTATTTTCCACAATAGCATTTTGAAGTTGGAAAAGAGCAAATAGTTGTGGAAAAAAACTGAACGAACCAATTACTCAAAATTCAGTACACTCATAACTACCTGATGGAAAATTTGAAGCACCTTTTCTTATGTCTTCTTATGTCATAATATGAAATGTATGAATTATATAGACCTTGATCTTCAGAAGCTTAAGAAAACTTCAAGTTGTAAGCCAAAATGTCATCAGAAAAAGAAAAATCTGGTATAAAAATTGCTACGTAAGGCCACTGTTTAAAGTTCTTTCATGTACAGACACTATACAATTCAGGTACTTTTGTTTTTGTTTTTATTACATAAGCAAAACTTTCAACATAGAAACGTCTGGATATAACTCAGTTCTCTATGAAACCATGCTCAGAGAAAAATGCATCAACAAATAATGCCCTTTTGAGACTTTTTGCAAAAGAAGCTGTAGTTAATACAACTTTTAAATTGAATACTGTAATTTAAAAGCAATTGTTAAGGGTAAAAAAGTTGCAGCATTCCACTACGGAAAAATAAAGTTATTTTATCAAGATAGTTACAGTATTAGTGCTTTAGTGCCAATTCTAACTCTTGACAAAAAGATGCTCCCAAATATCATCCTGTAGTGTCATTTCCACTTGTAACAATTCCAGATTAGATTGCTGGGGCAATGTTTGTATATTCCTATTGAGAGAAAACAAAAGAAATACAGACTTCAAAAGAAGCATTGGTTAAAACATCTGAGCTAGAGTTTTGTTTACATTGCAATTTTCAAAATATTTTAATTAATTTATTACCGCTTGCACTCAAGATCCCCAAAAAGCTATCTGGATTCCCAAAGACACAAAGTAACAACAAAACACATCAACGCGGATATCAAATGATAAGTCAGTAGGACAAAAAATATATATGGCACTTGATAGGCTGGTATTAGGAAGCTAATGAAAACAGCATTCTGCTATTTGGGCGAGTTTCACTGGGGACATCACTGACAAAAACTCAAGACTCTTAAACCGTAGTCCCTCAAGAACAGAGCCTGATGTGACACACGCACAACCTCAAATGGGTACTTTATCTTTGTCATCATAATGTATCTAATTCTAAAACTATATGGACTCTTCTAGCATGACTGGTAACAGCAGAGAAAGCAATTGGGGGGGGGAAAGCTTTCCTGCTTTTGGATGGTTACCTACAATGTACGAAGATGTATGGCTTCAATAAACACAGGAAAAGGAATTCACAATAACAATAAGACTATGATTAAAGGATAACAAATGTGAATTCTATACTGTGATGCTATGCAAAATGTTAAATTACCAACCACAAACTGGACATAGGACCATGCAACTAATAAAAGAGCAAAAATGGTAGAATGACATGTTTTTCTGGGACATTAAAAAACTTATTAATACATATATCCTTACCTTTTACTAGGATCTTACATTATTAAAACTGAAAGAAATTTAAAAGTTGATTTATTTTTTGGCACTTATATTAGTATGGAAACGTTTAATTCCAAACAAAAACAGTACTGAAGAAAATTCTTCTATTTTGGTTAATGAAATGTTCAAAATACATGCATATATATTTTTGTCAACATCATTCCTTTAAACAGAGCCAGAATACATTGTATCCTATTTCTTTACTCATTATATAATATAAACATCATTTACATTGATCTTCAAATAAAATATCTGTTGCCTACTAACAAATGTAAAAGGAAACGCTAACTATAATAATTCTGAAAAACTTTTTCAACTGAAATATCTTGTTTATAAAAATGTGGAATTATTCTGAATCACATTCACCCTTGACATGGCTTCTTCTACACTATCTCTCGGATTGATCCCTGCATTCTTCCAATTATTTGAAAACCTATTATAAGCAGAATGCTGAACTAGACATACGAGCATCACCCTCCTCTAGGTTTTCATAACTTGACACTTGAGTCAACTGTTTCCTTGTTGATCTTCCTGCACCTCGCCTCCTCCCAGAACCTGCTCACCCAGCCATCAGCCTCAAACACCACTTTCTCCTTCTCAGTCTAGGAAGATGTCCTACTGTCACCACATCACATCCTCTATATTCTACCCAGATTTTGAGGTCCTCTATAATTTGCATACCCCTGTCTCTACCCAACTCCACATTCTACTCCCAAAAATGGATCTTTGGCTGTAGCCCATTCTAAGTCCTACTCTCCATGACTCAGCTTACAACCTACCTCTTTGGTGAAGAGAGTAGAAATCACAGTACTTAGCGTACATTCCCTGACCATTTCTAACACACTGATCCTTTCCACCTCTCTGTAGGCACTTACCATCTGTGAAAATAAGCTCTTCAAAAATATGGCTGTGCAGAAAAGAGTTAATATAGCATACCTGACCGCTATTTTTGAAAAGTCTGATTATAAGGTTGGCCCTTGGCTGGCATCTAAGAACTTAGATTTCAGGACGGTTTCCACCACTGATGAGTGCATAAATTGTGCAAACAACATGGTCCATGCTGAACATCTGCTTTCTTGCTCTGAGTCTGGAATGTGGTATGTGCCTGGCAGGGGGTGCCTATGTGACCAGTGCTGGGCGCTGAGTCTCTAACGAGCCTCCCTGGTTGGCAACATTTCACGCATGTTGTCACAGCTCGTTGCTGGGGGACTCAGGCACATCCTGTGTGACTCCACTGGGAGGGGACTCTTGGAAAGCTGCACCTGGTGTCCTCTGGACTCGCCCGTGCACCAATTCCCCATGCTGATCGTGCTGTGCGGCCTTCCGCTGGAACATCTCATCTATGAGCGCCACCACATGCTGAGGCCTCTGAATCCTCCTAGCGAATAACTGAACCCCGGGTGGTCTTGGGGACCCCTGACACAATTGCTGCTGTTCACTAACTTTTTAGAGCTATGGATGGGTGTGTGTGTGTATGTGTCCGTGTGTGTATGATTAGATTAGATTCCATTCAACAAGCATTTTTAAAGACAGACCATATGAAAGGTAATGGGGGAGACGTGACGCTAATGAGGTACCCTCTGTGAAGGAGTTGATCAACTATTTGGGGAAATAGGAAGGTAAACAGCAACAGTTAGAGACCAAATGAAACAAGAGCTAAAGAGGGGGCTTTGGTAAGGCTTTACAGTGGATCATAAAAGGAAAGCAGGGTTTAATAAGAAAAGGATGGGGATCAGGAGGCTATTTCTAGCCAAGAGAACGTCAGGAACAAAGATAGAAATACATGAAAACGGGCTTCCGTGGTGGCGCAGTGGTTAAGAATCCGCCTGCCAATGCAGGGGACACGGGTTCGAGCCCTGGTCTGGGAAGGTCCCACATGCCGTGGAGCAACTAAGCCCGTGCGCCACAACTACTGAGCCTGCGCTCTAGAACCTGCGAGCCACAGCTACTGAGACCGTGTGCCACAACTACTGAAGCCTGTGCACCTAGAGCCCGTGCTCCGCAACAAGAGAAGCCACCGCAATGAGAAGCCTGTGCACCGCAATGAAGAGTAGCCCCCGCTCACCACAACTAGAGAAAACCTGCGGGCAGCAACGGAGACCCAATGCAGCCAAAAATAAAAGAAATAAATTTTTTAAAAATACATGAAAACATATATTATGCTCCAAAAAACAGAGGGTGCATGGAAAAATGTGGTTAGAAAGGCAGCTTAGGGCTGGACCTGGCTAACAAGTCTGGTCTCTTTTTTTATAGGCAACAGATTCCTTGGAAGGTGTCTGCACAAGAGTGATATGACTCCGACTGTGTTTTGGGACAATAACTGTGTTACTAGTGAAGGGACAGAATAAGCAAATCACAGGAGGCAAGGGAGCAAGTTAGAGGCTGCTAAGATTCCCCAAGCAGACCAGGAATACCTACGAATGTAGCATACAGTAAAGGTGGCATTTTCAATCAGTGGGGAAAGGACAAATTACTCAATAAGTAAGCAGTGTTAGAAAAACTGACTATCTCCTGGGAAAAAAATCAGATCCTGCCCTTATATTGTATCGTTAAAACAAATTCTAAAAGGAACAAGTATTTATATGTTGAAAAAAGTAACCATAAAACCACTTAAAGGAAACACACTAAGGAATTTTAATAAGCACAAACATGATATGAAATCTAAAAGCCATACAGGATTAACTTGACAGGTTCATGAAAATTAACAAGTTCTGTAATGTAAAAGCCACCATAAACAGCCAACTAACATGAAATAAATAGGAGCAAAATATATGATAGGTTAATACCCTCAGTAAATCAAGAGCTCTTAAAAATCAGTAAGAAAAAGTACCAACCCTCAACAGAAACATTGGTAAAACATAGAACTAAGGAAATTGAGGGAAGAAATACAAATGACAGATAACATATAAAAAATATGTTTGCATCATTAATAACTGAAGAAAGGCAAATGTGAACTATCTCCTGCTATTAAACTGACAACAGAAAATAAAGATTAATAATGTGGAGTGCTGGCTAGGGTGCAGGTAAACAGGAACTTTCATGTACTTCTGGTAAGAACAAAAATGAGTAAAAAGGGAGCTATGGCAAGGTACCAAAATGTCAATGTGCACAGTGGTTTAAAGGAAATAATGAAAACCTGTAAACTATCCTGAAGTCATCAACAGACGCTTGGTTAAGTAAGTCAGTAATCATCAAACTGGTTTACACATACCCTTAGGAGTATATGAAGACTTTCCGGTGAGTATGTGGGTACAGACAGTTTGGAGGGAATCAATTTCCAGATCTTCAAATTCTCAATGTTTGCTTTCCTGTACAATCGGTTAAGGCTGATTCCCTACCTCCCACTTTTATACTAGGAAGATACACCTTCTCATCCTGAATCTTAGTACTTTGCATTACCTGGGGACCCCCCCAAAAGAGGGGGAAATTGGAAATACTGGTGACGGTGCCAAGAAAGTGAACCAACCTTAGCAGCTAGTAATAAATAGCATACTTCTGCAAGTCGGATGCTTTCCATTTCTTTGCTTTCGTTTAATTGTAGGAGGACAAAATCAAGCTGTCAGTAAAAGAACATTCAAAATACTTTTTGAGGATAGATCACTAAGTGATTTTTTGGCCTATAATTCAGAGTGAGTTCAAAGAACGGAGTGGCATTGCTATAATAAAAGTTCTTTCATTCCCATCTATACAATCATATAAACAAGGTTTCTCAGGACTTACATTTATAAAAAGAAAAAATGGAATTGATAATTGAACACTATTATTCTACTACTAATAAGTAATATTTATCTATGAATACCCAAACTAATTGAAAAGAGAAATGCATTTCCAATAAAACTTTTATCTGATCAATACTTAACAAAATCTGTAATACATTTACGTTATTTTGATCAACTGTAATGGTCATTCAGTCCAGAGAAATATTGAACACCTAAGAGTCACAGAAATCTATTAATATTATGTGTCAAATTTGATTTGGTGAGCAATAAAAGACTTTCAAAGATAAAAGTCTATGGGGCAAACAGAATGGAATCCAAATTCAAGGCCAAAAAAAGGAATGATGTAAAGTTTCCCACTTGTTAAAAGAGCTCGTCTGCGTACTTTAAAAAATGGATGTTACCAAATTCCTGTGGTGTGCAGGTTCACTGAAGAGATTTAAAACAATGATGTAACAGTTTTATTTAAGACTCTATTTATAATATGCCAGAAATTCTATCCTTTATAACAAGTTAAACTTATGATTAAAAAGTATTAGATACCAACCTAAAAATGTACAAGGAGGTAGATAATTTTTCATAATTTTAGGGTATGTAAGCAAAAGAGGTTTGAAAAGCACTGAAATAAATAAGACATCCATAGAGTGGAATGATATGCGGCTATTAAGATGAATGAATTGGATGGAGCAATGGATGAGTGATACAGATAAGAACACCTGGGACAATCGCAGTCAGAAGGAAAACTGGGAGGGTTAGTACGACAAGTTTCTAGCTTGCCTGGCTAGCTGTGAGAGCTACAGACCCTGAGGAGATATCAGTGGTCTGGGGAAGAGAGCAAGTGCGATTTTATTTTTAACAGCTTTACTGAGATATAACTCACATACCATACAGTTCTCCCATTTAAAGTGTACAACTCAATGGTTTTTAGTGTATTCACAGAGTTGTGCAACCATCACAATAATCACTTCTTTTGTGCGCCACCATCCTTCAGCTCGAGGGACACAGCAGCAGTATAACAGGTTCTTGCTGATTCATCTGATCTTGGTTCCTGTTCTATCTTTGTACCCCATGACTTCCATGGTTTTTTCCAACCCCAAAAGCCATGAATCCTGGTCTCTAACTTCCTTCTCACAGTGTCCTTCTGCTCTCTCCTTCCCCCCTTTCTATCCAGGGGCAGAGCTCTGGTAGGCACCGAGCTGACAGGTACCTGGGGACTACTGGAGAGTCTAGGATGCTGAGGAACTCCATGTTTTCCTGACCAAACACACAATTGCTAAAAGTTTTTCAGAGGCAATGTTCCCAGCGGGGACTTCATGAATTCTGAATAGGTTCTCCATCCTAGTCTGGTCCATAGTCAGACCCTCAAGAGTTTCTGAAAACGTTCTATGATGAGCATAGAATATTTCATGGGGGTGCTTGTGAATGACAGTGGATAAAAGACAAGCTTCTTTCCAGGGGGTAATAGACATTTCTCCCATCTCCTCATCTTCCACCCCAAGCACAGAATCCAAGAGAAAGGAAACATAATAAAATGGAATTTGGGTGCCAGAATGGGGTTAATATGACAAGTGCATGATGAATGAGGAGGAAGCATTTTAGTTCTGTACTTTACTAATACTGCTTGGGAATCTTACTACCTTGTAGGCAGCTGGGGAGCTAATTCAGTTTTAGGGAGGCCACGATTATTCTGGTAAGTGGACAATAGGACATATCAGGAGCACATCTAGGATCTCCCCAACTCTTCCCGGAACCTGTTTGGCACTGGACACAAGAAGCACATGTCTGATGGCACAGTAAACAGACTGTACTACAGAGGAACATTATAAGAAATTCAAGCCATGACTGATCAGCCCAGACATTTCAATATGGTGGGGGAGTGAGGAATCCAGACAAGACCAGTCTAAACTTTCCTGGTGGACTTTGAGGCATGTGGAAATACAAAGGTTCATATCTAATTTCAGGTTCAAGAAGTTCCAGGACACCTAGATTAATTAATTAACCATGCATCCTTAATCTAGTTGGTGGTCTAATAATGAAAACAATGAACTCCTTAGTAGGACAAAAAGCCAAAGCAGGGTACAGATGCTGCCTGGACTAAGACTTCTCTCCAGGGCAGGACCTTCAAAGTTCCCCCCCCGCCCCAATGCTAAAGCTTGGGATAAAGCAACCCTGGAAGAAACCAAAGATTCCAGGCCTTCACCTCTTTTCTTTAGGGCATGAAAGCCAAGGTAAAATGGAGTAATAGGTCTAAACTGTCAGTCTGTACATATGGAATGGGATTCCAGGGTAGCACAATACTACTAGGACAGCTCTAAGGCCAAGTAAGCCGTAAGCACCTTAGTTCACGATTTGCAGGGCAGAAATAGAGACACAGATGTAGACATCAAACGTATGGACACCAAGGGGGGAAAGTGCTGGTGGGGGGGTGGTGGGATGAATTGGGAGACTGGGATTGACATGGATACACTAATATGTATAAAATAGATAACTAATAAGAAAAAAAAAAGTACCTTAGTTCAGACCTTGGCAGAAACAGAGCAGATGTGATGCCTCATTCCTTTCCCTAAAGGTTAGGAGAGTGTGGAGCCCAACTGTTCAGAAGGGTGCTAACAGTAGGGTGCCTGATTTCACGCCATGCTCATAGAGGTGGGCCTAGTTCAAACACAAATCTATACAAAGCCTGGCTATGCCTTGCTTGCAGGTACTGACAGTAGCCAGGGTGGAAAAGCTCATGTCAAAGTAGCTACAACACGAACATCTATGAAGCAGCATCCAGAATGGTAGGCCCAAGAAAGAGTAGTAGACACTGGTTCCCTAAAAATCTAGTGTGTGGCGACGACTTCTAAAGCTCTCAGTTGGCAGCAAAAGGCAAGAGGAAGGCGAGACTGTGATCTGCCCAGGACCCTAACTGCAACTGCTACATTCTAGATGATACAAAAAGCTTAGGCCCTAGGGGCTTCCCTGGTGGCGCAGTGGTTGAGAGTCCACTTGCCGATGCAGGGGACACGGGTTCGTGCCCCGGTCCGGGAGGATCCCACATGCCGCGGAGCGGCTGGGCCTGTGAGCCATGGCCACTGAGCCTGCGCGTCCGGAGCCTGTGCTCCGCAAGGGGAGAGGCCACAGCAGTGAGAGGCCCACGTACCGCAAAAAAAAAAAAAAAAAAAAAAAAAAAAAAAAAAAGAAGCCTAGGCCCTAAAGCCTGGAGACCCATAGCAGGTTGTGGCTCTTTCTAGGACACACTTGTTATGTCCTAAGATGAAGGCTTGATGTCTGGTTTCTACTGGTTGTTAAGTGAGGCTGGCGGGCAATGTGGTCTGGAAGAACTGGGCAGCCAGCAGGAATGGGGCAAGCTGAGGAGAAGAAAAGGATGAGGAAATGGAGCAAGTTCAATGAGAATATAGAAACTGCAGGCTGAGGCAAGCACTCAGGAGCCCCCAATCATCTAAAAAACAGAGGTAAAAATGGAGCTAAATGAAACTAACAATCAGAGTTCAGCACAGAGCTAACAGAAGAAAAACACACAATAGGTACCTGAAACCCAACCTTGCAATTGAGGAAAAGGCTTGCCTCACCCTTCCTCCTCGAGTGGGGATCAATGACCAGCTTCCTTGAGAACAGCCAGGCTGTCACCTGTGACTGGGGATGAATGCCTAGAAGACCTGCTGCAAAGAAACTTGCCACATGAGACAGGAAGAGAAGCAGCACCTTGGTCCAACATAGGGAGGTGTATGAGAGGGGAAAATGACTCCAGTTACATTCATGTTTTTAAACAAGAGATAGCTTTCCTAACACCAAGAGTGATATACACAGTGAAATTAAAAACCTCTTTTAAGGCACTCAGTTAAAATTGAGGGGTGGGAGAAGTTACAGAAGATATTCTATTCAACGCTAAAACTTCAAAAAAAAATCAGTTGTCAACTCCATTCTACTGGTCCATCTTTTGAAAAATAAGTTTTACTAAAATCACCAAGTAAGCTCAGTGTAAAGTCTTCACAAGCATGAATACTTATGGGAACACTGAAGGTTAGAAAATGTATAAAACCACAATTAGATTATTTGATAGCAACACTAGATATACATCATCTACTCAGAAGAAAATATTAGCCCCAAATTATTAACAAAAATGAGTCAAACATTGACAAACATGCCTCAACAGATGTAATGCTATTGTTCTCATTTAAAATATAATTTGCAGACGTTACTTTTATATGATATTTATGCTGCATTTTCAAATACCAACATGGTGAATTTAAATAAAATCAATCCACAACTCAAAGAGTACGCAATCCAAATTATCAAGTAATGAAACTTTTTATTAATAGTTAGAGTTAGCATATAGTAGTGACGGTTGCACAGCACTATGAATGTAATTAATGCCACTGAATTGTACAGAGATGGTTAAAATGGCAAATTTTATGGTATATATATTTTATCACAATTAAAAAACATAAATGAATGGGAAAAAAAGATAAGTTAGTGTATTTTGTAATTATGTACCCTTTTTATGTACTCAGTTCAATATTTTTTGGTACCTAGAAAATTCACATTGTATCAGGCTAAAATATATCAGCTAAAAGACTTTACCTGATTTTCCATTTCAAAGATTAACCATACAACAGAAATTCTAAAGTAAAAAGTTCAAACAGCTAGCATATTCAAAGTATTTGAGGTATAATAGCTAAGGCATTCTTCAATTATCATGCAATAAGAACATTGATATCTAGGTTGTTTCTTAAGTCAAAATTACATTACAAACTGAATTTATCTATTAAACATAGATACTTTAGGAGTTCAAAAGTCAGTCAACATTTTTAAATGATCATAATCCAACTAACCTTTTTTTTCCTCAGTAATCTTTCTCTGAATTTATTAGTGATAAATCCGCTTGGACCAGCAAACCGTAAACGCTGATATTTAGCCTGAATGCACAAGCTCTTCTGTAGTAGGCCTGATTTATACTGGGGCTGAAATGTGCCACCTCTAAAGTTGGTCTGTAAAGGAAAAAAAAATTAAATGTTAAAACTATAGCTTCCAAGTCTATTTTATTAGTATAAGAAAGGGGAGGGCTTCCCTGGTGGCGAAGTGGTTGAGAGTCCGCCTGTCAATGCAGGGGACACGGGTTAGTGCCCCGGTCCGGGAAGATCCCACATGCCATGGAGCGGCTGGGCCCATGAGCCGTGGCCGCTGAGCCTGCACTCCGCAACGGGAGAGGCCACAACAGTGAGAGGCCCGCGTACCGCAAAAAAAAAAAAAAAAAAAAAAAAAAAAAAAAAAAAAAAAAAAAGAAAGGGGAAAAGGTCTGGAACGTAGAGCTTCCCTTAATTCTAGGTACTACAGATATTTAAAGGGAAAAGGTTAATGATGGTAATAAAGCATGTTTTCCTCAAACTAGCTTCCTAGTTTATTTTGTATAATAATAATTTAAAAACTATTTTATATAAATGAATTTTTAAAACTATTAAGTTAAATTTTGAAATTCTTGAAATTTATCATACTAAGAAAAAGATAACTTTAAAAACCTCAGAATTATCCTTCTGATTCATAGTGAAGTATATCAAATCCCAACTGGGTGGGGGAAGATATTAAGTATCAACATTTATTTAAGAATCAAAAACTCTCTTGGGACTTCCCTGGTGGTCCAGTGGTTAAGAATCCACCTTCCAATGCAGGGGACGAGGGTTTGATCCCTGGTTGGGGAACTAGGATCCCACATGCCGTGGGGCAACCAAGCCCACGTGCCACAACTACTGAGCCTGAACTCTACAGCCCACGCTCCACAACTAGAGAGAAGCCCGTGCACCACAATGAAGAGCCTGTGTGCTGCAATGAAAGATCCCGCATGCTGCAACTAAGACCCGACACAGCCAAATAAATTTTAAAAATTGAAAAAAAGAATCAAAAACTCTCTTAACTTTACTCTTGTTAGTACCTTTTTTTAAAAAAAAAAATTTATTTATTTGGCTGTGCCAGTTCTTAGCTGTGGCATGTAGGATCTAGTTCCCTGACCAAGGATCGAACCTGGCCCCCTGCACTGGAAGCACGGAGTCTTAGCCACTGGAACACCAGGGAAGTTCCTCTTGTCAGTACCTTTGAGTCAATCTTTCTTTACCATAAAAATCCCACTACAGCACATATTTTCAAGAAAAGAACTATACTTAACAAGACATTTCCTGACCTGCATACTGCCCAATATTACAACAGACATAGAGAACAATGAATATGTGTGTCCCATGTGGGACATGTACAAATGGTATCTTACAAAGGAGTAATTATAAAAATTAAGTAGATTCTTCTTTCCACAATGATTTAACAAATGGGTATGTTATGCATAATGATACACAAAAGTTTATTAAAAAGTATTTATGCCAGGCCTATTTTCCAATTATTTTCTTAAGGCTACAAACAATTTCAGGTAAAACAGAATTATAATGAGACACTATAATTTTGTTAAAACTATCTGCACCAACTTGATACATCAGGGCTAATCTTGAGATTTACATTGCCCATTTTTACATATCTAATAAGGTGATTACTACCTTGCTTTGAATTAATCCAATTTATGTAAAAAGTAAATTTTAATGAAAGAGCTCCCTTTCTTAGGAATGATTATTTCTTCCCCCTACTTTACTATAAAGAATTGTGAATTTCTAAACAACCATATAACATTACACAGCTTTAAATGATTGGTCAAAAGGAAAGATGAATGCACATATTTTGAAAAACATTTTTTAAGTAAGTTAATGTTAAAGACCTTTCCCTTAAGGAGAATGGGTAACAGGAAATAGATCTCATAACAGTCTTAGAAAAATTACTACAACTGACTATATCTGACCAATGAGAAGTGCAACATATAGGAAACACTTAAATCTGAATGCCCACCTACACCATCTCTAAATTATATAGATGTTACATTTTTAGTTGACTTTATGCCTCATTACTTAAGAGATTAAAAGATGGTACAAAACATGTTTTTTTAAAAAAAATATTTATTTATTTGGGTGCACCGGGTCTTAGTTGCAACACGTGGGATCTTTGTTGTGGCATGTTTTAGTTGCGGCATGTAGACTTCTTAGTTGCGGCATGCATGTGGGATCTAGTTCCCAGACCAGGGATCGAACCCGGGCCCTGTGCATTGGGAGCGCAAAGTCTTACCCACTGGACCACCAGGGAAGTCCCAAAACATGTTTATACAGCCTATGGCCCTAGCTATTTTTGAAAACCTAATGTCACACATGCTTTTAGGTACATGAACCACTGGCTAAAAATATTATCTATGCAATGGCTACAAATTGTGTTACTCCCACTGAAAAAAAAATCTTTTTTTTTTTTTGGCCCCACCGCGCAGCTTGTGGGATCTTAGTTCCCTGACCAGGGATTGAACCTGGGGCCGTCACAGTGAAAGGGTGGAGTCCTAACCACTAGACGGCCAGGGAATTCCCTGAAAAAAATCTTTTGACATCAAGAATTTTGACTCAGGAAGCCAAGGTATTAACAGAAGATCACTCAAGTACACTCCTAGTCTATGGATTGGAGATCATTTATACTACCTTTCTGCTCATACTAACTTCCTACTAATGAGCTAACCACTCTAGCCAGACTGCCTGCTACTTTCACCAAAAAAACCCTCAGGTTCTTGGGCTTCCCTGGTGGCACAATGGTTAAGAGTCCACCTGCCAATGCAGGGGACACGCGTTTGAGCCCTGATCCAGGAGGATCCCACATGCCGCGGAGCAACTAAGCCCGTGCGCCACAACTACTGAGCCTGCACTCTAGAGGCCGTGAGCCACAACTACTGAAGCCACAACTACTGAGCCTGTGCGCCTAGGGCCCGTGCTTCTCAAGAGAAGCCACCGCAGTGAGAAGCCCACACACCCTGTGCACCGCAGTGAAGGATAGCCCCCGCTCGCCGCAACCAGAGAAAGCCTGCGCGCAGCAACAAAGACCCAAGGCAGCCAAAAAAAAAAAAAATAAATAATAGTAATAAATAGAAAGGTTTAACGATAAATAAATAGTACAAAAAAAAACCCCAAACAGGTTCTTTTCTTTTCTTTTTGGGAGGAGGGGAAAGAGACACTGTAGAGTGGAAAAATATGAAAAAAGGACCTATCATAAGCACGAAATTCAGTCAAAATGGATTTAAAAAGCACCTCAATTTATGAGAGCAAGGAGAGAGGAACATAATACTTTGCACTATAATTCTTATTCCATATGTTTGGGGGATGAAGTGTTCTGGAAAAACAAACATGTTCACTGATTAAAAGTATCACTGACATCAGACATAGCTGTACAAATAATTAGAACGTGATGAAATGTGCTTTAACAAAGCATGTTGGACCAGTCTTTCTCTGATGATCCAGAAGGCCTCTGAGGGTTGTGTGTCTATGGGCAGGGTTTTTCAATCACTGAATCCTGGAGAAGGCTCTATAGCTATGCACTTACATCTTAAGAGGTAAAGAGGCAGGCTTAAAGGGAAGGTCTGGGACCTTGCCCACCTCTCCACCTAGAGCCACTCCATCTGGATCTGTTTTATGTATTTGAGTTTCCATGTAATATTTGAAACAGGATTCCACTGGTAAAAAATATATTTGAAAATCAAATCCTGAGGAAAGGGGTCATCATTAACCTGATTACAGTTAACTATAATCCAGAAATATTAATTTAAAGCTACTATTTGAAATATAACAAAAAGAGCTTTTAATTTACTAACACTTAGAACATTATGTTCAAAGCAAAAACCCAAAGCTAGAATTGGATGGAGAATAACACTCTACCTTAAAAGTTCTTCTAAAGCCTCTTGTATTTTGATGGTTTCCCTCAATTCCAAATGGTTTGTGAGTAATGACGTCTTTTCTCTGCATAGTATGATAATTCTGCATGAAAAAAGTATTAGTATGGTTAATATACTTTAAATTTTATTTTTAAAAGTTCATTTTACCATTCAAAAAATACATGTTCTTGTTTGTTCGTTTTTGGCCACACTGTGCAGCACATGGGATCTTAGTTCTCCGACCAGGGATCAAACCCACTCCCCCTACATTGGAAGCACAGAGTCTTAACCACTGGACCACCAGGGAAGTCCCACAAAAATACACGTTTTAAATGCATGGGATTAAGAACACAAAGCATGTAGCATGTAGCTTAGCTGTATGAACATACACACATCTTCCTTCATGTAACCCATGCTAGTTTGTGAGGGGTTGGTTTAATTCATGAATGTGAGAAGTGTAACAAAATACATACTCCTGTATAACACAATGGGTGACTTTTAGAAAATGGACTGTAAATCTAGCATTTATTCAGGCATCCAGAAGAGAAACAAACCCATTATTACTAGGAGTTGCTAAAGAGTTGCCACTGTCTGAGAACACAAATTCTCAATGCTATAGGAGGCAGGTGCTGCTGAATCAGGTACCTGCTTTGAGTAGATGCTCCTGCCATGACTAGGTAAGTATCAGAAGGCAGAGTATTAAGACTGTAACTACAAAGAACCTGAAACCTCTGATGGGAGCAGAAAAGATGGGGCCCATTTTTTTTTTTTTTTTTAAGAATGCCTATGGAGAACTTCCGGGAAGATGGCGGAAGAGTAAGACGCGGAGATCACCTTCCTCCCCACAGATACACCAGAAATACATCTACACGTGGAACAACTCCTACAGAACACCTACTGAACGCTGGCAGAAGACCTCAGATCACCCAAAAGGCAAGAAACCCCCACGTACCTGGGTAGGGCAAAAGAAAAGAGAATAAACAGAGACAAAACGATAGGGACAGGGCCTGCACCAGTGGGAAGGAGCTGTGAAGGAGGAAAGGTTTCCACACACTAGGAAGCCCCTTCGCGGGCGGAGACTGTGGGTGGCGGAGAGGGAAAGCTTTGGAGCTGCGGAGGAGAGCACAGCAACAGGGGTGCGGGGGGCAAAGCGGAGAGATTCCCGCACAGAGGATCGGTGCCGACCGGCACTCACCAGCCAGAGAGGCTTGTCTGCTCCCCCGCCGGGGCGGGCGGGGCAGGGAGTTGAGGCTTGGGCTTCGGTCAGAGCGCAGGGAGAGGCCTGGGGTTGGCGGCGTGAACACAGCCTGCAGGGGCTTAGTGTGCCACGGCTGGCCGGGAGGGAGGACGGGGAAAAGTCTGGAGCTGCCGAAGAGGCAAGAGACTTTTCCTTCCCTCTTTGTTTCCTGGTGCGGGAGGAGAGGGGATGAAGAACGCTGCTTAAAGGAGCTCCAGGGACGGGCGCGAGCCGCGGCTAAAAGCGCGGACCCCAGAGACGGGCATGAGACGCTAAGGCTGCTGCTGCTGCCGCCAAGAAGCCTGTGTGCGAGCCTCAGTGTCACTATCCACCCCCCCTTCTGGGGAGCCTGTGCAGCCCGTCACTGCCAGGGTCCCGGGATCCAGGGACAACTCCCCCGGGAGAACGAACGGCACGCCTCAGGCTGGTGCACCGTCCCGCCGGCCTCTGCCGCCGCAGGCTCACCCCGCACTCCGTGCCCCTCCCTCTCCCAGGCCTGAGTGAGCCAGAGCCCCCGAATCAGCTGCTCCGTTAACCCCGTCCCTTCTGAGTGAAGAACCGACGCCCTCCTGCGAACTACACGCAGAGGGGGGCCAAATCCAAAGCTGAGCACCTGGGAGCTGTGAGAACCAAGAAGAGAAAGGGAAATCTCTCCCAGCAGCCTCAGAAGCAGCGGATTAAAGCTCCACAATCAACTTGATGTACCTGCATCTGTGGAATATATGAATAGACAACGAATCATCCCAAATTAAGGAGGTGGACTTTGAGAGCAAGATTTATGATTTTTTCCCCTTTTCCTCTTTTTGTGAGTGTGTATGTGTATGCTTCTGTGTGAGATTTTGTCTGTATAGCTTTGCTTCCACCATTTGTCCTAGGGTTCTATCCATCCGTTTTTTTTTCTCTTAATAATTATTTTTTATTTTAATAACTTTATATTTTATCTTACTTTATTTTATTTTACTTTACCTTCTTTCTTTCTTCCTTCCTTCCCTCCTTCCTCCCTCCCTCCCTCTCTTTCTTTCTTTCTTTCTACTTCTACTAATTCTTTCTTTCTACTTTTTCTCCCTTTTATTCTGAGCCGTGTGGATGAAAGGCACTTGGTGCTGCAGCCAGGAGTCAGTGCTGTGCCTCTGAGGTGGGAGAGACAAGTTCAGAACACTGGTCCACAAGACACCTCCCAGCTCCACATAATATCAAACGGCGAAAATCTCCCAGAGATCTCCATCTCAACACCAGCACCCAGCTTCACTCAACGACCAGCAAGCTACAGTGCTGGACATCCTATGCCAAACAACTAACAAGACAGGAACACAACCCCACCCATTAGCAGACAGGCTGCCTAACATCATAATAAGTCCACAGACACCGCAAAACACACCACCAGAGGTGGACCTGCTTATCAGAAAGACAAGATCAGGCCTCATCCACCAGAACACAGGAACTAATCCCCTCCACCAGGAAGCCTACACAACCCACTGAACCAACCTTAGCCACTGGGGACAGACACCAAAAACAACGGGAACTACGAACCTGCAGCCTGCAAAAAGGAGACCCCAGACACAGTAAGATAAGCAAAATGAGAAGACAGAAAAACACACAGCAGATGGAAGGAGCAAGATAAAAACCCACCAGACCTAACAAATGAAGAGGAAATAGGCAGTCTACCTGAGAAAGAATTCAGAATAATGATAGTAAAGATGATCCAAAATCTTGGAAACAGAATAGACAAAATGCAAGAAACATTTAACAAGGACCTAGAAGAGCTAAAGATGAAACAAACAATGATGAACAACACAATAAATGAAATTAAAAATACTCTAGATGGGATCAATAGCAGAATAACTGAGGCAGAAGAACGGAAAAGTGACCTGGAAGATAAAATAGTGGAAATAACTACTGTAGAGCAGAATAAAGAAAAAAGAATGAAAAGAACTGAGGACAGTCTCAGAGACCTCTGGGACAACATTAAACGCACCAACATTCAAATTATAGGGGTTCCAGAAGAAGAAGAGAAAAAGAAAGGGACTGAGAAGATATGTGAAGAGATTATAGTTGAAAACGTCCCTAATATGGGAAAGGAAATAGTTAATCAAGTCCAGGAAGCACAGAGAGTCCCATACAGGATAAATCCAAGGAGAAATACACCAAGACACATATTAATCAAACTGTCAAAAATTAAATACAAAGAAAACATATTAAAAGCAGCAAGGGAAAAACAACAAATAACACACAAGGGAATCCTCATAAGGTTAACAGGTGATCTCTCAGCAGAAACTCTGCAAGGCAGAAGGGACTGGCAGGACATATTTAAAGTGATGAAGGAGAAAAACCTGCAACCAAGATTACTCTACCCAGCAAGGATCTCATTCAGATTTGATGGAGAAATTAAAACCTTTACAGACAAGCAAAAGCTGAGTGAGAGAGTTCAGCACCACCAAACAAGCTTTACTACAACTGCTAAATGAACTTCTCTAGGCAAGAAACACAAGAGAAGGAAAAGACCTACAATAATGAACCCAAAACAATTAAGAAAATGGGAATAGGAACATACATATCGAGAATTACCTTAAATGTAAATGGACTAAATGCTTCCACCAAAAGACACAGATTGGCTGAATGGATACAAAAACAAGACCCATATATTTGCTATCTACAAGAGACCCACTTCAGACCTAGAGACACATACAGACTGAAAGTAAGGGGATGGAAAAAGATATTTCATGCAAATGGAAACCAAAAGAAAGCTGGAGTAGCAATTCTCATATCAGACAAAATAGACTTTAAAATAAAGCCTATTAGAAGAGACAAAGAAGGACACTACATAATGATCAAGGGATCGATCCAAGAAGAAGATATAACAATTGTAAATATGTATGCACCCAACATAGGAGCACCTCAATACATAAGGCAAATACTAACAGCCATAAAAGGGGAAATCGACAGTAACAAATTCATAGTAGGGGACTTTAACACCCCACTTTCACCAATGGACAGATCATCTAAAATGAAAATAAACAAGGAAAAACAAGCTTTAAATGATACATTAAACAAGATGGACTTAATTGATATTTATAGGACATTCCATCCAAAAACAAGAGAATACACAGTTTTCTCAAGTGCTCATGGAACACTCTCCAGGATAGATCATATCTTGGGTCACAAATCAAGCCTTGGTAAATTTAAGAAAACTGAAATTGTATCAAGTACCTTTTCCGACCACAACGCTATGAGACTAGATATCAATTACAGGAAAAGATGTGTAAAAAATACAAACACATGGAGGCTAAACAATACACTACTTAATAACGAAGTGATCACTGAAGAAATCAAAGAGGAAATAAAGAAATACCTAGAAACAAATTACAATGGAGACACGACGACCCAAAATCTATGGGATGCAGGAAAAGCAGTTCTAAGAGGGAAGTTTATAGCAATACAATCCCACCTTAAGAAACAGGAAACATCTCGAATAAACAACCTAACCTTGCACCTAAAGCAGTTAGAGAAAGAAGAACAAAAAAACCCAAAGTTAGCAGAAGGAAAGAAATCATAAAAATCAGATCAGAAATAAATGAAAAAGAAATGAAGGAAACGATAGCAAAGATCAATAAAACTAAAAGCTGGTTCTTGGAGAAGATAAACAAAATTGATAAACCATTAGCCAGACTCATCAAGAAAAAAAACGAGAAGACTCAAAGCAATAGAATTAGAAATGAAAAAGGAGAAGTAACAACTGACACTGCAGAAATACAAAAGATCATAAGAGATTACTACAAGCAAATCTATGCCAATAAAATGGACAACCTGGAAGAAATGGACAAATTCTTAGAAATGCACAACCTGCCAAGACGCAATCGGAAGAAATAGAAAATATGAACAGACCAATCACAAGCACTGAAATTGAAACTGTGATTAAAAATCTTCCAACGAACAAAAGCCCAGGACCAGATGGCTTCACAGGCGAATTCTATCAAACATTTAGAGAAGAGCTAACACCTATCCTTCTCAAAATCTTCCAAAATATAGCAGAGGGACGAACACTCCCAAACTCATTCTACGAGGCCACCATCACCCTGATACCAAAACCAAACGAAGATTTCACAAAGAAAGAAAACTACAGGCCAATATCACTGATGAACATAGATGCAAAAATCCTCAACAAAATACTAGCAAACAGAATCCAACAGCACATTAAACGGATCATACACCATGATCAAGCGGGGTTTATTCCAGGAATGCAGGGATTCTTCAATATACGCAAATCAATCAACGTGATACACCATAGTAACAAACTGAAGGAGAAAAACCATATGATCATCTCAATAGATGCAGAGAAAGCTTTCGACAAAATTCAACACCCATTTATGATAAAAACCCTGCAGAAAGTAGGCACAGAGGGAACTTTCCTCAACATAATAAAGGCCATATGTGACAAACCCACAGCCAACATCGTCCTCAATGGTGAAAAACTGAAAGCATTTCCACGAAGATCAGGAACAAGACAAGGTTGCCCACTCTCACCACTCTTATTCAACATAGTTTTGGAAGTCTTAGCCACAGCAATCAGAGAAGAAAAGGAAATAAAAGGAATCCAAATCAGAAAAGAAGAAGTAAAGCTGTCACTGTTTTCAGATGACATGATACTATACATAGAGAATCCTAAAGATGCTACCAGAAAACTATGAGAGCTAATCAATGAATTTGGTAAAGTAGCAGGATACAAAATTAATGCACAGAAATCTCTGGCATTCCTATACACTAAGGATGAAAAATCTGAAAGTGAAATCAAGAAAACACTCCCATTTACCACTGCAATGAAAAGAATAAAATATCTAGGAATAAACCTACCTAAGGAGACAAAAGACCAGTATGCAGAAAATTATAAGACACTGATGAAAGAAATTAAAGATGATACAAATAGATGGAGAGATATACCATGTTCTTGGATTGGAAGAATCAACATTGTGAAAATGACTCTACTACCCAAAGCAATCTACAGATTCAATGCAATCCCTATCCAACTACCACTGGCATTTTTCACACAACTAGAACAAAAAATTTCACAATTTGTATGGAAACACAACAGACCCCGAATAGCCAAAGCAATCTTGAGAACGAAAAACAGAGCTGGAGGAATCAGGCTCCCTGACTTCAGACTATACTACAAAGCTACAGTAATCAAGACATTATGGTACTGGCACAAAAACAGAAAGGTAGATCAGTTGAACAGGACAGAAAGCCCAGAGATAAACCCACACACATATGGTCACCTTATCTTTGATAAAGGAGGCAGGAATGTACAGTGGAGAAGGGACAGCCTCTTCAATAAGTGGTGCTGGGGAAACTGGACAGGTACATGCAAAAGTATGAGATTAGATCACTCCCTAACACCATACACAAAAATAAGCTCAAAATGGATTAAAGACCCAAATGTAAGGCCAGAAACTATCAAACTCTTAGAGGAAAACATAGGCAGAACACTCTATGACATAAATCACAGCAAGATCCTTTCTGACCCACCTCCTAGAGATATGGAAATGAAAACAAAACTAAACAAATGGGACCTAATGAAACTGAAAAGCTTTTGCACAGCAAAGGAAACCATAAACAAGACCAAAAGACAACCCTCAGAATGGGAGAAAATATTTGCAAATGAAGCAACTGACAAAGGATTAATCTCCAAAATTTACAAGCAGCTCATGCAGCTCAATAACAAAAAAACAAACAGCCCAATCCAAAAATGGGCAGAAGACCTAAATAGACATTTCTCCAAGGAAGATATACAGACTGCCAACAAACACATGAAAGGATGCTCAACATCACTAATCATTAGAGAAATGCAAATCAAAACTACAATGAGATATCATCTCACACCAGTCAGAATGGCCATCATCAAAAAATCTAGAAACAATAAATGCTGGAGAGGGTGTGGAGAAAAGGGAACCCTCTTGCACTGTTGGTGGGAATGTAAATTGATACAGCCACTGTGGAGAACAGTATGGAGGTTCCTTAAAAAACTACAAATAGAACTACCATACGACCCAGCAATCCCACTACTGGGCATATACCCCGAGAAACCCATAATTCAAAAAGAGTCATGTACCAAAATGTTCATTGCAGCTCTATTTACAATAGCCCAGAGATGGAAACAACCTAAGTGTCCATCATCGGATGAAAGGATAAAGAAGATGTGGCACATATATACAATGGAATAGTACTCAGCCATAAAAAGAAACGAAATTGAGCTATTTGTAATGAGGTGGATAGACCTAGAGTCTGTCATACAGAGTGAAGTCAGAAAGAGAAACACAAATACCTTATGCTAACACATATATATGGAATTTAAGAAAAAAAAAGGTCATGAAGAACCTAGGGGTAAGACAGGAATAAAGACACAGACCTACTGGAGAATGGTCTTGAGGATATGCGGAAGGGGAAGGGTAAGCTGTGACAAAGCGAGAGAGAGACATGTACTTATATACACTACCAAACGTAAGGTAAATAGCTAGTGGGAAGCAGTCACATAGCACAGGGAGATCAGCTCGGTGCTTTGTGACCACCTGGAGGGGTGGAATAGGGAGGGTGGGAGGGAGGGAGACGCAAGAGGGAAGAGATATGGGAACATATATATATATATATATAACTGCTTCACTTCGTTATAAAGCAGAAACTAACACACCATTGTAAAGCAATTATACTCCAATAAAGATGTAAGAAAAAAAAACCAAAAAAAAAAAAAGGAATGCCTATGTTGCGTTGTAGCAGAACTGACTATTCTGTAAAGATTAAATGTTAGGATGCATATGATAACATTCTTGGTACAATATTTACACGTTGTGGGCATCCACGCAGGCTGATTTTCCTCCATTCAGGAAGCCATTCAATCAAATAGGAAGTATCTTTTCAGTCAGCATTAATATGGGTCACACTTCATCATCAGGTGAGGGGACGGGATCATTGGTTGTGGGCTCCTGGGGGCTGCTGTCTATTCCATTTACCAGTGCACCCCGATGGGATGTGTGCTGCTTAGTACCTAAGCTTTGTCTCAGACTCCCAACTCACACTCTATACTCGACTTGGGGTTTGGACTGGGAGTCAGTCCTTGAAGCCAGCTCCCACTTAGATCCCACCCACAGGGACACTGGAGGGAGACTAGAAGGCTGGAAGAGAGGAGGCGGGGTTGCTCCTTCCTGTATGTTTGTTGTTCTGCTTTTCATCCTGGCAGTGGTCCTTTGGTTCAGCCTCCAGTTTGTTTGTTAGTTTTTTGACACAGCCAGCTCCAGCTGGGCAGCCCCCACTCCTCGGAGGTCCACACCCAGCTCACACCGGCCTTTCTCTAAGCTTCTAGAGCTCTACGCTTTCTTCCCTAAAGGTCGTGGTTGCTTCCTTTGGTTTTTTGATTATTTTTATTTTTATTTATTTTGGGCTGCGTTGGGCATTCATTGCTGCATCCGGGCTTTCTGTAGTTGCGGCAAGCGGGGGCTACTCTTCGTTGAGGTGCGCGGGCTTCTCATTGCGGGGGCTTCTCTCGTTGCGGAGCATGGGCTCTAGGCACGTGGGCTTCAGTAGTTGTGGCACGCAGGCTCAGTAGTTGTGCCGCATGGGCTCTAGAGCGCAGGCTCAGTAGCTGTGGCGCACGGGCTTAGTTGCTCCGCGGCATGTGGGATCTTCCCGGACCAGGGCTTGAACCCGTGTACCCTGCATCAGCAGGTGGATTCTTAACCACTGCGCTGCCAGGGAAGCCCGATGGGGCCCAGTTTGAAGATGGTTTCTTTCTCCAAAATCAACAGTCTTATAACCTTCTATTTATTCCATTTGCTATGGAGTCTGTACTTCTCACAAATCTTCCTCTTTCACACCTTTCTCTCCCCAGTTAAGAAAAGTCATATAAAACCCTTTTCCTAGTAGTCATCTTGAGTTTATGCTAAGCCTATACATTTGAGTAAGTGCATAAAGACACATGTAATGAAATGAGATTTTGGGGGACCTTGAGAGGGAGGGGGTGTATTTTGCACATGAAGGGATGTCAGTCACTGGGGGCCAGTGGGAAGACTGTACCAGGCAGCTTCTGACCAGGCTCCCAATCATCCCCACCTTCCAGTAGCCAGGCCCTTATGCTATTCACTTCCCTTGAGTGTGGTCTGTATCTAGTGACTTGCTTCTTACAAATGGAGTATGGTCGAAGTATGGATGTCACTTCTGAGATTAGGTTACAAATCGACTCTGGCTTCCATCTTTCTAGCTGTCACTTGCTCGCTCTTATGGAAGCCAGCTGCCACTCTGTGAACTGCCCTATGAAAAGGCAAATCTTTAGAAACAGAAAGTAGATTAGTTGTTAGCTGCGGGTGGGAACACGGAATAAATAAATAGCCCTGAGGGTTCTAATAGGGGTCACGAAAATGTCCTAATACTGGATTATGGTGATGGTTACACATCTTGGTAAATTTACAAAAAATCATTCAATTTTACACCCTTACATGGGTGAATTTTATGGTATGTAAAATATACCTTAATAAAGTTGTTTAAAAAAAATTAAGAAAGCTAGTACTATAATAAGTGCAATAAAATCCTGATAAATCAAATGAGATGATCATTTATTTGGTCATAATAACTATAAGCCTCAACAGAATCTTAACACTGAACAACAGAATCATAACACTTACTTAATGAACCGTTACAAACGTTATGAAAAATATTGGTGATCCCTGTACCTATAGATACATGTGAGAAGGAAAATGGAACATACAAAAATAAAAAAGTTGGAACTGCAATCTTACCAAGTAAGGTTTCTGAATAAATTTTCTAAAATTTGATTTTACCAAACATGTAGATTTTTGGAATCCATCAACATGAGTATTCTTCAACCTTGTAAAACTGGAATGCTGATCACTCCTAATAAAATGAAAGAGAGAAAATAAGAATCTTTTATTAGTTTACATTTATCCGACAAATAAACAAGAGAAATCAAATTACACCCTTTGGAAACAATTAAAGCAGCGCAACAGTAAAAAAAAAAAAAATCTCAATGATCTATCACTACTAAAATTACAAATAATATTTACCAGGGCTAAAACTCTCATTTTTCAAAAAACATTATTTAGCCAAGTTGGCAGTTAGCGAGAGGGGGAAAACCATATTCCTAGGACCAGGGTTCTTAATCTGGAGTCCAAGGACAGGCTTCCTAGGGCTGTAACCCCCGAAACCATACATATGTAGAACACATGTTTCCTGAGGGAAGATAGTCACGGCTCTTGAACCTTTGGCAGCACGGGACAGCCCCCCTTGCCAAGAGACTCAGTGGTGAAAGCTCCAGGGAAGAGGCCAGTGAGTGGCTCAGGCCTGCTCACTGGCAGAGCTGGGGCCTCTGATACTGCTGGCTCCCCTCTTCTGTTGTAGTGAGGCCCAAAGGCCGCCAAGGGCTATTCCTGGCCAGCCCTACCTGGGAGGGAGCTCCTTCCTTGGACTTCTTTCTCCTCTAACCCCGGGGCCTCATTCCCACAGCCCTTGGGGGGTCCTCTCCCTGTCACATCCCACCTCTCCCACAGTGGTCCTCAGACCGTTCCTGCTCTGTGGCGAACAAACGGCTCACGGCTTCGGCCCTGCTACACTCCTCCCACAGGACCCCAGTGACATGGGGACAAAATCCACACTCCTCCTCACTGACCCCCAAGACTCTTCCGGCGCACGCCCTTGCAGCCTTGCCGGCTGCTCCATCCCAATCTCTGCAACACCCACACCGAGCTGCGGGAACATCACCTCCATGCGGCTCTCGGCACACACCACAACCTCGCCTGCCTCTACGCACTGGCCCATTGGGTGCCTTCTGCTGTAATTTCCTTCCAACTCAGATCAACCTCAAGATTTAGCCCCACTTGCACCTGTTCCAAGGCTTTCCCAGACCCCTCTGAGGTGGACTAGGTGTCCCTGCTATGTGCACATGTGGCACTTTGGGGTCTTCACAAGTGTTTGTAACTAATGGTGCACCTTCTCACCAAGCAAGGTGCGATCCCTTCACAGGAGGCACTGCGGATGGTTCGTTCTGTGGTCCCAGCTCTGACCCTAGAATCTGACATGGAATAGCCACTCGGGATTTTTTGAAATGTTAAAAAACCCCATATTCTGTCAAAATGTTCATGATATGGTAGTAAGTCAAAAGAGTAGGGGGCGAAGTCAAATACTGAGAATAATTTCACTTGTTTAAAATATACACATATAGGGCTTCCCTGGTGGCGCAGTGGTTGAGAGTCCACCTGCCGATGCAGGGGTCACGGGTTCGTGCCCCGGTCTCGGAAGATCCCACATGCCGCAGAGCGGCTGGGCCCATGAACCATGGCCGCTGAGGCTGCGCGTCCGGAGACTGTGCTCCGCAACGGGAGAGGCCACAACAGTGAGAGGCCCGCGTACCCCCGCCCAAAAAAAAAAACACAAAAAAACCCACATATATGGCCAGGAAAAAAAAATGATATGAAATGTACTAAATATTAACAGTAATCATCCCTGACTGGTGAAATTAAGAATGCCTTATATTTTTGTTTTTATACTTTACTATATTTTTCCAAATGTTCACCATTAGCATGTACTACTTCTATAAACAAAACAATAGACTCTAAAAAGTCCTCTTTGCAAAGCATATATCTGATGAACGGGTAGTACCCAGAATATATAAAGAACCCTTACACCTCAATAATAAAAATATGATAATCCAATTTAAAAATTGGCAAAGGATTTGAATAGATATTTCTCCAAAGAAGACACACAAAAAGCACATGAAAAAATGCTCAATATCATTAGTCATCAGGGAAATGCAAATCAAAACTACAAGAAACTACTTAAAACCCACTAGGATGGCTATAATCAAAAAAATGACAACACCGGTGTTCATAACAGCATTATTCATAATAGCCAAAAGATGGAAACAACCCACATGTCCACCAACACAAAAATGGATAAACGAAATGTGGTGTATCCATACAATGGAATATTATTCAGCCTTATAAAGGAATAAATTATTTTAATGAAATACTGACACATGATACAACATGGATGAAAACATTATGCCACGTGAAATAAGTCAGACTGAAAAGGACAATTATTGCATGATTCTACTTATATATGTATGAGGTATTCAGAATAGGCAAATTCATAGCGATGGAAACAATAGAGGCATCAGGGGCTGGGGGTTGGGAGTTACTGTTTAACTGGTACTGAATTTCTGTTTGAGCAGATGAAAAATTCTGGACGTGGGTAGTGGTGATGGTTGCACAACACTGTGAGTGTATTTAATGCCAATGAATTGTATGCTTAAAATGGTGCAAATTCAGTGTTCTAAGTCAGTGCTTAGAACACTGACTAGAACATAGACATTAATATATAAATATTTGTTGAATAGATGAATAAATGATCTTTATAAAGTTAACTCTAGTTCAGTAGATTACAGATTGTTACAACAGCAAAAATAAAAACTGATGTTTTCTATAACTTGCCTAGCTAAGAAGAAAATCTAGGCAGTTTGATGCCCTCTTGAAGTCTACTGATACTATTTTGAAGCTGCTTTATCCCACACATACCACGCCCGTGTAACACAGCACCTCAATGACAGTGTAGGGAACTTAGTAATGCTGGTGACAAGAGGGAGAAACAGTGTGTCAGGAGGAGACACGGAGACTTTAGGGTAAGAGGCTGGTCGGAAGTAGGAAAAAATAGAGAACAACAGGGTCTTAGAGACAAGACAGAATGCCCCGGTGTGAGACTTGCTTGGGAAAGGTTTTAAGGTATCAGGGAATAAAAAGTGATCAAGATCTAAATGCATTACAATTTCAGTATCTTCTGTCCTGTCTACACCTTTGGGAAGTCTTCATTCATTCAACAAAGATGAATTGAGCCCAAGGCAGTAGGAATACAATGGTGAGCCAACCTAGACACAGAGTCTGCATACAACTTTTAAGGGGGAAAAAAAAAAAATCACACAGAAGGGAAAGAGCTACATCCTATGATTTATAATTTCCTTGTATTTCACTTCTTCTGTATTTCTATGGAAATCTATACACTGACTTGATTTAAAAGGTTTATGCAAAAATATTAATGAGGTCAATTTTGATAAATTGAATTTTTAAGATAAAAGGATAAAATATTTTTCTTATGTTAACAAGGAAACTGAATTAGGATAAAGTGAGAGATTAAAGCTTCCATATTATTTTTTTAAAAGGATAAACAATAACAACTTCTGGTGAGGATGTGTTAAAAATGGAACCTTCATACACTGCTGGTGGGAATGTAAAATGGTGCACCCACTGTGGAAATAGCCTGGCAGCTCATCAAAAAGTTAAACATAGTTATCATATGAACCAGCAATTCCAATCCTAGGTATATACAGAAGAAAAGTGAAAAATATATCCACACAAAAAATTGCATACAAATATTCACAGCAGCATTATTCACAATAGCCAAAGAGTGGAAATAGCCCAAATATCCATCAACCGGTGAATGGATAAACAAAATGTGGTGTATCCACACAGTGGAAAGTTATTCAGCCATAAAAGGAATATTCATGCTACAACATGGGGCAACGTAAAAAACATACTACATGAAAGAAGCCCGTCACAAAAGGCCACCTGTTATATGATTGCAATTATATGTCAAGAATAGGCAAATCCATACAGACAGAAAGTAGATTAGTGGCTGTCAGGGGCTGGAAGGACGGAGAAATAGGGAGTGACAACTAATTGTACAGGGTTTCTTTTGGGGGTGATGAAAATGTTTCGAAATTAGATAGTGGTGATAGTTGCACAACTTTGTGATTATACTAAAAACTACTGAATTCGTCACTTTCAAAAGGTGAATTTTATGGTCAGTAATATCTGAATTAAAGAAAAACACTTCATGGCTCCACCATGCCACACCAGCCATCCAATACGAATAAAACAGTTCAACAGATCCAGAAAAAGACACCTTGCAGGAAGACATTTTTGCACCCTACAACGCCACCCTCAAAGCTAACATTAATAATACTTAATGCTGACCAACTTCTCTGTAGCTTACATGCATCACTTTACTTAATTTTCACCACTACCGTGAGGTAAGTATAATTCTTATCTCTATTTTACGCTGAGGAAACAGAGATTAAGTAACTTGCCCAAGGTCAGTCACATAGCTAGGTATCTACAGAGCCAGGAGTTGAACTCAGGTGTTAACTCCATTGCTCAAGCTCTTCATCACCTCAAAGGGTAAAGATATATTCTGAGGCCATACATGGTCTTTATAATTTGTTGATTATCTTAAATCTGTTTTAAAAAACCTTTTTCTTGGTACACTGAGTTTCTCACACTTGCTGAGTAGTCAAGAAAAGCATGACTGAGAGCTTGTGTCACTAAAGAGCACAGTCATGCCGTGTCATATTAGGAAACTGGAGACTCACCCACCAAGGGACAAGATTTTAACTATTTTCAATTGTTTCATATGCCTCAGCACACAGTTTTGCTATCTTTTAATTAGTCCCAAACTTATTGTCAGTATCAAGTCCAGTTTTAAACAAGCTCCACGTATCTTGACCTAGTTAGCCATAGACATGACTTATAAGTCTAGTCAAGTATTTTAATTTTTGAAACTAAGGACTATGGAAAGAGAATTAGCACTGGTCCTTTCTATTCATACATTCCCACCTTCTGGGAGATCCAAATAGTTTGAGGACCCTTGAGTGAACTGGAAATTTTTTCCCATTAAATTATATCTCATAATCATATGAGGTCCCAGAGTTGCCATGAGTTCTACATAGTTCTCAGGACTAGGGATAAACTGGGACCAATCTAGAATACTCAGAGCCCCTAAAAAGAGGTACAGCGTTGGGAAAGAAAAACAAGGATCTACTGACAATCAATTTGCCACTCATGGCATAAGTACTTCACATGTGCCAGTTCATTTAATATTTATAACCTGTCCAACATAAATTGGTTATTCTCATTTTATAGAGGAAAAGGCTCCAGAAACTAGGCAAGTTTGCCCAAGAGCAAACAGCTTGTAAACTGGCAGAAGTAGGATTCAAACTCATTTTCTACTACATTTTCTACTACATCTACTACATTCTACTGCATTTTCTACTACACCTGCCTCTGTTTCACGGACAGACATCCACAAAGAGTTCTGAAAGAGGACGGCACTGACCTCAGGAAATTTTGCAACATTCAAAGACTACCAGAATCTAAAGGGCAGAATGTGTCAGAGTTTCAATCAGCTCGAGCCAAATAGTCCATAAATTTGCTGGTCTTGGCTCCTGCTAATATTAAAAAAGCTACTACACTTCTCTCTAGATTACAAAGACGTCAAATACTCACCTACCCCATAATTTTTATTGTTTCAATGAAATAGCATATGATGACCACTGAATAACTTTGAAACATTTTAACAGATTTCACTTAAACATGTAAAATGGATTTGAGGAATTAAATTCCTACACTAAAGTGAAAATTACCATCACACACAGAAAATTGGAAAATATGCTAAAACCAAAAGCTGTCTGATAACAGGATGTTTTTCATCTACTGATTACCTCTCTGCAGCACTAGCTATGTGAAAAATGTGCTCATCTTCATTCTGTAACCGTTCTTTTCTCCTTCTTTCAATGTCATGTCGTAGGTCATTTGGATCTATTATTTTGACCAGAGTCTGAGGAATTTTGACAGAAGACAAACCATTCACATTACTGTTAGTTGCACAAAGACCATATCGAACAAGAACCTTAAGTAAAAGTCCTAAATAAGTTACCTTGTACTCATCCTGCTCATGCTAGTGTAAACTGATAAAAATATTTTGAGACACAATTGACAATACAGAGTCAGAAAAGTTCATAACACTGAACCAAGAATCCCACTTCTGGGATTCTATACCAAAGAAACGTCTATCTACCCAAGTATATTCAAAATATTATATTTTAAAAATAACCATAAAATGAAAGTAACTTAAGTGTGAAAAAAATTTAAAGGAGAAGGGAAGAATAATTTTATGGTAAATTTAAGTCATAGGAGTAATGTACAAGCATTTAAATTATGATAATGTAGACTATGTGGAAGTAACCATGGAAAAACACTTACTGAATAGTTAATTAAAACTTACAAAGCCTCAATTATAAAAAGGTCATTGGGAGTTCAGAGATTTTACATAAAAGGAATGTTACTATAGTTTAAGTAAAAAGATAAAGCATCCAAAACTACATGTACTGTGGTAGTGTATGTTAAAGCGCTAGACATAAGACTGCAAGGAAAGATGATCAAATAAGATTTTGTCTTAAGTGGTTGAATTAGGGGTGATTTTTTTAAAATCCTCAAATTTCCTATAAGTTTATTATAGTACTTTGATGAGCAGAAATTTTCTGAAAGTATCATTTATTCAATAAACTAACCTATCTCCATAAGTACAATAAAACTGTAACCATTCACAAGTGAAAATATTATTTATATATTCTATCACAAATGTATTAAAATCTCTCCTCTATAAAAACTCTTCACTCGCAATGAATAAATTAGCAGTTCTTTTAGAACTTGATATATTTCTTCTAAAACAAGAGCCAGTTTTCTTCCCCCTGGGCTAGTTAAGATAGTTTTTCTAATTAGCAAAGAAATGGCGGGGAGGGAGGTGTTATGGGTGGGAACAATTAAAAAAATTCAGGGGCTTCCCTGGTGGCGCAGTGGTTGAGAGTCCGCCTGCCAGTGCAGGGGACGCGGGTTCGTGCCCCGGTCCGGGAAGATCCCATGTGCCGCGGAGCGGCTAGGCCCGTGAGCCATGCCCGCTGAGCCTGCGTGTCCGGAGCCTGTGCTCCGCAATGGGAGAGGCCACAACAGTGAGAGGCCCGCGTAAAAATTCAGTATTATTTCCATTATTTTTCTAGTTCATATTCCATAGAATGTTTCACACAATCTTCAGTAAACAGAAGAGCAGTGTCAAATGAAACTAAGTTCCTTTGCATTCATTCTACATACAACTTAAAAATATATCCCACATGACTGCTTTGGAAAAAACAGGTATCAAACATACTTTCTGCAAGCTTTACAGTGTGAAGTTTTGGAATGAACATTAAACACTACAATTTTATGTCAATTTTACAAAGCTGTTACCCTTAGGGATTGTCTCTCTTAGGGCATATTTTTGTCTTTTGCCAGTGTTCTCTCTGCAATCTTTTGATAACTAGAGTCACTTGGAGAGCTTTGTAAATTTCAGATTCCTGGGTCTCCATCATTCTTCCTCACCCACTTTAACTACCTTTTTTACTCCCAATGACCAGTTCCGTTTCCCACTAGTATACCAACAATAAGATAATCTCTCATCAAAAATTATATTCACTTACCTGTTCTGAATCATATACCATAGTTTGTTTACTCTGAAGCTCGGCCAAAGACATATCTATTCTCCTAAAATAATAAAGGCATATTACAATTAAATAATTATGTTATACACTGAAATCTTGACTCCATTATTACAGAATGGATTTTGAAATAACGCTGGTGTGTCTTGGAGGAAGAAAAAGAAATCTGCTACCAGGTAGTTTTTCACCTATATGGCAGTCTCCCAGGACATACATATCCTGTAAACAACATCACAGTGACGCCTCAGTGGTTCTCAAATCACTAGTCTGTGTAACCTTAAACTTGGCTCCGGTGATCTACCGCATTCTAACATTGATTCGACTCAGCTCACAAGACAGGGCGCACCACCTGTTTGGACAGGTGCCAGCAGAAGAAGACATAGGTTTTCATCCGGCTGCCCTCAGAACAGCCATTTCTGACCACATGAAGCAACCCATGATTTCAATGGCTCGACAACTGTCTTTCATCTTCCAGTGATAACTTCAGTAGGCAATTACTACAGACACAGCAGAATCAAAGTTAGGTAGGTAAATATTTTCAAAGTCCTACACATTTGAACAATGCTAGTCATGGCTTCAATATAACCTAGTCTATCAAAGTGCACTGGCCCAGTACCTGCTTGGGTTAGTCCTGTTTTTAGGCAGGAAATGCAGTTCTAGAGTCTACAACAAGCCCAGGAGGCAGGCAGCACCTTCCCACAATCTGTTCTGAGGCTCATTCCCATGAGTTAAATGGGCATACAATAATCACTCATTACCTGTGAATTTCTGGATCTGAGTTCAATTTAAATTCATTTACATCTGCAGCTTGTGTAACTTGCATTTTTGAGAAACGCTCATGTAGAGTAATTCCAAGTGATGGAAAATAATCTGCTGCAAAAGGGAAAAAAAAGTTTTATCTCAATGTAAAACTGATTCCACTTAAAAGATTATATATAATAAGCACAGGAAGAAGGGACTATTAAAAAACATCCAACCTGTTTTCTCTTGAAAACATATGGGACCTAAGCTTATTCCACAGACTAATTTGTAGTGCTCACACACTTTCCCAAGCCCAAGCAACAGTAAACGGATTTATGAACCCAAAGATTCTGTTCCTATTTAACATGTCTGCTTACTTGCCAGGGGGAAAAGACAGTGGCTCTCTCAAAGAGAGGACAGGACCTTTCTTCTCCTAGGTAAGATCTTCCTACATCTGGGAAGTAAAGCTGGTATACAGCTCTACTCTTCACCTAGAGTAAAAAATAACTCCAAAAACAACCCTGAAACATCAAAACAATTCTGAACAAATGTTAAATGTTATGTTTACATATCACAGAAGGCCTCCTAATGCCATTTTACTTTAACATTAACTGAAGTTCATGAAGACATTCTGAAAGCGGCTATGCTACAAGCTTTTAACAGAATAAAGAGAAAGATAATACACTTGACCCATGAGAATGCTAAAGCAATCCTTTTCCCTAACTTACTGTTCCTGTTCCGGGACGATCTCCTGAATTTTTCTACAATACCAGCTCCCTGTCTGCCAAGAATCACACTTCTTTTGGGTAAGAGGGGCTGGAATTGAGAAGGTGAACTGTTTCAAACTGCATGCTTTAAAGTAAATATGTGCCTTAGTTTGAGGGCTGCAAAGAAAATAATTCATTTGCAAAATATGTTTTATGAAGGTAAAAAAGATTAACACAGTTATCTAGTAAGAAATATAAAATTATAAATTTTGAAATTCTCGAAAGACCCCAGTTTATAATACCCACAACTGCCTTATTTATGCAGCATCAATAAGGAAAGTTATTTTACATGACTAAATTATCCAATTAATGGAAACTGGCCAGAAGCAAAAGCAAAACACAACAGCTCAATGTAAACCTTTGAAGTATTTATTATGCAATGTCCTGATGTCATCATGTATAACAAATCAAACTGGAATCTTCTATTGATCGCTTAGCATCACCCTTGTGGCACAAAGTCCCAGTAATGCCCTCAGGGGCTTTGAGAATACGACCAAATGACCTATACTTCCAAATTTCTTGAGTTTCTTGAGTTTCATATCTGGTTTTTGTTATTTCCTCCTTCCTATTCAGTTATCAGTTATTGTTTCTTTCTGCTCTCAGTACACCTGTCTTTTGCAGTAGCCAACCTCTTCCTTTATAACTTTCAATTTGTAATCTACTATGAGTTGAAGCATCAAGTTATTGGAACTACATATAAAGAACAACTAGGCTTGAATTAATACGTGCTACTCTCTTCACCAGATTTCCTAATTAATGATCTAACTTATAATGAAATATTAATTACTACTACAATATCACAGATATTTACCTATGTCTCGTGAAAAGTCAGTACATTATTTTTGTGTTATCCCTAATGTATGTGTGAAATATACCAACCTTTAACTTGATGGATTATAGTTATGATTTCCTGAGCAAATTCTCCTGTAGGTTTGTTTTCAGTATTCTGAGTTGAGTCAAGATGTTCAAACACTGGATGAAAGTTTTCACTTTTCCTGCCAACAGCAACCAAATCATGTGACATCTGTCTCTCTGTGGAATAGCTAGAAGCAACCCTAGAATAATTTGTAAATGTTTAACTAAATTTGAGACTATTTTACTGAGAAAATAACTTTAAAAGTTAATCAAGATAGCTATAAAACTAAAAAGATGTTTATCTCTTCTTATAATTAAGGCACTAAATTGTATGCCATAAAACATGTACAATAATGAGTAGGAGAAAATAGCTATAGGTACACGGTTTTGAGCTCTCCTTTTCAAATCAGAGATCATTAAATATTTGCCACTTTAATAATAAAATCCTCAAAGTTCTAAGCTAAACAATTTTTACTTCAAAAAATACAGCAAGGCATTGAAGACACTCAATATGCAAAAAGTAATCATTATTTTCTACTCCCAAATGTCCATAAAATTGTAAAGCCAGCAAGCTTACACTATCTTGAAATACTACCATACTTTAAAAGCTGATATCAAACATAATAACGTCTCTGACTTCATAAAAGTCCTTAAAACTCCATGTCAGTAATGAGAAGCTGAGAATAGTATTTTGAAATCAAATTCTGTTGAGATTAATTTAATCACTTACAAAGTCTCACTGAACTCTCAGAAAACAGTCTTAGTTGTTATCACAGTTATGATCATTAGGAGCAATGACAGTGTTTACCCTAAATATATCCTTAAAGAAATACTACCATTTATTATGTAACCCCAACCATCTTACCATTTTAATGCTTTCTGAATCTTTACAACTTTCATTAAGAGCTTTCCTGACCTTTAAGTACCATTATAAAGCCATGATTATGACATATAACTAACAATTATTCATGCCAAACAAAGGGGCTCAGAGCTTACAAACATTATCTCATTTAATCTTTGCAATAGCTCTATGGGGAGGTGTCATGATATCGAGACAATGGATGTCTTCGTTGTTTTGCTTTTCATCCCAGAGGTTAAGCATTCCTATGAACATAATCCTTCCAAATGTCTTAGTGGGAAAGTTTACTTTATTCCAATAATGCTACTCCTGCTTAAAACTACTCATATTCTTCATCTGGAGGCAGTTTATGCGTCACAGAAGAAAATGCCTCATTATTTATATTTATTCCTCATTTTGGACCCAAAATGGCACTAACCAGCTTATACCCACCTTACTCCTCTGCATTTAACTCTGAATAGCTTTTGGCTCTTCCCGAAACACAAGTTTCAGGAGTTGACGTGTGAGCTAGGCTTTGAAGGTTGGTGTGTTTTAGACATGTGGAGATGAGATGAAAGACGTTTTACGTTTATAGGTTAACAAAGGCAGAAAACACACCTAGGAACTTTGAGCTGTGTGATCTGAGCAGTCTGGGGAAAGGTAGGAGGGCAGGAGGTGTGAAGGTAAGACGCCACACTGCCAGCCTGATGTGACAGGATTAGCTGATGGGAGAGGGTGGGAGGCTCAGTTCTGGCCGCCAGAGGACTGCCTTCTATCAGGTGTCTTGGAAGGGTGTTGCGGTTGACAAGGCCAGTTAGGGGACTTTTGTGAAAAAAGTAATGAGATGCTGAATTAAGGGAGTGTCAGTCTCCCTAATCCTTTTACCTCAACTCCAAAAATTCTACATGTGTTCTTAGGAAGACATGAGCAAACTAATGACTCGGAAAGTGCTTTGTGATAGTTATTAGCTGGAAGAAAACCGAGAAAGGAAAACTTTACATGTGTCATACAGATTTTGTTATCTATTATAAGCTTCCAGAGGGCAGGGGATTATCCATTAGTTTTGGTGGTTGGGTTTTTGTTACTGTTGTTTTGCCAAGCAGTTGGTTTTGTGGATGGATCTTAATGTGTAGAAGAGGAAATTAAGGTTTAATGTACCTTTTTAATGTTTTCTTAGTTATTATGCACAACACTCAAGTGAATGTCAGGGGAAATATCCTTAAACAGAGAAGGAAAACTGGGGTGGAGTGGTGGGAGGGAACAGAGAACCTGGAAGAGTTAATCAGACCGGAAGTAGATGTAGTATTAGAATACAGGTGTTGGCTATATTTTAATTTTTAAAACTGTCTAAAATGCATCTCAAATGAGAACATTTGATCTTTTCAGCTTAACTATTGTATTGGGGGTATTTTGTGAAATTGTTAACTTGTTGATCAGTAATGTCATGGGAAATATAAAAAGGAAAATATGAACAAAGAGGTGATTAAATTTATAAATGGAAATACCTAGAACATTTTGCATTCTAAAGTTTCTAGAAACTTTTCCTTATAGCAAAAGTATAATTATTTTTAAAAGACTAAATTTCAGGTTATACTATTTTCATGTGTATTTTCTCGAAGGATGATCACTGATATTTTTTTATTAAAAATATTGTTGTGGGGTGTCTCTAGAGCACATTTTTAAACTGATAACAAGTTTAAACACTAAAATTTCAGGAATTAAGTGTAGCTTCAGAGTATACCACAGCACTCCTATGAACTGAGAGTTGGACTTGGAGTGGGGATGAGAGGTAGGCCAGTAATAAAAAATTAGAAGTAAATTTTACTAATTATCTGGTGAAAAATTAGAAGCCTTTATCAGCTGGTTTCGTCTTGGGAGAAACTGAGACTGCAATAAAAACCATTATCAACTGATTTCCCCTTATAGATAGATCATTTTTATAGTTCCATTTAAACATCTTATTTTTCTCCTGTAAAAAAAATTTTAAAGCTGTTTTTTGGGTATGGAACACGCTTTTTGTACCATTAAACCCCTTTAAACAGAGAGCATTTGTAATTCTTTTGTTAGTGGAGGTTGTTACAGGGCCATTCTAGCTTCTAGCATTCTAGCTTCTAGACATTTCACTAAATGTCTCTTACTAGTTATTAGATACACAGTGAGAAGCTTGGAGCAAATTAGGAGGAGAGAAAGGATATGGGCCTTCTAATGAAAGTCTTTCTGATGAGTCAAGGAAACCTCATCAGTGGCATCAACCTGTGGCATAATCACTCCTCCATGTTTCTGCCTTGGCAGGGAGTCGTCTCGACAGGTCTGGTTTGAGAGCAGGGAGCGTGAAAAGTCAGATGGAAGCTTTTCCTCTGAGAAGTTAAAAATAGGCACTCAAAACCATCTTGTTAGAGGAGTTTAATTTTTTAAAGAATATCTGTAAGCCCCTCATAACCGTGGAGCAGTTTTGGATATATGGCTGTTAGTGACGTAAATAAAGAAGTAAATACATACACGTGTACACCCACACCCCAAAATGTATCCATCTGATTGATTTTTGTTATATGAAGAGGTATTATTTTTTTCTTGTGGTGCTGCTATTATTTAAGACATATCTCAGGGCTCTCTTCTGGATTTATCTTCAGAGCCTGAAACATCATCATGAAGAACCCTAGCAGCTGTAAATCTCAATTCTTTGGATGGTGGAGTCGCACACCACCTCACACATTCACTCCACTGTGCCGTGGTATTACCAACGTCATCCCATGGTCTATCAGACCAGAGGAGAAGAAACCTAATCCTATGTGGATCCATAGTCCCAGGGCACCCTAACAGATTGTCTCACAGGGTAGGTCCTCAAAAAATACCCGCTGAAGGAATACATGATAAAATGGAAAATGACTTGGACAATATGAAGTGGTGAGTTTCAGCTAAAAAGATGACAGACTTAAAATTGTGAGGCCAATTTAATTTTGTTTTTTAACTTTCTTAGCTTACTTTAAAATTTTTTACTTAGTTTAGACCAATTTAAAATTTTTCATTTTTTATAATAGAAAATCTCAAATATATACAAAATACAAAAGTTCAGAGGATCCTATGATGAACCTGTCAAGCCAGCTTCAACAGTTATCAACATATGACCAATTGAAGCAGACTCGCAGAGCCAGGAAGAACTACCGGTTAATTTGGGCCCCAAAGTCATTGCCAGGTGACCTGCCCAATGTCACAGAGCTGCTCAGTGAGCCACTGGAAGACAAAAACCTATGCATCCCAACATCAAACAGAATGTTTATCTCCCTATACTAGGACCCCTAAGAGACACTAAGAGAAGCTAGGGTGAAACATAGGAATGAAAGGGAACCTTCTTTCAATTTTTGATTTTAGAAAATGTATATGAGAAATATTAGGGGGAAAAAACCCTTAGTTTTTTTGTGATACATAACAGCAAGGTAGCAGGTATGTGTATCACAAAAATATCTCCACCCACAGCTTATTTTGCCTCCAGCCAAATGCCCATCAAAGGTAAACTTGTGTGATTAGGCTACCTTCCTTCAATGCTCGCTGTGGTTTTTCACTCTTCTGCAGCCTAGGCAGCAGCTGTTTCCTCAGAGCATGTGGGCTCCAGTGTCTTCTGGGGCTCATCACCCGCCTCATCCCCCTTTCAGTATGGGCAAAGACCGGGTCGGGGGTAGGGAGGCCCTCTCTATATCTCTTCAGTGAGAAATAAAGGATTAAATGCAAATGTGGCTGAGGCACTCAGTCTAACATCAACTTCACTAGCCAACCTTCTCATCCTAGATGCCTAGTCCCAGCACCTGAGAAGTCCAAGGAGCCTCGGTCCAGGTCCACCTGCCCCAGCTTACTCTTCTCCGGAGACTGGCAGGCTCTCCTCCTCCCTCTCACCTCCTTCCTAGCCTGACCAAGGTTCAGTCTCTCACCTACTCCACCCAACATTAAACCAAAACTCCCTTCACGTGCCCCAAGACTTCCAGATGTATACAACAGTGAGTGTTCATAACAACCTTAGTACAGATTTTCATATTGTGACTCCCTAATTTCATTCTGAAATATATAATTATGACTCTTGTGTAACTTCTACCTCTGATAACGCAGTTTCTGACAAAGTAGGTCACTAGAATATCGGCTTTGTGTCTACCTACTGCTATTCTAGATACAAATTAGAATCTAGAAAAATCACTAGGTGATAAACGTACGTTTTCAACTGCATTAATAACTGGAAGAACATATATCAATACTTGACCAAAGCTAAGAAAGTAAACAAATGCATAAAATGAACCATCTTAGTGTTTCCAAAAAAGTGCATAAACCTCTCTAGATTTTAACCAACAAATAACCTCTCTGCACTCTATGATTATTTTAATCTTGTTAAGCAGAGGAAAACCTAATTTATGTTAGCAGTTGAGAACATGGCTCTATTGAGGGTATTAACTACTTTTGTTTTATGGACACTTCATCAGTCCACATATAACTAAATCCAACCCCACAAAATTCTTCCACAACTCATTCATCAATTAATGATTATAATCAGAGAGAAAGATTTTTGTTGACTATGATGCATTGCCATACTGAAAAGGTGCATATATTTATTAAATTATTTATTCTTCAAGTCTTTGAATAGAAAGGACTTACAGTGAAGCTCTTTATTACACAAGCCGTTCTACAGGTCCTTGACAGGTAATTCAAACACGTACTGACAGGCCCCACTAATGGGTCATGAAATTCATAAAAGGACAGTTTATAAATTTATTTATTTATTTATTTATTTATTTTGTGGTACGCGGGCCTCTCACTGCTGTGGCCTCTCCCGTTGCGGAGCACAGGCTCCGGACGCGCAGGCTCAGCGGCCATGGCTCATGGGCCCAGCCGCTCCGTGGCATGTGGGATCTTCCCGGACCGGGGCACAGACCCATGTCCCCTGCATCGGCAGGCAGACTCTCAACCACTGTGCCACCAGGGAAGCCCCAGTTTATAAATTTAAAACAAAAGTTACAGCAGCCTCAATTTTAGGAAGCTCATTTTGGTGACACATGATGAAGATCAAGCTTCTATTTCTCAATATCAAATTATAAAATTAACAGTGTTTAGCATCTCTAATGAGGTCTACTAAAATAAAATCCTTCAAAATTGGTACTTCTAGCATTCTTTAAAAATGTTACAGCCAATTTATTAATTCTAAGTTAAGTATAAAACACTTTATTAAATATTGAAAAATTCAAGATTTTTAAATTTTTTTACTTTTGTTTAAAAATTCAAGATTTTTGTGATTTGATTGTATGTAATTTTACCTCAAAAGGAAAAAAACTGTAAACAAATATTAAATACTGAAATATTTAAAGGGGAATGTACTCATATCTGCATTTCACTTTGAAATGCAGCAAAAAAATAAGATGGAATGATAGATGAACAGATATGTGATTACAGAAGTAAAATGTTAACTGTAGACTCTAGGTGGTGGGTATATAGGTATTGACTGTACAATTCTTTCAACTTTTCTGTATGTTTGAACATTTTCATAATATAATGTTGGAAAGAAAAAAAGCTTAAGGTAACATCCTTAAACTTGATGCTTACAGCAGCTTTTGTGCTCTTAAGACTAAGAACTAATAGGAAATATAATAGCACAAAATGACTTAAGACATATTATATGAAATAGAATACAAAATTATTAATACAACATTATGACAACCAGGTATACATAGAAAAACAACAAAAGGAGCTGTAGGGCTTTCCTGGTGGCGCAGTGGTTGAGAGTCCGCCTGCCGATGCAGGGGACACGGGTACGTGCCCCAGTCTGGGAAGATCCCACACGCCGCGGAGCAGCTGGGCCCGTGAGCCATGGCCGCTGAGCCTGCGCGTCCGGAGACTGTGCTCCGCAACAGGAGAGGCCACAACAGTGAGAGGCCCACGTACCGCAAAAAAAAAAAGGAGCTGTACTAAAATATTAATAAAATTGTCCTAGGATAGTAGGATTATGGGTGATTTCCCCCGCCCTTCTATTTGTCCGACTTTCTGTAATATAATCATATTTATAAATTCTTTCTGTGTACATATAAATATACATATGTATATTTTAAAATATTTGTTGCAAGTACAATGAATGTAAGAAAAATATCAGGGAGGGGGACTGCCATATCTAACTTTAAGGAAAGAAGCAAAATATATTCTGTTTAAAAAAAAAGACTGTGGGTTTACCTCCCTCACCATCATATTTTGTTCCCTCTAGTTTTTGATTCAAATACAGATATGAGTCAATGGTGAACATAAATACACCAAATCAACATGGTCCTTCACTTTTTAATTCACATACTGGTAGTGTATTAAGGTAACAAAAAGACTTAGCTGACACATCCAAGTGTCAGTGCCTTATTATTCTCAGAATCCATAAAGAGGTAATATTCATAATAGAAAAAAGCATGCAATCCACTGCAGGAGAATATAACTTATTACAAAAGTAGTCATTTTTGTTAAACAATCAAGAGCTAAACCAAATGTCTTATAAATAGGCCTCTTTCTAGACTCTAGCCTAATTGCCTCTACCTAGGAGAAGCTAGTCAGTTGAGCACCACTCCTTTTGAGACGGCAGCAAGAACCACATTAAGTCATCCACCTCCTTGAGTCACAAGGGGACATGTGAATTTGAGCCCCAGGCACGGACTTAGATAAGTCACTTCATCTCTCACTGCCTCAATCTCTTCCTCTATAAAATCAGGGTCTGCTAACGTCCCTTCCAGGTCAAAAATTCTCTGAATTTCAGGCAACAGGCTCTGAGAAACTAAGCAAGGAACGGGTCTCCTTGAGCACCACCCAGCCTATCCGTGGATATAGAAAATCTGGCAGCATAAAAACATGTAAATTCATGAAGAGGAACAACTCCATAGAATGCCCTTCACCCAAAAAGCATCTTGAGATACAAACGTGGAAACGAACAGACATGACGTCACCCCATGTTACTAATCATGGGATTCATCCCCATTAGAGGGCTTTTTTGAAAAATCCAAGCAATCCCCGCCCCCCAGCTCGAACTCTAAACACATCATTAATTCTATTTTCAAAGGTTCAAATAAAGGTGGCAGAAACAGTTATAGAAAAAAACAAAGATAATACCTGGATGTTTTCTTCACATCTACTTTAACTGTAAGTGATTTCTTCCGAAGAACGGAAGATGAAGGTTTCGAGTCAGAAAGTTTTTTACTCTTATCAAGTCGGTTATGGGAAGAGTTGCTCTCTTTTCTGCCAGCCCCTTCTTTCTTTATTTTGTCCTTCCGTTTGTCATTACAGGGTCTCAAACCAACGTCGCTTTTATCTGAATGAGTGCAGGTAGTGCAGTCTTTCTTAGATGGCTTAAAAGGCTCTTTGACTTGCCCACCTTCAGTCTCTCTCCCTCTTCCAGCATTAAAGCAATCGGACTCTCTATTTACAGGGCCTTTTTGAGAACCGAATTTTCTATCTTCCTCCTTAGAGTACTTCTGAGTTCTTCCATCATAAAAGTCCTGGTCCCCATCTGAGGTCTTACGATGTTTGTGGCGATAGTCACAGGATACCTTGGCTGCTGAACTGGTCTCTGGGAATTCCCTCGGAGCATATCGAAGAGTTTGGGGTCCAAGGTTCCATTGATCTTTCTTCTCTTGGTAAGAAGGGAGAAAATGCCTGGACTTCCACTGCGGGCTCCTGGGAGGCTCTCTGTTTTCATACCTCTCCACGTCTTGAGGTCTTTTTGATGTGTGTCCATATTTTCTGAAATCACGATCCTCAGGATACCTGTGTTGACATAAAGCAGTTTACACTTGCACTAGAGAGAAGTGAGAATTTATGTGTGTGGAATGTTGGGCAACATGGCTTTAAATGCACAGCACAGTGGCAAGTTAACCTATAATCCCTGAAGCCAACTCATAGATGCACAAGGCACTTAGGAAAATAGCATCATTTTTTTTTAATATTCTAGCCATCAACATGATTCACTCTAAAAATAAACACTTCACTACTACCAGTGGACCAAAACTACATTACAATGCTTTTAATCTTTTTAGACAAAAGCTTTTCAAGGTGGTTTTCTTCAACCACAAAGTAAAGAGACTTTTTTTACTTGAGTCTTTATACCAAATTACCCAGGTTTAATGTTATCCTATACCTCGTCTGAAAAGAGCTCCTTTTCTCAAAATCTTCAGAGCCTCTTCTAAGTGACTGAGAATATTTTTCGTCTTGTATCCTCTGGTGCCTCAATTCATCTTCATGCCACTGTCCTTCGAATCTAAAAGAATCTGCTATTGACCTCAGAGGTGGTTTCCCTCCTTTTCCACTTCCTCTAACTCTGTGGTCATCAGGAAAATACCTTCCTTGCACTTTCTGGGGATAACAATTCCTCTGGTGCTCCTTGTAGAGTACACCTTCTGAGTATTTGGGCATATACTGAGATCTTCTGTTACTATCATCCCCTCTTCCTGGTAAATATACTTGGGGAGGCTTATAAGTATAAAAATTTTCTAAAGAGTTTCTTCTTATGTTTGGGGAAGATGATCTATGTTCATAAGATCGGTAATGTAGAGTTTCACGAGAAGGAATCCTTGGTTTACTCTGTCCATGTTTCTCATTGTCCATTCTCCAAGTGACAGGTCTTTTTGGATCCTTCCTATATTCATAGCCATAATGCTCAGGTCTTTGCTTGTAGTGTTCAGAATTTCTAGGTACTGGTGATAAAGACCTATGTAAACAAATACAGAAAAGTTTAGTCCATTCAAAGACAATAGACTAAGTTTGTCTTAACATGACTTACCCAAATAAAACATTTGCTTTTCCCTGCTTCTTCCACTCAAATTAAATTCATCAATTTGTGATATTTGCATTCTAAATTGTTCACTTGGGAGTCTGATTATGCTTCCGCCCGATTCAACAAGCATACTCTTTTCATCTTAACTAATGTACCCCATGTGCATATCAAAATGAGCTGAGCACACCCATCCTGTTGGAGGAGGACCAGCTTAGGTATGCAGCAGCATCTATTTTGGAAGATTGCTGACAGCAAAGTTCTGGCAAAAGGGCCAGTCAACAAAAGCTTACATCAGGTTCAATGGTCAAGTAAGAAATAAGCAGAAGGAGGGCTAGATTCACACAAGTAAATATGTAGGAGTCTCTGGAAAACTGAACATAACCTCTGAAATTAAATTAGATTCCAAGAGTTTATGATGCACAATAAATCCAAACTCACACCCAAAACTGACCCCACAGTTTCCCCAATTGATTGTCTACTCTCTCTACTAAGTTTATATCAAGAAGCAAAAACTACATCCTTAAACAGTAAGTGGAGAGGGTGGGAGGAAGAGGGCCTTTGCCAATGAAGCAACTGACAAAGGATTAATCTCCAAAATTTATAAGCAGCTCATGCAGCTCAATAACAAAAAAACAAACAACCCAATCCAAAAATGGGCAGAAGACCTAAATACACATTTCTCCAAAGAAGATATACAGACTGCCAACAAACACATGAAAGAATGCTCAACATCACTAATCATTAGAGAAATGCAAATCAAAACTACAATGAGATATCATCTCACACCAGTCAGAATGGCCATCATCAAAAAATCTAGAAACAATAAATGCTGGAGAGGGTGTGGAGAAAAGGGAACACTCTTGCACTGCTGGTGGGAATGTGAATTGGTTCAGCCACTATGGAGAACAGTATGGAGGTTCCTTAAAAAACTACAAATAGAACTACCATATGACCCAGCAATCCCACTACTGGGCATATACCCCGAGAAAACCAAAATTCAAAAAGACTCATGTACCAAAATGTTCATTGCAGCTCTATTTACAATAGCCAGGACATGGAAACAACCTAAGTGCCCATCATCAGATGAATGGATAAAGAAGATGTGGCACATGTGTACAATGGAATAGTACTCAGCCATAAAAAGAAACGAAATTGAGCTATTCGTAATGAGGTGGATAGACCTAGAGTCTGTCATACAGAGTGAAGTAAGTCAGAAAGAGAAACACAAATACCGTATGCTAACACATATATATGGAATTTAAGAAAAAAATGTCATGAAGAACCTAGGGGTAAGACAGGAATAAAGACACAGACCTACTAGAGAATGGACTTGAGGATATGGGGAGGGGGAAGGGTGAGCTGTGACAAAGCGAGAGAGAGGCATGGACATATATACACTACCAAACGTAAGGTAAATAGCTAGTGGGAAGCAGCCACATAGCACAGGGAGATCAGCTCGGTGCTTTGTGACCTGGAGGGGTGGGATAGGGAGGGTGGGAGGGAGGGAGATGCAAGAGGGAGGAGATATGGGAACATATGTATATGTATGACTGATTCACTTTGTTGTAAAGCAGAAACTAACACACCATTGTAAAGCAATTATACTCCAATAAAGATGTAAAAAAAAAAAAAAAGACATGGACCTCATGCTTAGTCCCTCCGTAAATACTACTAACATAAATAAGTTTTCTTTCCCAGACCTGTCCCCTTACATATAAAATGAAAGGTGTGCTGTTGAACCAGAGATTGTAACTTTGGTGAATGTGTGCTTTAATGCAGCTATAATGCTCTCCAGGGACAGCACATCCTTTCTGTAACTACCTTCTCCAATACCTCAGCATTGCCAACATGGAGCCTTTCATTCCAACTGAGGAGGAAGGCTCCTAGGAGTATCTGGGGAAACAGCCTGAGTTACCCAGACTTCAGGTTAAGAGAGAGGAGTGACACTATCTGGAACACAACAAAGTTCAAATTGGCACCTGGGGACCTTTCCTCCCATCTGACCTGTCCAATCTTCCAATTTCCTCCCTGAGGGTTTAATGTCTTCTAACCAATGAGGCAGCTACCCTTGCAGCTTTTGTTATCGCCCCCTCTGCAGCAGCTGCCACGGAGTTGGAGTAACCAGGAGCAAAAGCCTTTCCTTTTGGTGACATGTCTGGGTCCTTCCTACGAGAAACGAGGCTGATTTATCTTCCTCACGTACATACTGGGATTTATACACTGGACTTGCCAATATCTCCCTTTAGAGTCACCAAGCTAGATGTACTGGCAAGTGCATTATTTAGCTGAAGTAGAAACTCCGTCATCCAGCTGGCTGCACCTCTTCACAGGAAGAAGCAACTGGAGCCTCCGAGGACTTCCTGGAAGACTTCATCTCTTCCACTGCTAAGGAGAAAAGCTGGCAGCCAGAGGCTGAGGTCTTCCAGACTGATGAAAAACTCAATCTCTTACTTTAATCCTTACCTCACATGGAATAGTGCTTTGATATTATATTTCATCTCAGGGTTCTATTGTACAGAGCCCCTTTATTCTGAAGGAGATTGCTGGAATGGTGGCTATTATTTTTAGTTCTCCTAAAGAGACAAAAGAGACCCAAAGAGTCTGTTGGGAGACAATTCTCCTTGGATGTCTTGTGCTCTGCATGCCTCCTGAGCTTTTGTTCCAAGGCAAACTGCCTGGGAAGATGGGGATAGGGCTTCCCTAAGGGGCAGAGGGCCAATGTGCTTGCTGTCCAGGATAACAAGATAATGTCTCCTCCAAGGCAAAGGCTGGGCAGGGTTGCTTGCTGTCCCTAATGGGGCTCGGGTTCCTCAGCTATGTCAGCATCGCCCACCCTCAGGGGACTAGAGGTAAGGGGAGCACAGGAACATGAAGCTCAAGTCGCCTGCTGCATATGAGTAATAAAGGCCTTTGTCTCTGATCCAAAAGTGCCTTGTGACACACTGATGTGCTAGCTTGCAAGTCGGGTAAGATATCAGACCCTTTACAGTTGGTGACAAAGAGTCCTGAGAAGGCATCCAGAAATCAGGCACTAAGCTTGGCAGGGTCTTTTGCGCCCCTTCACCAGAGCCTACCAAAAAGGGTGAAACAAAATGACCTCTGTGAGGCCCTCCATGTTCAAGCCATTTGCTTCTTTGCATTCCCTTTTCTTTCTGAAGTTCCTCCCCATTACAATTTGGTCTTGTGAACTACAAAATGAAAACTGTTGAAGAAATGATTGATTAGTCATTGGAGAACCATAATGAACAAGCATCATGACCAAGCCGTATTAACATGAAAAATCTTGATCTGTCTTTTGCGTATGTAATTGTGGTCCTCTTTAAAGTTGTAAAATGTACTAGTCACTTTCACAGCTCTGCACCTTTGCTCTTGTCATCCCCTTAACTGGAATACTTTTCTTCTCTCTTTCTGCATTTAAAAATTCTACCCATCATTGAGAATTCCCTGGCAGTCCAGTGGTTAGGACTCCGCACTCTCACTGCCAAGGGCCCAGGTTCAGTTCCTGGTCGGGGAACTAAGAGTGCACAAGCTACATGATGAGGCCAAAAAAAAGAAAAAAAATTCTACCCATCCTTAAATCTCATCTCTTCTTTGAAGATTTTCTTGGTATCCCTCCTTCCCCTCCACAAAAGCAGAACTATTCCCTCCCCGTGGATCCAGAATACCTTGTCCCAGTCAGTAGTAGCACAACACTTTTCCTACAGTATCATAGTTGCCTATGGTGTCAATCTGCCCAGTCAGGCTGCGTGCTTGCTGAGGCCCTGTACACAAATTTGCCTTTGTAGCCCCAGAACCTGCCTATAGCAGGTATACAGTAAAAACTGGTTAAATTGTTCCAATCTAATTATATATACTATTGATACTACCAACAAGCAAAGAGGAGAGTTGATTTATAATTGAGTTGTTCAAAATTCTATTACTCTACCATGAAGAAGAAGACATAGGAAACTCCCAATTTCTTCAAACATATTGATTATGAAAATAATTAAACTGAATATACACTGAAGAGTTCTAAACCACTTACTGATGCAAAATATATAACACTCTCAAAGGTGTTTCTCAGTCTTCCTTTCTGTGGCCATTGCATTTCTTTTATTATGGATTAATTCTAGCTGCCAGCCATAATTAAAGAAAGCTGTCAGGTCCTAGAATCTAGAAATATAAGGTCGATCACTATAAAGCAGCTACTGTGAATAACCAAGTCCACGAGCTTATTAAAATAGGTTCTTAACAACACTGGTGAATTTGAAAGTCGAAGCACATCCCAAACCCATGCTTACGCTGCTAAACTAAGGACTGCTCACCTGTGCCTCCACCTGGGGGATCTAGAGCGTGACCGTGCCATCCTTTGACATGTGAGCCACTATCCACTTTTTACACTGCAAAGAAACACAATATTAGCAAGTTTGTAGAAATGGCCTGCAACCCGCTCTAAAAACAGTGAACGCCACTGACAAAAAGTAATTTAAGCCCTCTGTGCCTCAGTTTCCTCATAGGACCCACCTTATTGGAATCTTATAAGGATAAAATGAATTAGATCAAGGGTCAGCAAGCTTCTTCTGTAAAGGGCCAGAGAGTAACTATTTTTGGTTTTGCAGGCCATATAAGGTCTCTATCACATTATCTTCTTCTTTTTAAAAAAATGCTTAAAAAATATAAAAACCATTTGGGCCACAAAAAACAGGCCCCAAAGGGCTCCAAATGCGTTGTAGTTTCATGATCCCTGAGTTAAGGCATGAAAAGAGCTTAGAATATTGCCTGGCACACAGCAACTGATAAATAAGTGTTTCAAAAAGAGGAAAAACTTCCCCAGAATTCCTCTATCTGAGCACAACCACTACTACCCCTTCCCAACTTCCGCTGTTGGTTATGTACATATAATCGCAGTTACGTTCATATAATCACAGTCAACATCTTTAGGAATACTTGATGATATATCCTACTTTTAAAACTGTCAGATAATAAGAATTACAATGCCTAATAATCATACTCAATTGCCACCTAACTTCTATCAGATAAACATACCAAAACTTAATTAAGCATGATTAGACATTTAGTTTGCTTCTGATTTTTTGCTAAAACAAATAATGTCAAATAAGTAAATTTTAAAAGACATATAGACTTGATTTTTAAAATATTTTTCAGTCTTTAAAAGAAACTGATAGGGCTTCCCTGGTGGCGCAGTGGTTGAGAGTCTGCCTGCCGATGCAGGGGACACGGGTTCGTGCCCCGGTCCGGGAAGATCCCACATGCTGCGGAGCGGCTGGGCCCGTGAGCCATGGCCACTGAGCCTGCGCGTCCGGAGCCTGTGCTCCACAACGGGAGAGGCCACAACAGTGAGAGGCCCGCGTACTGCAAAAAAAAAAAAAAAAAAAAAAAAAAAAAAAAGAAACTGATAGGTTTAGGAGCTGAATTAAAAAAATATGATTTGGGTATAAACTTTCATACTATTATTTACATTTCAGTAGTCTTCCTCGGTTTTGATACTATAATTACATAGTGCCCAACTTACTGTCTCCAAACCCCTGATGGCTTTCAAAATTACTGCCATGGGCCCATGAATAATACATACAGCCACCATACACAGACTATAGAATGAATAAGTATATGTCTCATATATTAGAACCTCTATTTTGCAAATTTCTGAAGATACTATGGCCACTGTTAAAATATAAATGGCTTCTTGTCACTATGTAGTTTTTCCACTGACTGATACAAAAAGTACAACTATAACTATGTGGGCATTGGTTTGAAAAGGGAGTCCTCATAGTCAAACATTTGAAAACTACTATTATAATAAATTTCAGAAGGAAGTAATAGCATATAAGATCAAAGGACTTGAACTAGATCACTCACCAGAAGTACATTCAATTCAATTCATTTAGTTACACACTGCTTCTTTCCAAAAAGAGTGTGAGGCTAGGAAGAACAATTAGTTCAGATGTACTATGAAATTAAGACAGTAAAGGGGAAAGTGTTTTCTTAGTAACTAAAAATAAAAAAATGTTCATTGCAGCTCTATTTACAATAGCCAGGACATGGAAGCAACCTAAGTGTCCATCGACAGATGAATGGATAAAGAAGATGTGGCACATATATACAATGGAATATTACTCAGCAATAAAAAGGAACGAAATTGAGTTATTTGTAGTGAGGTGGATGGACCTAGAGTCTGTCCTACAGAGCGAAGCAAGTCAGAAAGAGAAAAACAAATACCGTATGTTAACACATATATATGAAATCTAAAAAAAAAAAAAAAAAAAGGTAATGAAGAACCTAGGGGCAAGACAGGAATAAAGACACAGACCTACTAGAAAATGGACTTGAGGACACGGGGAGGACACATGGACATATATGCACTACCAAATGTAAAACAGATAGCTAGTGGGAAGCATCTGCATAGCACAGGGAGATCAGCTTGGTGCTTTGTGACCAGCTAGAAGGGTGGGATAGGGAGGGTGGGAGGGAGGGAGACGCAAGAGGGAAGAGATATGGGGATATATGTATATGTATAACTGATTCACTTCATTATAAAGCAGAAACTAACACACCATTGTAAAGCAATTATACTCCAATAAAAATGTTAAAAAAAAAAAGTATTCATTTAACAAATGCTACTGAGTACCTATTATTTGCCTGGCACTGTTCTGGGGAGACAGCAGTGAAGAGAAACAGGCAAAAATTCTTGCCCTCCTGGAGCTTACATTCTACTGAGGGAACTTATAATTTAATTAAAGAAGCTTTGGGTATATACCTATTAAATTGAACAAATATAATAACCCCAAAGGTTGTGCGAGAGACACCAAATACTGTTGGTGATGATGAAAAAGTATATCTTTCCCAGAGGGTAATTTTTTTATCCATTTTATTTTTTGAAGAACACTTACTGAAATATAGTTCACATTACCGTACAACTCACCTATTTAAGTGTACAGTTCAATGTTTTTAGTATATTCACAGGGATGCATAACCATCACCACAATCTAATTTTGGAATATTTTCATCCCCACTAAAAGAAACCCCATTAGCAGTCACTCCCCATTCCTCTCCTCCTTAGATTAGCCTCTGAGAACCACTAATCTACTTTCGGTTCCTATGTATTTACCTACTCTGTACCTTTCATATAAACGGAATCATACAAATATGTGATCCTTTGTGACTGGCTTCTTTCCCTTAGCATAATGTTTTCAAGGGTTTTACCATGTATCACTAGTTCATCCTTTTTACGGCTGAATAATACTCCATTGTATGGGTACACCACATTTTGAGATTCATTGATCTCTCAATGGACATTTGGGTTGTTTCTATTTTTTTGGTTACTATGAATAATGCTGCTATGAACATTTGTGTACAAGTTTTTGTGTAGACACAGTTTTTCGTCTCTCTTGGGTATAAACCTAGGAGTAGAAATGCTGGGTCATACAATAACTCTACGTTTAACTTCTTGGGAGACTGCCAAACTTTTCCAAAGCAGCTACATCATTTTACATTCCCATCAGCAATGTATGAAGGTTCCAATTTTTCCACATCCCCAATATCATTTGTTATTGTCTGTCTCTTCAATTATAGCTATCCTAGTGGGGGTGAAGTGGTTCCTCACCACAGTTTTGATTTGCATTTCCCTAATGATAGGTAACCTTGAAATATGTAAGAAATTATGAAACTAATCATGCCTACTTTCCTTTAAACTAATAATTTCAGTTTAAATGTATTATTCTAAGGTAATAATTTAAAAGAAAAAAGCAGCTATATATACTAAGATGTTTATATAAGCTTCATTTATAATAGGAAAGAAAAAAATCCACCCAAACTAGTTATAACCCAAATGCCCAACAATCAGTAAAAGATTAAACAAATTTAAAATACATACGTCTAGTCACTCCCTACCTTTCTCCTAGCCTTACATATGTCTTTTCCTCCATATATCCTATTCGTCCACCACAGCAAACTACTTGCTTTTCCCTGATCAGGCTGTTCTGTTCATATTACATAGATGGCTTTCCCTCACTCTGCCTGACAAATCCCTATGCTTTCAGGACTGTTTGACCATAATCTCCCCTGAAATTCTTTCTTTAACTTTCTTTCTTTCCCCCTGAGTTTCTTTCTTCTTGGGAATTCTGAGTTTATTCTGCAATTATTTCAATACATTGTGATTATTTGTTTACATAATTGTATTTATTCAACAGGCAAAAGACACCAAACAGCACATTACAGAACAGAAAACTCAAATGACCTATGGACATCTGAGACGTTCAACCTCAGTAGTAATTGAGGAAATACCAATTCAGATCATAACCATGCCACACCTGTCAGAATGACAAAAAACAAACAAACCAAAAAGCCCTGAAGTTGCATATTCCAGAGTATTGGTGAGGCTGTGGAAAGATGGGAACAAGATGGGGACTCTCGTATACTGCTAAGCAGGTGAGTATACACATGTATAACCACTTTGGAAGGGGTTGGCAGTACCCGTTAAACTTGAACACGCTCATATCCTATGACCCAGCAGTTCCACTCAGGGATAGACCTTAGAGTGGTGGTTCTCCAACTTTAGTGCACGGCAGAATTACCTGAGAGGCTGGTTACAACACACAATGCTGGGTTCTCTTCTGGGGTGGCCCCACTTCTAGCAAGTTCCCAGGTGATGCGGATTCTGCTGGCCCCAGGACTATAAAACTACTGATTTAAAGAGAAAGGTGTAGGTCACTTGGGAGAAAATGTTTACAAGTGAGATTTACTGGTTATGTGAGAAAAAAAGTATTACTTAGAATATTTTCCTCTGCTAATATTAAAATTATCTTTATTAAAATTCAAACTAGTAGATAGCCTCATCAACCAGAGGGAAGACAGCAGAAGCGAGAAGAATTACAATCCTGCAGCCTGTAGAATAAAAACCACATTCGGGGCTTCCCTGGTGGCGCAGTGGTTGAGAGTCCGCCTGCTGATGCAGGGGACACGGGTTCGTGCCCTGGTCTGGGAAGATCTGACATGCCGCGGAACAGCTGGGCCTGGGAGCCATGGCTGCTGGGCCGGCGCATCCGGAGCCTGTGCTCTGCAACAGGAGAGGCCACAGCGGTGAGAGGCCCGCGTACCGCAAAGGAAAAAAGAAAAAACAACACATTCACAGAAAGGTAGACGAGATGAAAAGGCAGAGGGCTATGTACCAGATGAAGGAACAAGATAAAACCCCAGAAAAACAACTAAACGAAGTGGAGATAGGCAACCTTCCAGAAAAAGAATTCAGAATAATGATAGTGAAGATGATCCAGGACCTCGGAAAAGGAATGGAGGCAAAGATCGAGAAGACGTGAGAAATGTTTAACAAAGATCTAGAAGAATTAAAGAACAAACAGAGATGAACAATACAATAACTGAAATGAAAACTACACTAGAAGGAATCAATAGCAGAATAACTGAGGCAGAAGAATGGATAAGTGACCTGGAAGACAGAATGGTGGAATTCACTGCTGCAGAACAGAATAAAGAAAAAAGAACGAAAAGAAATGAAGACAGCCTAAGACACCTATGGGACAACATTAAACAAAACAACATTCACATTTTAGGGGTCCCAGAAAGAGAAGAGAGAGAGAAAGGACCCAAGAAAATATCTGAAGAGATTACAGTTGGAAAAATCCCTAACATGGGAAAGGAAATAGCCACCCAAGTCCAGGAAGCGCAGAGAGTCCCATACAGTATAAACCCAAGGAGAAACACGCCAAGACACATAGTAATCAAACTGACAAAAATCAAAGACAAAGAAAAATTATTGAAAGCAGCAAGGGAAAAACGACAAATAACATACAAGGGAACTCCCATAAGGTTAACAGCTGATTTCTCAGCAGAAACTCTACAAGCCAGAAGGGAGTGGCATGATATACATAAAGTGATGAAAGGGAAGAACCTACAACCAAGATTACTCTACCTGGCAAGGAACTCATTCAGATTCGATGGAGAAATCAAAAGCTTTACAGACAAGCAAAACCTAAGAGAATTCAGCACCACCAAACCAGTTCTACAACAAATGCTAAAGGAACTTCTCTAAGGAAACACAAGAAAAGAAAAACACTTACAAAAACAAACCCAAAACAATTAAGAAAATGGTCATAGGAACATACATATTGATAACTACCTTAAACGTGAATGGATTAAATGCTCCAACCAAAAGACACAGGCTTGCGGAATGGATGCAAAAACAAGACCCATATATATGCTGTCTACAAGAGACCCACTTCAGACCTAGGGACACATACAGACTGAAAGTGAGGGGATGGAAAAAGATATTCCATGCAAATGGAAATCAGAAGAAAGCTGGAGTAGCAGTACTCCTATCAGATGAAATAGACTTTAAAATAAAGAATGTTACAAGAGACAAGGAAGGACACTACGTAATGATGAAGGGATCAATCCAAGAAGATATAACAATTATAAATATATATGCACCCAACATAGGAGCGCCTCAATACATAAGGCAACTGCTAAGAATTGTAACAGAGGACATTGAAAGTAACACCATAATAGTGGGGGACTTTAACACCTCACTTACACCAATGGACAGATCATCCAAACAGAAAATCAATAAGGAAACACAAGCTTTAAATGACACAATAGACCAGATAGATTTAATTGATATTTATAGGACATTCCAACCAAAAACAGCAAATTACACTTTCTTCTCAAGTGCGCACAGAACATTCTCCAGAATAGATCACATCTTGGGTCACAAATCAAGCCTCAGTAAATTTAAGAAAATTGAAATCATATCAAGCATCTTTTCTGACCACAGCACTATGAGATTAGAAAACAACTTCAGGGAAAAAAACGTAAAAAACACAAAACACATGGAGGCTAAACACATGGAGGCTATTTATTACTAAATAACCAAGAGATCACTGAAGAAATCAAAGAGGAAATCAAAAAATACCTAGAAACAAAAGACAATGAAAACACGACGATCCAAAACCTATGGGAGGCAGCAAAAGCAGTTCTAAGAGGGAAGTTTATAGCTATACAAGTCTACCTTAAGAAACAAGAAAAATCTCAAATAAACAATCTAACCTTACACCTAAAGGAACTAGAGAAAGAAGAACAAACAAAACCCAAAGTTAGCAGAAGGAAAGAAATCATAAAGATCAGAGCAGAAAAAAATAAAATAGAAACAAAGAAAACAATAGTAAAGATCAATAAAACTAAAAGCTGGTTCTTTGAAAAGATAAACAAAATTGATAAACCATTAGCCAGACTCATCAAGAAAAAGAGGGAGAGGACTCAAATCAATAAAATTAGAAACAAAAATGGAGAAGTTACAGCAGACACCGCAGAAATACAAAGCATCCGAAGAGACTACTACAAGCAACTCTATGCCAATAGAATGGATAACCTGGAAGAAATGGACAAATTCTTAGAAAGGTATAACCTTCCAAGACTGAACCAGGAAGAAAGAGAAAATATGAACAGACCAATCACAAGTAATGAAATTGAAACTGTGATTAAAAATCTTCCAACAAACAAAAATCCAGGACCAGATGGCTTCACAGGTGAATTCTATCAAACATTTAGAGAAGAGCTAACACCCATCCTTCTCAAACTCTTCCAAAAAATTTCAGAGGAAGGAACACTCCCAAACTCATTCTATGAGGCCACCATCACCCTGATACCAAAACCAGACAAAGATACTACAAAAAAAGAAAATTACACACCAATATCACTGATGAATATAGATGCGAAAATCCTCAACAAAATACTGGCAAACAGGATCCAACAACACATTAAAAGGATCATACACCATGATCAAGTGGGATTTATCCCAGGGATGCAAGGATTCTTCAATATACGCAAATCAATGTGATACACCATATTAACAAATTGAAGGAGAAAAACCATATGATCATCTCAATAGATGCAGAAAAAGCTTTTGACAAAATTCAACACCATTTATGATAAAAACTCTCCAGAAAGTGGGCATAGAGGGAACCTACTTCAACATAATAAAGGCCACATACGCCAAACCCACAGCAAACATAATTCTCAATGGTGAAAAACTGAAAGCATTTCCTCTAAGATCAGGAACAGGACAAGGATGTCCATTCTCACCACTATTATTCAACATAGTTTTGGAAGTCCTAGCCATGTCAATCAGAGAAGAAAGAGAAATAAAAGGAATACAAATTGGAAAAGAAGAAGTAAAACTGTCACTGTTTGCAGATGACATGTTACTATACATAGAGAATCCTAAAGATGCTACCAGAAAACTACTAGAGCTAATCAATGAATTTGGTACAGTAGCAGGATACAAAATTAATGCACAGCAATCTCTTGCATTCCTATACACTAATGATGAAAAATCTGAAATAGAAATTAAGGAAACACTCCCATTTACCACTGCAACAAAAAGAATAAAATACCTAGGAAAAAACCTACCTAGGGAGACAAAAGACCTGTAGGCAGAAAACTATAAGACACCGATGAAAAAAATTAAAGATGATACCAACAGATGGAGAGATATACCATGTTCTTGGATTGGAAGACTCAATATTGTGAAAATGACTATACTACCCAAAGCCATTTACAGATTCAATGCAATCCCTATCAAATTACCAGTGGCATTTTTTTAAAGAACTACAACAAAAAATCTTAAAATTTGTATGGAGATACAAAAGATCCCGAATAGCCAAAGCAGTCTTGAGGGAAAAAAACGGAGCTGGAGGAATCAGACTCCCTGACTTCAGACTATACTACAAAGCTACAGTAATCAACACAATATGGTACTGGCACAGAAACAGAGATCAATGGAACAGGATAGAAAGCCCAGAGATAAACACACACACCTGTGGTCAACTAATCTATGACAAAGGAGGCAAGGATATACAATGGAGAAAAGACAGTCTCTTCAATAAGTGGTGCTGGGAAAACTGGACAGCTACATGTAAAAGAATGAAATTAGAACACTCCCTAACACCATACACAAAAATAAACTCAAAATGGATTAGAGACCTAAATGTAAGACCGCACACTATAAAACTCTTAGAGGAAAACATAGGAAGAACGCTCTTTGACATAAATCACAGCAAGATCTGTTTTGATACACCTCCCAGAGTAATGGAAATAAAAACAAAAATAAACAAATGGGACCTAATGAAACTTCAAAGCTTTTGCACAGCAAAGGAAACCATAAACAAGACGAATAGACAACCCTCAGAATGGGTTGTCTCCTTGCAAATGAATCAACGGACAAAGGATTAATCTCCAAAATATATAAACAGCTCACACAGCTCAATATTAAAAAAACAAACAACCCAATCCAAAAATGGGCAGAAGACCTAAATAGACATTTCTCCAAAGAAGACATACAGATGGCCAAGAAGCACATGAAAAGCTGCTCAACATCACTAATTACTAGAGAAATGCAAATCAAAACTACAATGAGGTATCACCTCACACCAGTTAGAATGGGCATCATCAGAAAATCTACAAACAACAAATGCTGGAGAGGGTGTGGAGAAAAGGGAACCCTCTTGCACCGTTGGTGGGAACGTAAATTGATACAGCCACTATGGAGAACAGTACGGAGGTTCCTTAAAGAAGTAGAAACAGAATTACTATATGACCCAGCAATCCCACTACTGGGCATATACCCAGAGAAAACCATAATTCAAAAAGACACATGCACCCCAATGTTCATTGCAGCAGTATTTATAATAGCCAGGTCATGGAAACAACCTAAATGCCCATCCACAGACGAATGGATAAAGAAGTTGTGGTACATATATACAATGGACTATTACTCAGCCATAAAAAGGAATGAAATTGGTTCATTTGTAGAGATGTGGATCCATCTAGAGACTGTCATACAGAGTGAAGTCAGAAAGAGAAAAACAAATATCATATATTAACACATATATGTGGAATCTAGAAAATGGTATAGATGAACCGGTTTGCAGAGCAGAAATTGAGACACCGAAGTAGAGAAAAAAACGAATGGACACCAAGGGTGGAAAGCGGTGGAGGGTGGGGGTTGTGGTGGGATGAACTGGGAGATTGGGATTGACATGTATACACTGATGTGCATAAAATGGATGACTAACAAGAAAAAAAAATTCAAACTATTCACTCAAAAATGGGTGCATTTTTTTGCATATAAATTACACCTCAAAGCTGTAAAAACATTACCTTTGGGGTGATGCAAGTGCTGTAAGATTAGAGCAGATATTATGGAGATGGTTGCACAACTCTGCAAACATACCAAAAATCACTGAATTGTACATTTTAAACCTGTAAAATATATCTCAATAAAGCTTTTGTTTTAAAGTTAACTTTATTTGCATTTGCTTTTTTGGGTGCATCAGCTAGTAATGAACAGTAGTAGCTCAGGGGCTTAATGCATAAGACAGGAGAGTTAATTTAAATCCTAGAGTCTGAGCTAAGATGGTTTTTACATTTTTTTTTCTTTCTTTCTTTCTTTTTTTTTTTGCGGTATGTGGGCCTCTCACTGTTGTGGCCTCTCCCATTGCGGAGCACAGGCTCCAGACGTGCAGGCTCAGCGGCCATGGCTCACGGGCCCAGCCGCTCCGAGGCATGTGGGATCCTCCCAGACCGGGGCACGAACCCGTGTCCCCTGCATCGGCAGGCGGACTCTCAACCACTGCGCCACCAGGGAAGCCCGGTTTTTACATTTTTTAAGTGTTGTTTAAAAAGAAGAATATGCAACAGAGACTGTATGTGGTCCACAAAGTCTAAAATATTTACTATCTGGTCCTTTACAAAAAAGATTGCTGATCCCTGATTTAAACTAACTTACTTGTGACTAGCAAAGTTAATCAAAGGATGCTTTAAGACAGAGAGGGCGAGAAAAAAAAAAAGAAAAGGCAGAAACACCAGCAGCGTTTGTGACTGGGGCGAAGGAGATGCCAATTACAAAAGAGAAATTCATTTATACTGCTCCTTTGGAGTGAACTGTGTAGGGGCAGTGAGTGAATTTGTGTGCCCTTGGACATGGAAAGATGAATGGACAGCAGGGGCATCCACTCCCAGGAGGATGCTGAAGGGGATGCTGGTGTCAAAAAAGGCCACCCAACCAGGACTGCACTGGACACATACGCTTACCCAGCTGAAAGCAATTCTCCTCCTCCATGACATCACTTCCCCCTCTCCATTAGGTCCCTCCCATCACCCTACTACCTCTCTCTCCATTTACAACCAAATTCCTCAAAGGGCTGACTGTTTACCACAGTCATTCTCTCCCATTCTTCTCCCCCCATTCTACTTGGCCCCTCACCAATCTAGCTTTCCACTCCACCAAACTGCTCCAGTCAAGATCACTAACGAAATCCATGTTACTAAATTCAATGGCTATTTTCCCTCCTTCTCCTGGATCTACCAGCAGCACTTGATGGTCAATCACACCTTCCTCCCAGAAACATTTTCTTCACTTGGATTCCAGAATACTACACTTTCCTGGTTTTCCTCCTACCCCTAACAATGCTTTCTGTCTCCTTTGCTGGTTTTTCCTCACCTCCCCCCTCAGCAGCCTGACCCCTAAATAGTGAACACAGTCTTCCTCTAAATAGTGACTTCAGTCTTTGACTTCTCATTGTCTACACTCTCTTCCCAGTCTGCACTTTCCTTCAGTCTCATGGCTTTAAATACTCTCTATATACTAACAACCCCCAAATTGACATCTCCAGCCCTCACCCTCTCTGTTGCACTCTTCCACATCCAAAAGCCTATTGGATGCTGTAAACATGTCCAAGAGCAAACTCCTGACCTTCCTCCAAAATCTGCTCCTCCCAAGGTCTGTTCCACCTCAATAAATGGCAACTCTATCCTTAGAGTTTTCAACAAAGAGGAAACATAACTGTCCAATAAACATACAAAAAGATATTCAACACTACCTACTAGGAAGATAAAATTAAAACAAAGAGATACCATTTCATACTCATTAGATTTGCAAAAATTTTAGTCTGATGATCCCCATGTGTTTACAAGAAAGTGGAAAAAGAGAATTTCTCAACTGAGGAAAATTCCTCCCCCCAAAAAAACATGAAGCAGAAGAAAACTCTAACTGTATACTCTAAACAGAATTAAATATATCCAAAAGCATTTAGGAATATATATTTTAAAAAACTCACCTTGAATCAGAAATTTAAAAACTAAGAACAGAAACATACCAAAAAAACATAGTGATATGACAGAAAAAAAAATAATCAAACTAAGGGGAAAGAATGGGAGAAAAAGACTAAATTTTCTCAGAAGTGAAGAATAAATTACAAGGTGCCCAGGGGAAAATAAACTCAAAAGAAATGATGCAGCCACTTTGGAAAACAGTCTGGCAGTTCCTTAAAAAATTAAACAGAGTTACCATATGACCCAGCAATTCAAATCCTAGGTATATACCCAAAAGAAATAAAAATATATGCCTGCATAAAAACTTGTACACAAATGCTCATAACAGCATTATTCACAAGAGCCAAAATGTAGAAACAACTCAAATGTTCATTGAGAGATGAATGAATAAACAAAATGTAGTATCCCTGTACAATGGAATATTATCTGGCCATAAAAAGGAATGAAGTACTGACACACAGTCAAACAGGGATGAACCTTGAAATCATTATGCTAAGGGAAAGAAGCTAGTTGCAAAAGACCACATATTGTATGACTGCTTTATATGAAACGTCCAGAATAGGCAAATCCATAGAGACAGAAAGTAGATTGGTGGTTGCCTAGGTGCGGTGGGGGGAGGGGGGCATTGGGAGGAGTGGGCACAGGGTTTCTTTTTGGTGGGATGAATATGTTCTAAAACTAGACTGTGATGATGGTTACACAACTCTGTGAATATACTAAAAAAACACTGAATTGTAGACTTTTAAATGGGTAAATTGTGTGGTATGTTAATTATATCTCAGTAAAGCTGTTACCAAAAAAAAGAAAAATCAACTGACAGAGATCCCATACTAAATGTGAGTTCAGCATTTACAAATGCAAAGAATTGCCCAGGAAAGCCCTTACAACAAAGACGCCACACTGGCAGCACAGTACGGGACCAAGTTAGAGCCCACAGAACAAGAGGGCGATCAGCAGTTCAGAGGAAGCCAGACCTCAGGAGAGCAGGGCATGGCTTATTCTCCCAGCCACAGTGGCTGGATGCTGTCACAGTTCCTCAGTAGTGAGGAGCTGGAAGTGGATACAGAACCCCACTGTTGCCTACCATTAGTCTACTTTGATTTCATGGATGAAATGTATTTCTCTCACACACAGAACAGGCTAAATAAACAGGGGAGTAAGGGCATTTTAAAAGGTGTAAGTACAAAGGTTAACCATTAGAACAAAAATAAAAACCTTCCTCTTTTTAAAATAAAAGAGCAAAAACTACACCTCATAGCAAAAAGAAATAGCAAATATAACAAAATACACATGATTATAAAATATTACGATAGACCAAATATATCAGTCCTAACAATAAATGTGGTGGGCTTATTAACTCATCTACTAAAATAAACAGGTACAATTTGGCTCACAAAACAAGGAGTTGTATAAAAAAACATATCTAAAACAAAGTGATTGTGAAAAGTTAAAAATAAAAGGATGGCCAAATTATACAAGGCAAATGGAAACAGAGAGCAGGGGTGGCAAACCTAGAATCAGGCAAAAGCACAATTCAAGCCCCAAAGCATTCATCATGCCAAAGAAAGACACTTTTTAATGCTAAAAGCCACAATCCTCGAAGAAGAGAGAACAAATAAAAATACACATATTTACATGAATATAACAGTGCAACCACCTTTATGAAGCAAAAACTACAACAGATGCAAGGAGACACAGATAGAAACACTAATAATAGGAGACTTTCATATACCACTTTCAGTGGTATATTAGACAGATTAGGTAAGCCAAAAATGAGATAGAAGATCTAAACAGCATAATCAACAGGGTAAATCTTAAGGATATTTATCAAACTCTACACTCTGATACTAGAGAATACTCTTCTGAAGTGCCCACACCACATCACCAAAAATAATCATATATTAGGTCACAAAGAAAAAAACATCAGTAACCTCCACATAATAGAACTATTACAAGCAATACTCTCTGATCATAATGCAATAAAACTAGAATCTACTAATAAAAACAAAAAAGAGAAATTCCACCTAGAAATTTTAAAACCTCTTATTAAACAACTCCTGGGTACTCTAAGGTAAATTTTTAAAGAAATAATGACAATAAAAGCACTACATATCAGATTCTATGGGATGCATTTAAAGCAGTGATCAAAGGAAAATTCATTGCACTAAACATATTTATCAATAAAAATGAAAGAATAAAAGTAAATAAATTTATTTCCAAGGTAAAAAAAAAAGAAACTAAAAAATAACAAAGCACAAGGAAGGAAACAATAAAAACAAAAGTAGAGGAAGAGAATAGAAAACTGCATCTAAGTAATAATTCAAAATTCTGTAGTTTTTGGAAAAATTAAAATGGATAAACCACTAAATAACTTATATAACTTGCCTAGGAAAAAAGAGAGAAAGCACAAGTACACAAAATAAGAAAGAGCAAAGGGGAAATAACCACTGAAATAGAAGAAAAATTTTGAATCGTAAGAGATTATATCCAATAAATTTAAAAGCCCAGATGTAAGGGATAATTTGTTAGAAAAATAGAGATTACTAAAACTGACTGCATTAAAAAGCTTAAACGGACCAACTTCCATAAAAGAAACAGAGAAAGTTATTAAGGAAATATCCCATAAAAAAGCATCAGGCCCAGATCGTTTCACAGGGGAATTCTACCAAACCTTCAAACATCAGATTGCCTCAATGCTCTATAAATTATTCCAGAGCTGGTATATCACTAGAAGGATCAAGCCTACAGAAACATCAACCTTTCAAGGAGATGAACCAGCCAAGAAGACTGAGAAAGAACATCCTCTGAGGAAGGAGGGAACCCCAGAGCATAGAAGGATGTTTCAAGAAAGGAGACTTTTGGGCTTCCCTGGTGGCGCAGTGGTTGAGAGTCCGCCTGCCGATGCAGGGGACATGGGTTCGTGCCCTGGTCCAGGAAGATCCCACATGCCGCGGAGCGGCTGGGCCCCTGAGCCATGGCCACTGAGCCTGCGCGTCCGGAGCCTGCGCTCCGCAACGGGAGAGGCCACGACAGTGAGAGGCCCGCGTACCGCAAAAAAAAAAAAAAAAAATAGAAGACTTTTATGGCAACAGCTGCATAGAGACCCAATAAAAGAAATGAAAAGTGTTAATACATGGCTTGAGGACTAAGTGGAAGGTAAGGAAACTGAGAAAGCCAATTAATACCAACGCCTTCTAACAAGTTTGTCTGGCATGGGAGGAGAGAAACTGGGTTGCAGCTGGGTGACAGGGGTCTAGGGAAGAGGTTTTGAAATGGGAGCAACTTGAGCAGGTTTAATGTTGTTAAGGAGAGACTATGTGCATGGCATTGGGGACATAATGTAGAATGACAGTCATAGTAGGAATGAGTCTAGGTCCAATTAGTTCAATGTTTCCTTTGATTCCTAATATCAACTCCAAATAATGTAGTCAACCTCTCCCAATATTCCACATTTACATATTACCTTCTTCAAAGGTCCAGACTGAATTTTTATCAGCGGTCACATTTTATGTTAATTTGGCAAACATTGCTGAGTGCCAGTGACTGCTAGAGGCAAGCCACACAAAGTTGGAAGAGTCCTAGTTTCTTCACTAGAGAAGCTCAGTCTTCACTAGCTAAGAAGGATCACATGAGTATCAGTACTTCCTAGTTCACTAAGTGTTTTGCAAACACTATCTCAAGCCTTTAATCCTCAGAAGCCTTTGAGGAAGCTGGAATTACCTCCATTTCACAGGTGAAGAGACCAATCCTCATAAAAGTTAACCAACCTGCCCCAAGAGAAAGACGTAAAATCAGCATCCAGGTTCTCAGACTCCAATACTAACACTTCCCCACCTTGCAACTCCTACCTTCATAAAGATGACTCTGAAGAGACTGCCTGGTCATTTGCGTAGATGCTCGGTCAGCAGAATTGGACTTTAGCACACTTGAGAATAGTTGACATCCTGCAACACATCTAAAATTGCCATCTAAATTTGGAAAGCAGCTTTTATGCTCCCTAGCTGCCTGGATATTCTGTAGCCTGTAGGGCACAAAGACTATGTTTTATTTATCATGATCCCAAGGATTGTGTTTTATTTAGCTTTTTATCTGTCCCCCTCAGCTTTATATATAGTGCCTTTAAATATTTTCTCCTTCAACATGTGTGGATTCATTCATTCACCTAATTTCATAGCTCTGATATCATTTTCAATATAATCTAGGGCAGCATTATAATACTTCAAATTTAAGGGGTGAAAGAGTGGGGGCAAAGGGTATCACAGAACAGCTTTTTTTGTGTGTGTGGTACGCGGGACTCTCACTGTTGTGGCCTCTCCCGTTGCGGAGCACAGGCTCCGGACGCGCAGGCTCAGCGGCCATGGCTCACGGGCCCAGCCGCTCCGCGGCACGTGGGATCTTCCCGGACCGGGGCACGAACCCGTGTCCCCTGCATCGGCAGGCGGACTCTCAACCACTGCGCCACCAGGGAAGCCCAGAACAGCTTTCTGAATTCAGAAATTTACATTAAAAAATCAAGATGCTTATGTGCTCTGAAATTTTTACAAGATGGCAATAATTAGCAATGAGACAAAGTATGTTTAAATATACTCTCCATAAATGTCTCATTTGACCCTTAAAATCACCCTGTAAGAAAGGTAAGGCAAAGGCACTATAATCTCTAATTCAGAGTTGAGGAAATAGTCCCTTAGAAAAGGTAAGTGACATGTTCAAGGTAATCAGATATACTGGAATTCAAGGAAGCCCTGACTTCAAATCTGTTCACTTTATAATGCCTTTGCCCCACTTAGATAACCCTTCTTTACTAAACTGGTAAAGGTGAAATAGAAGATGAGAAACCAAATTGCCATCAACAAATAAGAAGGAAAAAAAGAAAAAGAGGTGATAGCCAGAGAAGGATACCTGTACTTGGTTGGAGAAGAATATAAGTGGCCCCAAAGTGTTCTTATAGAAATCCTTTAAATGTTGCCTTTTGCTAGGGTGGGGAAAAGGACACTCACAGATTGTTGGTGGGAGTGCAAAATAGCACATCCTTTCCAGAGGGAAATTCACATTAAAAAACCCAACAATTCTATCATCTAGGAATGTACACTAAGGAAGTAATCACGGACGTGCAGGTTTTACAATTCACCAACAATGTGTTTAAGTAGTGAAAAACTGAGAATAAAAAAACCGACTAAATAAATTACTGCAGCCAAATAATGGCATGCTACGTAGCCAGGAAAAGAAAAACAGTTACCAAAAAGAATCCACTTTAGAAAAATTCATGCATTCGTCTCTGCATGGAAAAAGACTGGAGGAGCATCCTCAGTGTACCTATATTCACAATGGATACTTGAATGGTTAAAGAGTGCACCTTCTTCACCGTGGTTTTGCATATTTTAGAAATTTTGTATATAAATATGACTAAATGTTTCTAATCAGACATTTTAAAGGCTTCTGGGGAGGGTGTGCAAGGGCAGGGCTTTCAAATGAACATTTTAGCAGCCATTTTAAAAAATACCACATGAAAAAATAAAGCATTCTATACCGTTACCATTAAAACACCATTGAAAAATAAAGCACTCACCATGAATCCACATCAAAACCTTTTCTTTTCAAATTCCAGTCTTTCATTCGTACCAGTTCGCATACAGAAAAACGTTAAAAAGGTTGCCTGGCCAGAAGTATGAGAGACTTTCTTGATTTCTACCTGTAGTTTTTACTTTATTCCAGAAAAGAAAAGCAGTCACCTAAGAGGCAGCTCGAAAAGCACCTCGGCAGGAAAATATTTGGGAGGATAAGTTTCTCTCACGTTTCTTTCCCTCCCGACCTACCGACAGGACAGTCCTGACAGTGGCCGGCCCAGTTTCCTAATACACCCTAAAGAAGCACAGGAGATGCGCCAATTTTCAGTATACGTTTCTAAAAAGACAAGTTTTACTTTACAATGCAGGATAAAGAGCAGCCTTCACTACTCATTCTGGACGTTACCGGAGAAGATGCCGCTGAGCGGCAGGAGAACCTCCGGAGAAGGACAAAGCGGGGGCTCCTCGGCTCGGGTCCCGCAGGCGATGCGTCCGGAGCCGCCTCTGGGAAAAGGGCACCGTCCCTGGACACCGCCCCGCCCTCCCCCCCGGCTCCATGACAGACACTCCAAATCGCCGGGGACAGAAGCCTGCGGACAATGGGCGAGGATCGGGAGCCTCGGCAGCAGGTGCCCGGGTCGCCACGTCTAAAATAAGGCACCGGTCCGGTGGCCAGAGGCAGGGGCAGGGGAGCAGTCCCCCGAGATCCCGAGCTGGGCCTCCGCATCCTCCCCGCCGCCCCACCCGCCACCCAAGAACCGCCCCTCCCATGCGACGGACACGCCCTCCCCGCAGGCCGGGACCTCCTCGCGCCGCCCGCCCCCCAGGGCCGCTCACCCGACCGAGAAGTTCCCGCCGCCGCCGCCGCCGCCGCCGCCGCCGCCGCCGCCGCCGAACCCTCAGGCCTCGCCCCTCACACGGCCGCCGCCTCACACAGGAGCCGCACCACAGCTCCCGCAGCTGGGCCGCGGGACCCGGAACCACTTCCTTCCGGAACCGCCTCGCCCCGCCCCCGTCCTAGCCACGCCCACTGCCCGCTGCCCAGCGCGGAGCCCGCTTTCCCACCGACCTCTGCTCTCAACTCTTTCCCAGCGAGGGTTGCCCCGCCCGGGAGGCTCCGGCCAAGAGCGCCTGCGCCCTCTGCCGGCCGTTCCCACCTCTGCCTCTCTGTCCAGGGCGCATGCGCCGTCTGCCGCCCGCCCGCCGGGAAGGAAAGAACACACTGGGCGTACTGGTCCATGGATCCTCGGGGTTAAGGGTCAGAGATCGGAGTTCACCCCTCAGTCAGAGGCAGGAGCTTGGTGCCGTGGGCCTTCCAGCGTTGTGCAGATGAGCGGAGCAGATAAGCCACAGCCTTCCAGCCCCTGGCTTGTCCCTCAAAGCCCTTCCAGAGCCAGCCTATCTGAACCTGCAAGGCTGTGGTCTCTCTCCTGCCTACTCAATCTCTAACTATTCCCCATGGCCTCAAATCAAGCTTGTACCCAGAAAACAAAACCTCCCCTCTGTACCTCCCAAATAGGTTAATGGTACCAACATCCCTCCACCGTGCAATTCAAAATACTCATTTTTACCTGCTCTTTTGATTTCTCTCCTCCCACACTCCATCCATCACCCCAAAGGTAGCATATCCTCACTCTTGGAGCTTTCTCACTTGACACTTTGATGTTCTTTTTACCCCTTGCAAGATTTCTCTTTCAGGGTCCACCCCATCTGGTGGACCTTCTACCCTCCCTTGTCACTGTCGTCTACTGACTGCATTAGTTTTCCTCTCCATCTGAATTACTGCCATCATCCTGATGAAACCAACACCCATGACTAAGCCATGTTTCCTTAACTTCCTCGGTCCAAATGACTTTACCTCTACTTAATCCACACATTCCCAGGTACCCATTCTATAAAATCTAGACATCCATCACTTTATACTGCTTCATGGCTAAAACCTTAAGTTTACCAACCCCATTTATTTGGACTCAATCCTCATCCTCGTAGTCCTATCTCTCCCTTAGTCCCAATATACTTGTTCTTCAAAAACCACAGAGCTCTCACATCCCCTGAACCTTCTACCTTCTACCTGACTGAAGCCCATGACTTCAACCACTCTTGTAGGCAGAGCCCCTTGAATTGCCCTTTGATACGTCCCAACATCAAACCACCACCTTGAAACATTCCAGTTATCTGCATTTTCCATACCCACGTCTATGTTTCCAAGCACTACTTGGGAGGAAAAAGCCACACAACTATAATAGAATGATACCACTACAAATTTATGGAGACTCACCGCAGTGGACAGCCTTGGTGCCTCTTAGGAATCCTTTTATGTGACCACTCTCATTTCCAGTAATTGCTGTTACTAACCCTTACCACTCTCTTTAAGCCCCATACCAGTGATCATTTCCCTCTCTTCATACATGATTTTTGCTTCCTGTTTTGCAGAGAGAAATTCCCCAGCATAGTATATGAGGCCTTTGATTATCTGGTTCATACTTACCTCTCCAACTTCTCTCCTCTTTGCGCTCAATGCCCTGGCTATGCTGAAATGTTTGCTGTTTAAGATGAATACTCCATTGCACATATTATCCCTTTTGTCTGGTTAAAAGGTGTGGGACCTCTTAATCTGCTTCAGTTCAGGAAGGTTTTCTTCCATTCTACTTTCAAGAATTGTTTTTGCTCCATTTGTTCTGGTCTCTCTTTTAGGAAGAGCAATTATTTGTGGTAAACATCTGTTTTATCGTTTTCATCTGTTTACCGTTTTTCAGCATTCTGGTAGACCTCCAATCTGCTTTCAATGTTACCGATAAGATTTCCAAAAGCATTTTTCTGCCTCTGTTTTTACTCAATTTCTATTATTGATAATTTTGTTTCCTTCCGTCATTTCCTTCTCTCCCCCCCACCCCATCCTTCTCTTTCACCTCATCCTATTGACTTTCCATCTCATCGTTTCATTTCCTTATGAATTTCTGTTCTGGTTTTATAGAAAGCCTACCTTCTTGCAAAAGGATGGTAAACCGGTCATAAAATTCCTCTTTTGGATTCCGTAGTCATTCATTTTCATAAGTATGCTCTTCTTTCTCTTCCACGATTAGGTTTTATATTTCACAAATATATATATACACATACATACACACACATATATAATGAAGTATACAAAATATATATATATATATCTCTCAATACATTCTCTTGATTCATCTTTGAACAAGGTGATTTTTGTTCAGACTTATTACTGGTTAATAATAAGCACAAGGAGATGGCCCTCGCCCTACATGCTGCTTCTGTGGACAGAGAGGTTAAGTAGTTTGCATAAGGTTTCATAGCTCCTGATTATGTATATGAATAGCACACACACATACAGAGGCAGAACAAGCCTAAGAGAAATGAAATATTATCTGCCTTTCCATTTATTTTTTCTTTGATTTTCATGCAAAGCCAAACCTGCTCTAGAATGCCAAGTATGCTTAATACAAGGGCTCTATATTAGTAAGAATAAATTACGCTATGATAACAAACCCCAAATCTCAGTGGCTTATAGCAACGAATGCTTATTTTTCACTTATATTTCAAGTCCATCATGGGTCAGCTTTGGTTCTTCTGTCTGGGACCCAGGGTGAAGAAATTGATGCTATCTGAGACATTACTGGTGTCATACCAGAAGAAAAGGAGCAACAGTGGGACCATACATTGGATCTTAAAGCTTCTGCTTTAAAGCTGAATCAGAAATTCTGGGGGTGGGGCCCGGCATAGTTTCAACAAGCCCTCCAGGAGATTCTGAAGCATGCTCAAGTTTGAGAACCACTTCTCTATGGCTTGTATTTCCTGTAAACCAGAAGATGGACATAGAGACTTGATAAAATTGAGTAGTTTTTAAACTACTAATTCTTAAACCAGAAAAAAAAGTCAGATTAAAAGAGCAAGAGAGAGAGAGAATGAATATCATGCTTTGATACAGACTTAGATCAAGTGCCTATTGTCATTTTTTGGAGGGACACTGTTTTCTGGGGAAACCTGCCAGCTGCCCTGATATGTATCTCCAGCTATCCTTCTGTATAGCCTTCTTTTTTAAATGCCGATGTGAGAATAAGATAATTAGGAAGAAGTAGGACGAATAGCTTTCTCATCCCCTGACAATGCTGTTGGCCCAGATTTTTCTCATAGTTTTTCTCTAGATGGTTTGTATTGTGTTGGTCATGGCTTCAGCATCTACATTAGTGTTTATAAGTCAGGACTGACAGACCAGGTGAATTTTCTCTTTCCTTAAGTATCTGACTTTGGCTATGTTGCTTAATACTGTCAGTGAAATTTGATGTATAATGCTTAGCTGGCCCTGATTCCTCCTCTTTTTCTTCCATCCCATGATACAAGCACTTTTTTGTGGTCACTGTCCTTTCCTTACCTTTACTTTTTAAAGGGCTTTGTCAACAGTGGAGCACAGACAGAAATGATTTATATTATTTGGAAGAAAATGTTTTTAGACAGGCTTATGCTGCAGATTCCTTTTTGCTCATTCTAGTCATTGCCTTTATGTCTGTTTTCCTACGGAGACGGAGGACAAATTCCTAAGCAAGATTTGGTAGCTGCTACCAGCCCTCTGGTTCCATAAATTATTTCTGATGAACTCTTTTGTAATGCAATATGTGAAGCAGCTTGGCCCTGGTTCTGAAAGCAATACAATATTTGTGGTTTTAAAACAAGGTGTCACAAGTCAGCAATTATTTTGAAAAAAACTTTTTTTGATTGATGTGAACTACCTACATTGATGCAAGGCAAAAAAGGAATGGTGAGGTTAGGTTTAAAACTTAATCTTACTGCAAAATAAGATTAATTGTTTAAAAGTTCATTACTCACCTTATTTAAATCTTTAGTGTTCCCCCGGAAGCTCTTGCCCAGATCCTTGATGGATTCAGTTCACATATCTTTTCTACCATAAGCAGGTCTGGTTTTGTGTCCCCAGCACAACCCAGACACCAGTTCAAAAGTCACTGAGCTCTCAAACCTTTCATCTGCCTGATAAATTTGCTTTGTTTAACGCCATATTTGTTAGGTACTCCACAACTTCTTCTTAAATGTTCACACCAATTTTCACTCTCCCTTAGACTGGTAGGGAAAGAGAACATAATGGACCCTGTGGTAGATTTCATAATAATACAGTCAAAATATTTATTGCTCCTCTCTTCCCAGGCCCTCTACTTGAAAATTGAAAATGACAAATGTGGATCCCACTATATTTCCATTGGACGGCTCTGGTCTCAGCCAGTCATGGCATAGCAGAGACAACTAACTAGCCACCAAAATATTGGGTTGGCCAAAAAGTTTCTTCTGCTTTTTCCATAAGAGCTTATGGAAAAACCCAAACGAACTTTTTGGCCAACCCAGTACTGGTGCTCTCCCTTACACAGAATAGTACTATCCCTGGTAAGAAACAAAGCAGCCAGGGACTATACTTCCCAGCATCCCTTGCATCTAAGTGGGGCCACGTGACTAGTTCTTATCAATGAAATGTGAGTGGAAATGATACGTGTCCCTTAGAGGCCAAGGTGGTTGGAAAGCAGTGTGTCTTCTCCATTCTCTTTCCCTATTCTGTCAGCTTAATGCAGAAAAACATGACAAAATTGGAAGATGAGGGAGCTACAGGATGGAAGGGGCCTAGTCCCTGAATTACCACTCAAAAGAGAGTTGTAATAAAGGATATCTGGGGCTTCCCTGATGGCACAGTGGTTGTCCCCGGCCGATGCAGGGGACACGGGTACGTGCCCCGGTCCGGGAAGATCCCACGTGCCGCGGAGCGGCTGGGCCCATGAGCCATGGCCGATGAGCCTGTGCGTCCAGAGCCTGTGCTCCGCAACGGGAGAGGCCACAACAGTGAGAGACCCACGTACCGCAAAAAAAAGAATTTTTTTTTAAATAAATAAAATAAATAAAGGATATCTGTTTTGGACTTCCCAGGAGGGAGAAAAAAGTTCTATTGTATTTGGGACATTGTGCATCTTGCGGGGAGGGTGGGGTTGTTATAGAAGCCAGCATTACCTTCACTAATACGCGCGGTCATCTCCTTCCCTTCGGCCAGTGATTAGCTTAGGGGTCGATGTAAGACCTAGTACTGGCCAAAGGGAAGCAGAAATCTTCTGGGAGCTTCCGGGAAAGAGTTTCCTCCCTGATAGAAGGAGGAAGCGGTAGAAAGGGCAGCCTGCCACTAACTTTTTCACAACTTTGACACAGTGGCATTGAGGATGGGATGCTGGTGCCATAGCAGCCTTCCTAAGAGGCAAGAAACTCAAAAAAAAAAAGTGCTGCCCCAGAATCCTGATGTCATTTAGCTGTCTTTGGAGCTTCTTACATATTACGTGTGATTCCTAAATAACCTTAATATTGAAGCTACTTTGCGTCGTGTGTAGTGGAATGATCAAAACTAGTACACTTATTCTCAATTTTAAAAAATTCATTCAGCAAAGATTTATCGTGGGGCTCGTCTGTGGCAGGTGCCATTCTACGTGCTGAGGATCCAATGCAGAGACAAAAACCAGGATCCTTGAGACTGTCATCTCATGATAGAATGTGGGTCTGGCAGAAGGATATGTAGATCAGAGGCCATGGATTTGAATCCAAAACTTTTCTCAGTAACAACTGTGTTTACTCACTCACAAATATTTACTGAATACCTGTGTTAGGTAGTAGGAATATGGCAGCCCTGCTATCAGGAGGCTTACAGTGAGGGAGATAGACAAGACATTACTCCAAGAATCACACAAATAAATGTCTCATCGCAAACTGTAACAATATGAAAATGTATAACAGCAAACCTGACCTCATCACCCATCACAACTGCAAATAAGAACTTGTTAAAATTTGTCTACTGTCTCTCTTCCCTGCTAGACTATGGGCTCCAGGAAGGTGGGGACAATATCTGGTCTCGTTCTCTGCTCTATCCTCATCCTTAGCAAACTGCTTGGCACAGAGTAGGGAGTAGGTATTCACACATACGTGCTTAATAAGTGAGCATTTATGACATGGCTTTCCTCCTGGATGAGGAAAAAAAAACTATCCTACCAACTGTCCATGTTCCCAGATGGAGGGTGCAGGTATTCTGCTGGAACTGAGCAAAAGACAGACCAAATCCCCTCAGCAGAAGATGCCCAGGGATTTGCAAAATCAGCAACAACTGCTGGCGAGGGAAGCTGGTTGAGCTCAATTGGGAAACCTGCAAATATAACTAGGAGATGTGTCGACTGGCAAGAGCCTCTAGGGGATAAGCCTGTGTGATTTCCCAGGCAGGAACTTGGAAGCATGGTGGGCCAGGGCAAGCACAGGCTCCAAAGGAAACCTTGGGTTTGGAGCCCAGCTGCGTACTTCCTGGCTGTACATGACGGGACTTCACCTGTCTTGGCCCTCATGGTAAAGTGAACATGGCAACAGCAGTGCTTATCTCAGAAAGCCCTTCTGAAGGCTAAGGGAGAGAATGCGTGGAAAGCTCTTAGCACACTGCCTAGCTGGCTCGGGTCCGGTTCTCCAGGAACAGGCTCTGAGACCAGTTGCACACAGGAAGGGCATGGGGAGTGCTGGGGGAGGGGGGCAGGGGAGTGAAGGAAGCAGCAGCCAGAACTTGGGCTGCAATACGTTCTCAAGAAAGGCCTCGGGTGAACCCACAGGGAGCTCTGAAGCTGGGACAACCCTTCTGAGTTGTCCTACCTTGAGGCAAGGGTCTTTATATACCTGAGCAATCCAGTCAGGATCCAGCCTATCCATTGGCTGTCCAAGTGAGGGGATTTAACCTTGGTGAGGCAGCCTCCTTCAGTCAAGGGCAATTCTTAGAAAGGAACTCCACCAACAAACCTCAGCAAACTGTACCTCCAGCATCCGGAAGGAGACATCCAGAAAGACAAATACCTCAGTCCTAAAAGGGAGGGCCGTGTAGGTGGCACACCATGACATCCGTGACACTAGCATTCAATAGGAACCTTTAAAGCCATTAGAGCAGCTGCTTAAACTTTCCCAAAGCTTGCTGAGGACTTAAGGCATCCTCACTGTCAAAGTACAACTTCGCAAAGGTTAAAAGCATACTTGCGACGTAAATGTACAGTGAGCAGGTGGCAAAAATGTGTTGTTGAGGTTCAGAGCGAGCCTCCCCCAAATGTGCCACATTCGCATGAGGATTATTTTCAGCTAAAGGTCACTGAGACCCTGCGGATTCAAGAGAAACTACTGCCCTCCTTTGACTACCTAGAATTCAAATTGTTGCTGTTTTCTCTTGACCAGAAAAGAGTTATTAGCAGAAATAAATTTTATCTAAGTACCTCCATCTATATGGCAGGACAAACATCTAATTATTGATACCAAACAGCTGCTCTTCTTATCATTCTTTGGGCGACGCTCCTGTCCTGGGAAGCCCCCAGCCGCTATCCCACTCCTCAGCTCGGATGGCACAGGGACCTCAGTTTACCTTTCTGTCTTCAAACCTTTCATAAATGTGGGGTCTCTGACCCTCTCATGTATGTGGAGTTCCCATATAGATGAAATTAAAGTCGACTTTCTCCTGTTAGTCTGTCTCACGTCGATTTAATTCTTAGATCAGCCAGAAGAAGCTGTTAAGGGTAGAGGTAAATTTTCTTCCTCCCCGACTGTGTTTAACTCATTAACGAGCAGGATGACAAAGCCGGATCAAGGGAGGATACAGAACCGATTGTGACACACACTTGGATGTAAGTATACACACAGCAACACACACATATACTTAGTGGAGCAAAGAATGCTGGAGAAGACTGCAAAGTTAGATACAAAATTGCTTAGTGCTCTACAGGGACAAACAGGAATAACCTGTGGAGGTAGCTTTTCTATAGGACAAAAGTCATCTGCAACTTTCTGTCTACAGGTGAATAACTCTGGAGACTGGGTTCTAGGTCACAGCACACAGGCAGTCATAGGAAGTCACATCCCCTGAGACTCAGTGGCCCCTTGGGCTGCTTTGTTGAGACCATGCTGTCACAGGGCTTTGTAAGGGCACACTGTTATCTTTCGGCCTTATTTCCATGTTCTGGATAATTTCTTACCATTGGTGAACATTGAACACCTCATACCAGCCATCGGAGCTGTCACCATACAGGGGTGGCCCCTGAGAAGCTTCCAGAAGGCCAGTTCCACTGAGCAAATGGGAGTCGCTTCTTTCCTCCCAGTGATGCCAGCAAGATTCAGTTTGTTCTAAAACAACCATGAAGACCCACCGCGGGGGCTGCATTCAACCCCACAAGCTCTTCGAACATCTACTGTGCAGGACCTAGTGCCTTCCTAGCTATCACCTCTGTAGTGACAACTTTCTGATTGTCTCAAAGATAAGCCTGCAGGCGCTACTAGGAAAATGCGGTTCAAAGACAAGTACAACCAACAGAGAGCTGTGGGCTCTGATTCGAAAACAAAGTTCCTTTAAGCAAAAGTTTAATTCCTTGGGACTCTATTCCTTACATTTTGCATTTCGTGAGATGGGGAAAGCTTGCCTTAATGCTTTCTTGGAAGTCCAGAAGGCTGGCTGCTTTAGACCTTGCCCCTAGCACTCAACCATCCCTCAGGGCCAACCAGAAGAATGAAACTTGGCATTTCCTAACTACTGCACAGAAACTTCTCACTTACTTACCACGGAGCTGAAGGCGCTCACCACTCCATGTCTCTCATCGGCCTAAAAGGCCCACGTTGGGCATCTGATAGAAAGCCCATGTTTGGCATCTGATCCAGTATTTATGCACACAGAATGTGAAACAACACAAAACAGCCGGCATGGACTGAGTTAGATAAACACCACCCTAATCTGGCCTGTTGGAGACTAGGGGGAAAAGGGGAGCAACTGGTTTAGGGGATACTATTTTCAAATCCCATGGTCTTGCTTCCAGGTATGATGGGAACTTGAACCAACAGTAAAGCCAAGCTCTGCTGCTGTGAGTAGACATATGGATAATAACCCTTGCAAAAGCGAGCTCAGATGAAAAGGTTCTAGAATTAGATAGTGGTGATGGTTGCATGACTGTGAAGAAATCAAAGACAGAGTTGTATACTTTAAAAGGAAGGAATTTTTATGGTATGTGAATGATATCTCAATAGTTTTTTTAAATAAAAAGAAGCAGAACTACAATTCTCCATGGGGCTTCTGGCCCTTCTCCACTATAAGCACCTGCTCTAGCAAAACACTTCTGCTCTCAGGGGCAGGAGAGCCTGTCAGCTCCCCTGGGGGCACCAAAGCTGTGGCCCCAGGGTCAACCCCAGCTCTGCCAAGTTCCAGCTGTGTGTCCTTGGGAAAGTAACCCTCTCCTACCTACCTCACATCCTGGACAAGTCTTAGGACCACCTCGCGTACATCAGGATCTCAGGACGTGCTGACTGTTAAGGTTCATTCCTGCAGGAGAAGCTTAAACCATGGCGAGTAGAGGCCACTGCTTCCCACCTCCTGAGATCACAGCATATCCCGAGGAGGGGGAGGCATCAGTTGGAGGTCTTTGCAGGCTCGTGTCTAAATTTCCCCGACTTAAACCCTGAACCATAATTGGCACCCACACCTTGGACCCCGCTCCTGACTTTATCATTTCCTCACTAACTTCTGGGTCCTTATCCCCAGCCCATCAGAGACACTGAACTTGGCTGACCCTCAGGAGACACTAAACCACGTGCTCTCTCTCTCCAGGAACAAATGATCAACCCACCCCGGTCCCATCATGCACTAAATTCTCACCTCTCTTGGATGTGTCACTGATCTCTATTTCTATTCCAAATTCTATTTCTCTATCAGACTACACTGTTTTAGGGAGTTCCCTCGTGGCCTAGTGGTTAGGATTCCGTGCTTTCACTGCCGTGGCCTGGGTTCAATCCCTGGTCGGGGGAACTGAGATCCCACAAGCTGCAGGGCAAGGCCAAAAAAAAAACCACTATACTGTTTTAATTATGGAAGTTTTACCATACATTTGACTGTTTGTTGGGGGAAGCCTCCCTTTTAAAAAACTCACTCTAGAAGTTTCTTAGCTTTGTATTCATTTTCTTACATGAACTGTACAATTACATCTTTTTTTTTTTTTTTTTTTTTTTGGTCACGCAGCACAGCTTGTGGGATCTTAGTTCCCTGACCAGGGATCAAACTTGGGCCCTCAGCAGTGAAAGCACTGAGTCTAACCACTGGACTGCCAGGGAATTCCCTGTACAGTTATATTTTCAAGTTGCAAAACAGAAATCCCATGGAGTGGAACTTCATTTAATTTACACAAATGTGAGGGTGGGTCACCTACTCTTCTTCGGGTGTGTAGGTTTTCCCATTCAGGGGGCATGGCATGTCTTTCCATTTACATTTATTCTAACGTCCCCTGGTCAAGTTTTAGACGAAGCTCGTTCTTTCTAGGAATTTTATGAGTTTTTTAGGATCCATTTTTCATGTGTAAGAAAACTATTGTGTAAGAAAATTATTTTAATGTGTAAGAAAACTATTGATTTTCCTTCACTTAGTGGTTAGCGCCCCTGTGGAACTATTCTGAGTTCCCCAGTTGTTTCTCATGGATTCCCCACAAAAAGACTATCTGTAAAGTTTTCTCTTTTCTAATGTTCCTAAGAGCTCTCGCTCCATTTTCTTATATAATTGTGCTTCCTGAGTGATGCTCAAGAGTGGGGATGGGTATAACAACTCTAGAAACAAGCTAGTTCTTTACACTTGCTTTCCAAATGAAAAAAAATTACAAAAGCATTTGACTAATAGGAAACCCGTATATATTAAGAAAAATTTAGAATGTTCACAAAGTAGAAATTGCTCTTAGGAGTGACTAGACGTCACTACGACCCTCTGGCCAGAGCTCATGATGACAGAAGCTACTTATAATGCTGCTGTCAAAGGCCAGCACATGGAAAAAAATGAGGATGTCCACTCGTGTGCCCTCACCAGAGGCTTTGTCATCAGAGCTGGGGAGAGCTGCGTTAACTGGGCCCTCGGCTTTGGAGGTGGCAGCCCAGCAGTTACCACAAGGATCCGACATCCCCATTCCAGTCCTGGCCCTCCTGTCTCCTGGTCTTGGCTGGTATTGTCTCCCAGGCAGTAGACAAGCCATGATTTAGATACAAAAAAAAAGTTGGTGTGGGTTTCAGCTTACTGGAAAACAGGGGTCACCATTCCCATTATAATTTTGTTGAAATGCCAGATTGCTCTATGGAATGTTTTTGGAGATTACATTAAGGTTAACTGCATCTTAGCTAGCTAGCAATCCCTCGTATCAGTGGTATGAAAGTACAGCAACTTTACTATACTTACAAGTTCATCATGTCCTGGGACAGCTCATCACTGAAGCTTATTTCCACAGTTGGTTTCACTTGGAACTGGCAATAGAGGAATTTTAATGAGTTAGACAGGGAAAGGACACCCACACAGGATTTTTCATTTTTTTTTTCCAAATAGGTTTTCAAAAATCTGGTATCTGGTTTGGTTTCAGCACATTTTTTTTTATCGAGCCTACAGAAGCAAACAAAGCACTAGCACACCATCAGACGCTTCAATGAAAATGTATTTCACGGTAACACAAGGTACACATCGTGCAAATGAGGCATCACCAGGATCACAATGGTGCTGTGAGGTACAACAGATTGCAAGAAAACAGACATTTAGCAAAACAGGGCTATAAGAAAGATGGCAAGGCGTTTTTTGGAAAGTCAGACCATGCTATCATTTTCTATGTGCTTGTCATAAAAGGGATTTTCCCCCGATATTCATCAAGATCTATGGCACTGTATTATTGGAGGCATGTATTTTATTTAGTATATACACATACACAAACGTACACAGTTTCCATACCTAATACAGTCTTACACTGTAGCTGGTTTTAAGAGCACATAACAAGATTACTTTGGAGACTTTTTGTATCTCCTGGTTGCAAACCTCAGTCAGAATTATGGATCTTTCCAAACTCTTTATTGTACAAGACAAAAAAAAAGGTTTCAAAGAAGAAAAGGTTATTTTAATCTGAAAGTCACATTTCACCACAAGAAATGAAGAAAACACATTATTATATGGCACAAAACGTGTAAAGTATACATTCTACCGTCATTTGTCCCCCGCCCAGATGTTTTTATGTTCAAGCCTGTTAAAGTGACATATTAGGTCCAGTTCAGGGGCCCCTGTCTCAGAGCACTATGCTTTTCATTTGTACCTCGTTTTATTAGAGTTGAGTAAACAAACACACAAAAGCCCCAAGACCCAAGAGAAAAACAACAGCTACAACATGACAAGCAACCACCTGGGCAGGAGGTGCACGATTCATTCAGTCCAGAAGCCACTTGAGGGTCTGGAGTGACTACAGCTTGGAGGATTTCAGGTACAACATGAAAAGGTCCTTGGAGATTCAGATGCCCAAGTCTGGAGGAATATGCCTAAGGGAGCAGACGGCCTTCCACGCTGTTCAATGGCTCCCTTACTCAGCCAGACTCACTCCACTAGCCGCCCAAGGAGCAATGGGGGGCAACACATTTTGCAGGTAGCTAAGTTTAATAATAAAACACGGCTTCTTGATAGTAACTTCCAACAAGGAAACCCCAGAGATGGGGGAAATGTTCCAGAATTTCTTCTCCTTCTAAACACAGACAGGGAGATATGCAACCCAAGTTTTCAGTATATGTTTAAGTAGAGTCTGGGTAAATGTCTAGAATATTTACAAGAAAAGACATCTAAATGTTTATATGCTCCAAGTCTGGGGATAAGAATGGTTCTAAGGTGACTTTCCAAGCCGAAATCACACGGGTTATTCAGAGGATCACTATGCTAATAAGAGTACAGGAAGTGCTTTATCAGCAGCTGAAGCTCATAAATAGAAATGTAACATGGAACTCTGCTAAAGCCCGACAAGGCCAACGTCTCAAGGATCTACTGAGAGTGGCCAGCGTTTGACATACTAAGTAGGAATACAGTTACATTTTGATTTAATAGTTTGGAATCCAGCGGTTAAGGACGACAGAAGCTTCTTCAGAGGGCCGGCAGCTCAGATTTGACTACCAGCAGCTTCATGGGTTCTCCAAACGCCACCTGTGGCAATTCAAAACCAAAATCAGGTGAAACCAATGGAGAGACAGTATTCTGCAAGTTGTAGCATCTATTCTCTCTCACTGAAATGATCGCAGTGTGGGACTTTCTACCTTCTTGGTAATTGCATTTTCCTTGGCTTATAGAGTCTCTCAACGGAAGTGCTGCAGCATTTTGTGTAGGACTATTCTTTTAGCGGGTCAAATTTTCTTTCGCGGGACTGTCCTAAAACCTGCAGGACGTTTAATGTCACAAATCCCAGTGCTGCCTCCAGCCACTGTGACAGCCACCCCCAACACCTTTCCAAACACATTTCCAGCAGGGGCGTTGCCACCTCTGGCTGAGAAGAATTTGATAACTAGAATTATATGACAGATGAAAACGTACAAGCAGTATGAATACAATTATTTAACCAAGACTTTTTTGGACAAGGATTTTGCACTTCTTTTAGTTAGAAATGTAGGAAATAGATTTGAGAAGCCATGAACACTCTTCTAAGTTTTGTGGATTTTCTGGTCCTTAACTGATAGTGAGGTCAGTGAACCGAAGGGTGCAAGGTATGCTAATAACAAGAGAAATCTCTTACTAAATATTAATCCATGTAACTGTCAGGGAAAGAGAATGCTCAGGTGAATTTTTTAAAGTGTCCAAGAAGGCAGCTGCTCTTCCAAACCAGGGATATGGTTTATTCTAAAAACTGCCTGTCATGCATTCCCTCTCATGTGTGAAAGGACCACAACCGCTTCCCCAAGGGCCAAGAGAAGCAAACTCCAAAATGCACTGTCTACAGCCAACAGCTGAGGTCAGGTAGAAATAAGTATGCGAGACACTGTGACCTCAGCCGTGTGGCCTCCCCAACCTGTTTCCTCATTTAAGAAACAGAAAGGTTGGACTAAATCATATCAGTTATTGAAGTTCTGTTATAGGAGTGGAATATCATAAAAAATAAGGTGACTGAGATAATGCTGAGAATAGAAAAATTTCAGTCTAAAATGGGAGGAGCAATTGGAATTAAGTTATGAAAGTATTTGATGACACATTCTAATTATGTTTTTCATCATTCAAAAATAAGCCCCGGGCTTCCCTGGTGGCACAGTGGTTGAGAGTCCGCCTGCCGATGCAGGGGACACGGGTTCGTGCCCCGGTCCGGGAGGATCCCACATGCCGCGGAGCGGCTGGGCCCGTGAGTCATGGCCGCTGAGCCTGCACGTCCAGAGCCTGTGCTCTGCGACGGGAGAGGCCACAGCAGTGAGAGGCCCGCGTACCGCCAAAAAAAAAAAAAAAAAAGCCCCAAACTGAAGTAAATCCAATGTAAGGTGAGTATAACTAAGTACACACAAATCCAGTGTTTCTAGAAGCACTTCGGCAAGAAAAAAAGGCCAAAGGCGGGGAATGCTTCAGGGCACAAACTTCAGTTCTTTCCCCCCTTACTCCTTCAGGTATGATCCAAGAACAGAGGAGTCAACAGGACAGCAAACCATTTAGCCCAACACTCACCAATGTATGCAAGTGATTCTAGATAGGATGTGGGATGTCACTGAATAAAACCAGGGGGGAAATTCATTTTATTAACACTACTTTGCACCACTATTACAGCATTCTCTCAGTGTCTGTAAAAAGTTGCTACCTGAGACAGATGGCTGGCCAAACTTTTAGCCAGTGCTTCTACACGCACCCCACCCCCCGGCCCCGAACAGCAGGGGTGGGCATGCTGGGGTGGCGCAGAAAGCTCTCAGATGAGGATTCACTTGAAATCCATCTCAGTTCTTGTACATACCATGAGTTCACATTTGTTTGCTTTTTGTAAAAATAAAACTGACTAGGAGGCTGAGTGACGTTTATCTCATCTTCACAAACCCCAGCTGGAGAGTTACAGATTTAGACTATCATCAAAAGACTGTACCTTTCATTAAAGAGATGTTGTATTTGTCAACAGAAGGTGTTCAGAGTATTTTCTTGGCCAGGACTGTTAAATCCTTCGATCAGGTTTTTGTTACAGTCATCCAGGCTGAGATTTTCACTGGATCTCTTGGGGAAAATGGGGGGGCCAGTGAAATCTAAGAGATCTTGAAGTGCTCGGGCATTACCAGTTCCATTTTGGTCCAGAGATACCCCAGGAATCATTTCACTCACTGGTGAAAATTCTGGGATAGAGATAAGCTCTTCTTTTGAAACAGGACTGGAGGGGGAGAGGGAGAGAGGGAGGGAGAGAGAGAGATGGAGAGATAGACAAACTATTAATTCTATTTGTCATATTTTGTTATACTACTCTTCTTTTCTAGAGAAGACGGATTTAGAGCCAGAGCTTGTGTGTAACACATTATAAAAGATACAAGTTAGTTTAAGTCTGAGACACTGACAGAAGGGAAACGGATTTGAGACGGGAGGGAAGGGGGCAGGGCACAACCTTTAAAACAATGACATAGCCTTTGAGGATACAAAAACTGGTTAGAACCGATCAGACCCAAGATGGTGGAAGATTCGACTTCCCTTAGACCCTGAGCCTCATTATACCCTCATTATAATGCATTAGCATATGCTGAAGGACAACCCACAGGCGCCATGAGAGTTCCGAGGCTGACCATAAAAGGCCAAAAAGTAGGCAGTGGCCCAATTCCTGGAAATCCCCGGCCCCCTCTCCAAAAGAGTTGGAATAATCCTCACACTTGTTAGCGAATGAAATTACCCAGCCCATAAAAACCAACCACGCCATATTTCAGGGTCACTCTCGCCTTTTGAGACTGACCGTATTCTGTCTATGGAACGTGCATCTCCCAGGGCCTCTCACCTTCTGAGATGGCCTGCGCTCTGTCTCTGGAGTGTGTATCTCCCTAAATAAACTGGCTTTCCCACTTACTTCTTGGGGCAGAGCCCCCTTGTCTGCACACTTGTATCCCTCACAAGCATTCTATATTAATAAATCTACTTCTTGCCTATCACTTTGCCTCTCGCTGAATTCCTCCTGCGCTGAGACATAAAGAACCTGAGCTTCATTAAGTCCTGAGACCAGGTGTGCGATTTCAATTAAAAGACAGTGGGTTTGAGTCCCAGCCCGTGGGTTCAAGTCCCATCTGAGGTGTGTGGTTTCAGATTGAGCAGGGCTGTGAAGGCCAAGGTCACGCTGCCCATGGGAAGAACGTAAAAACCCGCAGGCACCAGCGCACTACTACAGAGAAGCCAAGCACTTCCGAAACCCTTAAAATGGGAAACGCAAACAGAGCCAATGCCAGAAGCTGAAAGTGAGCTGAACGGCGGTGGGGGGGGGGGGGGGGCGGGGGGGGGGCTGTCTAATCACCACGGGGTGCCTTGGTGCAGCCTCTCTCTAGTAGCACCGCCTCTGGGGAGCAGCTTTCCCTCCCCAGACCTCACTTTCCTCCGCTGCAAAATGCAATCAACAAGCGTTTCTCCCCCCAGGCGACCACGTGGGGAAGACTTTGCCGGAGCCACCTGGAGGCCGTGCTCAGGCCCGGAACGTCGTTAGCAAGGACCCCCCGCCACCCACCCGGCCACCTGCAGAGCCGATCTCTCCCACAGCACCCTCGCTAAAGTGAGACTTCCACTCCCCCGCCCCCCCTCCCCACCGCGGGCCTTGTCTCTCTCTCTCTCTCCTCTCCCTAGAGGTGGAAGGAGGAAGTTTCGTAGCGTGTCAACCAGAGGCCTAGCTCAGATAAGTGGTGGGCCGGGATCTGAGGTCCCCTCACCAGGAGTCTCTCTGAACAGCCAGAGTAGGGCTGCTGTCAGGTTTGTCTGTTTTTTTTTCTTCCTCCGTAAGAGCTTAGAGAAGAATCTAGAAAAACAAGTTGAACTGCAGAAGCTCAGATGATCTGTCTCCCTCACACTGAGCCTAGTTAAGGGGCAGCAGCTTACCTGACGCCACTTCTGGTGGCCCGGAGCCTGGGCAAACTGCTTCATTAGTGGGAACACCCGCCCCATCTCCGCCTTGCCCACCTCCATTCCCAGGGTTTGAACAGCTGGTCAGAGCAGGCGGAGGACAGAATGGCGCCACAAGCTTAGGCGCTGCCCCCAGGAGTCACCATTCTCCAGTGCAGAGGTGGCCACACCAAGAACGCAGTGCACACACAAAGCTCCTTCACTTCCTTGAACCATGGCCAGTGCCAGGTCTCGTCCCGCCCCCCCACCCAGAGGCAGAAAGAATAAGCACAACTGCCTCGACACGGCGGCGGGAGGTATTGTGTTATCCTTTAAGATGCCCCAGCAGTTCCCTGCCCCCCCCGGGGGCAGAGTGGCACCACTTACAGGAAGTCTGCCATGATGGTGGCGGGTGGTGGCAAGGCCTGACGAGGCCGTACTCTCAGGCTGCGCAGCACTCGCTCTCCTGGTGACAGGGCGGCTGGACCCTGGGTTTTCCCATATCTGGCTCAAGGCCAGGGTGCACGAGCTGGTATATTTACAGTCAGCGTGCCCTGGGAAAGGCTCTGCTCCCCACCTGCCTCCCCCCAGACTGAGGCTGAGTATTCACAGGCAAGGAGATAAGTGTAAGCTCCGGCAGGCTGGAGCTCTGGCAGAGCTTGTACAAAATACTGGCATTCCCTCCTGTCACAGAGAGGACCCCCAGCCCCACTGCCCTGCACTGCATTGTTCCAGCGCCTCTGCCCCAACCCCGGGCTAACTGAGCCCTCCTCTGGTCCAGGATTAAGTTGCCAGGCAATGTTATCCACAAACATATACCAGTTAAGAATTCCTTAAGTTGTTAGGATCTGAAAGCAAATTAGTTCCTTTATCAAGTTTCCAGTGACAAGTTTACTTAAACATGAGACACTGGACACAGTGAGTGTGCCCTTTTGGTGCCCCACCCAGATCCCCTTTGCCTGTGGTTGCACCCACCCCCCAGCTGCTATGGGCTCACAGCTGCTGCCCTTCCTCTGGACAACTGCCTTTGGCTGATGGGAGCATCCCCACCCTGGGTGCTCCACAGTCGATGGCTGACAAACACAGTGCCATGAAGGCCGCCTCCCTTACCGCAGTCAGAGCGCTCTCTGGTGGAAATCCATCCTCCAGAGTTCCACTGGGACCAGCTGAGACCAGATCCTTGCTTAGTGACTCCCCCTGCCCAATCCTGCTTCCCTCCCCTTCCCTTTCTCCTGAGAACTCTCTTCTGATAAATCCCATGCCCTAGAATCCCTGTCCCAGGCTCTGTTTCTAGGGAACTCAACCCAAAACATGGATATTAATTTACCACTGTTAGCTTTCCTCAATGGCAACCGTATCTACTATAGGTGTGTAGAAAGATTTGGGTGTGGAAAAGATGAAGAAATCAACTAAGAGGTGGTAGAGGTATCTGGGGAAGAGATGAGGCTCCAATGCAAAAGCAGTGGACCTACCTCACATCCATAGACTGAACTTCTTCGGTTGAATCATCCAGACTGTTTGATTTCCCATCAAGGGCGTCCAGGTGAACAAGTCCCCCAACTGGTTTAAGTCCATTAGTGAAAACATCTTGGGGGAAAGTCTCTGGGGCAGCACGTTCCACACCATTAACTTCCTGGCAGGTGTTCAAGCCATTGATTTCTGATGGAGAACACAAAGTCATTCTGTCAGTCATAAAATATCCCAAACGATGAAATAACAGGGGAAATATCTATAGAGGCAATGAATCCTCTACTTTACCAACAATGCAATATCTTTTGTAAAAAGAACCCCTTCCCACTGGGAAGAGATGACAAATGACATCATCAGTGTCTGTGCAGGGCTCATGACCCACCCGGGAGGCTTGGTGTCATATGCTGTACAGGTCCCCGGGCTCGAGCCACAAGGCTAAAGAGAAATGTGAAGAGTGACTCTGAGATGGGTATGCGTTTTCTGACTTTGGCTGCCACGAAATAGTCCAACCTGAGGAGCTTTAAGTACATGATAGAAAAGAGCTGGACTATCTAGAACTCTGGAAGGCAGAAGAAACTGCCGTAGAACAACAGAGTCAGTTCTTAATAGAACCTGACCAGCAATCAAGCTTCCCGGAAAGCAGCCCGGCCAGCAGATGGCCTGGCTCCGGCACTGGGATTATTAGAGTAACTGAGGAACCCGCCGGTTTCCAAGTGGACCTGACAGACCTGTGCTGGAGATGGAAACTCCACAAGGGAGGGGAAAGTGCACAGGCCCCTTCCACTAATAAAGCTCTTAGGACCCGTGGGTGCTAGTCTCCCACAGGAAGCGCCATGAGCCCTCACCTCCTGAAAGGAAGAACCTAAGAACCAGACCTCACGCTCACCTATTTTGTTGGGGACAACTGGTTTTGTCTTATTTTCCACACACACAGCAGGCTGAAGCTCCACTTTCGGGTCTTCTTTCTGAAAACAAACAGAGGGAAGGTTGGCTTTATGTAGAAAGGTAAGTGCTTTTGAAAAGTTATCAGAGGATATTTGGAACCATGCTGGGCCAACTGTCTGCTCCACGGTAATTCTTTGAATTTTCTGAGGTTATTACAAATCAGCTATGTTTCCCTTATCAATATGCCACCATTCTCTTTTTTGATCTGTGGACTATAATGCTTCTCCCTGCATCCCTACCCCCATTTCCCTGAGGACATCTTTTGTTATCACCCCATCTCTGAAATCCCTCTCTTAGACTCCTCTTTCCTTTCAGGGACCTACAGCCTCCTTAATCTAGCCAGGAACAAAGCAAGGAAGAGCCTATTTTTTTCTGGTTAATCCTCTCTGAGACCTACAATGTCACTGAATATATTCCACCATTCTGTTCTTCTCAGAACATGAATTATGAAAATGGTACTCTGAATGCCTACCTTCACTTCCAGAGACACATCACTCTTCCTTGTTCTCTTCATAATTTCATCTATTCTCTGGGAACCAAAAAGAAGCAGGTACATATACAAGTAAGCCGGGTCTATACGCAATTTCACATTCCTCACAAAATTTGTAAAAAAGAAACATCAGCAGAGGATAATGTGTATAGAAAGGTTTTTCCACTGATTTTGCAGACATACACCTCTGCCATACGAACACGGTCAAATGCTTAAGGAGTGAACCAGTTAGGTATCTAGAATCAACAATTTATATCCCATCTTTCTCCTTCCTCTCCTTAAGTTACCTAGAAAGCAACACATCACTACCTGCCATTCGAGAGGACCACCCTAAAGAAAGCCAAGCTGAGGTGCAGAAGGGGAGGCCACAGATTGGACACCATGAGAACGGACCTTTATAATCAGCCTCCTTAAACCCTTTACCCGTAATTAAATGGCCTAAAAACCCCAATTAAAAGACAAAAACTGTCAAACTGGATTAAAATAACAAATCCTGACCATGCCTATAAGACGCACATTTATAAGGACACATAGGTTCAAAGTGAAAAAATTTATCATGCAGGTGCTAATCACAAAAAGGCTGACAAAGTAGACTTTAAGAAATATTACTAGAGATAAAGAAGGCCGTTTCAGGGCTTCCCTGGTGGCGCAGTGGTTGAGAGTCCGCCTGCCGATGCAGGGGACATGGGTTCGTGCCCCGGTCCGGGAAGATCCCACGTGCCGCGGAGCGGCTGGGCCCGTGAGCCATGGCCGCTGAGCCTGCGCGTCCGGAGCCTGTGCTCCGCAACGGGAGAGGCCACAACAGTGAGAGGCCCGCGTACCGCAAAAAAAAAAAAAAAAAAAAAAAAAAAAGAAGGACGTTTCATAATGATAAAAGGGTAATTCAATGGGAAAATTTAATAATTTGAAATATAAATCCACCTAAGAGTAGAGCTTCAAATTATGTATATAAAAACAAAAATGTATAGAACTGGAAGGAGTAGTGGAGAAATCCATAATCACAGATGGAGCTTTCAATACCCCTCTCTCAGTAAGTGAAAGAACAAGATGACAGAAAACTAATAAAGACACAACAGTATGATCAACGAAATCAACCTAAATAACAATTCTAAGAGCACCGTACCCAACAACTGCAGAACATAACTGGACTCACTTCCTGTCCCTGCCTCACCCTAAGTACTCCTGATCCCTTAGCCCTTACCTTCTTCCTCTCCAGTCGCTCCTGTTCAATCTGCAGCATGATCTGCTCTCTTTCTAGACGCATCTGTTTAGCTGCCTCCTGGGCCTTTGCTTCTGCTGCTTCCTTCTGGTAGAAACATGTAAAAGAAGGGATAGGCTTTACTAAGCTGAAGAAAACGCTAGTTAATTCCCTGGGGTTTGCACCTATATTCCTCCACCTCATCATCTACCGAAAAGTGGGTGCCGCTCGAATATTCAATGTGGATTTACACAGCCCGCTCTACGACACAGCAGACATGGTTGGGTCTCACTCATGTGACCTCGGTCCACCATGCAAATCACCTGCAGACATTCTGCGTACAAGGTCAAGGTCTTTCTGTGTCTGAGGGTAGTCTCTGGCCATAAGTATGCATGTGGCTAGAAATTTCAGGAAGTTAATTTCCCCTCAGTGACCTGCAACCATAAGGGGCAGGACTTGGCAGACAAATAACCTAGTTTCCTCACCACTCAGGGGGATAATCCTAAGGCATGGTCCACAGTCTCTCAGAGAGTTCCATAGTGAGCAAGTCCCAGCTGCCCACAGTAACCCACTCACCAACGTGCTTTCCTCTCACTCCCCTACCAGCTTCCTGCGATCATCTCCCAATAAACTACTGGCACCCAAGTTCTCATCCAGGGTCTGCCTGCGGGGGAACCCAAACGGACATACAGCAAATACTACCAACTTCACTTCTGTTGCCCAAAGTCACTCATATTTATCAACTAGCCCAGTTAAAGAAAAACTTCAAGTAAACATTATGAGCCATCCAAATTTAACTAATTTTACCTAATACTAACTAAGGTCCTTAAGGAAAGTCTCTATAAAGATTTGCACAGCACCTGCTTTTCAATCATGGCCTTTTCCTGCTTTTCTTTTTCTTGCTTCTCCGTTTCTTGCTCTTCTTTCAACAGCAGCTCCTCCTTGGCCCTCCGCTTGGCCTCCTCTGCCGCCTTCCTTTTCTCTTCTTCCTCCTGCCGCTTCTTTTCCTCTTCCTGCTTACGGGCTGCTTCTTCTAGGCGAAGTCTTTCCCCCTCTGCCTTTCTTTGCAATTCCTCTCTCTCCAGCCTTTTGAGAACATAAATGATGTTAGAAGACAACGACGACGTGCCCACAAGGTAAACTACCAAGAGCTGTGTGCCAACAGTAGAGCATAACACTTGACACTGTCACAGACACACGCATATGAGTTAGCATCCACTTAAGAAAATGACTCACATCCTTCTCAGAAAGCCACTCCAGTCCATACCGTTACCAAAAAAAAAAATAAGCAAAGTGGACTTCAAATTCTGTGATACCCAGAGTAATAATGTATCGATTTGTGAATAGACTGTAATGAAGACACAGATGTTCCCTAGCCAATTTACAAATGACCACAGGCCCATCATTCTTTTTTTTTTTTTTTGGCTGTACGCGGGCCTCTCACTGTTGTGGCCTCCCCGTTGCGGAGCACAGGCTCCGGACGCGCAGGCTCAGTGGCCATGGCTCACGGGCCCAGCCGCCCCGCGGCATGGGGGATCCTCCCGGACCGGGTCACGAACCCGTGTCCCCTGCATCGGCAGGCGGACTCTCAACCACTGCGCCAACAGGGAAGCCCCCATCATTCTTATTGAACGAGAATTCCTTAAAAACTGAGTAGGATAAATATTTAAAACCAACTTAAATGCACTACCAAATGTAAAATAGGTAGTTAGTGGGAAGCAGCTGCATAGCACAGGGAGATCAGCTTGGTGCTTTGTGACCACCTAGAGGGGTGGGATAGGGAGGGTGGGAGGGAGGGAGACGCAAGAGGGAGGGGATAAGGGGATCTATGTATACGGTATAGCTGATTCACTTTGTTATACAGCAGAAACTAACACACCATTGTAAAACAATTATACTCCAATAAAGATGTTTAAAAAAAAAACAACTTAAGCTAGAAAAAAAAAAGAAAAAAAACCTCGAAGTGTCTCAGTGACTCTCACATCTGTGCCAGTCAGCAATTTGAGAGCAGTGACTAGGAGCTCAAAAAGTTCACTTTGGTTTTAATTAGTATGTGACTTCTGGAGCAGCAAATGGAAGAAAATGCTCAACAGAAATTTGACATTTAAGGAATTAAAGCATCTATTTTCCATTTATCTTGGCATTCTTTAAAAAAAAAATTTAGCTTTTATTCTTTGCTAAATGAAAATTAAATGGCATTTAGACATTTTTCATCCACAGATGAATGGTCAGCGATGTAACGATAAAGAGCTTAAGCAGTGAGGGAAAACTCTGTAAAGTCTAAGTGCTTGTTTTTACATTTCTAACGTTCTTCCTGCTCATGTGTGTCACTTTCCTCTTCTATGAAAAAATGTGGATAAGTATACTCATTTTGCAGTGAGTTACTGACTGGCAATGTGCCACATGGGCAAGACCAAGACTGCATTCTGATTGTGCCACTTGCTGTGTGACCCTTCCTTGGAAAGTCACTCAACATTTCTGATGCCCATTTTTAAAAAATGGGAATAGCTATATTACTGGCTCCTCAACATCACTGTGGGAATTAAATGAGATAATGGGAAGCACTTAGCACAATGCCTGGTCCTGGGCAGATTCTCAAATGCTAGTGTGTTTTACAATTTAAAATGAACACTCTCTTCAATTCCCAGTGTCCTTTTAAGCGCATCTGTAAATGTGTATGTTTTTCAGAAATTACCTTTATTGGGAAGCATGTACCACTGACTTACTGGGGCGCTGGTATATTGTTATAAATGATCAAGACTTAAAAAGAACATCCTTCCACCCTAACGGTTGGCTTTAGGAATCACGGAGGCAATTAGCCTATGTGCTACCAAAGAAATATTTTAAAAGGTAAAAAAATACACAAAGACATTAGCCTAAAACTACAATGGGACATGACAATGTATTCTATGTTCACAGAGGGTGCAGTGCCTAAAAGCTGGAACAACTGAAATCACTAACAAATATTCTGGAGAACTTTGGAGAACAGCATTATGGGGCCTAGTCAGAAAGAAACTCACCAGTTCTTAGATTCCTCAATGAAAGACTAGGATGCCCAACACAGGATTGTAAAAACCGGATGTGTCAATAACAAAACTTCTCCCAAGGTTAATCAGAGCACTGTTTTAGTATTTCTCTCTCTTTTAAGGAGCCAGTTGTGACTGTCTCAGAGAAGTTAATACACAAAGGATACGTATATAAATTAACCCACAAGCTACTTCATCCTTAGGATCTGAAAAGCCACTCGGTTTCTTCCGTTTTACCATGAGGACTTCAGAGGTGCCCGATGCATAGCTATGCAGTAACACATCCTCTTAGCCCCTAGGTCTCCATAATCCAAGTCATCAGCCACAACATAAATTCCTCCCCACAGGCCCATAAGCCCCTACAGACAAAATTCCCTCCATTTAACCACACTCTGCTTCCCCCAAAGTAGCTAAAAACTGGCTTTCCCTGTGTGAAACCAAGTCTCTCAAAATCCTCTCCAAGAATAAACATTCTTTCTCTCCCTGCTTAACGAACCAGAGAGGACATGGCAGTGTCATTTCCCCAGCACCCCTCTGCTGCAGGCAGCCCGACCCCACTGCCCTTGCCGTCATTACCGGCTCCCTCCGGAGCTCACCAGACCCACGTGTACTTCTGTCACCCCCGCCCGTCCTTGCTCCTGCCACCCACCCCAAACCTACCCCCCTTCCTCACCAGATAGAAAGTACCAGAAAACTGTGCACTGTAGTCATCATTCAGTGGATACATCCCTCATCCCCGTTCCCGGCCACCGGTGAGGGTCTTCTGTGTAACGACCCCCATCTCTCAAGCTCCAGACGCCGGCCCCCTCTCGTCCCACCCTCTCACATTTGCACCATGTCCCTGACACATGTTCAGTCTCGACTCATTCAATCTCCGGATGAGTATGTGGGTTTCACTTTCTCCCTTCCTTATGTGCTTAAAAGTTTTCATTTAAAAAAGCTTAACCTTCAATGTTCTAACCTTCCCCTTCTTTGATCTGCCCTCGCCCGTCCCTCGCCGCCTTCTCTCCTGACCGGCCCCGGGCAGCTCTGTGCCGTCCCTGCATCCGCTCCCTCTTCTCTCAGGGCGCCCAGGCTGCCCAGCCACTGAGCATCTGCGGGATGGCATGGGGGCCACTCTGGGCCCTCCTGGGCTGTCAACAGTGGTTGAAGTAAGGCCCAGACAAGGCCGACTGGTCATCTTTCCCTGGACCTCAGCCGCCACGCCAGCCATCCATCCTCATCTCCCAGACCCCCAGGGGAACAGTCCAAACCTCCACTTTTCCACCGTCTTCCACATCCTCTTTAGTCGATGGCATCATCAACCACTTTCCAGAGAAGACCGGGGCCACCTGATCTGGGCTTCCTAAACTTCACTCCTCTACAGCATTCCTGCTCAGAAAATGCCCCCTTTTTTCTGCTTAGATGCAAAGGATTATAAATGCCACCAACCACACTATTAACTCCACACACAGCCCCACACCCGAGTTCCTTCCACCGTCCCCCTCTCTTCCTTCCATCGCTTTGTCCTTCTACACGGACCTTCCCACGGCCTGCAAAACACTCAGGCCTCAGGGATCCCAAACAACTCTCCTCTGTCCCCTCTCCCCTGCATTCTGCTGATGCTCAGGGCCTCTGCCATCTCACCTCTGTCAAGCTGCTTCTGTCTCCACCCCTCTCCATGATCTCCCCCCAAACCTCCATTCGTGTCCTAAACCCCAAGACCAACGGCCTTTCCTCAGCCTCGACACGTCTCGCAGGTGCAAGCGGCATTCGACTTCCCTCCTGTGAGGGCCTGGCTCTCCCTTCCTGACTCGGTCGCCACCCCCCGCGCCAGACGGGCCCTGCCTGCCCAGCTCTTACCCCGACAGTCCACCACCCAGAGGCTCAACCGACGAGCTGCCAGGGCTGAGCGGCACCAGGACCTCTGCCGGAAGGGCCGGGCCCAGGCCAACTCTCGCACAGACACTGAGCTGCAGCCTGGCTATGTGACCCTGCTGATGGAGGGTGCCTACCTCAACTATCTTTCCACTTGGGCCCACAGCAGCTATCTTAACTTCTTAACATGACTCATTTTGGAATCCCAGTAAGATCTCTTTGCTTCTAGTTTCTGCCAGTGCCTTCCCTGGGGCGGACCCAGGGTCTAGGGTTTCTTGCTCCAAGAATCCTGATTTCTATCTTGGGCCATCCACGAGCCCAGGCACTGTGCCCTGTTCTGCATGCTTCCAGGAGAGCCCCAGGGTCACTGCTAGCGGGGACTGGACGAGCGTTTGCTCTTCTTCCGGGCCCAGCTGTCTGGGCACCTTGTCAGCCCTTCTGCTCTGAGCAGTCTCATCCCTGACTCGGATGGCGTTTTCCTCACCAGTTTGTCACAGTGATTGGCTTTCCACGGTTTGGCTCAAGTATCTTTATTTTCTCTATATTCTCTCATCTGGCAACTACATTTGTGTGGCTTCAACCACTGACTCTTAAGCACAAAACAGGAGCGAGGATGATCTTATCCCAAGAGGTGTCCGCTGTGTTCCAGGCCCTGGTTGTGTGGCACTGTACTTTCTCACCTCCCACGTGGTGCTAGCAAAGCTTCATATTCTGGCAAGAGAGAGGAAAACTGATTTTGGGTCAAGGGTATTGCTCTCATTTTTACCTAGGCCCCAGGCTTCAATTCCATTTCTAATCACCTGGATATCTTGCAGGCACCTTAAACTTAGTTTATCTACAATCAAATGGCTTGTTTTTACCCTCTAAAATCAATTCCTCCTGTCCTTCCTTTATCTGTCATTGGGTGTACCATTCTCCTATGCTTAGAATCAAACCTTGGCGTCGACTTTGAATGGGCCCATTTCTGTTGAACCCGCCTTCACTCCTCCAGCTCGAGCTCCACCACACTGCGCTGCCTTCTCTTAACCCACAATTGCAATGGCTTCTCATTTGGGCCTCTTCCTACTTCTCTACCTTTCCTGTATGTTCACTGAGCGCCAGCACCAGTGATCCAAAGACTGTACCCCGGCCAAGGTGCTTAGTTGGGGGAAGTAGGCCTGTGAACAAATGAGGAGGTTCTGTGATCAGCCGACCAGCCGGGCTGGGCGGGCGAAGAGGGGGAGAGGTCTGTTCTCTCCCAGGGGCAGGGCTGGAAAGGCTTGCAGACAGGGAGCAGTGCTTGACCCGAGTCGGACAATGGAAAATGTGTCTGCTGACAAGGAGCTCGAGGCCACGGGAGGCAGCGTGAAAGCAGATGAGGAGGTGTGGACCTGCAGGACACAGGGGTGCTCAGGCCGTGGCAGGCCTCCTGTGGGCAGGGGAGTCACCGGCTTGTTAAAGGACAGGAGCAGGACAATGACACTTATTTGAGAACAGGCACTGGGGACACAGCGTGGACAGTGGATGAGCTCCGCGAGACCTAGAGCGGGGAGCTCAGTGCGGATGCCACAGACACAGTCCAGGTCAGAGACCACAGGGGCCAGAGCTCAGGAGGGGAGAAGGGGCTGGAGGGGAAGGGAGACGAGAGAGATGCTAGAGGCGGCCGAGACAGACCTGACAGGGGACGGGACACTGACGAGGAAGGAGAGGGGAAGTTGAGAGCTGGCTTGGACACATCTGATCTGGTTGCCTGGAGACATGGAGGACTGAGCTTGTGAAAGGAAAAGCAAGTCTGCGAGAAAGACAGTAAGGTCTGCTTTGGAAATGCTCAATTTGAGATGTGTGTGGGACACACTTAAAGGAAAGCATAAAGCAGTTGGTAATACTGCCTGCAGGTTCTAAGACCAGTGCTAGCCAACAGACCTTTCTGTGATGAGGGAAACGTTCTAGAGATTTGTGTAGTCCGATATGGTAGCCACTAGCCATGTAGCTACTGAGCACTTGAAATGTGGCCATACGGCTGGGGAACTGAATTGGACTTGATCTTAGTGTATTTCCATTTCGGTGGCCACCTGGGACTAGAGGCGGTGGTACTGGACAGCACAGGCTCAGGAGGCATCAGTACCCATGTGTGATTTAATGCCTCCCTTGTACCAGAAAGTATTGAAGGTTTACAGAGCAAGATGAAATTGGCTTCAGAAATAGATGGTAAAACAAGGCAAAGAAAAGATGAGGGTAGAAAGGGAGATGAGAGCAGAGTTGGGTTAGCACCCCAAATGCTGAGCATGAGGACGCTGTGTGAAATGCGAGCCCCAAACTTTTGAAGCCAGAGGAAGCTGGCAGCGCATTGGGGGCGCGGGCCAGGCAAGAGGGCGCAGCGCTGCTCGGGAAGGGCTTGTCAGGTGAAGCTGGCCAAGGACTGAGGGCTGGGAGCCCAGGTGATGCGTGAGGGGCTGAGCGGGAGACAGAGGAGACTGAGAAGGAGAGGCAAGAGAAGCAAGGGCAAGCGCGACACGGTCAAAGCCAACCAAGAAATGGATTAGGAGTCCAGCAATTAGGAGGAATGGTGAGTGTGAGGTCTGCAGACTGAGTGTGAGTAGAGGAAATAGAGACAGGCAGTACAGTCAATTCTTTGAGGAGCTGCGCTGTGAAGGAAACGGGAGAGGGTGCTGGCTGGAAGGCAGAGAGCTGCACCTTCCTTAGCACAAGCTACAGGCACGCGACTCACCTGCTCAGGGCCCGCACATCCCAAGCCCTGTCACTGAGGTCCTGCGACTCATCCTCTCCTGGGACCTCCCTTCACACATCCTGCGGCCCACCCAACCCAGCCCAAGCACACCACTCAGTAAAAAGACCTGCTGCTGTTAACCAAAAGGTTGGAGGTGGGAAAATCATCAGAGAAGCCCAGAGTTCGAGGAAGGAACCAGCCAGACCTCCCCCCCTCCTCCTTCAAAGAAATAAATCAGCAGAAGTGTAATGACAGACCACAACAGACTTGCCAAGGTCACTTAAGGATGAAGAATATTCTATTACTGATTAAACTCAGCGCCATAGCTGAGTGAAACACGGCAACGTGGCTGGCTCCCTGTCACGTTAAATCCTCTCAACAGTACTGGACTGTACTCTGTGATTATCCTAAGAGCTTCCTTTATCAATTTAATGATAAAATCTTCCTTGCCCTTCAACATGCATTTCTCTCTGAATACTAAGACCAGAATAGGCAGAACCGTCTGTATTTTGACCAAGTGCCCCAGGGGTCAATGCAGTGGTTCTCAAAGTCTGGTGAGCTACTGAAGCGGGACACGGCCTGGGCCTGTGTATTTTCACCACAACCCCTGACTGACTCTGACACCCTCCAAAGTTTAGGGACCACTGCCATGACATCTTCTTTCGTGCTCCAGGATGGGAGTCCCCGTACCTCGTGTCTCATGGCCTATGAGGTCGGCTTCGGCCCCAGCTAGGAGCCTCTGCTCAACCCTCCTTTCTCTTACCTGGGGGTGAAAGTTAGAATACTTTGGGGGAAAAAAAACACGATTCAGGAAGCAGAATCAAGATGTCTACATCCGGAACCTCCTGTCTTTTCAGGGAGAACCTCACTCTATAAACAAAACTCAAACTCCTTTGATAGCTCTACGAGGTCTGGCTGGTCCTAGAGTGTATGCCGAGAACAGGGGCTGTCGGTAACACCGACATCCAGGAGCTGGGAGTTTCCGCGGTCTCAGAAGGCCTGAGCACCCCCATACCTGTCTTGCTCTTCCTTCTCCAGACGTTCTTGCTGCTCCTGTTCCTTCTGCAGCCGGGCCTGTCGTCTCTTTTCGGCCAGCATCTTTGTGGCCTCTCCTGCATCAGTGGTGCCCGCTGTGGGCTTCCACGAGGCTGCATTGGAGGAAAAGATCAAGGGAAATGAAACAGTGACTGCACTCACACGGCAGCTACCACTTGGGATTGAAAAATCCAACCCAGTGGGTGATGGGAAATGCTGCCAGGACCAGCACAATCGGCCACCAAGCAGAGAGGCTGCAACAGGCTGGCTGTGACCCTGGATGCATTCCACCATGGAGGGCAGTGGAGAGGCGACAAGGAGAGACAGGGCCACCAGCAAGCCCCAAGGCAGCCACCACCGCTGCGCCTATCATCTGGATGAACTCACCGCAGCTGTCACGGAAGCTTCAAGGACTAAAGGAAGACCCTCTCTGTGGGAAAGGCAGATGCTGGCTGGATGCAGCTGACCACCCCCGTGGGCTTCCACAGCTAGGAGCAGCGTCAGCCCCTCAGCCTCCTCTGCCACGAGACCCTCAGGAGAGCGAGGGGAAGGACTCGGGGCAACATGCAAGCCTGAGAAAGTGGCACGAGGGCATGGAGTTGTCTCCGGGAAAAATCCCCGTCTCTCCCCCATACCCGAGACTCCCGCGTGCATGGAGTCAGAGGGAGAACTGGCTGGGCGAGGAGGGCCTACCTCCACCGCCCTCGGCCTTCCCTGCTGCGGCCTCATGCTTCTCGGTGGTGTGCCTGTCTGCCACGTGCTTCTCTGGGGCCTCCTCCCCAGGTGGGCCGGCTGCCTGCTGAGCCAGGGACCCCTCCCTTTCCTTGTTGCTCTTCTCTTTCTCTGCTTTCTTCTTGGGTGTTTCCTGGCCGGAAAAGGCGGGGAGGCGGTACTTCACCGGAGACCCTGGGTATGGCGGCTTCACGTTCTTTGGAGACTGCGGATATGCTTTTGAAGTTGCCCTGGAAAACCAAAACCACGCCAGAAGATGATTACCGGGCCTGACCACAGAACCCTCTGTTCCAAAGACACCTGGTTCCAAAAAGTTGAACAATTTCATCCTTCAAGGCAAACAAATGTAAGGCGGAGCACACACTCAGAAGTCCCTGAAGTAGGACTTCCCTGGTGGTGCGGTGGATAAGAATCCGCCTGCCAATGCAGGGGACACAGGTTCAAGCCCCGGTCCGGGAAGATCCCACATGCTGCGGAGCAACTAAGCCCGCACGCCACAACTACTGAAGCCCACGCACCTAGAGCCCGTGCTCTGCAACAAGAGAAGCCACCGCAACGAGAAGCCCGCGCACCACAACGAAGAGTAGCCCCCGCTCGCCGCCAACTAGAAAAAGCCTGCGCGCAGCAACGAAGACCCAACACAGCCAAACATAAATAAATAAATAAATAAGAAGTCCCTGAAGTATTATCACCCTAACAGGAACATATGGTATCTAGAACATGTCCCTGGTGGAAGGGACAATGTTTTAGGAAGCCCAGCCAATGACGCCATGTCTGAATTTCACTTAAGTTTGACGACAACATAAGAATAAAGTGTTAGGCATTTTCCTACCTCCTCTTTTTAGAGGAGCACCAGGGTTGCATCTGGCTTCAGCATATGGCAACGAACGACCCTGCTCCCATTTTTTTCTATTATGGCAAAATACAAACAACATGAACTTTACCATCTTAACCACTTTGAAGTGTACAGTTCAGTGGCATTAAGTACATTCACACTGTGGTACAACCATCCCCATCGTCCATCTCCAGAACTCTGTACTCTTTAAACGCTAACTCCATACTCCCGCCTCTCCCCAGCCCCTGGCAACCACCTTTCCACTTTCTGTCTCCAGGAATTTGACAATTCCGCATACCTCACAGAAGTGGAATCATACAGTATTTGCCCTTTTGTGTCCGGCTTATTTCCCTCTGCATCTGTTGGAAGAAGGTCCATTACAGGTGTGCTGGCCTAGGCCTGGCTCCTGGTGACCACTGGCTGCTGGTGATGTAGATAACAGCCTAGCTTTAGTTGCCGAGTGCACCCAAAGTTCGCACAGGGGTGTGACATTTGTACAGAGTACTTTTAGAAGAGCATAAAGTAATCTGTTCGTGCATTACACACTGTCACTCTCAACCCTGTAGCAGGCTGAACCATATGAAAGTGCTAATGTTCAACCATTTTTGATCTATAAAAACAGCAATAAAAATGGCAACTCAACATAATATTAAAGGCCAATTTCTCACCAGAGACCTAAAGAGTTTCCTAATCAGATCCTGGTGGTAAGGAAAAAATATAATCAGATCAACATTAAACTTGGTCTTGAGCTGGAAAATAATCCTCAAGGGGTGCGTGGACTGGAAAAGATGCAGACCAGTTTTCCAATGCTCTCATGGTAAAAGCCCAGCTCCGGGTGCCAAGGAGCACCGTGTTCTCGGTTAATGCCAGGCTGAGCGCCACACAATGACCCCATGAATACGACTTGAACGCGATCTGAAGTTTTAAAATTCAGTTATTTCAGCATCAACCATTTTACTGATAATGGAATCAGTCCAGATCCCACTTCCATGGTGGTCTGTCCACCCCTCTCTGGCAGTCTGCTCCGTAGCTGGACCACTGTGACCCCAGAAAGAATCACTTCATACTCGCCACACCGACTTCCCTTGTGCCACCATTCTGTTAGGCCTGGAGCCACACAGAAGCCCCGTGACACCTCGTCCACGTGGACGGTGCCTCCTCTTTGCAGACCATTCTCCCTCTGCCCTGGGGCTCAGCCAACTCAGGCCCCACCATTCCCGAGGGACCTCTTGACAAGCAGGCATTTCTATATAACCTTGGTTTCCTACTTTTGTTCCTAGACCCGAACCACATAAAAGCCAGGCACAGAATCCTCTTGCTTCTTCAATATACGTATGCATATGTACCAGGGTTTCTCAATCCTGCCATGACATTTGGTGCTGAATCATTCCTTGCTGTGGAGCTATTCTGTGCACTGTTTCGCAGCATCCCTGGCCTCAACCCGCTAGATGCCAGTAGCAATCTCCACTCCCCGCAACCCACCCCAGGTTATGACAATCAGAAATGTCTGCAGACATTGTCAAATGTCCCTGCAGGGGCAAGATCACCCCCAGCTGAGAACCACTGAGGTGAGACATACATATAGCGCCCCCCCACGCCCCTTCTATCTGTATAAAGCAGGTAAAAGTGGTGCTGCTCTGGTTGAGGGGCAGTGTCCTAATCCCCACGCCCCCCGAGGCCCGCCTATGAGTCTCCTGAGAGCCCTGGCTTGAGAGGGAATCATCAGAGCCTTCTGTGTTCAGACAGCCAGGGTCACACCTGGATCCCTCCCCCAGTGATCTGGAGCTCACACTCCCTCTAGCACCCTCCAAAACTGTGTCCACGCTTCCTGAGGGCTGTCTGCACACCAGCCCCTGTGCTGCTAAGTGTAGTTGTGTATGTATGTGTGTATACGTGTACGTCTCTTTTAGTTGTCAAAAACTGGTATGACACAGGTACTATTATTAGGGTCACTTTATGGAGGAGGAAGCGGGCTTAGAGAGGTTAAGTAAGCCGCGGAACTGCAGTCTGTGCCCACGACTCCCTGACTCCACTTCTTCCAACTTGGCCCTACTCCCTGTGTCGCAATGGTGGCTAAGCCAGAGCCTGGGGTCACCACGATCCCCAGATGTTCATTTTAGACCTGGCACAGAGTAAGCACACAACAGATGTTAGATATCGGGTGTTAGTGAAACATATAAAATAAAAATCCGAATTATCCTCACAGACAAGAACGAACCAAAAGCAGGAGGAAGAAATAAAACGGGGGAAACCACAAGCCCTGCTACCTCATGATGACAGCGCTCCATTAAGCATCGTTTTCCAATCAGCTGCAAAAACCTGCATTTAGGTTCAAACAGCCTGTACTACCGTACAGCAGGGGATCTTCTGCTTGGCAACGCTCTCCTTCCACGCTGTCGTCTAGGGCCATACTGCTGCTATAACCACCAGGAGCGTGTCTTAAAGGACCTGGTCTAATGCGCCGAGGTGATCAAAACACGTCACTTACTCCCTAGAATGTCAAGTGCATGCTCTGTGCAGCTCCGGTCCAACCACTGTGCAGGGACAGGCAATGGCAAACAATTACTCCTGGATGTGGGATTTGGAAAGAGAGGCAATAGGAAAGACTGCTATTTCACGGCAGATGACGCAGACAGAAACACCTTCTCCTTCCGTAAGCATTCCTATCTTGACTCATTAAATAGGAACTTCTGCTATTGTAAGGACTGGCAAAAAGCCATTTGCTCTTCTTCCTTGCCCTCAACCTCCTCCCCAAGGAGTGAGACATGACTTCTCTGCTTGGTGAGACAGAGCAGAGGTGCTGGGCGCCCACCGCCCAGTCCATTTGAGTTCTCTCGGGCACCTGCCTGCAGCGAGCGCACATCTGAGCTTCCCTCAGTGGTGCCTGAGAGGTGGGTTCCCCCCGGGGTCCTGGTGCAGGCGCCTCTGCTGCGCATGGGCAGACATGCGAGGACCTCTTCTGCAGACCCCACTCCCACCAGGAGGGTCCCCGGGGCTGGACTATGGGGAGTGGGTAAGAGGCCTGCACTGGCTGCAGGCCCACTTCATTCTATAGTCTTGCCTTAGTAGCAGAATGCCAGCACCTGGATCCCAACACGAACCCAGGGTCTGGTCTAAATGGCTCACTCACGGAAGGGAATGAGCCCAATGACAGTCACACCCTCAGTCAGTGTGCCCGGAGCCTGTAAGAGGGACATGCAGGGCAGGACTACAATCCCACGGGGAAAAAGCTGGTCTGCCCTGGGTGTGAGAGGTTCTGACAGCCTCAGACCTACTCAGCCCTGCTCAGCCTTGCTTCAACTTGCTTTAAGAGAACAGTCACGCGTAGGTTCTGTTCACACCACAGACTGTAAGGTTCTGTTCTAAATAATACTGGGCCAATTATCCACGAGCACACATCTAAAAATAATTGCTACCTGATAAGTAAGGGTGAATTATTTGGGATAAAACTCAACATACTAAGGAGTCTATCTACATTCCCCTACCCCAGCTCTTGCCCAATAAACAAAATAAATGAGAACGCACACACACACACTCCTCGTACGCACAATACAAACACGACCTTCAAATTAGAGAAGTGTAGGTAAATCATTGATTTTTTTAACAGCGAATGACCAAACTACAGAATACAGTCTTAGAAGTTCCCTATTTTATCTCCAGATCCATAGAGTTTCCTGCTCAGCCCGCCTCACTACTTCCCTACGTGGATGTAGACCTTGCCCGCAAGAGCTGCTGAGCGTGGGAAGCGTGAACCGGGCAATGCTGGTCTGTCTGGCAGACCCCGAGGCTCTCTGGTCTCCTGCTCACACCACTTACTGCAAGCCAAACGAAGTCCGGCAAAGCTACTGTTTCCCCAATTTCCTAGAAATAGATATCTTGGCTGATGAAAGAAATTAAACACAAATTAATCAGGGAACTCACTGTGCTTTCATAGAGTTTTGTTTTTAAGTACCGTCTCATCTATCTAATAAGGGTCTATTTGGTCACCACAATAACCCAGTGAGGTAGGTAGGAAATTACTATTAACCATATTTTAGATAAGAAAGCCCAAATCCTAAGTGCTTAAATGACCTTTCCCAAGAGGTGTAAACAGATGAGAGAGCCACGTCACTTGATTTTTCATCTTGCTTTTTTATAGGTTTTCCACTCCAAGTTTTAAAAGTTCAATACTTCCAATGATTCGACATCTAACAAAGGGAATTCACAAATTTTGTTGGGGTGGTAGAGATAGGCCTTCCTGACGCACAAGGCAGGATTATATAACCTTTTGAGGTTCCATGACTGGTAGGAGATATGAACAAACACCTCTGTAAGTAGAGCGGCAAGAGAAACTCTCCGGAGAGGGTTGTCATGCTTCTGAACGTGAGTTTACTGCAAAGCAGATCCCCAAAGGACTTTTTTCACTCCACATCTTGCAATCTAGTTCTATTTTTTCCAAAGCCACTTGACTCCAGGCACAGTGAACACAGCCCACCCACAGGATGGGAGGGGTCTGTGGCCTCGTCAGCACAGCTTGGCCAACATTCTGAGAAGTCTATTTGTCAATGGTCCCATTTTACTATTTACTTTCCAGAGAGAAAAAGAGCAATTTTATACCACAGAGACCTGTGGATACCACCTTAACCCAGTGATCAAAGTTACCATCACCAGTAATGAAACAGCTTGACATCATGGCCTCCTGATAAGATGCGCCGAGAAGGAACCAACATCCCTTCCATGGGATTCCTGCCCCAAATGTATAACCTGAGTCTAATCATGAGGAAACAGCAGACTGACTCAAACTGAAGGACAGTCCTCAAAAAAACACAAAACAAAACAGAAAACCGGTCTGTGCTCTTTAAAAATGTCAGGGTCATAAAGAAAGGCTGAAGAACTGTTGCAAGTTAACGCAGACTAAGGAGGCAAGACAACTGATTGCAATGTGGGACGCTGGGTTGGATTCCGGACCAGGAAAAAAACTGTTCCAGAGGATCTCACTGGGACAACAGGCAGAAGTTGCACACAGTCTGTAAATTAAGTAAATTAAGTCTATAAATTAAGTAACAACATCATGTCAAATGTTAACTTTTCTGATTTTTCACACTTGTACTGTGTTATACAAAAGAATGTCTTCATTCTTAGGTATAAAGGGTCATGATGTCTGCAACTGATTCTCAAATGGTTCTTGGAAAATGTGTGTGTGTGTGTGTGTGTGTGTGTGTGTGTGTGTGTGTGTGTGTGTCTATGGAGACTATATGAGAGTGAGTAGGGGATGGGAATGATGAAGCAAGTGTGGCTAAATGCTAACAGGATGAGTCGAGTTCTAGTCTTGCAACTCTTCTGTAGGGTTGAAATGATTTCAAGATAAAAAGGTTCTTAAAAATCGGTCTAAACTCAAATTATCCTCTACTAAGACAGACAAATACAGGACAAGGACTGGGTGAGCAGCTAAGTATGGCTGTGAGGAGGGGGTATAACTTAACATTTTCAATTATCCTTTTCAAGAAAATTTTCAGGTAAGAATGTAAAAGCCTATTTGAGAAGGATGGTGGTAACACAAACAATAGTTAAATTGTCACTGCAGGGAGCCCTGATCCACCGTAGATGCTCATCTGTGGGCAGGGAATACCATGCCACCCATCTACCAGAGAAGCCTATGAGAATGGTGCTCGGCAAGGATTGATTGAATGTCCTCAACCATCAGAGAAATAGGCTGGCTCCAGGAGCCTGTGATTCTGAGAGGGAGGTGCTTATTTGGGGCCATCCATACAACTTTGCCTTCATTTTTTCCCTCATGTGGACTACCTGTTTTGTTTCTAACGCATGATAAAATGAAATTAACCTAGATTCCTGACACAAAATTGATCTCAGGTAAGCTATCTCTGAAAGTCATTATCTTTGGCAGATTATATTTTCCACAGATGGCCACAATAATATCTCCTCCCATCCCACATGATCTTCTTGAGTTTATTTTTCCATCCCATCGAATCTGAGGTGGTCCCACTGCTTTGACCAAGAAAATACAGCAGAGGAGGAACACTGTGCCAACTCGGGGCATAGTCCTTAACTGGGGTTAATGGGCCATCATCCTTAATGGGCCGTCTTGGACCTTAAGCTTAGTCGAGCCCTAGGTTGTAATTTAGCTGTAGCACCAGATGACATTGAACCGTAATTGCACGGAGGCCCCAGACGTGAGAACTTCCCAGTGAGCCCATGTCAAGCCACAGAACCACCACACAAAAGACCCTAAGAGAGACCCTTCCGGTAAGCCCAAGTCACAGAGCTGTGAGAATTAATAACAAATTGTTGTTTTATCCTAGTAAATTTTAGACAGTCTATTACAGCACCAAGGGATAATGGACACATTCCCCATCATAATGATCAAACTAACTTAGAATACATTTCTAAGAACCTGAAACCATGAGAGAACATTTCACATTGAAGAACTAGGGGTACAGGCAGCACCTACACACAGAGGGCAGAGACAGGCTGGGTAAATGCACTTGACCACACTTGATTTCCTTTCTCTAGGTTACAAGAAGAAAGATATGCTCCATCCACATCTTTGAGAGTCTAGCTGAAGCTAGTTTTTTAAAACCCATACAAGTACCGGACAATGCCAACCAACAATGAAAATAAACTTGAACATTTAAAAGAGCAAAGCCATTAATATGCACAGCCGCCTACAGTGACTTAATTGATCTGAGATCCGGGAGGGGAACAATGCGCTGTCAGAGCCATTCATCACATGGCCCGGCTGGATTTCTGGATGGGAGTTCAAAGTGGCTAGCCCCCCGCCCCAGGCCATTCAAAGCCACGTCACTTCCAGTGTGCTTTAAAGATCACAAGCTTGGTCTGCACAGAGGGAAAGTTGAAAATGCCACTTTGCTTGGGGCTTATTTTGTGTGACACCACTTTAAAAACCAAGTGTTTCTTTTTCATCTTTCTTTAATATTGAGTACACAAAAGAATTTTTATAAAATAGGAAAGGTATGAAGAATGATAAAACAAATGTTCACACATGCACCAACCAGCTCAAGGGAAAGACATACTATGCCAGGATCTCCCATGTGCCCCTCCCTGAGCCTGTCCCCAACTTCCCACTCAGAGGCCATCATCACTCTGCATTTTATGTTTTCCATTTTCTTAAAATCATTTTACCACATTTATATTCTTAAAAACACACTGGTTTTGCAACATCTAGGAACTCAGTATACATGCAATCAAACTGCTGACATTCTTCTACAACTTCCTTCTCGACACTACGTTCCTGAGATCCACCCACTGGTTGCGGGCAGCTGCAAGCCACTCTTTTTCACTGCTGTATAGTTTGGTTGGATTTTCAGAATATACTTACAGTCTACTTGACTTTTCACATTTCTCAGACCTGGCCCATACCCAGTGTGGTTCAGCCGCTAATTTTCACCCCAGGGAGAAACGAAATTTCTTTCTGAACATTTTAAAAATCAAGAAACGTTTGCTATTCCTTAGACCTGTCAACTTGGTAATTCTGATTTAGAGGTGCCTGAGCAACTTCTATTCCCAGGGCACCTCAAAAAGAGAGAAGGATTCTGGAGGTTGACAGTACACAGGCAGTCCAGCTGTGTTAGTGCTATTTTTCCTGCCTGTGTTAGAGACAACATGTATGGGGCTCTAAAAATAAAAGCCAGTCCATTAATTTCTCTTCGTTGAAAGTGGCAGGAATACCGTGCAGCACGGTACAGAAACCAGCATCCCTCATCCTCAAAAAATTCCCCAAGTGAAATATACAGCACAGAAAAGAGAATGTTTAAGAAACTGATCAGTGGGAGAATAAACTGTTGAATGTCCCGGAAGGAACGAGGAGGCAAAGGGCCTCAGTCCTCAGGTAGGTTTGGCCCCAGCATTGCCCAGACCTGCCCAGACCACTCTGCTCTCCAGGCCCGCCTTTCCCCCCTGGCTAGCGTCCCACAGACTCATGCTGCGCGCAGACTGTGCAACAATAAACTGAGTCAGCCCCCCGCCCTTGCGGCAGCCTAGCAGGAGATAATCAAGTACAATGAGGCACAGATCAATTCGGCCTGCTCCCTCACCTCATGCAGGGCGCTCTGCTCAAATGTCACCTCCTCAGAGAAGCCTTTTCTGACCACCCGATCTAGCTCCGCCCCTCCACCATCCTCCGCCATCTGACCCGGACTCATTTTTCTTCACAGCACTTATCACCACCTGATATTATATTTGTTGTTCACTGTCAGGCAAGCTCCACGAAGGCTGAGAAGAGCACTGGACACAGAGTAGGTGCTCTATGGGTGTTGGATAAACGAATGACTGACACAGCTATGTTCTGTCAGCACAGTGAAGGGGGCGAATTCAGCTTTGGCTAGCTCTGGACAGGAGGACAGCTGAGCTGAGTCCTGAGGGATGAGCAGTACAAGGTGGGCAGCTCTCTCCTTGGAGCAGGCCTGGAACTGTCCTCATCTGGGTCCACATCTCCCTCCCACCTCTCCTGGGGCCCGTCCAAGTGGAGACTATTTTCATTCGTTTGGGGATTCTCTGGAGCACCTGGCACAGTGACTTGCATTCATTCATTCCATGAATACTTATAAAACTTCTACTAGGTGCCCATTACTGTTCTAGATAGAGTAGAAATTTTAAATATTTCTCTAAATTGAACTGCATTTTTAAAAGTCTGGGATTGTGTTTGAGTATCTTTGGTCAGAGAGAGCGTTTTAAAACTCGGATGATATGTCCTTAAAAACATAAAATAGTTCTTGAATCACAACCTTCAAGATTTTCAACTTCAAAGAAATAGCACAGAGCCCACTGCAAGCTTGCTTCCAAAAACTGAATTGTCATCTCTATAGAGGGCAACAACCCTCTTGGTTCACAAAGATGAAATTTACAATGATGATGCAAGGACCATGAGTCAAGACCCAGGAAAGAGAGGGTAGAATCTGGAAAAAACCCAGGACAAATAGGCTTTTCTCTCTGCTAATGTCAACGTCCCAAACTGACAGGAGAGTACTGACATGCAAATGGAAGACTCAGAAATAAGACAAAGACAAACAGAGACCTCACAGCTCACCTAATGGATCTGGAGTTTGCGAGAAAGCAATACAATAACCAAAGACAGGCAATACAGGCACAGAAAGAATGCAATGGACTTAAGAAAAAAAAAAACCCAAGATGCTATTAATTCAGTAATGCGCTACAGAAAGATTTTCTTTATGGAAAGCACATACATCGATAACCAGTAGTAGTAGTTTATAAAAACCATAGCAATCTCTGAGCAAAACCATATTAGCGAAAAAGTCTCTGTTAGGAAGCAAAAAATCAGATATAAGTGCTTCTCTCATCTCGAAACATTTTTTAAAAATTCCCAAGTGTTAGAGGGCAGACAGCAGAAGCAAGAAGAACTACAATCCTGCAGCCTGTGGAACAAAAAACCACATTCACAGAAAGACAGACAAGATGAAAAGGCAGAGGGCTATGTACCAGATGAAGGAACAAGATAAAACCCCAGAAAAACAACTAAATGAAGTGGAGATAGGCAACCTTCCAGAAAAAGAATTCAGAATAATGATAGTGAAGATGATCCAGGACCTCGGAAAAAGAATGGAGGCAAAGATGGAGAAGATGCAAGAAATGTTTAACAAAGACCTAGAAGAATTAAAGAACAAACAAACAGAGATGAACAGTACAATAACTGAAATGAAAACTACACTAGAAGGAAGCAATAGCAGAATAACTGAGGCAGAAGAACGGATAAGTGACCTGGAAGACAGAATGGTGGAATTCACTGCCACAGAACAGAATAAAGGAAAAAGAATGAAAAGAAATGAAGACCTCTGGGACAACATTTAATGCAACAACATTCGCATTATAGGGGTCCCAGAAGGAGAAGAGAGAGAGAAAGGACCCGAGAAAATATTTGAAGAGATTATAGTCGAAAACTTCCCTAACATGGGAAAGGAAATAGCCACCCAAGTCCAGGAAGCGCAGAGAGTCCCATACAGGATAAACCCAAGGAGAAACACACCGAGACACATAGTAATCAAACTGGCAAAAATTAAAGACAAAGAAAAATTATTGAAAGCAGCAAGGGAAAAATGACAAATAACATACAAGGGAACTCCCATAAGGTTAACAGCTGATTTCTCAGCAGAAACTCTACAATCCAGAAGGGAGTGGCATGATATACTTAAAGTGATGAAAGGGAAGAACCTACAACCAAGATTACTCTGCCCGGCAAGGATCTCATTCAGAATCAATGGAGAAATCAAAAGCTTTACAGGCAAGCAAAAGCTAAGAGAATTCAGCACCACCAAACCAGCTCTACAACAAGTGCTAAAGGAACTTCTCTAAGTGGGAAACACAAGAGAAGAAAAGGACCTACAAAACAAACCTGAAACAATTAAGAAAATGGTCATAGGAACATACATATCGATAATTACCTTAAACATGAATGGATTACATGCTCCAACCAAAAGACACAGGCTTGCTGAATGGATACAAAAACAAGACCCATATATATGCTGTCTACAAGAGACCCACTTCAGACCTAGGGACACATACAGACTGAAAGTGAGGGGATGGAAAAAGATATTCCATGCAAATGGAAATCAGAAGAAAGCTGGAGTAGCAATACTCATATCACATAAAACAGACTTTAAAATAAAGAATGTTACAAGAGACAACGAAGGACACTACATAATGAGCAAGGGATCAATCCAAGAAGATATAACAATTATAAATATATATGTACCAACATAGGAGCACCTCAATACATAAGGCAACTGCTAACAGCTATAAAACAGGAAATCGACAGTAACACAGTAATAGTGGGGAACTTTTAACACCTCACTTACACCAATAGACAGATCATCCAGACAGAAAATTAATAAGGAAACACAAGCTTTAAATGACACAATAGACCAGATAAATTTCATTGTTATTTATAGGACATTCCATCCAAAAACAGAAGATTACATTTTCTTCTCAAGTGCGCATGGAATATTCTCCAGGATAGATCACATCTTGGGTCACAAGTCAAGCCTCAGTAAATTTAAGAAAATTGAAATCATATCAAGCATCTTTTCTGACCACAGCACTATGAGATTAGAAATCAATTACAGGGAAAAAAACGTAAAAAGCACAAACACATGGAGGCTAAACAATACGTTACTAAATAACCAAGAGATCACTGAAGAAATCAGAGGAAATCAAAAAATACCTAGAGACAAATGTCAATGAAAACACGACGATCCAAAACCTATGGGATGCGGAAAAGCAGTTCTAATAGGGAAGTTTATAGCTATACAAGCCTACCTCAAGAAACAAGAAGAATCTCAAATAAACAATCTAACCTTACACCTAAAGGAAGCAGAGAAAGAAGAACAAACAAAACCCAAGTTAGCAGAAGGAAAGAAATCATAAAGATCAGAGCAGAAATAAATGAAATAGAAACAAAGAAAACAATAGCAAAGATCAATAAAACTAAAAGCTGGTTCTTTGAAAAGATAAACTAAATTGATAAACCATTAGCCAGACTCATCAAGAAAAAGAGGGAGAGAACTCAAATCAATAAAATTAGAAACAAAAACGGAGAAGTTACAGCAGACACCGCAGAAATACAAAGCATCCTAAGAGACTACTACAAGCAACTCTATGCCAATAAAATGGACAACCTGGAAGAAATGGACAAATTCTTAGAAAGGTATAACCTTCCAAGACTGAACCAGGAAGAAAAGGAAAATATGAACAGACCAATCACAAGTAATGAAATTGAAACTGTGATTAAAAATCTTCCAACAAACAAAAATCCAGGACCAGATGGCTTCACAGGTGAATTCTATCAAACATTTAGAGAAGAGCTAACACCCATCCTTCTCAAACTCTTCCAAAAAATTTCAGAGGAAGGAACACTCCCAAACTCATTCTATGAGACCACCATCACCCTGATACCAAAACCAGACAAAGATACTACAAAAAAAGAAAATTACACACCAATATCACTGATGAATATAGATGCGAAAATCCTCAACAAAATACTAGCAAACAGGATCCAACAACACATTAAAAGGATCATACACCATGATCAAGTGGGATTTATCCCAGGGATGCAAGGATTCTTCAATATACGCAAATCAATGTGATACACCATATTAACAAATTGAAGGAGAAAAACCATATGATCATCTCAATAGATGCAGAAAAAGCTTTTGACAAAATTCAACACCATTTATGATAAAAACTCTCCAGAAAGTGGGCATAGAGGGAACCTACCTCAACATAATAAAGGCCACATACGCCAAACCCACAGCAAACATCATTCTCAATGGTGAAAAACTGAAAGCATTTCCACGAAGATCAGGAACAAGACAAGGATGTCCACTCTCACCACTATTATTCAACACAGTTTTGGAAGTCTTAGCCACGGCAATCAGAGAAGAAAAAGAAATAAAAGGAATACAAATTGGAAAAGAAGAAGTAAAACTGTCACTGTTTGCAGATGACATGATACTATATATAGAGAATCCTAAAGATGCCACCAAAAAACTACTAGAGCTAATCAATGAATTTGGTAAAGTAGCAGGATACACAATCAATGCACAGAAATCTCTTGCATTCCTATACACTAATGATGAAAAATCTGAAAGAGAAATTAAGGAAACGCTCCCATTTACCACTGCAACAAAAAGAATAAAATACCTAGGAATAAACCTACCTAGGGAGACAAAAGACCTGTAGGCAGAAAACTATAAGACACTGATGAAAGAAATTAAAGATGATACCAACAGATGGAGAGATATACCATGTTCTTGGACTGGAAGAATCAACATTGTGAAAATGACTATACTACCCAAAGCCATTTACAGATTCAATGCAATCCCTATCAAATTACCAGTGGCACTTTTTACGGAACTAGAACAAAAAATCTTAAAATTTATACGGAGACACAAAAGACCCCGAATAGCCAAAGCAGTCTTGAGGGAAAAAAACGGAGCTGGAGGAATCAGACTCCCTGACTTCAGACTATACTACAAAGCTACAGTAATCAACACAATATGGTACTGGCACAAAAACAGAAACAGAGATCAATGGAACAAGATAGAAAGCCCAGAGATAAACCCACGCACCTATGGTCAACTAATCTATGACAAAGGAGGCAAGGATACACAATGGAGAAAGGACAGTCTCTTCAATAAGTGGTGCTGGGAAAACTGGACAGCTACATGTAAAAGAATGAAATTAGAACACTCCCTAACACCATATACAAAAAAAACCTCAAAATGGATTAGAGACCTAAATGTAAGACCAGACACTATAAAACTCTTAGAGGAAAACATAAGAAGAACATTCTAACATAAATCACAGCAAGATCTTTTTTGATCCACCTCCTAGAGTAATGGAAATAACAACAAAAATAAACAAATGGGACCTAATGAAACGTCAAAGCTTTTTGCACAGCCAAGGAAACCATAAACAAGAAGAAAAGACAACCTTCAGAATGGGAGAAAATATTTGCAAATGAATCAACGGACAAAGGATTAATCTCCAAAATATATAAACAGCTCACACAGCTCAATATTAAAAAAAAACAAACAACCCAATCCAAAAATGGGCAGAAGACCTAAATAGACATTTCTCCAAAGAAGACATACATATGGCCAAGAAGCACATGAAAGGCTGCTCAACATCACTAATTATTAGAGAAATGCAAATCAAAACTACAATGAGGTATCACCTCACACCAGTTAGAATGGGCATCATCAGAAAATGTACAAACAGCAAATGCTGGAGAGGGTGTGGAGAAAAGGGAACCCTCTTGCACTGTTGGTGGGAATGTACATTGATACAGCCGCTATGGAGAACAATATGAAGGTTCCTTAGAAAACTAAAAATAGAATTACCATATGATCCAGCAATCCCACTACTGGGCATATACCCAGAGAAAGGCATAATTCAGAAAGACACATGCACCCCAATGTTCATTGCAGCAGTATTTACAATAGCCAGGTAATGAAAGCAACCTAAATGCCCATTGACAGACGAATGGATAAAGAAGTTGTGGTACATATATACAATGGAATATTACTCAGCCATAAAAAAAGGAACGAAATTGGGTCATTTGTTGAGACGTGGATGGATCTAGAGACTGTCATACAGAGTGAAGTAAGTCAGAAAGAGAAAAACAAATATCATATATTAATGCACATATGTGGAACCTAGAAAAATGGTACAGATGAACCACTTTGCAGGGCAAAAATAGAGACACACATGTAGAGAACAAATATATGGACACCAAGGGGGAAGGGGGGGGCGGGGAGATGAATGGGCAGTTTGGGATTGAGATATATACACTGATGTGTATAAAATTGATGACTAATAAGAACCTGCTGTATAAAAAAATAAATAAAATAAAATTCAAAAATTAAAAGAAAGGTTAAAGAAAAGAAAAAAAATTCCCAAGTGTTCATTAAATCTGTGTATTATCCTATGTTCTCTGAACCAAACTGATGCACCAAACAAGTTTTATATGATTCTCTCTATATAAAGAGTTTCCTTTTTTCCAAATTAAAATCATATTTCTCTTTCTCTCTCAGTACTACTGAACATGTTTCCATTCTACTGCTGGAATGAGTTATTTACTGAGTCATTCTTGTCAGTTACTAGCAGTAAAATGTTTTAAAGACTTAAGTCAGTGGTCACACAGTGTAAATTCGTTTTCCAGTTACACAGTTTTTCACTGGCTTCATTAGGAAAACATACAGCTGATGGTGACTGAGAAGTTATTATTGTCTCTCTGTTAAAGAGACAAAATGAGAGAGGGGGGCTTCCCTGGTGGCGCAGCGGTTGAGAGTCTGCCTGCCGAGGCGGGTTCGTGCCCCGGTCCGGGAAGATCCCGCATGCCGTGCAGCGGCTGGGCCCGTGAACCATGGCCTCTGAGCCTGCGCGTCCGGAGCCTGTGCTCCGCAACAGGAGAGGCCACAGCAGTGAGAGGCCCGCGTACCGAAAAAAAAAAAAAAAAAATGAGAGAGGGCCTGAGAGCGAGTGTGGAGCACAGGGGCTCCAGAGCCCAAGCGCAGTGCAGTCACTTCACTCCAGGTGCAGCTGAAGGAGAAAGAAGGGGAATGCCAGAAAAGTAGAATGGGACTAATGGACCTGAAGAAAACACGCCGAATGGGTTCATCTTGGTAAATCAGAATCCAGTATTTACCAGGCAGCAAAGCCCTCAAGAGCACAACATTTATCTAGAAGATACACAGCGCACCTCGGCGGGCTGGCCACACCTCGTGGGGGAGCTAGAGGCACACGGCACAGAGCCCCCCAAACTGCTTTAACCATCCGACTATGGAGAAGGGGAAAGATGCTTACTTGGGTGTCACAGGAGAAGACGACCTCTTAGAAACGCCTGCTGGAAAATCGCATCTTCTCAGAGGGGACATGAGGCCCACGCTGGGAACGGAAGTTGTTGTTTTTGGCCCCCTCTTCATCTTCTCCGTCTGTAGGGGACACAGAATAGGACGTCCATGGCCCATGACTGCCATTACTTCTACAATTTCTAAAAATACCCCAGATAGAAGCAATGCACAGCTTTCTTTCAGAAGGAACCATACGGAGCTATACTGCTTCTCACAATGGGAATCTTTGCAGAGAAGCACCAGGGGGTCATCATATTTAGGTCATTCAGTTAAAAAAAAAAAACAAAAAACCCCTCAGCCTTAAAACACAAAGACCGCCTTCTCCTTGTTATCTTACAAAAAGCTAACAATGGAACCAGATTATGGTCCCGGACATATAGAAGCTGGAACGAGTACCAAGATATACAATCACTATTAAAAAAAAAAAAAAGCTATAGGTGGGTGCAAGACAGGGAGCTGGGGACCCTAACAGTGTACGCAGTTTAACGGGGACTGCAACCCCTCCATCCCTCTATGTCTTCCCCATGGCCTGCCTCACATGGGCCTCTGTGACTGGCCCGCGGCAGGCAGTCTGCAACGGTGGTCCCCTTCTCTCCCTATTGTGATTTTCCGCAGCAAATCCTCACGCAGCCCCCATGCCTACATACATTAGCCCCTTCCACAGGAATCCACCCAGCAGTAAAACCCTAGGGTCTGAAACATTCACTTCTCCTGTGAGAACCTTGGGATCACACTGGATTAAAAAAATAAATATGGTGTTATAAAATAAATGCCCAATGGTAATGTGGTGTTTAAAATGAGTCCGGATGTCATTTGATGCTCCTTGCTTTAACAGGTGGAGCTCAGTTCCCTTCTCCTCAAGCGTGGGTTTGGTCTCTCTCTCTCTCTCTGATCTCTTGCTCTAGGGGAAGCCAGCTGCCATGTTATCTGGACACTCAAGCAGCTGTCTGGAGAGGTCCATGCAGTAAGGAACTGGGGCCTCCTGCCAACGGCCACGTGAGTGAGCTGTCCTGGAAGAGCCCCAGCCAAGCTTTCTGACGACTGCAGCCCTGGCTGCCATCCTGACCACACCCTCATGAGAGACCCTGAACCAGAAGCACTAAGCAGCTAAGCCATCCTCAATTTCTGACCCAAAGAACCAGTGAGGTAATAAACATTGGCTTTAAGCTGCTAAGGTTTGGGGTAATTTGTTACATAGCAAGTGTAACTAACGGAAGTAGTATGGCATGTATAACTTCTAAACAAATCTACACAATCGGGGGTACCTGCTCAACATCTGCCTTACTGATAGTGTTACCATGACGACAAAAATGTTTAAAGCCCACTGCTGTGGATGAAGGTTGACCTAGAACTTCAGTTCTAGTTGCCTGTAGAGGCAAGACTGGCCCAGAATCAGACATCCTTAAAGAAGCAGAGAAAGGGCACTCGGAACATTCCTTCTGACGCCCGTCCTCTGGAGGACAGGCTATAACGAGGACAAGGGCTTTAGGAATCTGTTCCAAGGCACTAAGATTTAGGAGGGTGCAAAAAGTTAAATGATTTTCAAAGGTTGGGTGCAGTTTTAAACCAAATCTGCCCCTTGAGCAGTCCCTGGAGATAGATGGAAATAGACCCCAGGTCAAGTGCAGGGAGTAATCACACTGTCAGATAAACCAGTCCTGAGGGGCGAGTGGGTATAAACCTACCGGAGAGGCCTCCGCTCCTGCAGGGGCTCCTTTCCCAGCATCTCCTACGCCAGATGTAGATGTCGTCTTCTTCTTCTCGGCATTTCGAGTGGGAGAAGACTTGTAGGAAGATTTAAGGGGGCCAGCAGGAGCTACACGAGGACAGGCATGGGATACTAGAGAGTTACAGTATAAAACCCAGAGACACAGGGAGCATAGACGGAAAAAGTAGGGGGAACAGAGGGTTGGGAAGAACACCACATTTCTGTTAAAATGTGACACGGGCAATCCACATTCTCAAAATACCACCACACTTTTTCTAGTGTACACAGAATAGACCGTATCTTAAAAGACCCCCATACGCAATGCTCAAGAGTCCAGTTCATTTCAGGAGTTCAAAGTCTGGGCTTTGGAGCCAGATGAACCTAGCACCATCACCTAATAGCTGGATCACCTTGGGTAGGTGACTTAACCTCTCTAAATGTCAATTTCCTTGTACAGGAGACAGTTAACATAGCAGACCTGACTGCTGTCCTTGGAAGGGCATGTTCACAAGGTTGACCCTTGTAAGCATCTGGAAACTTGGATTTCAGGAGGGTTCTCACCATTAACTGATGAGTAGCTCACTGCGCCTAAGCTGTCTATACAAACAACATGACTGATCTTGCTTTCTTGTTCTGAGTCTGAGTGTGGTATGTGCCTGGCAGGGGCTGCCTACGTGACCAGCTGATTGTGCTGTGCGGCCTTCCGCTGGAACATCTCAGCTACGAGCGCCACCACATGCTGAGTCCTCTGAATCCTCCTAGAGAATCACTGAACCCGGGGTGGTCTTGGGGACCCCTGACACAATTGGCGTCAGAAGCAGGAATCCTGAGAAAGACCCTGATTCCCTGATGTTTGGTAAAAGGAAGGAGAAAGGGGTGGAGGATGACGACCCACTGATGCCTGCTGGCTACGGAGCCCCCACCAGAGGAAACCGCAGCCATCTGAAGATGACCCGTGGAACTCCAAGTGCTGGCTTGCTCCATCCTCCGGCTGCTTTTGGCCATGCTGGCTTAAGTGAGGGGAAGAGTGCAGCCCAGGTGATGCCTTTAGTTTTCACTTTCTCCTCCAAGTGGAAGTGGGACACAACCTCCTTGTTTTTTTACCACCAGTGGCTTGGCTGGAATTTAAATTCTGACTAGTGGAACCAGAACAAGCCTCCATACCTGGTGATTTTTGCATAATGGAGTCTCTGGGGAAAGGGAGTTGTAAAAAGAGAGGCAATCTCCAGACAGAAACACACTTTTGAAGTTTTAAAAATCAACCCGGAACCACTGTAGATACAGAACACCCCTCCGTGGGGCCCTAACCTGAGAAAACATCACAGATGCTGGCTGGACCATCCGGGTCACAGACAAATGCACACAGGAAAGGGCTCGTTCTCTGATGGGACCATCCGACACGGAACTGCTGGTGGGCTCTCGACTTCTGATGTGGAGCCTGACTGCATTTCTAACTTGTAATTCCTGCCAGAGCTGCAAGCTGGGAAAGGGCACTCAAGGGAGTGTGACCCCTCCGTCCACCTCGACGAGCAGGCTCAACCCACTCTGGGGGATGCACCACTGCTGACGAGACAAGACGTCTGGTGTTTGACTTTCCAGATTGGCTACGGTTTGTTAACAACGGACCGAGAGCCTGACTCTACTTCCCTTGCCCTTCTCCTGCTACGCACACCTCAGAAAGGCAACTTGTTCAATGCACCTGTCCCTGAAAAGGGACCGATCTTTTCTAGGCTGCTCACTGGATAAATGAAGAGGATGGAAGAGACGGGGGGGGGTGATGCAAACCTAGTTTGAAATTTTTTGAAAGTTCAGGATTTTGTCCCAGTTTCTGAGCATGATGTGTCATTCTGCTTAAGTTGGACACATTCTTTTAAAATAAAAATGCTCTTGTCCTTCTTGCATTCAACCCTTCCAGATGAAAGGTCCATGTTAGAGGAAGACTGAGAAAATGTAAAGTTGTGATTATGGAAAGGGGCATGCTGATAACCATGGAGAAAAACAACAAAACCCAGCCCCACTGGAGTGGTGCAGGGGAGGGCCAGGGGAGGGGCATTCACAATCTTTCTCTTCCAGAACTGTTTCTGGGAACTCTCCCTTCTTGCTGAAGGAAAACCACACTGCCTTTGCAAGCTGCTGCCAGCGCTTCAGATTCACACAGATTGCAGGTGACAGCGTGACCTGAGACGGCAGGGGCAGGCCAGCTCCTGCGCAGTCCCCGCTCAACACCTCCACACACAGTCCACGCTCGGCCGGAGATGAAGCCAGTGTCGCTTGCAGAACTGTTTAGAATGGACTGCATCAGGCAGTGCCTCTGAAAGCAAGGACTGAGAGCTGGGGGCCCTGTGAGCCTGGACTGCCTGCCCAATGCACATCCTGCGTGGGGTGCCCGAACATCATAAACTCTGTTTCCAGGGGACATGTGTGCTCTCGGGGACTGTACTTGTACCATCACGACACTGCCTCAGCCCTGGATGGCTTTGGGCCAGCTTCATCTTACTGCCCAGCGCTGGCTGGGCCTGAATTGATGCCTCAGGCCAGGTAGAAGAGGTTCATATGGAAACTTACAGAGGAAGCCAGCTGGCTTTCTAAGACAGACCTTGATGGTGACTGGTCTGTGTCTTAACTGTCTAAGTCCAGCACCCCTACATGGCATAAGTGAGATCCACACGGTAGGTTGGCCTCAGCCTGCTATACGAGCTCCTATTGGTAATAATTCTGCTGTAAAGACACCGTGGCCAAGGACCAAGGGGGTGAACTGTGCAGAGAATAACAGAAAAAACACAGCAGGCCTAACTGCTTTCCCTGGAAAGGCCTGCTTACCACGCTGGCCCCGGCATCGGGGAACTTGGATTTGGGCAGAGTTCCCACCGTTAACTGGTAAGAGTGGCTCACGGTGCCTAAGCTGTTTGTACAAACAACATGACTTACGCTGAACACCTGCTTTCCTTCTGAGTTTGGAATTTGGGTACGTACCTGGCAGGGGGTGCGCACGTGACCAGCCCCCACTACAAACTCTGGGCACTGTGTCTCTAATGGGCTTCTGTGGTTGGCAACACTTCATACATGTGCTAATTCATTGCTGGGGGAACGTGTCCTGTGTGACTCCACTGGGAGAGGACGCCGGGAGCCTGTGCCCGGTCTTCTCTGGACTTTGTTCCATGTACCCTTTCCCTTCGCTGATTTTGCTCTGCAGCTTTTTGCTGTAATAAATCATAGCTCTGAGCTCTCCTGGAGAATCATCGAGCCTGGGAGAGCTCCTCCTGCCACATTTCTCATTCTCAAAATGGGGGTACTTCCTACTTGCCAGGAATTTTGTATTTGTTTGAGATAGAATTCATACACCATAAAGGTGTACAATTTAGTGGTTTTTAGCATATTTACAAGGTTGTGCAACCATAACTACAGTCTAATTCCAGAACATTTTCAACACCCCCAAAAGAAACCCTGTTCCCATTAAGCACTCACTCCTCTTCCCCCTCCCCTAGTGCCTAGTAACCACTTATTTACTGTCTCTCTGGATTTGTCTATTCCAGACATTTCATAAAAATGGAATCATAAAACTTGTGGCATTTTCTGCCTGGCTTCTTTCACTGAACGTAATGTTTTCAAGGTTCATCATGTAGCATGTATCAGTAATTCATTCCTTTTTATAGCTGAATAATATTCCACTTTATGGATAAACACATTTTGTTTATCCATTCATCTGTTGTTGGATATCTGGGCTGTTTCCACATTGTGGCTAATCTGAATAATGCTGCTGAGAATACTTGTATACTTCATTGTGTATGTTTTCAATTTCCCTGACTCTATACCAAAGAGCAGAATTGCTGGTTCATGTGGTAACTCTAACATTTTGAAAAACTTGTCAGACTGTTTTCCAAGGCAGCTGCCCATTTTACGTTCCCACCAGCAGTGTATAAAGGTTACAATTTCTCCCACATCCTCGCCAATACATATTACAGTTGACTCTTGAACAACACAGGTTTGAACCGCATGGGTCCACTTACACGCAGATTTTATTCAATAGTAAATACTACGGTACTATTTGTGGCTGGTTGAATCTGCGGATAGGGAACCAAGTATACAGAGGGCTGATTATAAAGTTAAATGCAGATTTTTGACTGAGGCGGGCTGGTACCCCCAACCCCTAAATTGTTCAAGAGTCAACTGTATTATCCTTTTTTTCTTTGAATTTTAGCCATCCTAGTAGTGGGAAGTAGTATCTCATTATGGTTTTGATTTGCGTTTCTCTAATGACTAAGGATGTTCAGCATCTTGTCATGCGCTTATTGGCCATTTGTATATATTCTCTGCAGAAACAGCACAACTACTTGGAAACAGATATAACTAGGTAGAGGACAATATGTCATCTATATGTTATCTCACTGAATACACTATATCTTGGGAACTGACACGGAGACCAGACATGCCCTAATGTGGACACGGCATTACTCCCTTGCAAAACTCACAGGGAAAACTAGTGCCCATTAATTTTTTTTTTTTTTTTGGTCCCCATTAAACTTGCCATGATGGTCTGATCTGCTTTCGTCAAGGAAGGGTTTTGACGGTGTGGCCCACTGTTTCTTGGACTTCAGTGTGTAGGTCTGGCGGGGCCTGAGAGCCCACCCTCCTACAAGCTCCCAGGTAATACCAACGCTGTTGGTCCATGGACCACCCCTTGAGTAGTGAGGCTCTAGATACCTGTTCTGTGTCCATCATTGTGCTATCTCATTTAATCCTCATGACAATTTAAAATAAGTCCACTTTAGAGATGAGGAAACTGAGGCTTAGAGAGGTTAATTAACTCACCCAAAGTGGTAAGAGCTAGTAAGTGGTAGAGCTGGTTATGGGACTTCTGAGATTGCAGTTTATAGGCTATTTTACCAAACCGTCTTTTTAAAAAAGTCTACTAACCGCCATAGCTCATGAGATGGATTTTTTTCCCCTAATCCACAGGCCCTCACTCATAAAATAATTTACTCACCTCCGTGACACTTGAGAGAAAAGAAATACAGCAACAGTAAAACAGTGGTGGGTAGGAAACGTTATTAACCACAGAAGACATTTCATGAAGCCAACAAATGTGAAGCAAGATACAACAGTTCAGGAATAACTCAAAGGCCAACCAATACCATTTGGGGCATTTTCCTCAGTGTCACCAGCTTGGCCTCTTTTACCTGAGTGACTGGCCTGCTCAGAGAGCATGAGTGCACTTCTGCTTCTGGCTAAAGAAGCCTGTGTGGGTGTCAACAGTCGCATAACAAGAAAGGTTTCCATGGGACTAAGGTGCGTGCGATGAGCTGAGGGACGGAATCAAATGAAAATTTTAAAAAGCGAAATTAAAACAAAACAAAATAAAATGCCTAAAACAACACAGTGCATGATGCAAATCAACTTTTGGGTGGCAGAACGAATGTGGAAAGAAAAAAATATTGTAGCAAAGGATGGCTTTGGAGCTTGTCATAGTAAAAGAAAACAGACGCTGTGTCATTTAGAGCTTGGGAGAGTGTGTTACTTCTCTTGGGGTGCCAGAATTCATTCAACATGCTATTACAGAATTAGCGTATCACCTGTATCACCCGAAGAGAATTAGCCCGTATTCCAAGATGTCATATGGACTCAAGAAACCATTTACTCACCAAGTAGATCTAACATTGGAAAAAAAGATTACTCCTACAAAACACTTGTTTTAGGCCCTCTGTCAGGAAATATTTCATAACACACTGATTTTGTTAATGTAGAGATATGCATCCTTTCATACTTTTCCCAAGCAAGTAAGGGCAAAAATTAAATCAGAAACATTAAAAAAAAAATAGCCAACTAATTATCAGCTTTAATGGAAGTAGCAGTATCCATAATCTAAAATTCAGTGACTGAAATGTTATTTTGATGGTTTCGGAACATATTATATGATAATGGATTAACTTTTCAATGACTTCGTCTTCTTTGGGTATCCACTAGCCAGTAAATGGCTTGGGAATTTCAAATTTTCAACTACTAATCCACAAGCAGATAATTCAGTTGCCAACAATATATAATAACATACTGATTATCTTTACACATTAATCAATGCAAATATGAATTTAACATCAACTTGTAACCATATGAATTAATGAAAACCTATGGGATATACTCACAGATGGAACAGCTATACAGAATTAAAAGCATGCAGATGTTTTCTCATTCAGCTCCTAGTTAATTCAAGGTTTCCAGCGCTTACCCATGAACTGCATCAGCGAGCTTCAACACTGACCCTTACGGGGTCTCTGACACACATGACAGACCTCTGTGCTGGAGGTGCAAGGTCAAAGCCAGTGGCAAAAGACCAGGAATGCACACTGGCCTCTTCAGAGTCACAAACATCCTCCTGCTCACCCCCGGTGATGACTCGATGTTTTAAATACTCCACTGGCACCTGACACTTCTTCAGGGATGCTTTAAGATACGCATTTAATGCATGGAGAGCTTCCCTCCCTTCCTTAACCTACAGACTCTGAAAGGTAGCAATTCAGACTTTTAGTGCCTTCTCTGAGCCTCCATTAGAACACGGCTGGTTTTATATCTATTCAGTTTCTGGAACTGGCACCCGTCCTATACATACCATCTCTCACCTCAAAACAGAGCGCCAGAAAAGGCCACCCATCCTTTTGCCCTTTTAAAGATTTCATATTAGTTCTGAACTTCTGTTTTCAAAAGAGAAACAGGCAGGCTTACAAACCACAGACAAGAGCAGAGCCCCATTTTTTTCACATATCTAAGTCTCCCACGTACCTCTGCCTCATCAATCCCGCTGTTTCTGGCTAATCAACAATATCGCACCAATAACTGGGCAGCTACTTTTTTAACAGTCACATCTGCCCACTGGTCAATTAACCCCAGGCCTGGATAACGTCTACATGCACTGTGGAAAATGGAAATCTCTTTCAGACTGGGAGCATAGCATGAACTCCTGTCCCTATTCAACAATGACCTGGTTGTGAAGAGCGCGTTGCCACTTTCCAAAGTCCCATTAGTGAGGCCCTGGGGCTCCCACACACAGATCGCAAGGCTAGGAGAATGGGGCTATTTGCAGAAGGCTCAAGAGGGGCTCTCCCAAAGACCGACGTTAACACGCTCACACTAGAAAGAAGAAAACTGGAGAGACCAGGTCTACACGTTCACTTGCCTCGGTCTGGGGAATAGGACATTGTCGCGGTGGATGAAGACAGGCGCTTACTCATGGGAGGCTCCGTCTGCTTTGGCAAATTCATGGTTGATGTTGAAAGTTTGTCACATGCTGCAGAGAAATGCATTAAAGACATTGGTATTCACACCACTCTAGACTAAGAAACACATTTCCCAAAGTGTTCTTCCTGTCCTCATCCACACGCCTCCAAAACCACTGTGGCACAGCACACTGCTTCCAGCTCCCTGCCCTCCACTTGGCACGTCTGGGAACGCCCGGGCCACAGCAGCCATCCATCTGAAGCAAGTTCTTCTCTTCTATTGCTCAACTTTGTGTTTCTCTTTGATTCCAAATGTTCAACCTCACTCAGCTGTTCAACTAAAGCCATGCTAATCCCACCAGCCAACCCTTTCCTTGTGTCCAGGGACTTTTAAGTCAATTCAGACCACACAAAAACAAAACCAACCTGGACCCAGAGACAAAGCACCACTGCAAAATGTTCTACGATCTGACTGAGACTGGGGGAGCTGAAACCGGACTTTTTCTGAGGTTATCTAGAGCTCAGGTTGCAGAGGGAAGTAATTTGTAAAGCAAGGAGCTGTATTTAAAGCAGAACAACCTTTAGCAGTTGGTTTCTTCCTTTTATCAAGAGATGGGGTCACAATGGCCCTTTCTCAAAGGCTATGACTGTTTATGGTTAGGATTTTAAAATGTGGTCCTGGGTTTGGTACTCTTAATTTCCCACCGTTATCTCAGACGGGCTTCTAAATGAAACGACTGCAGCAACCCGAGAGGTGCTGACGGTGCCAGCCAAGCCACAACCGAGCTTGAGGCAAAAGGAAGGATGTGTGGCCCCAGCTCTAAAGGCAGCAAACTCATCAACAATATTTTCAAAATCTACTCTTCTACTCACCTTGTTTTCAAATGAGAGAAGTGTCATGTTTGACAATTTCTCCTGACCAAGTGATGACCCTAAATAACTTTTAAATAACTTAGACTGAAGTAAAATTATCATACAGTCTGTTTGGGTATAAATAAAATATTTAAACTTAAAATGGTATGAGTTTTCATACACCTACTTTTCAATGTTTCAGTTTGAGTATTTTAATGTTCTGGGAAAAATAACCATTAGAAATTACATAAAACCATGTCTCTAGGGGTACACATTTCCCCCTTTGCCTCAGGCTCCGATATGGCTCAGCATGGTACTGGTCTTTGCAAATTCAATATTTTGTTCATCACAGATTGTTCTTCATTAGTTTTGATTAAAATATGCTTTTATCTTGATTACTGAGATTTCTGCCACTCCCTTAAACTAAGTGCTCCAGTCGAGTACCACACTCACCTCACCCTGTCCCAGGGCCCTGGGTACGATTCCCAAGGTGTCATTATCAACTCTACCTGCCCCTCTCTGTTGGGGGAAGGCCAGTGCCCATATGACAGTGAACGCGGCCCAGGCGGCAAAGTCTCTGCTACTCAGCAACGCCAATAAAAATTACTCTTTGTCAAAGAAATGCTGGAGACCAAGGATATTTATTCCTAATGCTATAATTTGACCCTCTGGGTGGCTGGGAAATATTGTATCCCTTTTACATCTTGTTTTTTCTTTACCAGTCAAAGATGGGTTGAATTTCTAAAGTCACTATTAAATGGGAACAAGGTTTTGCTAGTTCTATTCTTGACCTAGACCCTAAGAATTTCCCAGGCCTGTATACGAAACAGAGAGCCTATTAGAGAGAGGAAGTCAAGAACAAAGCCAATTTATCTCCTTGTTTGGATTCACAGTGTTAGTACTGGTAAACTCAAACACCTCTCCAGGAATCCATCACATTAATACCCAGAACTCCGTGTAATTATAGGTTCTGGTAACCAGAAGTGATTGAAATACCCTACTACTTAAGGCCTAAAAACCAATGATACATGAGAGCGTTGAAGATCTAAATGCACAGAAGCCAAACACTGACAAGATTTTCAAGGCAGAAGTTAGTGAGCTAAAGATGACATGTCTCCAGGGTACTAGGATGTAAGGCATGCACGCTCCACGATGACGAACAAAGAAATATGGGCATGTCATTCACTTTCTAGAAAAAAGTTCTAAGGGGTCAGACTAAGAAATCAATTGTAAAAGTGCTTGAGACAGACACAGTGATGGAGGAGGGTGACCGGGACAGTCATCACAAAATGCCATGGCACAGTGATGCTCGGATGTACCGTTGGTGGACTCAGCGGCGGCGGCAGTGGTCCCTGGGTCCGGAGGGAGGGTGCTGGCTGCTAAACCTAGAGGAGGGGGTGGGGTATTTCCTGATTCACCTACACGGCAAAAAAAAAAAATCAGAGCAAAGACAGGTAAAAGAAAAAAGTCCCAATTTCTGGTTGACTCTAGTTTCTATTAGGAAATTAGAAAAAGTAACTGAGATGGGTTGTTGACGTCTCAAAAAAAAAAGAAAAGAAAAGTATATTCACTGACAAAAGGTTAAAAGCACAATACAGCAAAGCCAAGAAACCGTACCACTCATGTAAACGCATTTGCTCTCAGAAAGAGCTGGTATACAGCTCCTGCATAACAGAATGGCAGACACAGAAAAGACACTAAAAAGAGGGCAAAAGCACCCAGGGACTAGTAACAATCCATACATTAAACATTTGAAAATTTAAAGATGAGTATGAACTGGATAATGAAATAAATCAGTCACCTTAAAACAAAACTGAAAGAGCAACAAAAATAAATAATGTGGAGGGAAGAACCCCAGCTCCTTTTAGGGGGGTTACTGCTGCTCAGCCTTTCCCCGTCATGCTGCAGCCATGACTGAGCCTACTGTCATTGACCTTCCCTGAAATTAGGTTACCTCTGGGCTTGCTAGGTGGATCCGGTTAACCAGGCTCTACATTCATTTTCTTTGTTTTTCTTTTGTTTTACCTCAAAGCCCAGTTACTGTATCAACTGCTGTTTGTGAGCAAGAATAATGAACAGATCCCCTTCGCAAGAAATGCATACACAGGAAGCTTGGCAGCTTTAAACATCACATCCGAAAAAGGTACCTGCAGATCGCTGCAAAGCATCCCCCAGATCCTGCGGGTGCCAGTCTGCCCGTGATCTCCCTCCTGCCCCAAGATCTCCCCACCGGGCCCTGCGATGCAGGGACAGCCCTTCACTCACCATCGCGTCCTCCGGGCCCCGCGGCCAGTGATGCTCCCCACGAGCACTTCTTCTTCAGCTCCAGCTGCTGTGTGCGCTCCAGGGACCTGCGCATCATCGCCTCCAGCCGCTCCTGCCCGGTTCACGCAAGAGAGAGCGAGATTAACCACCCAGCCCCGCGGCACTGCTGCACCTCCGCGCCGGGTGGGGGTGGGGGGGGTGAGTCACCAGACGGGTCTCTCTGCTCAGCATCCAAAACCCAGGCACTCGTGCTCTCCCCACCACGCCAGCGCCTTCTTAGTGGGCGGAGAGTAAACAAGGCGGCTAGTGCTGGCTCCCAGCCCCAGCACCTCTTCCCTCTCCGCAGCCAGGCCTTGATTTGTTTAAGAATAATGCCAGACAAGCATTAACTCCTTGAGGCCTGTCCCATCCAGTAGAACTGGAATTGTGCTCTAGAACCAACTGCATCCTCTCTTGTTGACAAGCATCGAGGACTATGATTTGAGTAAACCGAAATATAATTTGAATTTTAATAGCCTTAAGCATAACTTTTTGGGGGGATACACCATGACTTTGAAGTCCATTTTGCAAAGTCCCATTTTCCTCTTAGAACGTCTTAAAGGGGAATTAATTGTTTTCTACATTATAACACTTTTCTGCTACGTAGTATCTGGGGATAATACTGCATATTTCAAAATTCAAGAGAGAAAAGTAGAGAAACTTCTGTCCACAAAATCAAGCATCTATGCATTCTCAGAGCTAGACGCGGGGGGGGGGGGGGGGGGCGGGGGGGAGGGAGGAAGAACTAAACAGTTTTTAGCCAGAAGAGAAAAACCACCAGGCTTCTCTCCTAACAGAGCATTTATCAAAAGCACTCCCCTGTATTCACCAAATTGTTCTTTTCATAAAGTTGGGCCTGATGGCTGGCAAGTCTTTCCCTGGCACTGCAATGACACTGCAAATACCAAATCCGCTCCCTGCCTCCACTGGAGAAGGCCCACAGGGTAAGCGGTTACACAGACACCTTTTCACCCTCATAAAACCCCACCCTGAGGTGCTGCAGGAACTGGGCTAATCCTAGCCCAACTTCAAAACAAAAAGATGCTATTTTCTCATGGCTTAAATAAACAAGCAAGCAAAATTAATTTAGGGCAGCACCAACTGAGTGACCGTGACTTAAGGATCGGGGAAAGGCTCCTTTATTTCACTCACTAGAAACACAAAAAGGTCACTTAGGAGGTGCCTGGATCTATCCCTTTTGTCCACACCAGAGGGATGAGATGAGCATTCTCCACATCTCAGCCTCCTCTGCATAATTTTTCCTCCGAATAGCGCTTTGCTAAAAGACAGCTTCTCCAGGGACCTGTGAGCAGAAAGGGGATTTCTTTCCTCCTGTAAGTCTCAGGTTTGTATTTGCTATTAACTGCGCTCTAGTTTTTGGCTGAGACTCTACAATCATGAGTGTGCATGTCCTGGCAGAATCCTGTTCTCAAGACCCTGGCCCATTAAATTCTGACAGCCAGCCCCAGTGGTTTGTCTGAGAAAAGATGAGGGCTTGGAGGAACTAGAACTTCTTGACTATTTGAGGACTGAAGTCTGATCACTCTAGACTGGGGCTCGATAGTATTCCTTTATATGGATTTAACATCAATTATTTAACCAATGACCTGATTTTTTTTATATCTTCATTGGAGTATAATTGCTTTACAATGTTGTATTAGCTTCTGCTGTACAACAAACTGAATCAGCTATACATATACATATATCCCCATATCCCCTCCCTCCCACCAATGACCTAATTTAAGTGTTGAAATCTTTCACCTCAGAGTGAATTTAGTATTGAGTGGGTTATGGGAGATTGCCTACATGTCAGAAAGACCTCACAAGACAGTCCTTGGGCTTCCCTGGTGGCGCAGTGGTTAAGAATCCGCCTGCCAATGCGGGGGACATGGGTTCGAGCCCTGGTCCGGGAAGATCCCACATGCCACAGAGCAACTAAGCCTGTGCGCCACAACTACTGAGCCTGTGCTCTAGAGCCTGCGGGCCACAACTACTGAGCCCGCGTGTCACAGCTACTGAAGCCCGTGTGCCTAGAGCCCGTGCTCTGCATGCAACAAGAGAAGCCACTGCAATGAGAAGCCCACGCACCGCAATGAAGAGTAGCCCCGGCTCGCTGCAACTAGAGAAAGCCCGCTCACAGCAACGAAGACCCAATGCAGCCAAAAATAAATAAATAAAAAATAAATTTATTAAAAAAAAAAAAGTCCTTCATCTACTAGGAGACAATGAGAACAAAGAACACCAAGACTCACGGCCAACCGAATCACTGAATAGCTATCTAGGGGCATAGTTTTAAGGGAATGTTCATCCAAAGCCAGACCTACTCCTGAGCCTTTCGGTTACCTTTAGAAAAAATACCTCTGTCATCTACCCCTAACCCACTGAGCTGCTCCAAATTCTACCATTAGAGATTTATTCCTTTGAACTGTACGTAGACTTACGAAAATGATGCTATCCCTGAGAGAAGACACAGTCACTCTGTGTCACCCACTTTTGGAGAGATGATTAAAAATAGGCGGTAACCAAGCTCTACGGTAAGGGAACTTATAAAACCCAAGCTGTCAGAATGGGATGTTTCAAACATGTCAAAACCAAAACTGGTTCACTTCACTCTTATTAGAGGTTAGTCCCATATAGTCCCGTATTACCTAGCATGTGTGTGTATCTTTCTGTTCCTTCATGTGATGGAATGCAAAGAATCCTAGTTTGGAATCAGCAGATGTGAATTCAAATCCCACTTCTGCCTGCTACTTAGTCCCATGACCCTGAGTTAATCGTTTAATGTCATCCTTGGGCATCGGTTCCCCTGTCTATAAAATGGGTATGATATTACCTATATTATAGATCATTCAAGTCGACAAGATAACAACTAGCATAGTAAGTCCTTAACCAGTGCTAACTGAATCTAGGTTTGAAGAGGAGGATTGCTAACATGGCAGTTTAGAGCACTAGTTCTCAAATGGGAGTGAGTCTGCATCAGAATCACCTGGAGGGTTTGTTAAATCACCAGTTGCTGAGCCCCGCCCCCAAAGTTTCTGAGTCAGCGGGTCTGAGGTGAACGTGCTGACAATGCATTCCTCGTAAGTTCCCAGGAGATGCGGGTGCTGCTGGTGCTGGGATGCTGCTGAGAACCACTGGTTAGAGGAAAGGCTGAGCGTGAGAGAGCGTGTGCGAGAAAGTTCAATCACATCAGAAGAACGGTGTTAATAAATATCACAGCTGCATACTGCATACTGCAATTCCTGCCAAGTTCTGGCTCTCCTCAGGATCATCTGATGATCAACAGAGGAGGGGGAAAGGGCAACGCAGATTATTGTCCCTAGAATATCCTCTATTGGGTGGGGCTTAGTGGAAGGAAGGAATGAGGGCAACTCACCCTTGACCCCTTGAGCTCTGGCCCTAGACCTGCCTGGATGAACTTAGAGGAGATCCACGACCAAGGGCATGCACTGAGCTGGCCGAGCAGTATGAAAGGCCTCCAGCAGGGCTTGGCCTGGCCACTGTTACCCAGACAACTGTCTCAGGCAGGAGTGGAGGGCTGACTGTGCCTTTCCCACTGCCCTTACTACATGTGTTCTGGGGATGACAGCATGGGGACAAGCCCCCAAATGGTCCTAAGCAGGGCTCCGTGGAGGGCCCTTCTCCCTGCAAACAGACGTCCACATCTGGCCAGAAAGCCACGTAATCACCATGCCCCATGCCAGCCAGTGCCCTCTGAGAGCAGTCAGCTCTCGGCTTAGTGAAGGTTTCGCTTAGTTGAGTTCAGAAAGTTCTCATTTTTACACCCAGCCTGGTGGGTTTTGTTAGGTATCAAGCAAGAAGAATATGAGAAGTTGTGATGTGTTCAAGTAACTTACAGAGATGAAAGTGCTCTTTGAAAGAGGTCTTTCCTGGTCTTCTGTTTCGCGTGAGGAACATGGAGGTGGCTTCACCAAATACCATTTTCCAGGGCCCCTAGTCACGAAGCTATACTTCCCTGAGTGGAGAAGGGGTGAGCGCATTGTGCTGTCAGCCTTAACCCAGGCGGATGACAAAAGCTTGTTCCAGAAGCTTGATTCTTGGGAGCTGTGTGGCATGTGAAGATTGGAAGAACCCACCTGTAGGAGAAGGCGGGCCTCCAGCGAGAATGAGCTCAAGGTCAGAGTGTCAAGTGGACACTGGACTCCTCCTTCGCAAGGACAGGCCTGACCAGCTTCCAGCCCTCGACACCTCTGGGAGCTAGGCCAGCTGTGATGCCCACTTCTGTGTTGGTGGAGAGGAGGCCTCCAGGCCGAGTCTGGGGCTCACCCACACAGATGTGGGGCGTTACCAAGAGCGACATCATGGAAACAGTCCTAGGCACATGGAGCCAGGGCAGGGCTGGTGGGGGGTTGAGGGGTCAACACGCCTCTTATGAGCTCCTAATATCAGACCCACAGAGGCAGGAGTTTGTGGGCAATGCAAACACTTTCCAACAAGCTACAGAAGCAAAATGGAACGAACCATCTTCCTGCGGAGGCTTCTCCCTGGTTGACAGAGACAGGCCCTGACAAAAAGGACTTAAATCTGGCGCTGAGAAGAGGATGGAGAGTCTCCACAGCCATGTGCCAAGCAGGCAGCAGCCCTCCCAAAGATCTCCAGCGAACCACGGGGGCAAATGCAAAGGCTTTCCTTTGGAAAGGGCTCCCGCAGCAGAGACCTATCTGTCCTCTCCAAAGATCACCCATGAGAATGCCAATCGGACCTCTGCACTAGCAGAGCACTGATGATGAGGTGATTAACAGGCCAGCCTGCATGGCGAGAGTCCCTAAGCTCCACCTGGGTCTCCGGGGGCTCAGAGGGCAGGAGCAGGTGGTGGAGGGAGCCCACTGCTTCCTCCGGTTGCTCTACACCCATGGGAGGCCCAGCTCTCAGCCCTGCCCTGCCGTGTGTGGGGAGAAGAGGGGCGCAAGCTCGATCTGTGTTCGTGCTGACCACGGGCAGGCAGCCTGCCCCACTCCCCACCATCACCACACCAGGGGTGAAAGAGAGCACACAAAGCAAACAGGAAATTGTCCGAAGCACAGCCACTAACGAGTCAGCTGCATCAGGACTAATCACCTGGCATGACATCCCCTCATCTGTCACACGGGTCCCTCAAAGGTGGACCCGTGTGACACTGTCAGGTGTGGCAGAGGCTCAGGAAGCGTCTCCCGTGACTTCACAGCACCCCTTCCTGGAAAAGGCAGTGACACACATTCCCTGCAATCAGCAATCCCGCAGGAGGTCAGGAGTGGAAATGGAGAGAGCAGGGAGAAAAGAGAGAAGGTGTGAGTCAAGGAAGGGAGGATGGGAAGTTAAGGGGCAAGTCCAGCACTCACGACAAATACCCAGGCTGAGAAAGGAGAGATCCGCCCCGTCACTGAAACAGCCCCAACGCACTGTGGCTTCTCTCTTGGTCTCTACACTCTGTGCCGTAATCTTTCCTGGGTAGCTCTCTCTTGACCTTGCTTCAGCCAGGGTCAGCTGAAGACACTGAAGGGAAGCTAACATTTCTGAGCGACTACTCTGTGCTAGGTGCTTTGCTGGCACTTTCAGAAGTCACCTCTTTTAACTCCTATAACCACCTCTGTTTTGGGCTGAGGAGACCGAGCTAGAGGGGTCTGAGACTTGGCCCTGGCTGCCAGCTGCTTAGTGGGAGGGCTAGGATTTGCACCAGGAGCTGACAAAGGCAGACAGTGATCGGGCTGCGAGAGCAACAGCGACTGTGGCTAAGACCCTGGCTCAGGCCTCCATTCACTAAGAGGAACAAAGAAGCCGCCATTTAAGCCTGTGCTCTGTGGGCAAAGATGGGTCTAATTCTGTGTATGTGAGCATTTTTGTGTTTTTTTTCAATTAAAAAAAGACAAAAGGGTAAAGACAGTGATAACAATTCATAGATTTAAAAAATACTGAATTTATACCAACATCTCTGTATCTTATAGTGTTGGCGATTAACAAACCTCTATATTGTTCATACTAAATGATGAGTCACAGTCTGTTATACAGCAGAAACTAACACAACATTGTAAAGCAATTATACTCCAATAAAGATGTTAAAAAAAATAAAATTTAAAAATTTAGTAAGATTTTAAAAAAGAAAAAAAAATCTAAAAAAGAATGAATATATGTATACCTGAATCACTTTGTTGTATACCTGAAACTAACACAGCATTGTAAATCAACTGTACTCCAATTTTAAAAAAGAATTTAAAAATATACAGTTAAAGGGGCTTCCCTGGTGGCGCAGTGGTTGGGAGTCCGCCTGCCGATGCAGGGGACGCAGGTTCGTGCCCCGGTCCGGGAGGATCCCACGTGCCGCGGAGCGGCTGGGCCCGTGGGCCATGGCCGCTGAGCCTGCGCGTCCGGAGCCTGTGCTCCGCAATGGGAGAGGCCACAGCAGTGGGAGGCCCGTGTACCGCAAAAAAAAAAAAAAAAAAAAAAAATTAGAAAATTAAAAAAAATTAAACAAATCCTTCATTCAAGGGTAATTCATTCAAATATCTTTCCCATCTGTTATTACTTACAATAAATATTTACCTTTTTGCTTACTAATCATGTATTAAAATTTGTAATACATTTATGCTTTTACAAGTGGTAAAAAAATAAAAATAAACGACGAGTCACTATACTTTATGAATAAAAAATGATCATCACCTGATACAAGGCTATGATTACACCCTTAAAATACACTTGTTAAGAAAATCTGTACCCCAAATATGCTTTCTAAATATATTTTCAGAGTTTAGTAATAAAGGACTCTGTCGGGATAATTACATTCCATTTCTTTTTTAAAAGATAACTGGAGAGAAAGGATGATTAAAGCAAGAATATGCATTAAAATATAAACAGACTAGCATGTCTGTATCGGAAGGTAGACTATTCGATTTTCCAGCAGTGAACACAAGGTCATGTTATCCTCCACCCTCACAGCCCGTCCTCCAGCCTCGTGTCTGTCCCGGAAGCACAGACTCCCCAGCTAAGTTGAATGGATCTGTCTCTTTGTTCCTGTTCTAGCGTGAACTGCGGAGCCGGCTGGGGCCCAGCCCTCACCTCCTCCTCCCGGAGCTTCTGCTTCCTCTTCTCCTCCACGGCGGCCCTCTTCTGCGCCTCGCGCTGCCGCTGCTCTTCCAGCTTCCGCCACCTCTCCTCAATTTGCTTTTCGTACTGGAGCTTGGCTCTCTTCTGTTTCTCCAGGATCTGCTGCTCCCGGGCAGCTGGGGGAAGGAAGGCAGAAGAGAGGTGTCATTACCAGAGCACCCCACACCATTTGGATTAATACCAAAAACGCAGAAGAGTGACCCCCAAAAAAGAGCCCGGTGGGATCATAGGCTGAAGTGACTGAGATGAAGCGTTCTGGCGCTTCCGCCACTAGCTGGGTGACCCTGGACATATTAACCACGTCATCTCTCTGCCTCAGTTTCCTCCTCTGTGAAGTGGAGATGTCGCATGTGCAACATCACAGTGTTGTGGAGACCGAATGAGACAATGCACGGAAAGTGGCCACTCACTGCCCCTGCACGCGGGAGCTCTGCCTGTCATTGCCATCAAGTCAGACTCATCCCAATGGCTAGGCCACACGCAGGATTGAGAAATGAGAGCTATCAGGGTATCTTCACTCGGGACACGTTAGCTGTACACACACCACGCACCAGACGCTGAGCTGGGTGAGGGTAAACAGAAGACGATGAACAGGATCGGCCGGCCTCCTTCCTGAGACATTTACTAAGGGCCTTAACTCCACCTGGCCAGGCAGGCAAGGGTTCCCTGGAGGATGCAATGTCTGGGCCGACCAGCAGGAGGCACTCAAGGAGTAGGATTCGAAAGCTCCTCATCTGTCTCAGTGCCCTGGGGAAGCCACTCCACCTTCCTCGTGGCACCCTGTGGGGAACAGGTTGGACGAATCTGTCCATAGCCTGCAAGAGGTATGACAGCCTTTCTCAATGGGTTCCCTGTCCAAATACAGAAATGGCCTTCGGTGCCGATTTCCTCCATTTCCCCGAGCATGGCCCTTCTAGCTGCCCTGGGAAGAGGCCGCCTGAGCAGGCGGGGGCGGTGACTGTCTCGTTCTCCAGCATCCTACCCACAGCTCTAGCGCAGTGCCAGTAACAGAGGTTCAACGCATGCTCAGGGAGTAAATCAACTGTCCTGAGAATTATATAACAACTGTGAACGGGCCAGTGGCAGTGCGGGTTTGCTCCCAGTTTTCCACGTTCACCTAGCAACTGTCCCAGTTCTCTGCCCATTCAGTCACAAATTTCTAAGGGTCTTGAGAAAAGACATCATCAAATCTCCACTCCCTTAGACCTAAACAGCCAAAGTGCACAACTTACCAAGACATTTTTCTCTTTCTTCTCGTCTTTCTTTAGCTAGTCGTTGTCTCTCATCAGATTTTAAAAATCCATCCATGCCTACAAGAGAGAAAACACGATGAAAGACTTCACTCTCCCCGTCCGCTGAGTGCCAGGGACCCCCTTGGCCTGCACCCTGGGTCTGGCCGCACGCACACATCATCCAACAGCAGTGCTCCGTACCACACACACGGCCCGATCCTGAGAGCCGAGGGGCAGTGGCTCCCCCACCAAGCTGGGCTGGTAGTGGCCCAATGCCAGCCCCAGAGAACCAACCCTCTCCCTAGTCCTCCGTCCCCAGGCCTGGCCTCACAGGGGTCAGAAGGTGCAATAAGTGACAGGTCTGGCAACGTGCAGAGAGCCCACTGGGCCTCCCCCCGTCCGGCTCCCAGGGGAAGGCAGAAGCACAAAAGTAGACACGATTATTACACAGACAGTGAACATCTGACTTTCTGGAAGGAGCCAACTGCTGAGGGACATGTATGAGCTCCTCGGGTGAACACTGAGAAAATACAACACTCAAGTTTGATTTCGTTTCCGCTAAGTTTGCTCCCATATCAATCTTAGCATTTTAGAATCACAAAGAAGGAATATAACGTACTCCTGTTTACAGTAAGTCCCCTACATACGAACGAGTTCTGTTCCAAGAGCACGTTCGTAAGTCCAATTTGTTCATAAATCCAACAAAGTTAGCCTAGGTACCCAACTAACACAATCGGCTATATAGTACCATACTGTAACAGATTTATAATACTTTTCACACAAATAATACATAAAAAACAAACACAAGAAGTAAAGAAAACATTTTTAATCTTACAGTACAGTACCTTGAAAAGTACAGTAGTACAGTACAACAGCTGGCATACAGGGGCTGGCATCGAGTGAAGACGCAGGAAGAGTTACTGACTGGAGGAGGGAGAGGAGGTGGGAGGTGGTAGAGCTGAAGGATCACCAGTAATAGGAGACGGAGGGCCAGCTGCAATTTCACTCACGCCTGACATTGATGGAACGCACGTTCACAACTTTGAAAGTTCATAACTTGAAGGTTCGTATGTAGGGGACTTACTGTACTTGTTACTTAAATATCCACAGCAAATAAAATGGAACAAATGGCAACTCCCCCCAAGTCCGGGAAACATCCCAGGAGCTCCGCATCTCCACCCATCTTCTACAGGACCCTAAAGTGCTTTCTGAATCAAAGATTAAATGATCTTCATGGCAGTTTTAGGATTAAAAATAGTTTATTGCACTTGGTCACAACTGGTCATTCATGAGTATTACTTATATAATGGTCAAGGACCACATTCTGGAGAAATCGGCTTTAGTGTTACTACAACTGGATTCACCTTCCCAGCGTCTGGGCCCTCCTCCGTGGTAGTGTCACAGCTGACTTCATAGTGTGCCTCGCTGCCACAGTGAGCTGTGCCCTTGTTAGGGATGTTCCTGCCACTGCCCAGGAGAGGGACCTGGAGGCTTGGACCGCAATGCAGGCAGCAGGAATGCAGATGAGGATGCACGTGATAAACAATGGCTTGTCACAATTCTCCACGAGCATCTAATTTTGCAGCCTGGATTATGCAGCAGGTATATTAAAGCTCAAGAGAGAAGTCCTGGAAAATAAACCTGACTACAAGTGCCACTCCCCATGTTTGTTTTTAGTCAACTCTTTTTTGTTTAAACTGAAGTATAGTTAATTTACAATGTTGTGTTAGTTTCAGGTGTACAGCAAAGTGATTCAGTTTTTATATATATATATATATATATATATATATATATATATATATTCTGTTCCATATTCTTTTCCATTATAGTTATTACAAGATACTGAATATAGTTCCCTGTGCTATACAGTAGGTCCTTGTTGTTTATCTATTTTATGTATAGTAGTGTGTATCTGTTAATCCCAAACTCCTAATTTATCCCTCCCTCCATCACTTTTGGTTATCATAAGTTTGTTTTCTATGTCTGTGAGTCTATTTCTGTTTTGTAAATAAGTTCATTTGGGTTTTGTCAACTCTTAATCATTACAATGCTACCGACGACATGAACAGCATCAAGAATTTAAAGGCCCAATTTCTCAACTCATCAATGCTGGCCTCCCCAATCTGACCCCTTTTCCCCACATCCCTTGCACCTTTTTATTTTTTAAAGATAGTAAGGAAGACTTTATTCAAGGGGGCTACTACAATGAGGCTTTTTTTTATACATCTTTATTGGAGTATAATTGCTTTACAATGGTGTGTTAGTTTCTGCTTTATAACAACGTGAATCAGTTATATATATACATATGTTCCCATATCTCTTCCCTCTTGCGTCTCCCTCCCTCCCACCCTCCCTATCCCACCCCTCCAGGCAGTCACAAAGCACAGAGCTGATCTCCCTGCCTCGCACCTTTTTAAACCCCACTCACCTTCAAGACCCCACGGTTTCTGGCTGGCGGAACCCTAAGTTCATTCTGCTTGGCTGCAGAGGGCTCTCAGTCTCCCTGCAGGGAGGGAAGGGCTCCCGAACCAAGGGCGGGTGTGCATCTCTGGGTCGCCCGCTCGGGCCACACCCCACCCCCACAGGCCTCAAGGTGCGCACACAAAGCCCAAAGGCAGTCACGTGGGCAGCGGAAGGGGAGCAGGGAGACAAAACCAGGTTTCTCTTCAATGATCCTCTAAACATTTTCAAGCTCTAGTCTCTACCTTAAGCGTTTGATTAATAAGGATTTGTTCTGTGTGAAAAGCTACAAAGAGAAGCCTAGGCCACCTGGACAGATGCTGACATCAGCACCCACATCAACTCCTCGGCTCAAGCATGACCTGTCACCCTCTAGATCTAAGATACTGCCTGAGAACCACCGAAAGTGTTGTTCAAACAGAAGAAAGAAAGAAAAACTGAGGGAAAAGGGCCAAGCACATTTGAAACTGGCCATGTTGCCTTGAGGCTTTACTAACAGAAGGCTGTTTGTTCCAGGGACATGCATGATTTTAGGCTGCCCCCTTGTGGGCACTTGTAAGAGTCATACCTTCAAATCATTTCCTTTCCAGAAAATCTTCATTATCAGGCTCCTTAGTCATCACGGGCTTCGTCATAACGGGAGGCTACAATCTACGAACCAAGTCCATTGCTTGAATTTACTCGGCCCCATCACCCCATGATGACGGAGATACTATTATGATCCTCATCTTATAGGTACAGAAAGGGAGGCACAGAGGTTAACTTGTTCAAGGCCACACCATCAGAAAGTGGAGACGCCGGATTCCAACCTAACAACCTGACTCCAGGACCCACACACACTCTTAATTACTGCTTTCCCATGTGGCTCTCTGGCAAAGGAGGAAACTAACAGCTCTACCTTAGCACCCATGAATGAAACCTTCATGGCTTTCTGAGACCCAGTATTGTACGCCGGGAACAAGTCCCATCCTTGTCCCAGGAATGTGCATGCAAATTTGGAGAGAAGTGCAAGTCCAACTCATTAGAGAAGTACCAAGTAGGCACTACTGTGAGCCAGGCACTGGCCAGCTGGGCACAGATGTGCTAATTATTTGCTTCCCCTTCAAACTGATGGTTTGGAAATGTTTGGGCGCTGGGTAGGGAAAGGGGGTAGCCAGATGGCCCTGGGGGCAACAGGGCCAAGCCATTCTTTTTTAGCCCCACTGAGTGGGGTGGAGTGACCCAAACAGCCCAAGGTGGGTAACCTGGAGTCTATGCCGTCATATGGCAGCCACAAGCCATGTGTGTCTGTTTAAATTTAAGATAATCAAAATTAAATGCAATGAACAGTTCAGTTCCTCCATCACACTGGGCCCATTTCAAGCACTCACTAGCCACATGAGGCTGGTGGCTACCATACTGAACAGTACTGGACCAGGAGCCTCCAGGCTCACTCTTGTGATTCTCACCCTTCACACGTAACTGCTCTGGGACACAGATGAATAAGGAAACTCTCAGAGTCCAAACAGGGTTGAGTTTTGCTGGGTGAGTAAGGCTGGGGTAAGGCCTCCTTCCCCCACACAGCATCTGCCTCTCCTGATTAAAAGAGAACTATCAAGCAATCATTTCCAGAACATCCATTTGAAGAGAAGCCAAATAATTAACTTACATCTCCAACTTCCACCCTGTGATCCCTGATGACCCTCCAGGGACCCCTGCCAAGAGGCCCTGGGCTTATCCCGAAGGAAGAAAGGGTAGAGCACAAACCAGACATTCCCTATGTGTTAGAGGGCGTGGACCTGACCTGTTATTACCACTACAACAACACAGCCAGAGAAATCAAGGTAGACTATGATTAACAGACGCAGGGCAACTGACCTTAATACACAAATGCTAACAATACCAGGAGAGCTCCTCTAAAGACATGGTAGAGTCAAGAGTTAATGCTGAATTCGACTCACAAGGCAGTCTTTTCTGTATGGCCCGAAATCCTAGCCAGTCGTCCTTTGTCCCTTGTACCTTGTATTACATGTGCACATGTATTGTCTCTCTGTTATTAAACCAGAGATCCATTTTATCCTTGAACCCCATGAGAACAGATGGAGAAGAGATCAGTGCTTGCCAGGGGTTAGGGAAGAGGGGCAGAAGGGAAGTGGTGGCTACAAAAGGGCATCACGAAGGGGCCTTGCAGTGACGACTGTGCCGGCGTCTGCAACCCTAGCTGTGAGAGTGGACTACAGTGCTGCACGTTAGTACCACCGGGGGAAACTGGGTAAAGGGTACACGGGGTCTCTCTGCAATGACCTCAAAGTAGAAAGTTTAATGTTTAAAACTCTGGCCCAAGTGTAAAGCCCTGGGAGGGACCCAAAGACAAAGGGGGAACGGGGCACATGTTCCCAGAGGTGTCCTACCTACCAGAAGCACAAGGGGAACCCATGTCAGAGCCACCCCTGGCCCAGTCTTGACGTAGTAATGCTTCCCAGGGCAACAGCACTCAGGTAGTGTGCACCCCGGAAACGGAGGCCTTTTCCTGGGCAATTCACCGCTACAGGAAATGAGAATCAAACAGGATACCGAGCAGCCAAACAACTATTTTATGTGAACAGAACAGCATAAAATTTCATACTTCACTGAACTGCTCTGGCTTGGAGTAACTTCCCGTTATCCTTGGGCTGTGGCAACACATTTTTTAAAAACTAATTTAAAAATGAATTTTATTAGCCTGGGGTACTCTCCCACTAGAATATTAATGAGCTGATATTAGTCAATTATTCATGGTATGTAATAACCATTATCGAAATACAAGGTTTTTAGGGGAAGCCAGCTGTTTTCAACTTTTAAAAATTGATTGCATTAAATGAATTTTAAAGTAACGTCCCCAATCACAACTCACATCCATGCAACTGCAACGTCCAGACAAAAGAAAGGGAACCGGGAATGAAGAGCTCATCAAATAGGAAGTCCAATGCCTGCCAGCCCCCTCCTCTGGGGGTGCCTGTCCTTCTATGGGCCAGCAGGCAGGGATGCATTCACACCTCCACGGTGACTCGTTTGTGCTGTGATGATCTGTCTAAGGGCATGGAGACCACTGCTTCTCAACTGTGGCTCACAATGCAATCACCTGGGGAGCTTTAACAATTACAGGTGCCTGTGCCTCCCTCCCAGAGACTGGCCTTGTCGTCTCAGGTGTGGCCAGGGTGCTGGTGCTCTGAAAGCTCCCGTGTGATGCTCATGTGCAGCAGCAGGACTGAGAACGCCCCTAGCCTGATGCTCCTCCCACTGGGACGTGGGTCAGAACCACCCAGAAGGCTTGTGAACCCAGACTGCTGGACGGCACCCCCAGAGTGTTTCATGGAGCGGGCCTGGGGCCGGCCAGAGAATGTTGTCCAGGGCCCACACCTTGAGAGCCGCTGTTCTAGACTATGCTGATTCTGCAGGGCAAGGCCCTGCCTCTGGCTCCTCTCTGGATATCCAGAGCTCTGCTAAGTGTTGGCTCAAAGAGTGGGCCCCAAAACATGTCTGCAGAAGGAAAGATCGGCCACCTGCCTGCACCCCACACACACACAGCGTTTGCCATGGTTGTTACTGCTCCACATGCTACTATCTGAGCCTGTTCATCTGCTCCTTGCCCTCGAATCCTCAGCACCTTGCACAGGGTATTCAAATGTTTGCTGAATGAACGGCCATGAATATTACGTCCCATTGATGGAAACCTCCCCATTTGTGGAGCATTTAACCATGTATCAGAAGTGTCCTTAAAAACAAGGAGGACTTCCCTGGTGGCGCAGTGGTTAAGAACCCACCTGCCAATGCAGGGGACACGGGTTCGACTCCTAGTCCAGGAAGATCCCACATGCGGCAGAGTAACTAAGCCCGTGAGCCACAACTACTGAGCCTGTGCTCTAGAGCCCGCGAGCCACAACTACTGAGCCCACGAGCCACAACTACTGAGCCCGTGTGCCTAGAGCCCATGCTCTGCAACAAGAGAAGCCACCGCAATGAGAAGCCCGCACAACGCAACAAAGAGTAGCCCCTGCTCGCCGCAACTAGAGAAAGCCTGCACGCAGGATTGAAGACCCAATGCAGCCAAAAAATAAATAAATAATAAATAAATTTATTTTTAAAAAAACAAGGAATATTTTAAAACATCTTTGCAGACATTATCTTGCTGAATCTGTGCAGGAAATTGAAAGGTAAAGAAAGGAAGGCAGCTCCCCACACGCCCCGCCCCCACTGAAGCTGAAGTGAATCTTTCCTTTAAATTCCATCACTGCTCTGGGGTCCTTCCCTCTCTAGTTCATGGTCCTCAAGCACAGGAAGCTCCACCCTTATAGGCCCCCTCTCATGGCCCCCTTTCCAGTCCAATTAGGATATTAGCCTCTCGACAGCAGGGCCCATGAATGTCCCATTTCTTCTTGTAGCCCTCAAAGAGCCTAGCACATGGAAAAGAAGAAGTAAAACTGTCACTGTTTGCAGATGACGCGATACTATACATAGAGAATCCTAAAGATGCCACCAGAAAACTACTAGAGCTAATCAATGAATTTGGTAAAGTAGCAGGATGCACAATTAATGCACAGAAATCTCTTGCATTCCTATACACTAACGATGAAAAATCTGAAAGCGAAATTATGGAAACACTCCCATTTACCATTGCAACAAAAAGAAGAAAATACCTAGGAATAAACCCACCTAGGGAGACAAAAGACCTGTAGGCAGAAAACTATAAGACACTGATGAAAGAAATTAAAGATGACACAAACAGATGGAGAGATATACCATGTTCCTGGACTGGAAGAATCAATACTGTGAAAATGACTATACTACCCAAAGCAATCTACAGATTCAATGCAATCCCTATCAAATTACCAATGGCATTTTTTAAAAGTAATTAATTTATTTATGGCTGTGTTGGGTCTTCGTTTCTGTGCGAGGGCTTTCTCTAGTTGCAGCAAGCAGGGGCCACTCTTCATCGTGGTGCGCGGGCCTCTCACTATCGTGGCCTCTCTTGTTGCGGAGCACAGGCTCCAGACATGCAGGCTCAGTAATTGTGCCTCACGGGCCTAGCTGCTCCGCGGCATGTGGGATCCTCCCAGACCAGGGCCTGAACCCGTGTCCCCTGCATTGGCAGGCAGACTCTCAACCACTGTGCCACCAGGGAAGCCCACCAATGGCATTTTTTACAGAACTAGAACAAATCATCTTAAAATTTGTATGGAGACACAAAAGACCCCGAATAGTCAAAGCAGTCTTGAGGGAAAGAAACGGAGCTGGAGGAATCAGACTCCCTGACTTCAGACTATACTACAAATCTACAGTAAGCAAGACAATATGGTACTGGCACAAAAACAGGAACACAGATCAATGGAACAAGATAGAAAGTCCAGAGATAAACCCACGCACCTATGGTCAGCTAATCTATGACAAAGGAGGCAAAGATATACAATGGAGAAAAGACAGTCTCTTCAATAGTGGTGCTGGGAAAACTGGACAGCTACATGTAAAAAAATGAAATTAGAACACTCCCTAACACCATACACGAAACTAAACTCAAAATGGATTAGAGACCTAAATGTAAGACCGGACACTATAAAAGTCTTAGAGGAAAACATAGGAAGAACACTCTTTGACATAAATCACAGCAAGATCTTTTTTGATCCACCTCCTAGAGTAATGGAAATAAAAACAAAAATAAACAAATGGGACCTAATGAAACTTCAAAGTGTTTGCACAGCCAAGGAAATCATAAACAAGACGAGAAGACAACCCTCAGAATGGGATAAAATATTTGCAAACGAATCAACGGACAAAGGATTAATGTCCAAAATATATAAACAGTTCATGCAGCTCAATGTTAAAGAAACAAACAACCCAACCCAAAAATGGGCAGAAGACCTAAACAGACATTTCTCCAGAGAAGACATACAGATGGCCCAGAAGCACATGAAAAGCTACTCAATATCACTAATTATTAGAGAAATGCAAATCAAAACTACAATGAGGTATCACCTCACACCAGTTAGAATGGGCATCATCAGAAAATCTACAAACAACAAATGCTGGAGAGGGTGTGGAGAAAAGGGAACCCTCTTGCACTGTTGGTGGGAATGTAAATTGATAGAGCCACTATGGAGAACAGTATGGAGGTTCCTTAAAAAAGTAAAAATAGAATTACCGTATGACCCAGCAATCCCACTACTGAGCATATACCCAGAGAAAGCCATAATTTAAAAAGACACATGCACCCCAATGTTCATTGCAGCAATATTTACAATAGCCAGGTCATGGAAGCAACCTAAATGCCCATGGACAGACGAATGGACAAAGAAGATGTGGTACATATATACAATGGAATATTACTCAGCCATAAAAAGGAATGAAATTGAGTCATTTGTTGAGACGTGGATGGATGTAGAGACTGTCATACAGAGTGAAGTAAGTCAGAAAGAGGAAAACAAATATCGTATATTAACGCATGTATGTGGAACCTAGAAAAATGGTACAGATGAACCGGTTTGCAGGGCAGAAGTTGAGACACAGATGTAGAGAACAAACGTATGGACACTAAGGGGGGAAAACTGCGGTGGGGTGGGGATGGTGGTGTGCTGAATTGGGCGATTGGGATTGACATGTATACACTGATGTGTATAAAATTGATGACTAATAAGAACCTGCAGTATAAACAAACAAACAAACAAAAAACAACTAATACTAAACTTTCTTTGGGTTATTTGTATGGAAATACGTTAATATAAATGTTTCAGACACTACATGAAATTTCTAAAAATCTTATATGTTCTGGTATAATGTTATAAGTCATAATTCTAGTTATTACTTTAAAATGTATATCTCAGAAATAACTAAATTTCCTTGTCAATTGCATTATTATGAACTTTCATCAAAACTTTAACTGTGGTCAGTTTTAAGTCTTTTGTCATTTACAGACAGTTCTGGGTGTACTCTGACGCTTTTGCAAAAATGTTATTAGCATGAAAGGGTTTCATCCTCAAGGAATTCATGGAAAAGACTCTGACAAGTACAGGTTTCGGTAACTGACTATACTGCTGAACTGAATGAATAAGCATTTTCAGAACTCTAATGGAAAACTGATGAATTCATAAAAGTGCTAACAAAAGATCAAGATAAAAAAAATTAATTACATGGGACTGAGTGAACTGATGAGGATGATTATAATTTTTGTGACTTTCTGTTTGAATAAAAAAAAAATCCCACAAGGACTCAGAGGCAAAAAATATACAAATCAATTTTCACTGCAGAGTAAAGGAGCTGTTACAGTGGAGGATTACTGGACTGAATGTCAATATTATGACATCATGTTTCGTGTTTGGTAATTGCAATCATTGTTGCTTTTGTTGTGGTCATCCATTTACAATGCTTGGTGTCAGTTTATCTCTTGTAAAAATAAAATACAGTGTGTGTGTGTGAAAAAAAAAAGAGCTTAGCACAGTATTCTGTACACATTAAGTACTCAATAAACGTGGAGGTCACGAGCACCTACTGTGTGCCAGGCCTGAGTGTTAAGACACATATTTGCTTATTTCCCACAATCCTATGACAGCATCAGGTCAGGGACAATCACTCCCACAGCCTCTGTATCACCTGACCCACTATTTAAACTTCAGAAGCCTTGGTTTCCTACACTTCCAAGGGACACAGGACTCTAGCTTGGGGGAATCACCCTCTCGGAACACATCACCACGCTGTGAGAATGCCAAGTCCCACAGCGGGTCCTGGGGAACGGCTCCCATCAATCAGGTGCAGCAGAGTTCCAAGCCAACATCAGCATCAAGGGCCAGCCTCGGAGTGCGCACTGTGGCCCTCCAGCTGCCCTCTCAGGAGAGATCTCAGGCGAGGACCACCCAGCCAAGCCCAGGCAGCACACAGATCCCTGAGAGAGAAGGCGGCATTCGAGACCGCTGAGTGTTGGTGTGGTTAGTTACACAGCGATGGAGCCGGAAAACCAGTCCACTGATGAACCACAAGCCAACAAGCAGCACTTTCTGATCTCTCAGCATGTGGGACCCAGATGACGCCCCAGACTAGTTGGCTCAGTCTCTCCTGCTCACGACCCTGGCCCTCAGCCAGCCACCCGAGCCTCAGCCACAAGTGTCCCAGTGATGGCCTGTGTGCTTCCCTCGGTCACCACACCCCAGAGTGGCTTCCGCCACTGCCCCAACAGCAGCGGGCGACAAGGAGCGACCCCAGCACCTGGACGGTAACCAGGCCAGACCTGCAGAGGCTGCCCATCAAGGCCAGGAAACATGATCCAGAGGACAAAGGGGCGAGTCCCGAGGCGCTCGCTCTGACTGAGACAGGAAGGCGACAACAGAGGAACTGTCCGCCCTTCTCTCTGCCAGTGACATACTCCGAGCCACAGGGAGCCACGCGCCCTCTCTGGACACGGCCCGTGGGTCCGAGCACCCAACTGTGTTTGGCTGCACAGCCACAGACAGCTTGACGATGTGGCACCTTTCATTTCCCCCCGTTTCTCCCACGGCTCACCCCCTTCCCTCGCCCCAGCTCAGTGGAGGCATTCCCCTCAGGAAAGCATCGGTACACGTAGAAATGGAGGGAAACTGAACACGAACGTTCATGGCAGCATTATTCACAGTAATGACCGCAGTGTTCTGGTATTAAACAGTGGCGACAGTTACACCACATGTACTAAGACCCAACCCACTGAAGTTCACACTTCAAAATGGTGAATGTTATGCTATGCTATGTGAATTATACTGCAATAAGAAATTTTCAAAGAGAAAAAGACAAAACCACCTCAGCGTTCAGCAACAGGGTTTAAAATCCATAGCCTAGTTAATCTCATCTGTGGCCTTCTTCCAAGTCTCCCAGGTTACTGGTTTTACTTTTTCCTCTCAAATATTCAGATGATATATCTGGTTCCAAGAAAGCAGCTTTTTTCAAATAAATTTATTTCTTTATTTATTTTTTGGCTGCGTTGGGTCTTCGTTGCTGCACGCGGGCTTTCTCTAGTTGCAGTGCGCGGGGCCTACTCTTCGTCGTGGTGCGCGGGCTTCTCATTGCGGTGGCTTCTCTCGTTGTGGAGCACGGGCTCCAGGCACACGGGCTTCAGTAGTTGTGGCAAGTGGGCTCAGTAGTTGTGGCTCGCGGGCTCTAGAGCTCAGGCTCAGCAGCTGTGGTGCACGGGCTTAGCTGCTCTGCGGCATGTGGGATCTTCCGGGACCAGGGCTCGAACCCGGGTTCCCTGCATTGGCGGGCAGATTCTTTTAACCACTGCACCACCAGGAAGCCCCAGCAGTTTTAATGTAACATAAATACAAGTGGTTCATTTGACTATGTAAAAATCATCTATATCCCCATAAAGTGTCTTTGCCACACCATCTCAAGAGCTTTGTTATATTGTGTAAAACTGGGAAGCAAAAATGAATGTTGACAAGTCTGCTGTTTGTGAAGAAAAAGGGGGGGGGAGGGGATGAAAAAAATTTGTCAATAAATAATGTGTTGTGATAAACTGTTATTGTGATTACATGAAATAATGTATGTGAAGAACTTTCCATTGTAATAAATGCTCATTAAATATTCCCGGCCATTATTTTTAGGAGGGGGGTTATACTTCGAGATTAAAGAAACGGAGACTCAAAAACGTCAAGTGACCCAGTCACTGTCATATTCAGTGGGCAGATTCTCCTTATCTCTCTGACCCTTAATCTACTGTGATTTCTCCTAGACTCTGCTCTTCTCCTGGGGGAGGGGAGGCAGGATCAGATTGAGATCAACGAAGGGCAGGAAGGTAGAAACTCCAGGCAGAGGTAATGGTATATGCAAAAATATGTTAGAAAAATAAGAGGTAAAGTCTGAAATCTCATTGAAGTGCAATCCTACAAATGGGAACTGAAAATCAGTTGACAGAACCTAGAACCTTTTTCATCTTTGCATAAGGGTATATTGTTTTTGTTCAGAAAGTGTCACATATTCCTGCCTCATATTTTCCAATTAAAATCTCAAAACCAGTTACAATCCCATAGGGTCACTAAACTTTCCATTTAAATTTCTTTCACTGTGGAGCTAAATCTCCATTCCTAGTAGGTCCTGTTGGCATCCATCCGTACTTCAGGATGACTGCTGTAATGCAGTGAACTGTGATGAAAAGCCACAGCACTAACAGGTCAAGAACATTCTTATCTGGAAACGTGATTTTTCTCCAAAATGAAGTTCAAAACCATTAAAGGCACTCTCTGAGAATATTAATAAATCAATCCTCAATACTGTTAAAACCAGGGCTTAATCATACCAGTGTACGATGCTCAAAAAGCCCTAAAAAGTAAGTTTAATGCATGATTGGCACTTTCAAAATCCCAAATCATGGAATTTCGGGTGGAAGAGCTCCCAGGGGTCCAATTCAACCCTCTACTTGCTTCAAGACAGAGAGATGGGTTTGCTTTTTCTCCTCCACCGGAAAGAGAATCATCTTTATCCTCTCAGCTTCCTCCATTCTGCCATCCAACATGGTGGATCAGTTCTTGGGCTTTTGTTATACAGATGAAGAATGTAGGCAGAAAGGGTTTCAGGACTTCAAGAAGTGAATCAGCTTTGATACGTCGACATTGGAAAGGGGAGCAAAAGCTGCACGAGGGGGCAAATGAGAGAAGGAACTGAGAGATGGGGGACAAGGGAGTCTGGAGCCATGTTAGGCTGCGTCTGGGGAGAATTCTGCCTGGGAGGTGAGCACAGGAAGGGTTTCAGAGACTCTCAGAAGGGTGTGTGTGTGTGTGTGCGCGCGCGCGCGCGCATGTGCATGTGGGAATAGGCAAAGAGCTGTAGGTTAGAATTCAATCCTCTGACACTTTTCTAATCTCCCGTAAAGATCTGAATTGCTTTTGTTCTTTTTTGACTACTGACTTCTTTTTCTTTGGCTACCACATGGCGTTCTAGTATTTATTTGGGATATTTATTTTAGAAACAAATACCTAGGCAGGAACTAACCCCAAGATAATTGCAAGGTTACAGAGACCCTTCAGTGGCCATTTATTCCATTTTCTGTCTCTGATGAGAGCAGAACTAGGTGGCTTCAACTGCAACTTGTGGTTTGGGAAGATGTCATTTCTCCCAGTAGCTTACCTGAGAATTTTTGGTGGGGGGCAGAGTAGGGAGCATGAATTCAGTGATGCTCAAGCTTTAGCACATATCCAAAGAATTCCCTGGAGGGCTTATTTAAAAAAGGTTGCTGGGGGCTTCCCTGGTGGCGCAGCGGTTACGAGTCCACCTGCCGATGCAGGGGACGCGGGTTCGTGCCCCAGTCCGGGAAGATCCCACATGCCGCAGAGCGGCTGGGCCCGTGAGCCATGGCCGCTGAGCCTGCGCGTCCGGAGCCTGCGCTCCGCGACGGAAGAGGCCGCAACAGTGAGAGGCCCGCATACCGCAAAAAATAAATTAAAAAAAAAGTTGCTGGGTCCCACCCCAAGAGCTTCTGATTCAGTGGGTCTGGGTGGGGCCTGAAAATCTGTATTTCTAATAAGTTCCCAGGTGATGCTGATGCTACTTTTCCGGGGACCATCCTTTGAGAACCACTGATCTAATCCATTTCTCACCTACTATAATCTTCTGAATTGGCTTAAGTTCTCTTTTCATTGGAGAGAAAAAGTCACTATTACCCTATCACCATCAAATCCATTACTTCCAATGTGCCTCTTTCAAGGATGATGTCATAATTTATACTTCGTAAAGAGGCAGGCCTGGAACTAGCATTTATGTTCAAGAGCCATTGACTATTATACGATAAAGGTGTAGATACCCAGGTATCAAAATACATGTAAAAAAATGTATACAGGGCTTCCCTGGTGGCGCAGTGGTTGAGAATCTGCCTGCTAATGCAGGGGACATGGGTTCGAGCCCCGGTCTGGGAGGATCCCACATGCCGCGGAGCAACTAGGCCCGTGAGCCACAACTACTGAGCCTGCGCGTCTGGAGCCTGTGCTCCACAACAAGAGAGGCTGCGATAGTGAGAGGCCCACGCACTGCGATGAAGACTGGCCCCCGCTTGCCGCAACTAGAGAAAGTCCTCGCACAGAAACGAAGACCCAACACAGCAAAAATAAATAAATTAATTAATAAACTCCTACCCCCAACATCTTCTTAAAAAAAAAAATGTATACAGATACCAAAAAGTCCTTGAAAAGAAAAGTGGAGAAGTAGGGAACTACATAAGAATATACACAAATCTAAGCTGCTGTTATGTTTTTATAAAATACGCTAAATTCCTAGAAGTTTCCTTTAAAACAGCTAACTGAATTAAATTTCCCAGAAAAATGTAGATGTGATAAGAGTATTACTAAATGATTTAAATGCTTCCTGAATGATTTTCTTAAATCACAATTGCACAGCTAAGAGAATAGCCAGTTGTTTTTCTTAAAATATTTATTTATTTATTTGGTTGCATGGGGTCTTAGTTGCGGCAGGCAGGCTCCTTAGTTGCGGCTCGAGGACTCCTTAGTTGCGGCTCACTGGCTCCTTAGTTGTGGCATGCAAACTCTTAGTAGTAGCATGCATGTGGGATCTAGTTCCTGGACCAGGGGTCAAACCCAGGCGTCCTGCATTGGGAGCGCAGTCTTAACCACCGAACCACCAGGGAAGTCCCAGAGAATGGCCAGTTTTTTGTTTTTGTTTTTTAAAGTGCAGAATTGGGTGAAGTGCAAACAATCACGAAGAGTATAGCACTTTGACACTGGGTCAAACAATAATGGATCTCGGATCGCATCCTCCTCGCCCTGGAACCTGGAACCTGGCACATAATCGTCACCAATCCACACGAATTTCATAGGGTTACTGGAAGAAGGAAAGCACAACAGCGAAGTCCTATAGCAACTGCTCTAAGACTCCTCCTCTGCAGGATGGAGAAACAGTAGTGCCTTTCTTACAGTGACGATGCAATAAAAGCTCACAGGCAGGCACTGCTGAACCGTATCTAGCACACAGCAGGAGCACAGCAAATCAAGCTAGTCTAGCCTGCCTGTCCCTAGTTACTGCTCTCCCTCTTCTGCTAATGAGGTCTCCTGCACACAGGCCTGAAAACCAACCACACTACCTTTCCTAACGTGGGTGATGAGACAGAGTGCATGCAACGCCTCCAGGCTAAAACCACGGTCAGCATTCCTTTTCTATAAAAATTACACTAGAAACAGGTATACATGCCGTTGATTTCTCATCTTCTGCAAAGGTTATAAGTTACCAACCATTATTTATGTCTACACATGCAGACATGCCCCTTCCGGTAATTCAGTAGAAATGAGATCCTGTCTTTAGTAGGACAAGTAACTTCTTACTAAAAAAAGAATACAGAGATGACATTTCACAAACACTAATTGTGAAGGCGGCATATGATGACGCTGTTCTTCACCACTTCAACAGTAAACTGCCTAGTTATATTCATATACACGTAATCAGCCAACCCAGGAACTCCTGCCACAGCAACTCAAACTCCCAGAAGCAAATGAAAACACACCAAGTTATAAAATTCAAGTGCACCCAGTTTGGGGAACTGTACAAATGTTCATAGGCTAGCCTGTTTTCTTCTAAAGGTACCATTTATTAAGCACCTATCTCCTGCCTGGCATTACACTCTCCAAATGTTATTTAATGTTCACAATAATCCTAGGAGGTGAGACATACCCCCATTTTGCAGATGAAGAAAGTAAGACCCACAGAGGTTAAGACCTCTGTCCAAAGTCACAGCTGCTGAGTAGCAGTGCTTGGATTTGAGGCCAGTCTGGCTGACTCCCAAGCTGACACTCATCAACTCAATACTGAGAGGGAAGGCCACCTGAAGGAAAGAGCACTGACCTAGGGATCTAGGTGACCAGAAACTGGGAGCTGTTCTTACCGGGATGCACAAAGGAGCGTGGTAAGAAAAGGAGCTCTGCCTGGATTCTGTCAAATCCCTGCCTAGCAGGCACTTAATAGTGTGACCACTGGGGAAGCGTCCAAGCCTCAGTTTTCTCACAGATTAAATAGGGATAATAATAGTACATGTGTCATAGAGTAATGTGAAGCTTAAAGGAGAATATCTGTAAAGCTCTTCGCACATACTAAATGCCTAATAAATATTAGCTAACGGTATCACCATCGTCGTCATCATTGGTCTAGATATGGCCCTTAGGTGAAACTGTAAATACAAGTGCTTAGGGCATATTAAGCTCTCAGAAAGCATTAGTGTTCATCAGTATCATTGTCACCATCCCCCCATCCACCAGCACGGCTACTACTACAGTCCAGAACTAGCCCCGATCTCCCTGATCTTTAAATCCTGCTTTCAAATCAGCAGAGTCTGCAGCTTACCCCGATCCCTCCCAGGCAGGCTGGGCCCCTGACTGTTGGAGGACTACCGTGCTAATGAGGGGGAGCCTGGGCCAAGACAACGTATGCATTTGTTAACCTTACCTGATGGCACACCTGAAAGGTGTGCTTTTTAGTGTATGATACCTGTTTTTAACGCTACAACCATGGCAACAACACACAGAAAAGGCAAAAATTCAGTGCTGGCTGACCTGCCATATTTCATTAGTGCCCAAGGCTGCAAAGAACAACCCTGGATCTCCCAGGCAACCGCATCCTCACTGCAGCTCCGTGAAGGGGTGAGAGGACTTGGACTCCAAGGGCAGCATGGGATGGGAGACAGGAGGTACACCTCAGCAGGGCTGGCGTGGGAACGGAAGTCACCTGCAAAGGCCCAGGGACCGGCTCGAGCTGCAGGGCTCTTCGAGAGCACCTGGTGATTTCGGAGAGAAGGGGTCTAACAAGCCAGCTCCTTGGTTCTAGACCCTGCCGTGACAGCCGTTCTCTTCCAGGGTCACCTTACCTGCCGTTCTCATGCCTTTAACTGTCTCCACCCTACACCAGATCCCAGCTACCACTGTGCAAAAAGGCCTGCCTCTTTCTTCAGTCACCAGAAGAACTGTCTCCATTTGGATCACTTCCCCATTCACATGTAAAGCTCCGTCCTGGAGGCTTCTCGGAGGCTCCATCTGTGTGGCCTGTCCAATAGTGCCGCAGTCAAGGGAACTGGAGTAATCGCTTCGCATCTCAGAGCTTCGGGCTCCTCCTCTACAAATAGGAGCATCACCACCTACTTCCCAGGGTTGCGGTTGCAGCGGGCAGGGGGGCGCTGTGAAAACACTCAGCAGCGGGAGTCACAGTTGGCTCCCTTCTCCTGATGATACATGAGGACACAGACCAAACAAGCTGTGGCAGCCACGCACTGGGCCCCGGGCCCCAGGCCACGGAATCTGAAGCTCCACCCTTCAGTCTCCCCAAGAACCCCACAAAATTCCCCCAGGAACCCCCCTACAGCTTCCTAAGAGGTCCCAGTTTCCATTCTAAGACTTGCTCTGCTGGGCTGCCAATTCACTCAGAAGGTGAGGTGAACAAAGCCAAAGGCAGCTTAAAGAAGGCAACCGACAGCTAGAAAACTTCAACTCGACTGATTATCTACTGAGCACCGAGATGCAGAACTTCCCTCCCACCCTGTCTCCTCATCCGGGAAGCCGGAGTTACCGGGACTCCTGTGTTTCTACAATAAACGTAATACACATATGTATCATTTCAAAAGGACCCAATATGCACAGCACACTCTGTTCACAACATGACTTGTTAGTTAAATGAAACCTACATAATTTCTCCTCTACCCTTCTGAGTTCTTGGCTGGGACCCCCTGTAATACAGACAGAAGTTTATTAAATATATACGTCATGTACACATAGGAGATTCTCAGGAAAACAATAACACCCTGCAAGATGGCCCGAACCACCACCTTAAATACCATCTGCAGCTAAAGACAAAGGGAAGATGTGTGTGTGGGGTGGAATTCATGGAAGGTGAGAGGAGGAAGTGTTCGGTAAACACAGGTTGCCCTGCAATGCAGATAATTCTCTCAGATAGCTGTCTTCCTAGTACAGGCCCCCACTTGCTAATGCAGATTTCCTTTACAAAAACGGTAACTTTTACTGTTTTCAGAGCTTCTCTGGTGTCTGTAGTTTCTCAGAATAACCCTATGCCAAAGAGGATATTTTGGGTGGCGTATTCTGCGCCCCTTCACCAGCCAAGAGCGGGGCTCGCCGAGGTAGCTGGGTGGCTCCATGCTAAGGGCCAAACTCCCAACCTCCTCTCCTCCACCTCCAGGCTCCCCTGCTCTGTGTGCCTCTCATCATCCCAGAACCACCTGTAGCCACAGGCATGTGGACTCAACCCATCCAGTCCAGGGTGATGACCCAGAAAGAGGGAAGTGGGGACTGGCAGCGGAAAAGGGTGCGAACACGGGCAGCAGAGCAAGCGTAGAGGTTTCTCCCATGGACGGGGCACGCAGGACCAGGCGTCTGAGGTTGGCCTCAGGGTCCTTTAGAGATTGAGAAGCTCTGACACAGGGAGCTTTGGCATGAGCATCCAGAGGCTAACCTGCTCCAATCAAGGGGTAAGGCTCCAATCTGCAGATAGAATGACCTTTGAAAAGCCCTCCTATCCCCCAGCAAGTATGGAGAAGAAGCTGGGTTCAGTGCCTGAGCGAGCGTGAGTGCTCTGGAACCAGGCGGGCTCAGGTTCCACTCCCACAGACATCCTGGAGCACCATGGAGAGGGAGATGGAGGGGGAAAGGAGGGAAACGGGGGAGGAGGGAGGAGGGCGGGAGAGACAGAGACAGAGATGGAGACAGAGGGTGTGTGCGCACGCACTGCGCTCAGAACGCCGCCTGCTGTGCTCAGTAAAGGTCAGGCATCACTCTTCCTAAGCCTAACCCAGGACTGTCCTTCAGTGGTGGGCAGAGGTGGGTTCCGGGGTTGCACACCACAGGGGAAGTGGTTGTTTACATTGGGGACTCAGAAAGGCCTTGGACATCTGCAAAGAGCGCCAGACACGGGGGAAAAAAGATCACTCTTCTTATCTGCTTTTTTCAGCAACAAAGTACAAGAAACTTAAAAACTTCTCTGAAACTGTGGACTGAATCCAGCAGGTAAAAGCTGGTAAAGGGAAATTAACTAACTGTAGCATTCCCATTATTAGTACTGCCATTTGATGTTCTCTTCAGGGTGGCGTGTATGCTTAATGAAGATGAAAGTAAAACATGTGTAAAGGATCTCAAAGGGTCACTGGAGACCCTTCTGGCCAATCTTCATGCCACTCCTGGCCCAGGTGCCCATCAGATCCCGAGTCCCTACTGTGAGAAGAGCTCCGCCCTTGTGCATGAGCGAGGCAGGCCAGAAAACCCCTTATTCTGTCCTTGTTTCCAGAGTGTTTCCCACACTGATATGCGCCAGGTGTTGGGGGTCTCTCCACCCTCCCTGTTACAGGGTTGGCAGGAGTCTTCACGCCCCCCCAAGAGGACAGCATCTTGTCCCCCGGCTGCCTGCTTCTCCTCGGTCACCTCACTAGGGTCCAGACCTGAACTTTACCACTCCTGAGCAACGCAAGCATCCCAAGTGAACCCTCCTCCCGCTGCAGACCCCTCTATTCGCAGTCTCAGCTCTGGGCGGCTCAGCCCCACGTCGGAGATGGCCCCAGTTATGCCAGCACAAGGGGCCACTGACAGGGCTACCGGAACTGAACCAGAGGCATCAGTGCGGTGCTCGAGGCTGTGGCTCCGAAAAGATCCCTCAGTTTTACAACAAAATACAAAGGGGAAATAAAGAGGCTAGAAAAAAACCATCACTCTTTGTAGTGCAAACAATTTGAAGGCATATTAAGAATTTTGAAAGTTGAATTTTGAAAGGAACCTCCTGTTCCTTTTCTCCCAGAAAAGCACGCCTAGCAGGGTTGCTTGGCTCCGTCCCAACCTACAGGCCCTGCATCTGGCGTCCTTACACAAGGACCATCTTCAAGGGCACTTTGAGGCCTTGAGGCAGAAACAGCTTCCTGGCTCAACTAGATTCTTTTTAAGTCGCAAGGGCAGAGCGAAATGTGTGCCCTCACTCAATGTCGTCGTGCAGTGCAGTCTGGCATGCCTTTCTAACGGCCTTGCAGCGACTTCCAGCTTGCTAATTAAATCTACCCCACTCCACCCCATCTAAATACCTCTTCAGAAAACCAAAAGGCCCATAAATCTTAAAGTTCTACTTATTGCTGCTGGCGGACAAGTTTATTTTGAAAACAGTAAGACTGCAGATTGTGATGCTCACAAGAGAAAAGGCAAAACGTGAATCTTGCTGTTTGTTTCTGGGAATGATTTCTGCAGAGTAAAACAACAAGGCCTGCAGAGGTGAAGTCCCAAGGTTTGCGGCTATGTGCAGGCTTCTCTTTGGGTTGTTCACGGAAGAGGCCCCTGCCATTCAAGAAAACGCCCGACAAATGCCCTTTTGTGCTCTACAGCTGTGTCTGAGCGTGGCTGCCTTGCCTGCTGTGGCTGTCACTGTTTCTCTCCTTTCTCACGGCGGGAAGATAGAAACATACATGTATTTTCAAATCCTATTTAAGCATGGTAGCCCATCACAGCAACCCAGTTTTGGATTCACATTATTTTAAAGCTTTTTTAAAAAAATTATTGTATTTTATTTTTGTTTTCGGCTCTCTTGGGTCTTTGTTGCTGCGTGCGGGCTTTCTCTAGTTGCGGCGAGCGGGGGCTACTCTTCATTGCGGTGCACAGGCTTCTTCTCGTTGCGGTGGCTTCTCTTGCTGTGGAGCACAGGCTCTAGAGTGCAGGCTCAGTAGTTGTGGCGCACGGGCTGAGTTGCTCCACGGCATGTGGGATCTTCCCGGACCAGGGCACGAACCTGTGTTCCCTGCACTGGCAGGTGGATTCTTAACCACTGCGCCACCAGGAAAGCCCCTCACATTATTTAAAATTAGCCAGATTGTCACACTTTAAAGGTCACTACACACATTTCTATTACCGCTGACTCCAAACCAGTGCTTACGTGACCATTGCCTTTAAAAACAGCTTGCTATATGATCCTTACACTCTAGTACAGGGGTTCTCAACCAGGGGTGATCATGTCTTCTAGGAAACACTTGGAGATGTCCAGAGACATTCTGGGTTGTCACGAATTGGGGGGAGGCATGCTACTGGCATCTAGTACATTGAGGCCAGGGATGCTGCCCTGACATACACACTAAAGAGTTACCCAGCCCAAAATGTCAGTCGTGCCGAGTTTGAGAAACCCTGCTCTGGTAAGCTGCGCTGCCTGTAAGAAGTAGAAAAACCTCCTCTACACTGAATACAGCTTGGTTCCTGCCACATCAATATGAAAAAAACTAGAAAATGATATATACAGAATAAACATGATTCTCACTTGGGCAAGTTTGTTAAAAACCATAGCAATTTATAGTAATATCCACTGTATTTTTTAAATTCTTCTCCAAAAATAGAGCATAAATATCTTACAGGTGTTTGACAGCAGCAACAGGCACAACTTGTTCCCCTAGGTAGGCTAAAGGCATTAATAGCAGTGGTAAGGGTTTTGTAACAGTCATCATGGAACAAAGTGTCCCAGTGCCTCTCTCCCGGATGGCAGCACAGTGAAACCACGGTGCTAATCCACAAGGGAGGCAAAGGCAATATAATTACAACAAATATCCTGCCCTTATGGGGGGGATCAGGGAAGAGGGGGGGAAGAGAGATGGATGAAGCAGCTCTGATTCCTGTTAAATCCCATAAGCATTTGAAAAGTGGGTTTGCTTGATTTGATCAGCACTAAAAGGAAATCTTACGTATTTCATCAAAGTTATTTTAAAAATACAGCATTTCACTTTGGGCACTTTTTTACCATAAAGAATCAGTAAAATGTAGGTTGCCTCACGACTGCAGCCACTGTGTCCCTTTTTATAGTAACAGGAAGGACGTCTCTGTTCCCAAGGCAACCCAAGGTTTCACTCATCAATACGGCACCGAGCACTTTCATGGAGCACAGTATCAATCTTCTGACGTTTCAAAATTGGAGTTCTCTGCCTAGGACAGGGTATGAAGGTCCCCCCCACACCACAGCTGAGATAGGTACCAAACATAAGAAACAAGGTCAAAGAGCAGGTATCGGGTAAAACACTTTCTGAAGTTTTCGTCCAGGTGATCATTCAAGCTGATGACAAGGCATTCGGTCCATCTGGCTCTCAGGCCTTCACTCTTTGCAGAGAGGCGTCCACTGGGAACATGTAAAAGCTAAAGGCAGTTCAAGTACAGGGGAGCCCTGTGGTGAAGCCTGGTCCTTGGAGCCCTCTCCACACTGCCCTTTTGCCCTGACCTTCACACCGCTGAGGCCATCCCTGTACCCAGTCCTGTCCTCCCAGCCCACCCAGGTGGGTCCAGGGCCTGATGCACAGAAACCCTGTCCCCCCATGTGAGCTACACCGTGAATGAATAATCCAGATGAGGGTTCATGGGGATATGAACAGGAGCGGAACGGAAAGGGGAGAATGCGTTCTAGCCCAAAGAGGTAGATGCTACACAAACAGGCATCGGTGATAGAAATAGCAAGTGGTAAGTTTGGTCGTAAAGGAATCTGGGCAGCTTAGAAAATAGCTAAAGAGACTAACGATGGTGATGACAATGACGACGACGATGATGATAAACGACATCAGTGGTGCTAGGCCCAGTCCTAAATACGTTACATTCTAAGCTCATTTAACTTTCCCAACAAATCTATGAGGTGAGTACTATTATTGACCCAGTTTTCCAGGTGGAGTAATTGAGAGGTTAAACACCATCCTGGGGTCACACAACTGGTAAATGGCAGAGGTGAGATGCAAACTCAAGCTGTCTGACTCTAGAAGTACAGACAGGGGGCTTGATAGCTGCCTAGAGGTGAAAGGCAAGGCACTGCCTTAAAGGCACTGAACGCAGAGGAAAATATATTCCACATTCACAACAGAAACCTACAATGCGTACTCAACTCTGAGCTTCTAACTCACCTAAGGAAAGGACCTTTAGAACCTGCCTCAGACAAGAAAACCAGAAAGCTAGCCCTCTGTATTTTCAGAAATTACAATATTTCAGACACATATGACTAACCACTGCTGAGCAAAATATTTGAGGAATCTTTTCACCTCTCTGCAAACCGTCACGGTTTAACCCACAACCAGCTAGTCCAGGCTCAGACATACATAGAATACATCAACTCAAGGGTTTAAGAAGGTCAAGGTTCTTTAAACTTATGGATCCAGCAACTAATTTCTACACATTAAAGCTAGTGTACATATACGATGCATTATTATGTGACAGAAATATACTAAAAATAACGTCCCGTGTCAAAGTAGCTCTGCGTTTGGAAGCCCACTAAGAAGACACTTCTAGCCAAGTCCGAGCAACGCTGCTGCACGGCTGGTCCAACTCAAGTCTGGGACTCTTTGCAAACTGTAGGTAGCTACCAGTATTTCAAATAGCGTAGAATTGACTGTAAAGAGGCAAAAGGGAATCTTTGGGGATGATGAAAGTATTCTAAAACTTGATTGTGGAAAGAGCTGCACAACCATATAAAGGCAAACTGTTCAGTGAGAATGGGGGACGTTTACAGTACATAAATTACACCTCAAGAAAGCTATAACAGGAAGAAAGGGAGGGAGGGAGGAACAGGGCCGGAGAGGAAAGGAACAGAAAAGCAACCGCCAGGGAGGAAGAGTAAGCATTCTTTTGTAAAGACCTGTTTCAGCTACATTGACACGTACGTTGTTATATGTGTTTCTAACTGTGGAGTCATTCGTGATCTAAAAATCTGTAAAGCCCTGCTTCAGGGTAGTGACACCTGGAAAAGTGCTGTGTAACCTTGATGGGAACCCCAGGGATCTCGTTACAATGCAAGTTCTACTCAGTAGGTCTGGGACAAGGCCACAGTCCGCATCTTGAACAGGCTCCTGGGTGTTGCTGACGCTGCTTGTCTGCAGACCCCACTCTGAGTAGCAAGGAGTTGGGATACAAATTGAGGCTGTGCTGGCAGGAATACACAGACTTAAGACTGTCATCACCAGAAGGATCCTTAGAAAAATCTAATACATGTTTCCCGAATGGACATGATCATGAGAACCGTCTAGAGATTCTTTTTAAAAATACAGATTCCTGTAATCAAGACAGTGCGGTATTGGCATTGGCATAAGGACAGACACATAGATCAACAGGATACAACAGAGAGTCCATAAATAGACCAACACATACACGAACAGCTGAATAGTTGACAAAGGTGTCAAGGTAATGCAATGAGAAAAGAACAGTCTTTTCAACAAATGGTGCTGGAACCAGTGGACAACCATATGCAAAACAATGAACCTTGATCCATACCTTGCGTCATATATAAAAACTCAAAATGGACCCATAAAACTTCTAGAAGAAAACATAGGAGAAAATCTTCATGACCTTAGGGTAGGCAAAGATTTCTTAGAACACACAAAAAGCTCAACCTATAAAAGAAAAAATTGATAAATCAAACTTCATCAAAATTTAAGTCTTCTGCTCTTCAAAAGACACCATTAAGAAAATGCAAAGGCAGACCAGACAAAGAGAAAATATTCACAGTACAGATGTGTGACAAGAACTTATACCCAGAATATAATGAAAAATTATTTTTAAGAACACCCGAATTTAACATAAAAAAGAAAACTACTGACCAATCTTACTTGTGAATAAACATGTATAATTCTGAAATAAAATATAAGCAAACAAAAATTTCTTACAGCTAAATAAGCAAACAATTTTAAAAAATGGGCAAAAGATGTGAACAGACATTTCACATGCCAAGAAGCACATGAAAAGCTGCTCAATCTTCAATCAGCAGGAAAATGCAAAGTAAAACCACAGTGACAAATCACTATACAACCACTGGGATGGCAAAAAAAAAATTTAATCCAGCAAAAAATTGACCATACCAAGTGGCTGCAAGGATGCAAAGCAACTAGCCCTCTCCTACACCGTAGGTGAGAATGTCAATTGGTACAAGCACCTAGGAAACGTTTGGCAGCTCCTTTCCCAGTTAGAGCATTCATGTATCACATGGCCCAGCAAGCCCACTCCTGGGGATTTACCCAAGACAAACGCAAACATGTGTCCACAAAGCAGTCTGTACCTGAATGTTCACAGTATCTCTGTCCATAATGACCCCGAAACTGGAAACAAAACAACTGTGCGTCAGCAAGAGAATGGCTGAAGTGGCAATGCAGCAAAAACACCGGTACATTCTCAGTGAGAGAACTACTCTTCAGCAATAAAAGGAATGAATTACTTATATATACACACAACATGGACGAATCTCAAAAACATACTAAGTGTAAGAAGCCAGAGAGAAAAGAGTACACTGTACATGACTCCATTGATATGAAATGTTAAAAGCGGCAAAACGAATCTACAGTCACAGAAAGCAGATCAGAGGCTGCCTGGGGCTGAGGGTGAAGCGTGTCTGCAAGGGGCTGTGATAGTGAGAAGTGTATACATTCGTTAAAGCACAGCTATCAGTACACTTAAAACAGGTGCATTTCCTTTGTATGTCAATTATACACACAAATCTATGTATAATAAATATATATCTACTCAATAAAACTAACTTAAAACATACAGGTTCCCAAACTCCTCTTCAGACCTGGCGAACTGGCATCTCCCAGGAGGAGGCAGAGAACCTGAATTTGTAACAAGCTGCCCAGATGGTTCCTAGGGTCGGACAACAGAGGGAAATACTACTTTAGTCCGCTTCATGGGGGCAGGAAAGGGAGGCCTAGTGACATGAAGGTCCCAAATAAATAGTTAGTGAGTGCCTCTGCTCCCAGGAATGAGTATATATCAATAAAACGAAGAGGGAACAGGGCAGGACAGGGTGGGGAGGTGAGAGCAGGGGTCGACATGGCCTGCTTCCTCCAAGCAGCATTTAATGGGCCATAATAAAAAGCAGTAAGTAAATTATTTCCATTTAAGACAGTAAGAGGCCAGTTCACTTTAGTAAATCATTTAAATATCATTCCGTCTACATCTCAACCTGCTTCTCAGATGCGTCCCTGGGTCTGAGAGCTTGAACAGGACTGTTTCCCAGGTGACTCTGCCTTCCTGCCACACCGATCTCCTGGTCTCTCTCACCTCCAGGTCTTCGCACAAGCCCTGCCCCCAGCCTGGAACGCTCTCTCCCCGACCCCAGCACACACACAGTATTGTCAGATGAGTAGCTACTTCCTGCAGGAAGCCTTCCCTGATCTACCCGGGTATCCCAGGAGGGACAATTCTACATGCCTTCACAGCCCCATCCCTCTTCATCTTTGCAGCTGTGGTACTCCAGCTCCACGCACCCTTTTATTTTCTCTACCACTGTCTTCCCAGCACTCAGCCCAGAGCAGGCTCCCAGGAGGTATCTGTTGTCTGAACACCTCAGACATCATTCCATTCACACATGTGTGAGCCCCTTAAGTCTGGTGTCTTCTCCATCATCCTCTACTCAGTGAATAAAAGAATTCTTTTACTCAGGGAGAACAATAAAATACCTATATTTGTCACATTTGGTTCTGAGGGCAAAATACTTCCGGGGCTCTTCAGGGAGTAGCAGATCCGGACACTGACACCCCAGAACCAGGCAGGTCTGACTGGGCCCCACCTAGAAAAAGCATCATTGAAGCCACTGAGCCAACAGATCTGTGTCACAGCCACTGGCTGCCAGTGGAGACAAACTTGGACCTCATCATCGGGACACGGAGAACTGACTGGTAATGGCAGCCCTTCCCTTATCGACCCCGCCGGGATCAGTTTTAGGAAAGCTACAAGGGCTTAAACCAGTGGCTCTCAAACTTGAGTTGGCATCAGAATCACCTGGAGGGCGTGTAAAAACAAAAATGCTAGACCCCACACCCAGAGATCCTGATTCAGTAGGGCTGGGGTCCAGCCCAGGAATCTGCACTTCAGACAAGCCCCCAGGTGATGATGACGTCACCCTCCATGCACCACACTCTTGAGAAGCCCAGCCTTAAAACGCTTTAACCACAAAGACATTTGTGATCTCGTTTATCAAGAGGTATTTAGGAAAAGTCTTGGTCGGAAGACTTCAGTGCTTGGAATATGAAGGATCCGAGATCCTTTTGCTTTTCCATTCAGCCATCTGCAGTGTGTCTCCCCTCCTGATCACAAGATGCCGCCACGGCACCAGCATTATCTTCTCGCAGGAGACCGGGCAAGGCGGAATGGAGAGCGGAAGAATCAAAACAGAGAGGAAGAGGCTCCCTCCTCATGCTCATTTCTCTTGGATGCCAGGAAGATCTCCAGCGGTCTTCCCTTTAAGTCTCCTTGGCTGGTACTGGGTTCCATGGCTGCAAGGGAGGCCAGGAGAGTGAATACATGGCAAAGGGGAATGGAACCACCAAGAACGACTCAGGCTTGAGGTGACTCAAGGCCTGGCCCTGGGGCTGACTACCCCAACACCCCAGCTCTGAAGAAAGAAAGTATAGCTGTTGGGAAGGCAGTCAACAGCCTGGCCCGCTGTTCATCCTCCTGTGTGGATGCCCCGCCGCCAGCCAGTGGTGTCCCCAAACAAAGCCTGGACCAGCATGCTGCTGAGAGCGAACCTGGTCCCGGGCACCAGCTGCTGAATAAACTGAAATAGCTCTCGGCCTCCTTTTTCCTTGTAAATTGAGACTAGTCCTGCCTTTGCCACAGGGTGGAGGGAAGAACTACATAAAAAAATGGTCTGTCCACTTTTTTCTTTTTCAGACTGAGCTCTGGAAAACTAGGGCTGTGTCGGCTCTCTGTCACACATCACAGGCCGGCACACGTCAGGCACGCATAAATGTCTGTGGAGTGGGCCAAGAGCTGCTTTTAAGTGCTGTCCTTAGATTCTGTAAAGGCTGTTTGTAGAGATACCTTCTGGGGATTCTTACACTAAAAGAGATGCTGCTGAAATAGAAGCTAGAAGGAAACGAGGACTAACGTAGATGACAAGCAGAAAAGACTAGCTGCTATAAAAATAGAGCAAAGAGTGTTACCAGGTTGTGATTCAGCTGGGCTTGGGTTTAGACAGGACATTCAAAAGGCACTGCCATGGAGGAGGGGGGTGCAGGTCAGCAGCCTCGCCCACACGACACGCTGCAGGGGTGACAACCCGACTGTGTCTCTCCTACTGACCTTGACCGACTGGCAGCTGTCTGCCTGGAGCGTGGGATCAGGTGGTGACTTGAGTGTGGCATGGGGCAGACGGGATACAGGAGTGTCAGCATACGTGTCACACGTTTCTTCTCTCCCTGGATGAAATAACTGAGGGATGCTATTTTGGCCAAAAGAAATTGCCTGGGACCTCCCTAGTGGTCCAGTGGTTAAGACTCCATGCTTCCATTGCAGGGGGCACAGGTGTGATCCCTGCTCAGGGAGCTAAGAGCCCACATGTCACACGATACGGCCAAAAAAACAAAAACAAAAAGGAAAGAAAAAGAAATTGACTGGCCTGGTCTTTGTGGTCATTTGAAGGGGCCACAAACCAAACTCACCAGTCTTTTCCCGGCATAGAATGGCTACGCAACAGCTCTGACCCATGGAAGGCAGCGTGCTATGTGCTTCAGATGTATTTTTTTAAATATATATTTAAAAATTTTTATTCATTTATTCATTTTTTGGCTGTGTTGGGTCTTTGTTGCTGCGTGCGGGCTTTCTCTAGTTGCGGTGAGCAGGGGCTACTCTTCGTTGAGGTGCACAGGCTTCTCATCGCAGTGGCTTCTCTCGTGGAGCACGGGCTCTAGGTGCACGGGCTTCAGTCGTTGTGGCATGCAGGCTCAGTAGTTGTGGCTCACGGGCTTCAGTAGTTGTGGCACACAGGCTCAGTAGTTGTGGCTCACGGGCTGTAGAGCACAGGCTCAGTAGTTGTGGCTCACGGGCTTAGTTGCTCCAGGGCCTGTGGGACCTTCCCGGACCAGGGCTTGAACCCGTGTCCCCTGCATTGGCAGGCGGATTCTTAACCACTGCGCCACCAGGGAAGTCCCAGATGTATTTTTATAATCCTTAATACAACCCTAACAAGCAGGTGTCATTCATCCCATTTTACTGACAGGAAAGTGAGGGCCTGAAAGATTTTTTTCCAAGACAACACAAGGGGCTGAGGTTATGTGTAAAGATGCCTCTGGGAGGTGCTCTAACGCCTGGCTCCTGGCCCCTGTCCTCCTGGGGGTCTGAAGGATGAGCCTGCAGTCTCCAGCTGAGTCTGACATGTAGAGCCAGGTGAAAAGTGGTCTCCCAGGCTAAAACTGATACAAAACCTCTGCCATCAGAATGATCACCACTTTCTGTTTTAAAAACTAAGCAACCCCCCAAACAGGAGCTTATACTATTTCTCTCAACCAAAGTGCACAGGAAAGGCAGGACAGGTCTTGTTCTAAGGGTACACCACACTCTCTCTCACGTGGCTCAGAAATTCCACAGAGAGGGCCTGCTAGTACTCGCTCCGTCGCAGCAGTAGGAGATGGGACGGAACGGGAGACAGATAACAGCAAGCCTGAGGACGGACACTGCTGCTGGTACTAAGCACCAAACACCACTAGCAGATTCATTAAGTAGGACCCTGACTACCCTCTTCTGTCGAGGTTATTTGTTCTGAGCAAGACGGCTTGCCCTGACTGCCCATCTGGGCATGACTGTAACCTCAACAGGGCTCAGATTCCATTCACAAGGCTTTGGCTTATTTCTTGCAAAACCTAACCTGGTACCTTGTATACAGCAGGCACACAATACAGGATGCCCCCTTAATACCAGCTAACATTTACAGAGCTCTCACTCTCGGCCAGGCATCGTGTTAAATGCTGTGCACACATTCTCTTGTTTAAATCTCACAACAAGCTATGCAGTTGGATTTATTATTCTCCCCTTCCACAGAGGAGGAGAGGAGGCTTCCAGGAAGGTGAACGGACTTGCTCAAGGTCACCTAGGTAATAAAGGGAGCAGAACCAGGATTCAAACCCAGGGCATCTGGCTAAAAAAGCGAGCAAAAAGCTATGCTGAATGCAGACTACTTATGTCCAAGTGCAACCAATATATTCTCACCAGCAGCAACAGTGATTAGCATGTTACACACTAATACAGTTGACCCTGGACAACACGAGTTTGAACTGTGCAGATCCACTTACACACGGATTTTCTTTTTCACTATTAAATACTATGGTACTATGATACCACGTTGGTTGAATCTGCGGATGCGGAACTGCGTGTACGGAAGAACTGCCTAAAAGGAGGAACCATGTATACAGAGCGTCGACTACAAGTTATACTCGGATTTTCGACTGTGGGGAGGTGAGCGCCTCTAACCCCTGCCTTGTTCAAGGGTCAGTGGTATTTGCAGATATTGAGACTGCTCTACCATTAGTGACTATTAAATACTGTTTCTGTTAGAGAAGAAGCAAGTGACGGAATTTACACATCTAGAAACTGCGCATTTGATTTCAGTCTCAGCACTTGTTCACACAGCAAGGCCGATCCAACCCAGAGCAGCTTCTGGCCCTGTGGCTCTGACTGGCCTGGCTCTCAAGGTCCTTGCAGCCCAGCCAGAGAAAAGCAAGCCAACCTGGGAGGGGGAATTGGAGGAAGGGGGTCAAAAGGTACAAACTTCCAGTTACAAGATAAAGAAGTACGAGGGATGTAACATACAACACGATGGCTGTAGCTAACACCGCTGCACAATACACAGGAAAGTTGCTATGAGAGTAATAAGTCCTATAAGTTGTCATTACAAGGATTACATTTCTTTCCTTTTTCCCTTTTTTATTTGTTTTTATTGTATCTACATGAGAAGATGGATGTTAGATGAAACTACTGTGGTAATCATTTCATTATGTATGTACATCAAACCACCATGCTATATGCCTTAAACTTATAGAGTGATGTACGTCAACTATTTCTCAATAAAACTGGGGGAAAAAAAAGAAATCCAGCCTCACAGTGACAGAATGAAGGCAGGTGACTTAGAAGGGCATTCCAAGGCTTAACAATGGCTGTTTGTCCATCTGTCGGATGAATTCCTGTAGCTGTGCCCCATCTACCAACTCATCCACTTTGAGAGCTACTTAAGAAGGATTTACAGCTAACCTGCTAATATAAGAAGAGGAAAGGAAGGAAGGAAGCAAGGAAGGAAGGAAGGAAGGAAGGGAGGGAGGGAGGGAGGGAGGCCAAAGAAAAGCAAGGGGAGGGGGGTGGAGGGGAGGAGAAGGGAAGGGAAGGGAAGGGAAGGGAAGGGAAGGGAAGGGAGATGACAAGAATGCAACAGGGAAGGAAAGCAGAATGGGTGGCTTATACTATAATTTCAGGGGGAAAATCACTGTTAAACAAGGATCTAAGAAAGCTGGCCCCAAATCTGTAGAGACAGAGTACATTAGTGGCTTGGTTCCCTAGGGCTGGGGGTTGGAACAAAATGGGGAGTGACTGCCAATAGGTGTGCGATTTCTTTTGGGGTGATAAAACTATTCTGGAATTGATTGTGGTATATTGGTTGTACATTGCACAACTCTCTGAATACGCTAAAAAAACCCCCACTGAATTGTACACTTTGAATGGGCGAACTGTAGGGTATACGCCCCCCCCCAAAAAGAAAGAAAGCTGTCAAACTACCAGAAAATCACAATAAAACCATCCCTAAAGCATAAAATGTTAAAAACCACAAGTACACAACCAGAACGAGTGAAAATCAGAGCACCCTGGTGTGTATGAATGGTGTGTAATAACAAAAGTGCATGAGTTGTATTGTTTGCTTCAAAGCACAGCAAATCTGAAATCTAAAAATCAAACATTTAAGGCATTTATTGTAAACAATCTGTTTCATGTTTGGAAACACAAGTAGTTGCAGAATATGGGATCAGGACCAGAGAAGGAAGAGAACCAGTTCCAAGCCAGGGAAGGACATCTGACAAAGCAAACATGGGAGGTGCAACAAAGCAGCAAGAAGCCGCGTAAAAGCCTGCCTCATTCTACGCAACCAGGCTTCCAGAGCATTCCTGATGAGGGTGACCCATTTGTGAGGTTATTCAACATCCTGTTCCATAAAACGAGGCCTCATCAGTAGCTGAAAATATGTCAGGTAGCAGGGGAGCCTTTCTGAATTTCGGTCCTAAAGCCTTGCAGTGGGTAGAGTATTCTTGCTAAAGCCTGAGTGGCATTTCAAGGATTTGGTACAACGATCCTTCTTTTTTAAAGAGTCTCATACTAATCCTGAAAGCTCCCTTCCTTACTCCCAAGCCACCTTCAAGGTACTCTCTTTCCCTCTCTGGTTCCTAAGAGGTCATAAAAATCAGTGACTAGTGGGGATGATTGCACAACCTTGTGAATATTCTAAAACCCACTGAACTGTACACTTCACAAGGCTGAAATTTATGTAATATGACTAATACCTCAAAATAATTTTTAAGCTGTTTAAAAAATCAGGGCAAAACACAGAATTACCGTATGACCCAGCAATTCCACTTCTGGGTATATAGCCCAAAGAATTAAAAGCAGGGTCTCAAAAAGATACCTGTACACCCATGTTCACAGCAGTGCTATTCACAACAGCCAAACAGTGGCAGCAACCCAAGTGTCCATCAACAGATGAACAGATAAACAGAATGTGGTTTATACATACAAGGAAATATTATTCTGCCCTAAAAAGGAATGAAATTCAGATACATGTTATGACAATGGATGAACCTTGAGGACATGATGCTAAGTGAAATAAGCTAATCATGAAAGGATAAATACTGTATGATTCTACTTATGGGAGGAGGTATCTAGGATAGGCAAATGTATAGAGACAGAAAATAAAATATTGGTTACCAGGGACTAGGGGGACGGGGTAATGGGGAGTTATTATTTAATGGTTACCGAGTTTCTGTCTAAAATGATGAAAAAGTTCTAGAGATAGATAATGGCAATGGTTAGACAACATTGTAAATGCACTTAACGTCACTGAATTGTACACTTAAAAATGGTTAAAATGTCAAAGTTTATGTGATGTATATTTTACTACAATAAAAAACATAATTTTAAAAAGTCAGAGCCCTTGGGGCTTCCCTGGTGGTACAGTGGTTAAGAATCCGCCTGCCAGTGCAGGGTACACGGGTTCGATCCCTGGCCCGGGAAGATCCCACGTGCCGCAGAGCAACTAAGTCCGTGCGCCACAACTAATGAGCCTACACTCTAGAGCCCACGTGCCACAACTACTGAGCCTGCATGCCACAACTACTGAAGCCCACAGGCCTAGAGCCCGTGCTCCGCAACGAGAGAAGCCACTGCAATGAGAAGTCCGCGCGCCGCAACGAAGAGTGGCCCCCACTCGCCACAACTAGAGAAAGCCAGAAAGCCTGCGTGCAGCAACAAAGACCCAACGCAGCCAAAAAAACCCACAAAAAACAAAACACCCCACAAAAGTCAGAGCCCTCACATCTAAGAATCCATACTTGATATCTGCTTCAAGGTAATAAGGTAGTACAAAAAAGACTTCAGAAAGTGAACACCCTTTTGGGACTTCCCTGGTGGCGCAGTGGTTAAGAATCCGCCTGTCAATGCAGGGGACACGGGTCCGGGAAGATCCCACATGCCGCGGAGCAAATAAGCCCGCGCGCCACATCTAATGAGCCCGGGCACCTAAAGCCCGTGCTCCGCAACAAGAGAAGCCACCGCGATGAGAAGCACACGCACCACAATGAAGAGAAGCCTGCGCACCGCAAATGGAGAGTAGCCCCTGCTCGCCACAACTAGAGAAAAGCCTGCGCGCAGCAACAAAGACCCAATGCAGCCAAAAATTAAATAAATAAATAAATAAATTCAATATGTAAATTAAGCTCTGAGTGGGAGAAAAAGCAGCACCATTCCTGTGCAGAAGCTCGAGAGCATGGCCGAAACGGGCCCCAAGTAATTATTTGCTGAGTACCTGGCAGTGCTTTCCTGCTAACCCTGGGGCACCTAAGTGTAAGTGACCATGGTGACTCCCATGTGCACGAAGATTGTCTCCAGTCCTCCAGCCAGATTTAACTGTTTGCTCATCTATGACTTCATGGTCCATTTTCATACTTCCATTTACGGTACTTTTCAGTGTTAGACTTGGATTATAGGTAAGTTAGAAAATGCATAGCTCAGTAGGTCACTAGGTCCTTGAAAGGCAACACCAGTGTATATCAATATAAGTACATTATATACAAAAATATATTTTTATGCTCATAGTCGTCTTGTACTCAATACACAGATGATGACAGTGACGCCCCTGACCTCGTGGAGCACAGCTATGTATGTGCAAGACACCGTGCTCAGCACTTTCCATGCACTACCTCATATAGTCCTCCTGTTGACCCTGCGACGAATCTGTTACTATCCTCTTCTTATAAGAAGCTGAGACTGGAACAGACAAGAAACTAACTCACGGCTCCACAGCTAGTTAGTGGCCACACCAGTACCTGATCAGATGAAGGTCTTAAGTGGTAAATTCTTAAAAATTTTTTAAAATTTTACTTTATTGTAGTAGGAACACTTAACATGATATTTACACTCTTAAAGTTTTACATGTACAATATGGTACTGACTCTCAGTACCATGTTGTACAGCAGATATCTAGAACTTATTAATCTTGTTTAACTGAAACTTTATGCCCATTGATGAGTAACTCTCCATTTCCCCTCAGCCCCTGGCAACCACCATTACACTCTTTGATGCTATGAATCTGACTCTTTTGGGTACCCTCATGTAAGTGGAGTCATGCAGTATTTGTCTTTCTGTGGCTGGCTTATTTCACTTATCATAATGTCCTCAAGGCTCATCCATGTCACATATTGCAGAATTTCCTTGTTTTATAAGGCGGAATAATACTCCACTGCATGTGCATACCACAGTTTCTTTATCCCTTCATTTGTCCGTGGACATTTAGGTTGTTTCCACAGTTTAGCTACTGTGAAGAGTGTTAATATCTCTTTGAGATCCTGATTTCAATTCTTTTGGATAAATGCCCAAAAGTAGGACTGCTGGATCATATGATAGTTTTATTTTAGTTTTTTGAGGAACCTCCACACTGTTTTCCATAGTGGCTGCCCCATTTTGCAGTCCCATCAACAGTGCACAGAGGTTTCAATTTCTCCACATCTTCACCAGCATTTGTTGTCTTCTGTTTTTTTGATAACAGCCATCCTGACAGGTGTGAGGTGATATCTCAATGGTGAATTCTTAGCTGAAGAAAGAGGTGAAGAGGCTACTCTATGGGCGACTGGTGCAGAAAGTTAGAGAAGGGAGACACCAACACCCAGGAGTAAGCGCCAGACAAAGAGTCACATTAGGAGGGTAGATGGAACTGAGTCCCGTAGAAGGTCCCAGGTCTCTTTATGGAGACCAGGAGGTTTTGTGGAAAGGGTGCCGGGTGGGTGTTCTGCCTGTCCACAGAGGCCACAGCAAGAGGAGAGGCATTTAGAGGAGAGGTGTTTGTATGAACAGAAAGGACTTCTTGCCCGGGGGAGAGGGTGCCCCTCCAGCCTCAGAGGACATGGAGTGAAGATCCACTCTCTGTCCTGACAAAAGTTAACGCGCACCTGCTGACAGGGGCAGCTCAGCCCACGTGCTCTCTGCAGGTCCCCCCGACCTGGAGTCTGTACAGGGCAACTCCAAGAGGCCAGGCTCTCGGCCTCCTTGGTCCAGGATGACGAAGAGCCAAGAGGGATCAGGGTCCGAGTCCTAGAAGGACAGGTCTCAGCAGGAACGCAGGCACCCGAGTTTCTCCACCACCTGAGTACAGTAGGCAGAGCGGCAGACATCCAGGAAGTCACCGGCACCACAAACGCCCAGCCCCAGCCCTGCTCGGCCCATCCCAGGAGCTCCTACCCTGAGATAATATTTTTCTCAGAAGACCGACTCCTTCAGTGACACACAGGTCTTCCCACAAGGGCTGGAAAAGTCCTCTGCCATGTGGACGGCAAGGTTCCTCACACACACGCCACACCCCAGAGGGTCAAAGTAACGCCAAGCCACAGGCCCACTGCCAACAGCCCAGCACCTGGAAAGATAAGCCTGAGGCCTCGGAACGTGAGCGCCCTCCTGAAACCAGGTGCGCGCCCAGCCAAGGGGAGCAGGCACGACCTGAGCACAGGACGCGATGCTTGCGTCCGCACGCTCCCAAGGGAGCCACAACCCTGGCTGCCTTTGTCTAACACTCGCCTTGGTCTAACTGCCCTGCCTTCCAGACCCAGCCCCCGGCGCAGGACCTCTGCACCCACCCCGCCGTGTCCAGGGGCATCACAACATCGTTCCTACTCAGCCGTCGCCTTCCTCGGAAATCCCGGCCTCCAGTTTCCAAGGCGGGTTTCGGCCTACACACGCGACATTTCCTGAGATCAAGGACGCCTGACTTACCTTGGAAGGTCTTCCTTCTGCAGGCGAGAAGCTGCAGCGTGCTGCTACATGAACAGAGTCCAGGGAGAAGGAAAACCCGAGTCTGTGCGAAAGGTCCAAGTTCATACTCCCCAGAAGGCGGCCTGTGGAACTGCATTGCCCTCTCTCATTTACATACACGGTGAAGTCATTTCCAACCAACGCCCTCATGAGTTGAGGCCCACATCCCCTTCCAGGGCATTACTCACTTATAGATTAACTACCATGGGAAAGAACAGTGTGTAGAAGCTAGAAACCAGGTTCTTCGCTCTGGTCCTGTTTTCACTTGGGAGAAAACCTACCTGGAGCCTGAGATGGGACTGTAAGCACAGGCTTTCATTTACATCTTTAGCTCTGCTTTAGCTCTGCTTGCTTCTCTGCTGAAAACTGCCCTCAGCCATTTCTTTCTGTTTTTTTTTTTTTTTTAAGATTTGGTTAATTTTTTTTCTTTTTATCTTTTTGGCTGCATTGGGTCTTCGTTGCTGTGCACGGGCTTTCTCTAGTTGCAGCTAGCGGGGGCTACTCTTCGTTGCAGTGCGAGGGCTTCTCATGGTAGTGGCTTCTCTTGTTGCGGAGCACGGTCTCTAGAGGTGCGAGCTTCATTAGTTGTAGCACACAGGCTCAGTAGTTGTGGTGCATGGGCTTAGTTGCTCTGCAGCATGTGGGATCTTCCTGGACCAGGGCTCGAACCCGTGTCCCCTGTATTGGCAGGCGGATTCTTAACCACTGTGCCACCAGGGAAGCCTTGCCCTCAGCCATTTCTTACCATCCAAGGAGCACTTATTGAACCTGCTACTCTACAACTTGTCTCATGAAAAAGTGTACAGTTTGACCAAGACACAGGCATGTAAAAAAATATTTACAATACTGATAAGTTGCAATAAATCTGTATCAGAGCAAAGGAGGACACACTGCCTGGGGGTGGGAGCTGTGGATGTGCCCCCCATATCCCCTCCAGAATGACTACAATTAAAAAGACTGACAAGATCGGGTACTGACAAAGATGTGGAAGAACTGGAACTTTCATTCCTTCCTGGTGGGAATACAAAATGGTAGGCAGAGTAACAGGCCCCCAGAGATGTCCAGGTTCTAAGCCCTGGACCCGTGAAAATGTTACCTTTTATGACAAAAGGCCTTTGCAGATTAAGTTAAGGCTCTTAAGATGGGGAGATTACCCAGGATTTTTCAGGTGGCCCCCATGTAATCACAAGGGACGTAGGAAAGCTAGAGTGAGAGAGAGGAGATGTGACAATGGAAGCAGAAGTTGGACAGAAAAAGACTGGAAGATGCTATGCTGCTAGCCTTGGTGATGGAGGAAGGGGCCACGACTCAAGGGATGCGGGCAGCCTCTAGCAGCTAGAAAGGGTAAGGGAACAGATTCTCCCGTAGAGCCTCCAGTAAGGCTTTGCTGACACCTTCACTTTAGCACTTCTGATGTCCAGAATTGTAAGATAATGAATTCATGTTGCTATAAGCCATTAAATTTGCAGTAATTGGTTATAACAGCAATAGGGAACTACTTCCAACTGTTTGGAAAACAGTTTGGCACTATATGCAAAAGCTGAACATATGCCTACCTTCTGACCCAGTAATTCAACTCCTAGGTATGCACACAACAGAAATGCATGTATACAGGCACCAAGAGATGTGTGCAAGCATGTTCACAGCAGTTTTAGTCAAAAGAATAGAAAACTGAAAATAACCCAATTGTCTATCAGCAAGAGAATGGATAAACCAAACTGTAGTATGTCTAGTCACACAATGTAATACTACTCAAAAATAAAAAGAAATGAACCACTGGGATTTCCCTGGTGGTCCAGTGGGTTAAGAATCTACACTCCCAATGCAGGGGGCCTGGGTTCGATCCCTGGTCGGGGAACTAGATCCCACATGCATGCCGCAACTAAGACCTGGCATAGCCAAAATAAGTAAATAATAATTTTTTAAAAAAGAAAAGAAATGAACCACTGATGTCTGCAACATCACGGATGAATCTTACACACACAATTTGGAGTGGAAAAAACCAGACACAACAAAAGTATGTACTTGAAGAAAAAGTTCTGGAGATGGATGGTGGTGATGATTGGACAACAGTATGAATGCACTTAATGCCACTGAACTGTATGTTAAAAATGGCTAAAATGGTAAATTTTATGTTATGTATATTTTGCTACAATAAAAATGTACATACTACGAGTCTATTTTTATAAAGCTCAAAAACAAGCAAAACTAATCTCTAGTGAAAAGAGGTAAGAACAATGGTCACCTTTAGGGGATACTGTCTAGAAGGAGGCACAGGGTACTGGAAATATTTAGTTTCTTGATCTGGGTGTTGGTTACATGGGTGTATATGTAAACGTTCATCAGACTGTATGCTTAAGATCTGTGCACTTTAGTTTCCAAATGCCAACCCCAAGTTTATTTGCACATGATTTGATTTACCTGAATTCGTGTTATCAACACTGTAATGGAAATGGAAGAGAAAAGAAAAACCCACCAGAAGTGTGCGTAGTCAGGGAAGGCTTCAGGGAAGAGGGGAGATGTGAGCCAAGTACTGAAGGGTGAACATGGTAGACACAGCCAGGAAGGCATTCTGGACAGAGGGAAGAGCATGTGCATGGGCGGCGAGGTGCATGCAGAGTGTGCCAGACACTACCAGCTGGGGGTGATCACTGGCCAGAGAAGGGGGGCTGGAGGGGTAAGAGGGAGCCCCATCCCAACACACCCAACCTGGGAAACCCCAGCAGCAGTCTGGACTGTGCTTATGCCAGGCTGATGTCAGAGGAGATCAAACAAGACTGCGATGTGATGAATCCATGACAGGGAGGGGGACCTGGACAGATACCCCTAAGGCTCTTGTGATTACAGTCGGGACCTAGATGACAGGGTCTGACCCAGGCACTGGCAATGGGGACAGGGTCGTGAGAGATGGAGGCAGAGCCCCCTGCCTTGGTTGTAATGGGAGTGGGAGAGGGGAAGGCTGGGAAGTCTGCTGGTTAAGCCCACGTGGCTGGTGATCCCGCTAACCAGAGGGGAGAAGACCAGACTACCCTTTCCCCTGCCTCCTGGGCTGGCAGTGGAGGATCACAGTATGTCAGAGTTGGAAAGCATTAGTCAGATGACCTAGTGTGCCAGTGCACTCACAAGCGACCAAGTTCTTCACCCAGGCCAGCACAAGGCCACAGTGTGCGGAGCAAGCTGGACGAGAGCTAAGGCTCATCTACTTCAGTGAACAGTCCTGGAGAAGAAGGAACTGATTCCTTCAGCTGTGCTGCTCATGGCTCCCCAATGCCCTCGCCAGCCTCGCCTCGGTCTCAGTCCCTGCCAACATCCCCCTGTAAAAGTTCTCCCCACAGCCCATCCACATCCTGCATAGCTCAGGGCTTCATCTCATGATCTGATAATGCCTTATAAGTCAACCTGGTTTCTCCTCCAGCCATGCTGTGTAACCCAAACTGAGGCAGGGACGGAGAGGGCACCCCAGGGCCCCCAGGAGCCAGAGATATGTCTTGGCTAGTACGTTCTATCACGGCCCTACAGACCTGATGTGAACCACAGGAGCTAAGTACCAGTTCTGTTCTTGGTGGCCTGTGCACATCCGAGAGGGTCTGAACGACAAGTACCAAATACCAGAGCTTGTAGAGGAGAAACCAAAAATAGATGGGATAAATGAGGAGCTTGGGATGAACACACACAGACACTACTATATATAAAATAGGTAATCAACAAGGACCCACTGTATAGCACAGGGAACTCTATTCAATATTCCGTAATAACCTATATGGGAAAAGAATCTGAAAAAGAATGCATATATGTATAACTTATTCACTTTGCTGTACACTTGAAACTAACACAACACTGTAAACCAACTATACTCCAAAATAAAATAAAAATAAAAATAAATAGATGGGTATGAAGGAACTTGTTTGAGGCCCGAAACACACTACTTATTTCTTTTTTAAATAAATTTATTTATTTTACTTATTTATTATTTTTGGCTGCACTGGGTCTTCGCTGCTGCGTGCGGCCTTTCTCTAGTTGCAGCGAGCGGGGGCTACTCTTTGTTGCCGTGTGCGGGCTTCTCATTGCGGTGGCTTCTCTTGTTGTGGAGCACGGGCTCTAGGCTTGTGGGCTTCAGTAGCTGTGGCTCATCAGCTTCAGTAGTTACGGCTCGCGGGCTCTAGAACACAGGCTCAGCAGTTGTGGCGCACGGGCTTAGCTGCTCCATGGCATGTGGGATCGTCCTGGATCAGGGCTCGAACCCGTGTCCCCTGCATTGGCAGGCGGATTCTTAACCACTGCTCCACCAGGGAAGCCCAACACACTATTTCTAACCTGGCAAGGTCAGTGAACATCTAGTTAACTGCACAATCCAATTCAGGAGCCACTACCACATGTGGCTATTTAAATTATTTAAAATCAGACACAATTAAAAAGTCAGTTCCTCAGGGCTCAATCGCCACATGTGGCGAGCGGCTACCATTTGGAACAGACGTAGAACAGAAAAGAAAGTTCTATTGGACAGTGCTGCGTAGAGTATCTCCTGCTTGAATTGGCCTGATCATAAGAGGCACTCATTCTGAAGCCACCTTCACACACCTTTACATGTCATCTTTACACACCTTTAAAAAAGGGGGTAAGAATCCTTTTAATTTTTAACTAATAAAGATAAAATTATGTACCACAAAGGACAGTCTACATTCCTTAGTAGAAAGGCACCATGTCTTCTTGGGTCGTTCAGTCGAAACAGAGAGAAAGTAAAAGACAAGTAAGAGAAATGAAAGCTGAACAGGGTAGAGTGAAACAGTCCATTTCACGCCCTTGACTGTTCTGCTATAAAAAGAGTTAATCTCACCCCAGAAGATCAGGGATATGTAGAAATTAATGGACCACTAATAAGCAGCAATTATTCTTTAGAAATAATTCGTGACTGACAAAAACAAAGTCAAGTGAAGTGGAAACTTAGGTGGGTGAGGAGGGGAAAAAAGGAGAGCAGGAACATGTTTTGCAGTAAGAAAAAAATTACTTACTGTAATTGCAGTTAAGTGCAATTTCATTCCTTACACCTTTTTTTGAAAGATTTTATTTATTTATTTATTTATTTATTTTTGGCTGCGTTGGGTCTTCGTTGCTTCGCACGGGCTTTCTCTAGTTGCGGCGAGCGGGGGCTACTCTTCGTTGTGGTGCACGGGCTTCTCGTTGCGGTGGCTTCTCTTGTTGCGGAGCACGGTCTCTAGGCGTGCTGGCTTCAGTAGCTGTGGCTCGCGGGCTCTAGAGCACAGGATCAGTAGTTGTGGCACGCAGGCTTCAGTAGTTGTGGCTCACAGGCTCTAGAGCGCTTTATAATTGTGGAGAACGGGCTTAGTTGCTCCACGGCATGTGGGATCTTCCCAGACCAGAGCTCGAACTCGTGTCCCCTGCATTGGTAGGTGGATTTTTAACCACTGCACCACCAGGGAAACCCCACAATCAGTAATTTTTTAGAGGGCTTTTCATCTGAAGATGTAACTAAATCTGCTTCAATAATACTGGTTACCTAGCTGATGAAAATGAACGAAATTTTGTTCATAACACATATCTACACTGGGGGAAAATTTACCCACGTGCAAGGAAAGCTTCCACTGAAGGCTGTCATAATATTTCACCACCATTTGTCACCCCTGACTGGTGCTCAAGAGAACCGAACACACACAGTTAATAAGGTAGAGAAGAGGAAATTCTCCTAAGAGGAGACCCGGCCCCCATGCACAGGGACGTTTGCCTCTCTAGTCAGTGGAATGCTGAAAATGCATGCCTAGGTGCTAAGGGAGGAGAACATAGGGGAATCTTGTGTGTGTGTGTGTGTGGTGTGGGGTCTTTTTAAAAATAAGCACAGCAGGAGAATCCTGTTTTGCCCAGTTTATGATTCAGATGGTTATTTCAAGTTAAGGGCAAATATTAAGGTGTTGTTCTGAAACAAAGACACAGAGCACTACTTAATAAAGGACTTTTGGTGCCTGGTGAAAAATTCAAGCTGCAGGGGCATTTCCTGCTCTGTATTTATTAATTTCAGGTATTCATTTATGCACTCCTCTCTCCCTCCTTCTGCTTATATAAAATACAGCAGAAATGAATGTGAAAAGTGTGAGAAAGAGAAAAACAAGAGTGGGATAGAAAAATGGAGCTAAGAAGGAAGTTAATCCAATAGCTCGACCATAGCAATTGGGGTTGCACACTGGTTGACCTGCTAAACCAACAGTTAATTCTTTTTTTTTTTAATTTTTTTTTTTTTTTCGGTATGCGGGCCTCTCACTGTTGTGGCCTCTCCCGTTGCAGAGCACAGGCTCCGGACGCGCAGGCTCAGCGGCCATGGCTCACGGGCCCAGCCGCTCCGCAGCATGTGGGATCTCCCTGGACCGGGGCACGAACCCATGTCCCCTGCATCGGCAGGCGGACCCTCAACCACTGCGCCACCAGGGAAGCCCTTTTTTTTTTTAATTATTAAAAAAATTTATTTATTTTTATTTTTGGCTGTATTGGGTCTTCGTTGCTGTGTGCAGGCTTTCTCTAGTTGCGGCGAGAGGGGGCTACTCTTCGTGGCGGTGCGCGGGCTTCTCATGGCAGTGGCTTCTCTTGTTGCGGAGCATGGGCTCTAGGTGTGTGGGCTTCAGCAGCTGTGGCACGCGGGCTTCAGTAGTTGTGGCTCGCGGGCTCTAGAGCGCAGGCTCAGTAGTTGTGGCGCACGGGCTTAGTTGCTCCGCGGCATGTGGGATCTTCCCGGACCAGGGCTCGAACCCGTGTCCCCTGCACTGGCAGGAGGATTCTTAACCACTGCGCCACCAGGGAAGCCCCACCAACCGTTAACTCTTAAAGACTCGGTGTCAAAGGCAAAGACAGACCAACTGCTCAGGAGGGGGACAACTTGGTCTGGGCAGGGACTTGTCCTTCAGGCCCTGAAAGCGAATTCGGGTTAAGTGGCCCTGCCCAGTAAGTCCCCCTATAGCCAGTGCCAGCTCTGCCACATCATCAAACCTAGGACGCGGGAGGCGGGACAAGCCCCTGAATTCACTGGAACTGTCCAATTATGGGGTCTCCAGAGTTAGGGGGTCTGTCCTGTCAGCCAACCAGAACTTGTTGATCATAATCAGAGTGTGGCTTCTGTGAACAGGAACTAGGAAAGCACAACACTAGCCCTGGGGCGAAATGACCAGACCTGCCCTCACAGAGCCCATCCTGACCCAGCCCAGCAGACCCCATCCCACAGACGGGGTTCCCCACCAGACCCGACACTGAACCTGGGAGAGCCTGCGCTGGCTAATACCGTTCTCTTCCCACTGTTCCATCAGTATCATACCATGCTTTCCCTCCGTAACAGCCCAACATTTACCACAAAGCCGAGCCCACTCCCTTTCCACAGCCTGCCAGGTCCCCGAGACAATCCATGCCAGGGCCTCGGCACTTGCCCACCCTGGGGAAAGCAAAAGCAGCTTCTCTCCTCGAGAGCCTGAGGGTCCAGGGAGGTTTTGCCTTATTGTAGGGGAGACTGTTTTATCAAAGCATCTTTTGAGTTCCACACAAGAGCTCTAAGATAGACTGAATACCGCAGCATACATCCTGTTCTTCATGCCACACTCAATACCATGGTGCCCTATGTGACCAACAGAACTTTCTGCCATGAGGAAAATGTTCTAGATCACCGTGTCCAATATGCGAGCCACTAGCCACAGCTGGCTACTGGGCAGCTGAACTGTGACTAGTCCACGTAGAGATGTGCTGAAGCATAAAGTCTTCCACTGGTTTTGGAAGACTTGGTGCAAAGAACAGAATGTCAGATATCTCATTAATAATTCTTTACACTGATTACATGTTGAAATGACAATATTTTAGATATACTGAATTAAATAAATTGTATTATTATATTAATTTCCCGTTTCTTTTTGCTTTTTCAATGCAGTTATTAGAAAATTTAGGAGTACATATGTGACTAACATTCTATTGGTATTAGCCAGCACCAACCTATACCATTATTTAGTAGTTTTCTTTAAACTGAATTTTTTTCATTTTTTAATCATTCTGAAAATATTCGTGAAATTACAGTTTGAAAATATTCATGAAATTACGGTTTGATGTATTAGTTGTATTTTTACAACACAATTAAAGAATCCACAGGACCATTAATCTAAAATTGAGAAGATAAGTTTGTCCACGTGTAACCTAAACCCTCTTAGGTACCACACCCTTTGGGAAATGCTGGCCCAGGACAGAGCTACTCAGAGTGTGGCCTGTGGACAGATGCCAGCCTCCTTATTGTTCATTATCGTCCACAATAAGGACATAAATTGAGAGCACGTATTTAGAAACATTCATAGCAATTTGACAAAGTAATGTGATACCCATTGATATCTTGGAATCTGGTATCTAATCTGATATTTTAAAATTGGGACCTGTATTTTACATGTGCTTTATATTTTCTTTCTAGTAAGTCCTTTAAATTGTATTTAAGAGTTAGAGACACACTGGGCTAGAGTATAAGAGAATCTTCCATGGGCCTTCCAGAGTGATGACCTAAGAGCCACAGTCCTCAGTCACAGCCAATGCAGTGCTCTAAGACAGGAAAGCATACTAAGGATATCTTCCAGACCCCAACATAAAGGCTGGCACAGAGGGGATGGGGGCTTAATTCCTGGCAAATAAGAAATTCTGTTAAATGAAACTTCTCTTCCTCTAAGCATTTTTGTTGATAAAACTTTTGCTGTAATTCTAAGAAATGAAGGTCCTCATCACCTCTGTAGAGAAAAACAACTGTATACTATAAAAAAAGGTACACAAAATCCTTATAAAATGTATATCAATAGTACTGAGCTAGAGCTTGAGAGGGGTACAGAAAATGCGGGAGGCATGCCCCATGTGCAAAAGGAATTTGTTATAATCTATCTGGAATGGCACAGAGGCATGGAGATTAAAAATACTTAACTCTAGAGTCAAACACACTTACTGTGTGACCTTGACCAACTTATTGAACCTCTCTCTTTTTTTTTTTTTTTTTTTTTTGCCGTGCCACACGGCATGCAGGATCTTAGTTTCCTGACCAGGGATCAAACCTGGGCCCTGGCAGTGAAAGGGCTGAGTCAGGGAATTCCCTTACTTAACTTCTCTTAATGTCAATGTACTTAGCTGTTACAGTAGAGAATCTCCGAAAAGGGAGATTCCTCCTCTCCTAGTAGGCACTTACCATGCCTCACCTCAAGAGGTGGAGTCTATTTCCCCGCCCCTTGAATCTGGGCTGGCTTTGTGACTTGCTTTGACCACCAAATGCAGCAGAAGGGACATTCTGGGACTTTCAAGTCTGGGCCATAAGAGAACTGGCAACCTGCACTTCCTGGCTCTTGAAGAACAGCTGCCACACTGTGAGGAAGGCCAGGACAGACTCCTTGTGTAATTTGAGACACCCGGACCATGAGAGGCCATCTTGAACATTTCAACCCCACTGAGCTCCCAGCTGACAGCACAGGCAGCAGGAGAACCACTCAACTGAGCCCAACCAACCCCCTGAATGGTGAGAAATAGTAAGTTTGGAGTGTTTTGCTACACAGGAATAGAAAATTACAAATCTCTAAAATGAGAATAAAAACAGTATAAAGGATGGCTATGAGGAATAAAGTAAATAACGTATGACAAGTGCTAATAATGGTGCTTGGGACATAAGTGCTCAACAATTAGCAGCTGTTACTATTTGAGGAGCTAAAATGAACACATGTGCAATATATGACTGCAGACTACTTGGGAGGCTCCATTCAGGTTCTCAGGGCCCTGCAGGCCCCGAGCAGAGGAATGCCCAGGAGGTGAAGACAAGGCTTTGCGGTGAACGCAAGTATTGGACCTGAAGAATGCGGCGTGCAGAACGATGGTTTTTAAATCCCTGATGCATGGAGAGCCACCCGAGAACTTCCGGGCAACCACAATATGTGCGCACATCAAGGGCTGAAGCCTAGAGGTCTCCATGGAGACAGTGTAGATGGGTGGCTGCCAGGACCTGGGGAGTGGATGACGGGTGAGGGGGAATGGGGAATGACAGCTAATGGTTATGGGGTTTCTCTGCGGGGTGACGAACATGTTCTAAAATTGACTGTGGTGATAGCTGTACAATTCTGTGAATATACTGACAACCACTGAATTGGGCATTTTAAATGGCAAGAGGAAAGCTACCGCTCCCCAAGAGAGAAGCAGACCGAGGCCTACATTCAGACAGAGCTCAGAGGCGGATGAAGGGGATCCCGAGGCCCAGCGTGCCCCGGAGCCTCAGGTGCCTAGCCGGCAGACTCCTCATTGGAAAGCGGTCACCTCAGACATGAGCCGGGCGGTGAGCAATCCCTCCTGGGCCACGGCGCCCCAAGGGCAGCCACCCTGGACCACTGCCTCTTCCTTCTTCTGGTGTAATTCGTTCAAAAGAGCCTAGAGGGCAGGGCCACGGAAAGTTTTCAAATTATCAGACTGCTGCCAGAGTCAGCTCTGCCTGCGAACCCTCCCTCCCCCACCCCCCGGAACTGGGCAATACCATCATAAGCATCATCAGACTACCTGCCCCGTGAGCACCTACTATGCTGAGCCATTATGAGTTCTACCTTGTTAAATCCTCCCAACAAAGCCCACTAGACTATTGACCAGCATCCCCCAGAAAACCACATCTCTCGTCTGCCCAAAGCAACCCTGCAAATCCTACTGTGTTATAAGTCAATCAGTGTAACTACTACAGAAGGCAAGATGTTCTTTTAAAAAGTGAACCATGGCAGAAGATGGGGCATCTGAATGATAGGAAAACATCCTTTAATTGTGGAGAGGGAGAAGGGATAGAGATAGAAATGACAGAATTTGACCAGTCGGGTCACTAGGGTCAGTACATCAGAAAAGAAACAGTTGATGGTCAGACTTTCAGGAATTTGCCCTGAAGGTCCTGCCAAGTCCGAGTCCTTCAGTGCCATAACTCCACAAAGCCAGAAGCCCCAGATCAAATACAACTTTCTTTCGCTCCTGACCTTGGCCCTTCTCACTGCCGAAGGGACTTGCAACGTTAGGACACACGCACAAGCTCAAGTTGCTCCTCTTGGTCCAAACAGCTCTACGATGACAGTGGTCAATAATGGTTTTAGGGACTTCCCTGGTGGTCCAGTGGTTAGGACGCCGCGCTTTCATTGCTGAGGGCCCGGGTTCAGTCCCTGGTCGGGGAACTAAGATCCCACAAGGCGTGCAGTGTGGCAAAAAAAAAAAAAAAAAAAAGAATGGTTTTAAATGTAGCAACTTTGAGAAAGGATGAAGAACTCTAATTTCTTGGGGCCCTACTCTCAGCCTTTCCTTTTCCCTACTGTGGCCCCTGGGGGGAGGCTCTCCTGAACTTCTAGTCTGCACTCCTCCATTCTCCTGATCCAGGACGGGGGATGGAAGACAGGCAGATGGAAGGACAGCAGGGAACCTCGTCTCAACTCAAAGCAATTCCCTCCTTACCAGGGAACCATGGGCAAATGGATTGAACTCAGTAAACAGTATTTACCTGCAGAAAGCACTGGAAAGTTCAACAAGCCTCAGGAAACATGCTTTGTAATTCCACTATCTCAAGCTCCTCCACCGACACACTTCTTTAATCCAACTCACGAGTATTTCCTCAACCCAGCGGAGCTGCTCCCAGCATAATGCAATTGTCAAACATCAGTTACACACCTGTTGCGTGAAAAAACTGTGAGGAGGGGGCTTCCCTGGTGGCGCAGTGGTCGAGAGTCCGCCTGCCGATGCAGGGGACACGGGTTCGTGCCCCGGTCCGGGAAGATCCCACATGCCGCGGAGCGGCTGGGCCCGTGAGCCGTGGCCGCTGAGCCTGCGCGTCCGGAGCCTGTGCTCCACAGCGGGAGAGGCCACAACAGTGAGAGGCCCGCGTACCGCAAAAACAAAGACAAAAACCTCTGAGGGGGAGTAGGATGACCATCTAGTCACCCTCTGCACCAGGCCTTGCCCTCAAGCCAATCATCTAACAGAAGGGACAATGGCTAACCAGCTTCAGCATTTATTGTGTGTCAAGCACTGCTTTACAGATATCAATTCCTTCATCTTCAAGGCAGTGTTTCTATCCCCCCCCCCACGGTGTTCTTAAGCCCATTTTAAAGGTGAGAAAACTAAAGCTCAGCAGTGTCTCCCTGAGGTGAGACATCAGGAAGGGGAGAGGCGGCATTCACACCCAGGCAGTCTGGATCTCGATCGCCCGAGCTCCAATGACAGCAGGAGCCACCAGCACAGGGCCCTGCTCACAGTGGGCACACAATGAACACCTGCCGAGAGGAACTGGAAGGTTAATGTCGTCACACGCGCAGAAGAAGAGTGCTTTCCTGCAGGTGCTGCAGGCACAGGCAAGACGAGTTCCTTAATTCAGACTGAGAGGAGCCTAGAGGAAGTGAACGCCCGAAGGGAAAAGGGGAGAAGGGGGCATTTCAGACTGAGCGGTGCCCAGGACCTGTGTAACAGCGAGGCGGCCTGACAACGGTGACCTGGTGACTCTGCTTGCCCTCTAAAGGTATTGAGGCAGAACCAAGCAACAGGCGCTTGCCCCGCATTCCTGATACTGTGATATAACACAAGCACTAAAGAGAACAGCACATCTGGTAATTTCTCTTCTGGGAGTAACTGAAAGGAAAGAAAGCAAGCATCACTGGTGGGTAATGGGGAAAAAATGCACAGGATTTCAGTATTGGAAGAACCTGTTGCTAGAAGAAACAACCAGAGAGGTATTCCCCTGCGACCTTCTAAAACAGCTCCCAGGAAAACCACTTGCTGGCCCATATCGCCCAGCTGTGCTGCCGTGAAATTGTCCGAGAGTCTAAACACCTCAGGCCTCTTAAGTCTTTTCTGCCCCTCACAGCACTCAGCACAAGCTTAGGATCAATGGTTGACTCTCAAGAAACGCAGGTTCACTCTCATCAAGAATGGGTCCCAAATGATAAGGCCTTGGGCACCCAAGAGTAATCAGTACCAAGATGTATTATAATAAAACCTCAAAGGGCTTCCCTGGTGGTGCAGAGGTTAAGAATCCGCCTGCCAAGGCAGGGGACACAGGCTTGAGCCCAGGTCCAGGAAGATCCCACATGCTGCGGAGCAGCTGCGCCTGTGCGCCACAACTACTGAGCCTGCGCTCTAGAGCCCACGAGCCGCAACCACTGAAGCCTGTGCACCTAGAGCCCGTGCTCTGCAACAAGAGAAGCCACTGCAATGGGAAGCCCGAGCACCTCAACAAAGAGTAGCCCCCGCTCGCCGCAACTAGAGAAAGCCCGCGCGCAGCAACGAAGACCCAACGCGGACAAAAGTAAATAAATAAATAAATATTAAAAAACACAAAAAACTCAAAAATCAAGACTTCTCTGAGGATGACATTATTTTTCTAAGTACCTAGCCTCACAAAACCCACTTTGAAAGAACAAACCATGGTACTACCTGGCACCTAAATTGAACACTCCAATTATTCCACATCAACCCTTATGCACATAGAAGTTTATGAAATATATATATATGTGTGTATATACATATATGTGTGTGTATGTGTGTGTGTGTATATATATATATATATATATATATATATATATATATATATATATATACATTTTGGCCGCATCGCGCGGCTTGTGGAATCTTAGTTCCCGGACCAGGGATTGAACCCATGCCCCCTACGGTGGAAGCTCGGAGTCTTAACCACTGGACCACCAGGGAACTCCCTGAAATATTTTAAACCTTCACACAACATGTCTTTCCATATTTCTAATTTCAAATGAAGGAAAAGAGCTTTAAGCTATTTTTCTACAATAAAGTTTCCAACTAGAACTTAATAAGGATGTCCCCTTATTGAGTGCCTTCAAATAAATTAAAATATCACAGATATTTCAGGCTCAACCATACAGCTCCGCCCTGCCTCTAAAACATCGAAACGACCTAATTGTTTAAACTCGACCAAATAAAAATGTGAACTTTAACAACCTCCCTTTTCCAATGTTATATTCTACTAGGTCCCCCTCCCCCAAGGCTGGTTCTGATGGATGGGTGGGTTTTGGGTTTCTCCCTAGCACATGCAGCCGAGTTTCCCAAACAAAAAGGACGAAAACAGAAGTACATCTTTTTAGTATTTATATCACTATCCTGTGATATTTGTTAAATTCTGCCTTCAAAACAAATGCGTGATGAAAAACGCAAACTGGGAAAGATTTAAGCCACCTCCTCCTTCTCGAAATGATGCAAATGAAGGCCCAATCAGAACATACCCCTCCCCCATGAAAACCATGTTTTAAGTGACTAAAGAACATTGCCCTTGATTTCCTTCCCTTCCTTGGTACACCTTACATAAAACACGCAGATCTTCACTATGTGATAATTCTCCAAATCCTATACTTAAGATCTGTGCGCTTTTGTGGGATGCACGTTATACTGCGGTAAAACACGCCTTAAAAATACCTCACACTAACTTAAAAAAAAAAGAAAAAAAAAGGTGTTGCCAGGAAAAACATGAAATCGGTTTCCAAGTTGCTTACACACCCGCACTACCTGCAACCACTTTACAGAACGTTAGAAGATGCGAGACCAGCTTATCTAAAATTCTGCCAAATGTCCTCAAAATCTCTCCCTGCTTCGCTCGTTTCCAGGCAGCCAATCCGGGGACCATCCCTCCTTAGCTCCCAGCAGCTGCAGCCTCTAGGGCCGGGGGACTCATCCGTCGCGCTGCCACGCGAGGGAGCCGCGACCCCGCCAGACCCCTGGGCAGCGCACCCGCGGCCGCCGGGAGCGCAAGCGGGCGGCAGGGGAACCCGGCCCGGGGCTCGCAGCTGGCCACCCCTGCCAGTGGGTGACGCGCCGGTTCTGCCCCCCGGGGACGCCGCGAAGCATGAAGCTGGGCTGCCCCTCGCGCGCGACGCCCGAGACGCAGATTGGGCAGGCGCGCAGGCCCCGGCCACCCCCCGCGCCCGCTCGGTCGGCCCCAGTGCCCCCCACGCCTGCTGCTCCGCGATGCGGGGCCAGCCCCCCGGGCCCCTGGGGCATCAAGCGTGGCCCCGGTCCCCGCACGCCAAACACACCTGCCACCCACCCTAAGCCACCCCCAATCCCACCCACTCTGGCCACTCGAGAGCGTACTCTGCCACCGGCACCGTGAGGGGCGCCGGCCCCGGGATCCCGCGCCCAGGCGACCCCGGGCTGAGGAAAGGACATTAGCTCAGTTCCGCGCCCCGCCCCCCACAGCCTCGCGCTCCAGAACCTCTACCTCTTGCGGCCCGCCCGGGGGGCCTGAGGCTCCCACGCGCCCGCCGCATCCCGGGAGCCCTACCTGAAGGCCGGTGGTTGGGCGGCGAGGTCCGCACCGCGCCCGGTTCGGCCATCTTCCCGGGGAGCGGGGGGGCCCGCGTAGCCCCCTCCGTCCCGGCTGCCGCCCCGCAGTCGACGCCGTGCTCCATCGGGATGCCGGGGCCGCACAGGCGCACTGCCCCCGCCGCCGCGCCGTATCGGACCTGCGCGCGTCCGTACGCGCACGCGTCCCCCCCACGGCGTGCACGTGCGATGTGCGCACCGGTTCTCAAGCCGCGCACGAGCACCGCGTGCACACGCGAGCTGCACACGGGTCCTCAAGCAGCAGGCGCCTACCTCGTGCACTTGGCAATATGCACACCAGCCCTCACACAGCACGAGTACACGGCGTGCACGTGCAATGTGAGCACTAGTTCTCATAGCGCTCCCGCACACCGCGTGCACGTTCGATGTGCACACCAGTCCTCACAGCGCGCACGCACACACGGCATGCACACGGTTCCTCATACAGTGCGCACACGCAGCATGCACACACCGGTGTGAACACACGTCCCCACACAGTGCATACTCAGCATTATATATACATGGGATGTAGTTTCTCACACAGGGTGCACACACATCCTCACGCAGTGTGAACACACCTGCCCACCCAGCACGCACATGTTCTCACACGGCTCGCAGAAGTTCACACACACTAGGCATCCACATACGTAGAGCTGCAGCTCTGGAAACAGGTCCTCTTAGGGCCTCGGGCAGGCGCCGCTTGGGCCAGTGCCACATGTGCAGATGCCTCCCTCCAAGCACAAAGGTGCACGGGTGGCAGGCGCTAGGTCTTCCCTCACCGCAGCGAGGGGCTCCAGGAAGCCAGACTGGTGGACCTTCAAGGAAGAGGAGGGGCACGCAGTCAGCCTTCCAACCATGCCCCCACTCCCAGGCTGATTCCACCCGAGCGCTACTCAATGGCTTCTTCCTGGTGTGCAAATAATGCACTAGAGAAATCTCTGTGAGAACATCTCTGGGAAGACAAATGAGAGTGCACTGAACGTGTAGCCTTGGGAGTAGGCGTCTGGACAGGGTGTGGGGGCCTGTGGAGGTGTGTTTCCTCTGGATGTCCTTTTACCCCTGCCAGAGCACTTAACTTCTTTTCAAAAATATACATATTGAAAAAGACATCTTCGCAGAGCCAGCTCAAGCCTCCAGGTGTTTACCCAGATATAGCCTGCCGAGTGATAACCCACCCCAGGGGAGCCCCAGGCTGCACGTTTCTCTGGTGGGCAGTGACCAGCCCCCGGGTTTTAACTTCCACCCCTGGGGGAGAAAGAAATGCAAGGTTAAAAAGCCGAATAAAGCTGAATCAGGGTACAAGGTTTCTTTGGGGAGGGTGATGGTAACATTCTAGAATTACATTATAGGGATGGTTGACTCTATACTAAAAGCCACTGTACATTTTAAACGGGTGAACTTTATGGTGTGTAAATTATACAAAAAAAAAAAAAACACACAAGTTGAAACCCTCAGTAACTGACAACCAGATTCTTAGTGAAAAGCTTGGGAAGAGTCCCTTTGTTGGCACAAAAATGTGATGAACGTGTTCATGACACTCCCAAAGGTGTGCTAGGAGTAGGGCGCAGCTATGGTGAGAAAGCCAGAAGGGGAGTTTAGACACAAACGAGCAGAAAAGCAGGCAAGTTGGGGCTGGCCCCTTCTTTGTAATGAAAACTGCTTCCAACTCAATAAGATTGAGACAAGTTAATTAGGGCTTGGGAGCTGTTTTCACTTTTTCTTTTTTTCTTCTTTTAGTCTTACAGACCTTGGGTACGAGCTTATAACTCATCCACCTCCTGAGCTCAAGGCTTGCTGACTTGTCAGAATACCCCTGTCTAGTTTGATTCTATTTTTTTCTCTTTTGATTCTATTTTTTTCTGTTTATTTTCTATTCCCACTTGCATTCCTCTCTTCAATCATATACACCTCCTGTTTAATATATTTTTGTAGTTCTACTTTCAAACATATAGTGAAGATATGCGTGGTTTAAATTTATATAAATGATAAGGCACACCAGCTATCATTCTGTTTTTCCTTGCGTGGAATTGTTTTCAACATCTATCCATTGCAACTGTATACAAATCTATCAGAAACAGATTAACTGGGACTTCGCCTTCCAATGCAGGGGCTGTGGCAGCTAAGATCCCACATGCCTGGAGGCCAAAAAACCAAAAAAACATAAAACAGAATATTGTAACAAATTCAGTGAAGACTTTAAAAATGGTCCACATCAAAAGAAAGAGATTAACCATTTATTCTGGTTTACTCTTCTGTAAATTACCTGTTCAATCCGTCTATTGGGCTACTTGTCTTTCTCTTGTTGATTTCCAGGTTTTTTGTATTCTAGATAATCCTTGTGGGCTTAAATATTTCACGCTAGTCAACTAACGTTTTCTAAGATAGCAAAACGTCAATTTTTATGCCAAAATCAATCCATTTAAAAAAGCTTCTTATATGGAAATAACCACAAACTTAAGAAAAGTTGCACAAATAAGAATTTACAAATAAGTCATATGCCCTTTACTCAAACTCACCTATCATTGACATTTTACCCCATTTATCATTTGTAATCCTAGCTGTACCTCTTTTTTTTTTTTATACTTGGTTGTTTTGCTAGCAAGCTGCATACATATACACGGCCTTCCCCTTAAATACTTCAGTGCGTATTTCCTAAGGATATTGTCTTTTTATTTTTGGCTGTGTTGGGTCTTCGTTGCTTTGCGCGGGCTTTCGCCAGTTGCGGCAAGCGGGGGCTACTCTTCGTTGAGGTGCTCGGGCTTCTCATTGGGGTGGCTTCTCTTGTTGCAGAGCACGGGCTCTAGGCGCGCGGGCTTCAGTAGTTGCGGTGCACGGGCCCTAGAGCGCAGGCTCAGTAGTTGTGGCACACAGGCTTAGTTGCTCCGCAGCATGTGGGATCTTCCAGGACCAGGGCTCGAACCCGTGTCCCCTGCACTGACAGGTGGATTCTTAACCACTGCGCCACCAGGGAAGTCCTCTAAGGATAGTCTTAAACCCCCACATTAGTTATCAACTTCAGTAAATATAACATGGATACAATAATTTTACCTAATTGGCTGCCAGTTTCTCCAGTATAGAGGTGCTATTTTTCTCTTGCAACTAATCGGCAATCTGTGGGGAGCCACTTTAAGGCCAAGCAAATATTCTACTCCTTGCCAAAACTTCTTCCTAAGGTTTAACATCCATTGATAGTTCTTGATTCAATCTTTCCCATGGTTTCAAAATAAAACCTATCAATTTTCACCTTATGCTTATGGTTTGTGCTTTAAGAGGTCTTGGTTTTGTTCTGGATACAGATGTAAAAGGTCAAATTGTAGGACGTTTATTGTAGTCCCTCAACTCCGGTGGAGATGAACCTCAAGGGGGAAAGAGAACTCAAATTGTAGTTAGAAGGAATTAACGAGGGCCATAGGTCTTAATTATATACTTGCCTACTCACAATATAGTCTACATTTTCATTAGTTTACAGATTTACCTTTAAAGCAATTTATTTTCTGTATACGGTGACAGAGATCCATATTTACTTTTCTCTGTAAAATGTAGGTTTGTCCAGCACCAACTTTTAAGTACTCTATCCTTTCCCCAATGATTTTGAAACCACTTTTATCATGTATCAGATTCCCATATGTACATGGGCTTGATTCTGAGCTCTTTACTCTGATCTTTTTGTCTGTTACTGCATCTATTATTTATTACTATGGATTATGGTGTGACAGTATCTGATGAAGTTCTTTGCTCTGCTTTTAAAATTGCCTTAGAAATTCATAATTTCCATATGAACTTATTCTAGAATCAATTTTTCTATCCCCCTCAAATCCTGTTGGAATATTAATCAGAACTGGCATTTTTATGACATCATACCATCTATGAACAGTGTCTTTCTATTTAAGCCATCTGTTTAACAAAATGACATTAGTTTGCTGGGCTTTTGCCATTAGGCTAACTTCCTAAAAATCTAGTTAGAGCTGAACGACATTTTTTTTCTTTTTAGCATCACCGCGCAGCATGCAGGATCTTTGTTCCCTCGAACCCGTGCCCCCTGCAGTGGAAACACGGAGTCCTAACCACTGGATCACCAGAGAATTCCCTGAACATCTTAAAATCTGTTATACCATCTAGTTGTTAAGTCTAGTGCAGCAATTCCCAATTTTTTTGCCTCAGAGTCCCTTTACAGCAAGGGTTGGTAACCTACGGCCTGTAGGCCAAATGTAGCCCACCACCTACTTCTGTTAATGAACTTTTCCTGCAATGCAGTCTCATTCATTTGTTTACGTGTTGTCTCAGGCTATTGTGCAACACAACACTGACAGAACTGAATAGCTGTAAGAGAGATCATATGGCCTACAAAGCTTAAAATATTTACTATCTGGTCCTTCAGTAAAAGTTCACCAACTCCTATTTTACACCTAAAATTGAGACTCCCAAAGAACTTCTGTAATCTGCTAATGGCGGTGAATGTTTAGTTTTCCAAAACTCAATTTTTACTTGAAAGCGCATGTGTGATATTGCAACAAACACTCAGTTTTCCTTGAAATGACAAGTTCACCTGTGGGAGTATTGATGTGCTAGAAAATTTTTAAAAGATTTGTTACTTTAACAGTAAGCCTAAATAACATACTTTTAATGAAAAGTAACAACCCCCTCCCAATTTGAGAAGAGTGGCGTTGTTTCACATTTTTGCAAATCTCTTTACTGTCTGGCTTAAATGAAAATTGAGTCTCGGGACTTCCCTGGTGGTCCAGTGGTTAAGAATCCGCCTTCCAATGCAAGGGACTCGGGCTCGATCCCTGTTCGGGGAACTTAGATTCCACATGCTGTGGGGCAACTAAGCCCACGCACCGCAGCTAGAGAAGCCCGCATCCTGCAATGAAGATCCCGCATGCTGCAACTAAGACCCGAGGCAGCCAAATAAATAAATATTTTTAAAAAAGTAAAACTGAGCTGCATATCTGCTTTTGTATTCAGTGTGTTACAGTATGTTTTCGTTAAAGCACATGAAGAAAATCTGGCCACTATGTAGTTGGAAAAGGGAGAACTATTTTAACGGCTTTTCAGGTAACCGTGTATGCTCTTGACACTATACCCAATCCTGACAAATGGTAACTTCTTAAAGTTAGTTGCATTGTGGAATCTAATACTGAATCAGTGATCTTCTCATACTAGTACGTTAAAACCCACTCATCATTTAGAAAATACTGCTTGACTCCGCTACGATCTTCCAAATGTCAACACACTTCATTCTACAGTATTAAAAAGTCACATTCATTATTACCACCTCTGATCTCTTCACTGCGAAGCCGTCAAGCTAATGGTGGCAACATCGGTTTCCCCAAACTCTTATCACCTCCAACAAATGCTGTCAGTTGTTTTCCTTAAAGTGACAGGGTTATTTTGAGAAAACCTGACCACAAACGCACGTTTGCATAACCAGTTTGTCTGTTGTTCTTTCAAGTAAAAATGGTATTCCAAGAAAAACGATGGCCAGTTCAGTTTGCAACTCAATAATCGCACGAGTGTTTTTCCGTGAGGCAACTATGGTACTTCACAGCACGCAGATGTGTTTCATGGAGCACGTTTTAACCTTGTCACACGAACTATTAAAACATGTGTACTCAAAGGTTGAATTTAATAAGATTAATCATTTTACTGCTTGTCAGGGACATTCTTAAGTAAAATTCGCTCTTTAAAAGAAATTGTGAGTTTCTATGTTTGCTTTCGGTAGATAAACTATCAAGTTAGGAAAATCCCGATTATTCTTAGATTTACAAGATATATTTAAAAGCATAAATATGCATTGAACTTTATCAAACGTGCAAAACTCCAACTAATTCTATGCCTGACAGTCCAGTGGATCAAATCAGCAATGAGACTTTACTCAGGTTTTGTCCCCACTTTTTGATCTGCCATTATCAGATTGTGAACCGAACAAAGCCTGGATTGGAACAGAAAAGCCTGGCTTTTTAAAAGAGAGCAAGTTAAAAAAGAAAAACAAAAGTGAGCAAGTTGACCAGAGGATAAATATCTACTTCACCTATGTCTTTGCACAGTATAAAATAAGGTCCAGTGAATGGGATTCTGGAAATTTGAGATCATTCTGGACAACTGATTTACCATCAGAAAATGTCTTCAGCACAGGTTTGTAACAAATGCACTTGCCCAGAAAACGCAACCCTGTAACTGCAGTCTGACCAAACGGATTCATTCAAATCAAACAACCAAAAACACAAAAATAAAAAACAGATTAAGTATACATTTCCCTCATACATCAAAATTTTCAGAAAAGAATGATCATGAATAAAAGTTTAGTTAAAAATGTCATAAACAGTTTGAAAAGAATCAACTGCATACACTGTTGAAAGTTATTTCATATTTTATTTCTAATTGCAATAGTTTGCATCTGATTACATAATTCCAAATGATGGGAAAGGAAACCTCCAAATCAGTACCAATTAGCTGTCATGAATCTATGGTAAAAGGACTCATTAAAGACTTCAGAATGAAAGATGACCAGAGCTACCAATATTACTAATTATAAGCTTTCTCTAAAGAAATATAGAGCAAGTTGGTACTTTGCAAAATACCTTTCTTTAAGCAATTTAGAGACTTCCATCTGTTAGTCTTATGCTGAATTAAATGAGGGTGGTAGCAATTATTTTAAATATTGTGTCGACATGAATATACAAATATATATTCTACACACTCCTTTTGTTATAGGAACCAAAGACTGCAAGTAAAAGAAATGGTAAATAGAGAATAAAAAAGACGTGCATATTCTATGTTACACAGTCCTGGATATCAAGTGAATAGTGGCGGACACTGCTCTAGGTGGATCACACATACGAACACACATTATTAATCCTCCCAACATTTCTGTGATTCTGCAGGTACTCTTCTCATCATCTCCATCTTACAGGTGAGGAGCCTGAAGCTCAGACAAGCTGGAGAAGGTGCCCGTGGTCACCTGCAGGTAAAGGGCAGAGTGGGGGTTGTGGCACAGGCTGCCTGACCTCAGAGCCCATGTTCTTCACTCTCTACCACATGCCTCCTAAGCACTAGGCGGCTGTGGAAGGAAGAGAAGACACAGTCCAACACACCCTCCGAATTCCTCGCTTCACTCCATACCTGAGAGGCTAGTGTCTTATCACACTTATAGTAAGACTTAATTCAGATTTTGTTCTTTTCTAAAATAGGAAGAAAAAAGCAATGATGGTAGTTGAAGGTAAATAAAAACCACAAAGTGGTATGTAAAAGCTGTATAAATGAAACTTCCCCTTACTAAGCAGGACAGAGATCTAAACATCTCACACCAATACAAATCTTTTTAATCTTTATGACAGGTAACATAAAGAACTTACTTTCATTTCACTGCCAAGCCATAGTTAATACTGGATGTTGTTAAATCTGTACACAATACAAATGAAGTATAAATCCAGCTAGGTATTTTATTTGAAACGTGCTTTTACCTATCAGATTACTCACTTGCTCTGAAGTCAATACTGACAGCAGTTTGTATCTATTCAAGATGTTATGCAATGTCCTATAATTTAATATTTACACAAGATAGATGAGAGTAAGTTAAACTACAAGTCACCAGGAGTTCTGTAAGCAACTATACTTACAGCCATGATTCCACAGATGTGGTGAGTAAACCAATGGCCACTCCTTAATAAAATACAAGAATTTTCATCATGCATAGTTTACAGGCTCCTTAAGAGGTGGTCTCTTTGAGAGGCGGGATTTTCAAGAAAGATTCAACAGTCAAACAATTAAATCTTGGCAAGTCTTTTTTTACACAAACACTTGGTTTGGTTATTTAGCCACCTTAGTAATACAACTTATTTATATACTCTAATTGGAAGTGGAATAAACACTGCATGAAAAATGCATGCCTATCGAACTCATTAGTAATAACTATTACATTCTCTTAGCAGTAAGAATCATTATTCTTGGATTTCAAAGACTTTATTTTCTTTCAGGGCATACTTTCTAGCATTGTATTATAGGAATCAAACAGTATAACAACAAAAAAGGTTTTTTTTCTTGAGGACCACTTCCATTCCACCTTTGAAATATAATCAAATCAATGAAACTAATTTCCACACTAAAGACAAGTTAGTAAAATAATTCCTCCAAGTAGTGTTGCATATGAACTACAAGTTTACCCCAACTATTTTAATCATTATAATTTGAGATTTTCTAGGGTACAACAGCACTAGATTGGGCTGTTACTACGTAGACAAGAAAAAAAATGTCACCTGCAAACACGTGAATTGGGGTAAGAATCTTTAGACAAACCATATTATTAGAGGAGGTTAAGTAGAAAAACTAATGTTTGAGTGGCACCACCCGTACCATGAACTGTAGCACAGATGCAGAGTCAAAACATTCTTGGTAAAACAATGTGGAGGAAAGATCTGCATATACCACAAATTTACCAAAACACTTTTATGTACAGAAGCCTAAATATCTTAGGAGGTTTACATTACCGATGAAGATGATCACTCAGTCAACTCTTCAAGGCTGGTTCCTTATGAGTACTAAAAACCAGTCCATGGTCTCAGACACATTCCACCTAGGTTAAGTGTTCAGGGACTCCACAGAGTAAGAAACATCAACTGCAATTGTCCACTCTTAGTTTCTGGTTTTTGATTTAATATTTTATAGTACCTCAGATTTTTATTCCAGAGTTTGCACACTTAGGAAAGGAAATTATACTAAGCATGGGATCAAAGATGTGCTTACGAAAAAAAAAAAAAAAAAAAGATGTGCTTATTTTCTGAAGCCATGTGAAGGTTTAATCCTCTGTGTATTACTTTTCAACACTGAAGAGTTCTCTGGAGACCAGTAGAATAAAAGTTTCACAAGCTACATGAAGGATTTCTTTTACAGTTGCATACCACTTCAATGTGGCTAGTTAGGTCTAACTAGCCCTGCCCTTAATTTCATCTTACTAGAGTTGATGATGAAAAACTAACAAAGGGTAAATCTAAATTCCCAATAAAATACAAGCAAAAAACACCTGTACACACAATAAAATACATCCTAAACGCAAAGTAAGGGTATAATATACTCTGCAGCATGATACTGTCTTTATTATATTTCTCCACTGTATGTAGTTCTTCCATTCAGAAATAAGAGACCATCTTTTCATTAAGTTGTTATTCCCTCCTCTTTCCCCAGCTTAGGGATACTTTCCCAAAGGCTTAATTTGTACAAACTGTTATGAAATTAAATTTTCATTTACACATAGTTTAAGTGTTTATAAAGCACTCAAAATTGTAGCTCACAAGTATATGACTTCTGAAAATAAAACGACACTTTGAACATAATCCTTTTGTTCTGCAAAAATATTCTACATACATGCATATGTTCAAAACAATCTTTTGTTGTTTGGGAATTTTCTATGCACAGTAAGTTAAAAAAAAAAAGTTGACAACTATATCAGTATCTCCAATGTTAAGATAACTGGGTGCCACCTAGTGTTTGATTTCTGCAACTACCAACTTTACAAATTCAAAACTGCTATTAAAACTCAGGTTCTAAAAACCGCCTTTTTTGTTGATGTTTATAGTGGCAAAATAAGATCATGAAAAGAATGTATACAATATCAAAATCAGTATAAAAATAGCCACATGCTACTTAAATATGAAAAACAGACCAATCATTTTTCACTTTAAATGCAGATTTCTGCCTCCATTAAACTGTACCAAAATCTCAAGGGAAAATTCATGTAAGTAACTGGAATATACAAAAATTCATTGTACAGTAAACAGGCTAGTCAAAACTAGGGCTTAATTATGATTCATAATGCGTGTACGGGGCTTCCCTGGTGGCGCAGTGGTTGAGAGTCCGCCTACCGATGCAGGGGACACGGCTTCGTGTCCCGGTCCGGGAAGATCCCACATGCCGCGGAGCGGCTAGGCCCGTGAGCCATGGCCGCTGAGCCTGCGCTCCGCAACGGGAGAGGCTCACAGCAGTGAGAGGCCCGCGTACCACAAAAAAAAAAAAAAAGAAAAAGAAGTACATAATGCGTGTACGGCAAATGGTTTTACTCAAAACATCCATTTACTTACTGGAAGTGGTCAAAGTGGGAAAGGCAGTTAACGCATTTTTTTTCTTTTAGAAGAGCAGATGTGGTCTTTTACCCACAAGCTCCATCACATCAAAAGAACAAAGTGGGTTTAACATTTAAGAGAATTCAGCATTACTAGTTTTTAAAGAAATACCTTAGAAACAAATCAGTCTGCTTTAACAAACTGCACTCATGCTAATGAAATTTTAATCTTCTTTAATGGGTCACAGCCCAAATCCAAATTGTTGAATAATCCTCAAAGAAAGTGGAATGTGAAAGGTTGAGTTCGACTTAGATCTGGAAGGAAAAAGAACATCAGATCAACCCAAAGAAGAATTTTTATATTCCAACAGTCTACCACGTGTAAGGGACACATGCACCCCCTTAGGCTATCTGGGAAACAAATCCAGTTTGAAGAGGAAATTCTGAACACTAGGTTTTTCTCAATTCTGGTCTGCTGTCATTGAATCTTTACAGCAGCCTTCAGAATGCTATACGTTACGCAGAATATTCTCAATAAAGTTTACTATTTTACTATCTCCTTCCTTTTGTGCTACTGATTAGAAATTTATTTTGGGGGTAGGAACAGACACAGGGAGTGTTACTTCCTTGAGAAACGGAAAAGTGAGATACCAAATTCTCCTCCCAGTCAACCTGGTTATAGGAGTGAAGGCTAGAACACACAGAAACCATTTGGAGAAACACCTTAGGGAAGAAGTCGGGTTCTCAGGTGACAGACAAAGCGACCCTTACGAAATGGCCAAGATAACTCAAATTCCTTTAATAACCACTACCTTTACTATCCCTTACTGCCAGCCTCAGTTCTGAAGAAGCATTGGCACAAACTGAGAAATACTTTTCTTAGAAAAGCTTAACCCTATCTAGATCCTCACCCTATCACCTCTGTGTATGTGGCTTCATATTGAGGTATGTACTCTGACTAGGTTCTTTATTTCCTAAAAAAGGTCTTCTACCCCAGCTAAGCTGTCAAAATGTTGGGATCGCTCCTTAACCTATAACACAGTAGTAGCTCCATGTCAGGTTCTTGTCACAGAGTATCATCGATAAATCTACTGTCCAAGTGTCATTCACAGCTTAGTCACAAGAATCCTCTGGCTCAGGGGTTTCCAAAGGGAGATAACATAAAAAATAGAATGATATGGTTCATAAGAACCTAGGGGCAGGACAGGAATAAAGACGCAGATGTAGAGAACGGACTTGAGGACACGGGGAGGGGGAAGGGTAAGCTGGGACGAAGTGAGAGAGTGGTATGCACATATATACACTACCAAATGTAAAATCGGTAGCTAGTAGGAAGCAGCCACATAGCACAGGGAGATCAAGATCAGCTCGGTGCTTTGTGACCACCTAGAGGGGTGGGATAGGGAGGGTGGGAGGGAGGCGCAGGAGGGAGGAGATATGGGGATGTATGTATATGTATAGCTGATTCACTTTGTTATACAGAAGAAACACACCACTGTAAAGCAATTATATTCCAATAAAGATGTTAAAAAAAATAGAATGATGGATTTATTTCTTATCCCTTTTCATTTTTCTATTTTAGGGTATGCTCTGAAATACAGTATTGTATGTTTAAAAATTCATAAATGCAAATACACACTGGAGATATGTACTCAAATTTTCTTTAATTCATCATGTATTCTAAAATGGTTTGGAGATGCATCAAAATGTAAGATGGACTGAAGGATGAATAAAGGTATAGGCAGATATGTGATAAACCAAGTATAGAGATGTTAATTATAGAATCTCAGTGGTAGGTATCACTTAATTCAGACTTCCCCGAGACCAGCCTTTGTTTTTGTTCGGTTGGGTTTTTTGTTTTTTTGGGGTTTTTTGGCCGCGCCGTGTGGCTTGTGGGATCTTAGTTCCCTGACCAGGGATCGAACCCAGGCCCTTGGCAGTAAAAACACAGAGTCCTAACCACTGGACCGCCAGGTAATTCCCAGCCTTTGTATTTCTGAAAAGCTCCGGTAATTCTGTTGCACAAACAATCCCGGTCAGGAGCAACTACTCTAGGTATACTAAAATTTCACCTTTGAATAAAATCAAACATTACTACTATTATTTTTAGATTTATATACACAGGTGTTCCTGAACTACATTTTTATTTAAAAGGGTTTAAAGAGCCCAACCCAGATTTAAGAGTAACTTATAATACCACCCCAGTTATTAAATAGATTTATATTGCCAGAAACTAAGTTTGAATTTCATTGAAATATTTTAACAGCAGAAGGGCAATGAGGCACTTATTCTTGTGAGCATTACTGCTTTATAGTGAGAAAAAACAACGCATTTTCCTCAAAATTAACACACCAACTCCAAACCAAGAGTTTGCCAATAATGCATATCCAACAGATAAAAAAACTGGCAAAAGGCCTCAATTTTAAGAGGGCGCTTTATTTTTTTGGTGGCTGCGCAGCACAGCTTGTGGGATCTTATTTCCCTGACCAGGAATTGAACCCAGGCCACCACAGTAAAAGCGCCGAGTTCTAACCACTGGACCGTCAGGGAATTCCCTTTAACAGGGCTTTTAATGTTATGCTGTAATTCCAACACTTCATATGAAACTGGTTCAAACAAGATTATTCTTCTAACATACTAGTGTTTCAATTAAGAGAAGGCACGTTTGTATAACACAGGGAATATAGCCAATCATAGTAACTATAAATAGAGTATAACCTTTAAGAATTGTGAATCACTGTGAACTTCCATGGTGGTCCAGTGGTAAAATTCCATGCTCCAAATGCAGGGGGCCCGGGTTCGACCCCTGGTCGGGGAACTAGATCCCAGATGCATGCCACAACTAAGAAGTCCGCATGTCACAACTAAAAAAAAAAAATCCCACATGCTTCAACTAAAGATCCCATGGGCCACAACTAAGACCTGGCACAGCCAAAATAAAATAAATAAATAAATATTAAAAAAAAAATTGTGAATCACCTTACAGTACACTTGTAACTTATATAATATTGTACAACTATATCTCAATAAAAAAGGCCTGTTTCTTTGATAAAATCTTGTATTTCTCATAACTGTCTGCTAAATTTCTTAATAGCTATCTCTCTAGACACCCTTAACTTAAACAAGTTGAGATTCCAATGCCTAGCATTCATATTGCCAAAGCAAATATTGACCTTTTTAGGAAGAAATACTGAAAAAGATGATAAAATTCTCAAAGCATAAACAGTTTGACTAGCACAAACAAAAGTTGAAAAACTCAAGGTGAAAAATGCTACTTACATCATCAATGTCTTCATCATCATCTCCAATGTCATCAAACTGGATTTCATCATCATCTCCAGGACCAAATGTATCAGTTTCATTGATTTTAGCTAAAGAAACAATAACAAATATACTCATATAATATAACCAAGATGTTAGTAAAATGAATAAATTGCCCACTAAAAGAAGTGGTTGGATATCAAATGTTGCAGTATAAAAGGAGACTCTTACAAGTCAAACTTTTAAGTTTCATTACCAAAAAGACCCTCTTAACTTCTACCTAACAACCCTAGTATATAGAACAGTATTTTAAACAACAAAATCTCTAAGTCAAAATGCAAACAAGTTTCTTTTGCTCACAAAGGTATTTTTAGTGAGGCAGGCTCTAATTACACAAATTCTAAAGCTATTACACCTTCCAGCTACACTTCAAAAAACGTCTGAGCACACGCTAACAAGCCACAAATCATCAGATAAACTCATCAATCAGAAAAATTTGGTCAAATCATGCTTATCCCTAAATAACAAAAATGAACCAGGAAGTGCTAGTCCTATTCCCAGATATATTAGCATTTCCTAGATTGGAAATGCCAAGTAAATAATTTCAGCAGGGTTTTCATGCTCAAGTAAAATTATAGTTTCCTTGATAATATGCAACAGAACCAAAAAATAACTTCCAAGCAAAAAATGTAGGCTTACAAAATAGTATGTAAAGTCACTTCCCCTTTGATGAGGTCATGAGAAACTTATTTTTATTTAAGTTTTATGCGTTAAGAACGCCTAACTTTTGTACTGCAGGGGAGAAACAAAAAACGTTGATTTAACAAAATCCTATGGATACTATGACACTAGAATAAGATGAACTGAAAACTGACTTTTTAATAAAAATCGACAACAGTACCTAATTGCTATCCTTGCTTCACATTTAAAGATGAATAATGACAGTCTCTTTAGAAAGGAACTTTCAAATAAATACTATAATCAATTTATTCCGTTGACTGGCATTACACAGAAGTTGAGGGCTTATAAAGGATAATTCCTCACCAAAAGTATATTTATTAGGAACAGAATCCCAGTTACTTTTTTCTTAAGGTGTCTAGTATTATGAAGTACAGGCAGGCATACTTGGAATGAATCACGTAAACTCAAAACTAAACATGCAAAATCCACAAAATTCTACCAAAATTCCTTCATCTAAATACCACCAGGTAATAACACCATATAACAGGTTAATGTAATATCTCAGACATTACCATGTTCTGGAAGTTCGCCATATGCCTTCAGACTTCTAGCCTCATCTGCATTGTATTTTAAAATTACATCAGCTTTATTATCCTTAAAAAAGAGACAAATAAGATTTACAAATGATTATGCCAAAATATTATCCGTTATTTCATAAATTAGTTTCAAACTGGATAGAAAATTAAATTTTACTGTTGTGTTATAAACTCCTGTCCTTTTTCTAAAAATTTAAAGTTTTCTCCTACCCTCTGAAAAACATCCTTGGGTTTAACCCAGTATAAAGAAGCTTGCATGCATAAATGAATAATGATCAACAAGCTTAGGGAAGACAGTTATAGATTTCACTTCAATGCAGAACTGTATAGACCCAATCTTTTGGATTATTTATAGTTACCCTTTGATTAGAAGTCTTTTGAAGTACAAAAATTCCCTGGGACCATAATTTACAGGTGATTAAATACTCTAATTCAAAAATTGAGACCGGTATAATGACCCAAGGAAATTATTCTACCTTTCCACGTATCAGTGGTTCTTAGGGTACAAATCCATCAGAATCTCCTATGGAGCTTTTACACCTCCTAAAGACAGATAAATTAGGAGATGTGGAGTGAAGCCCATGAGTGTGTATTTGTAAAAGATATGGGTATTTCTGATGCAAGTGTCCCACTGAAAACTAATGCTTCAGAATGTTCACACTTCCCCATCCGAAAGGAATCTGACTCAGTTAAGGAAGAAAAAAAGGGTTGAAGCTGATTGTTTCAACTTCAAAAATTCTCAAAGGCAACGTAAGTGATCACTATGATCCAAGAATGGTGTGATTCACACCAGCACTTCTTAAAACGGTAATGTGTACAGAAGCCCAAGGGGATTCTAGTTAAAACGCACATTCTGATTTAGGAGGCCTGGGGTGAGGTCCAAGAATCTGCGTTTCTAACAAGTTGCCAAAAGCTAGTGATGCTACTGGTCCCTGTACCACCCTTTAAGTGGCAGGGACATAAATGAAGGATCATGGGAGATTACGAATTGGAAAACTTAATGTGGCTATCATTTTATAGTATGAATGTTACACCTTTCAGAACCTTGATTTCCTTATCTGTCAAACAGGGAACTAACTAATTGCTCCTACTTCTGGGGTTATCTTTAGGATCAAAAGAAGAAAACGGACATTAAAATGGTACGAGTTTCAAGCAGGCTATCTCAACCTCAGCACAGTTGATATATTGGACCACATAATTCATTGTTGTAGGGACTGTCCTGTGCAGACTGTCCTGTGCATTGTAGGATGTTTAGCATCACCCCGGTCTCTATCAACTAGATGACCAGCACTGACCCCTACCCCCAGGTGTGAAAACCTGAAATGTCTCCAGACACTGCCAAATGTACTCTGGAGGAAAATAATCACCCACGGTTGAGAACCATTGATTTAAGGTAAAGATTTTAATTCTTTATTCTAGAACATATATTTAAAAAAATCAAAGTACGATCAAAGTTATAAAAATAGAAACAAGATCACTCAAAATGTAAATACATGGTGATGAGTTCCAATAGGTGGAAACCAAATGGATTTCATAGCCCTAGCATGAGTAGAGTCTCCAGGTTGACATCATGAAGGACAACTACCATTTTCTTCCTAAGTGCTCCTCTAAATTTAGAGCACATACTTTTATCATGGCTTGTACTGCAATTACTTGTGTGCCTGTCTTACCCTCTCCACTACCAGGCCATAAGCATTTTGTGAGATGACAGCTTGACTCATTCAGTTGTATCCCCTAGAGTAATGGTTTCCAGATTTTGATTTCAAGACGTATAAGTTAAAAAAAAAAAAAAAAAAAAAAAAATGGAGGCAGGCAGTCCAACATAAAATTATTTTTATCTTGCCAACTAAGAACACCAACAAAACCACCACAATACAGTATCCCTCATTCCAAAAAAGGGAACTTTTTAAACATCAAAAAGGGAAAAAGGACTATTAAGCTTCATGAAAAATTCACACTGTCTGTGATTCTTCTATAGTGAAAATGCAGACTCCACAGACTGGCATTTGGGAACCATGATCCCTGGGGTACCTAGCACAATGCCTAAGACAGAACTGGCCCTTAAGAAATGTTTGTTGACACAACGGTGAATAGCATACTGGCCTGGAACTGGTCAAATATGGTTATGACTTATGTTCTAAACATTAATTGCTCATAAAATTCAAGCAAGTAAACAATGAAAATTTTATTTTTACCTGGTAATCCCGTAGACCAACCAATATAATGTCTGAGGTATTTATCCAGACCTATAAAAGTCACAGGAGGTTACATTTAAAATAAAAATAATCAATCAAGAGCAATGTTGAGTCAGTCTTCCCATAAAATACACATACTATTCACCCAACTGTGGGTAAAGTACCTGTATTTAGAATTAGGAAAAAAAACTACAGTAAGCAGCTGAGCCACTTTCAAATTTTCTATAATTTTGGAGATTAGAAAAATAACAATCTTATTTAACTACTTGACAGTTTAATAATTCCAGAGGACCAATGATTAGTTCAGAAATTAAGGGATTCTTAATACTGAACTCCTCTAAGTGGTCAGTTATCCATTACAACATATGAGAATAGTAAATTAGGAATGTGGTTTTATCTCCCTCCCTCCCACGCACCCAAATACACACAGGAAACAGAACTCCTTTAGTTTGGTAACATGAGCATTAACAAGACAAATTTTTAAAAAATCATAAAGCCAGGGATGGAGCGACTTTTAACCAACCTGATCAATAAATCTGCCTGAACACCTACCCTGATGAGAAATTAATCACTCCTTTCCAAGGCAGCCCATTCATGATCTCAGTTCAGGAAATTTAACATTAATACAACACTTATTTACTGTAATTCATATTCAAATTTTCTTAACACTCCTTACAGCTATTTCCCCCACCCTCAAACCGGAACCCAAACAAGGGCCACCTACTGCATTTAACCATTGCATCTCTTTAATCTCCTTTACATTGAAATAGCCCGCCCTGCTGTTTTTTTTCCATTCATGACATTAACATTATATATACTAGCAGTCAGGCCATTTGTTTTGCAGTGTGTCCCTCAATTTGGACTTGTTAATTGTTTCCTCATGATTTGATTCAGGTTAATCATTTTGGGGCAGGAATAAAACACAGGTGATATAAATGAGTCTTCAGACAGATACCTGTATAAAATTACCATCAAAGATCTTGCTGTTTTGACTTAGAGGTAAATCACTGTTCTACTGAAATCTTTTGGGAACTTAGAAAAATGAGGTCCTTGGCCCATAAAAACCTTAGAGCCATTTTTTCCCCTTAACCATAATTTTATATTAAAGTAAAACAAGTCTCCACACTTACCTTTTTTCTCAGTTTCCCTCTGATGTGACATAACCTCTTTACACCATCAAAACACATCGCTTCTAATCGTCCATTTCCCAACATTTTGATTACCTGAGCATACTCTGGAGGAGGGAAAAGTAAAGGGTATAGGATATTGCTGAATTTTTGATAAAAGCAACTTAAAAGTCCACATACAACTGATTAGAACATACAGGTGTGTTGGTTAGGAATAAGTATATGCAGTAAAATAAGTACAAGGGAGTGATAAAACACCAAGCTAGTTAACGGCAGAGCCAGAACCAAGACTGTGTAATGCCATTTCTATGACAAGCTGTCCCTGCTATCAGAAATATTTTAATTATCTACTCATTTTGAGTTAAGTGGACTGTCCACTGTCTTCATGACCGTATGCTCTACTTCTGGAGATCAAGGTGGCCTGGCCCAAAATGTACACTAAAATGTATCTCATCAATCTCTCACTTTGGATCCTCGCCCAATTTTCGTCTCCTTTCCCTCAGAGGGTTAGTCTTTAGAGGCTAACTGCAACACAATTTTTGGTACACTGGCAAATAAAAATCAGCTTATATGTTATTAGTGTCTGTTAAATTAGAATATCTTAGTGATTATTCTGAAGTTTTTGTAAAGCTGGAAAGATGCTCCCAGACAAAATGCCAAACTTTTAATCAAAATCTTTCCAAAAGGGTACCCAGGAAGCCACCCTACTTCACTGCCACTTGAAAAACTGAGATGATGAGCAGTGGCTTGCACACGGGTCGTCTCTTCTGTCATTAAATGACAGAAGACCGGAGGGGGGGGGGTCACTTCAGAACCTTTAGTTTACTCAAGTTGTATGCAAGACTGATTCCCAAAGAGGACATCCACCAATTTGTAAATACACTGAAACAAAACTTTCAAAGGCTCCACTGTGGTGTTGACAAGTGGAAGTGAGTTACTCAGACTACAGTGAACCTAGCACCCACCTAGGGCCTCAACACGGTTGGTCGATTTAAAGGCAGGCTCTCTTCCAAAGTGGGGGGAAAACGTGAAAAAGAAAAAGTAATGGCAGTCAAAATAAAGTCAACTGCTAAAAGAGGGCAAGAATCAAGGGTAAGAAATAAAAGGGTCTTTTAGCCAAATAACATGTTTCATCTTTAGTGGCTTATATATTCATGGCATGAACAAATCTACCAAGTTCTATAAAAAGATAATTAGAAAAAGTTCTTTGTTAAAAACTGCTGAAAATTACTGGGATAACTAGAAAAATTTAAATATGGACTATATATTAGATAAATAATATATTCACGAGTGTGATAATCCTACTGCAGTTACGTGAGAGAATATACTTGTTCTTAGGAGAAACATGATAAAGTAAGTAGTAAGGGAAAAGTATCATGATGTCTTCAACTAACTTCCAAATGGTTCAGGAAAAACACACACACGCACACAAAGATGAAGGGGTTAAAGGAATTCATGATACTTAGAGTGCAACTTTTCTGAAAGTTTGAAATTACTCAAAATAAAAACATGGGAAATGGGGATATATGTATGCGTATAGCTGATTCACTTTGTTATATGGTAGAAACTAACACACCATTGTAAAGCAATTATACTCCAATAAAGATGTTAACCACCCCCCACCCCGAAAAAAACCCCAAAAACATAACTCTCAAAAACCAAAACCAAACAAAACATGGGAAACTACTGTTATGTATCTGGCACTTAACAAAAATCTTAATCAGTTTGAAAAGGTCAATTGTTCGGTTTCATTTTATTATGTTATGAAATTACATGTAATTTACATGCCTCAGATGCATTCCTCAAATACCCATGGTCTACTGAACATACTATGTAGCACCATTCGCTATCAAAAAAAGTCTACCAAGTCATGGAATTGTTAACCATAGCTTTTGAGGCTTAATTCCCTCTGAACTGCTCAATTCATTCTCAGTTGTAACATGAGTGTTCACATAAAACAGTGAAACATACACATTTACAGAAATGCCATCAATCCTCAGCGCATGCTGAGTATACCAAGAAATAACTACCAGAAGAAAGGCTCTGGAGAAGTGTGGGGGATGAGAAACGGAGAAGAGCAAAAGGGGACATGTGGTTTTTTGCTCAGGATTATGAACAGTATCTCTTTTATGTTGAGAAATTGAAAACCTTACTTAAGAAAGAAAACTATTACTGAAAGAAACCTAACTTATGAAAATGCTTACCTTGCCCATCTTCTTTGAACACCAGCTCTCTCTTTTCAGATTCATTCTCATTCTTACCTCTGCGTCTATTTTTACCTCCTTTACCTAATGGTTTTAAAGAAAAAGACATTAATTATCTGCAAAACAGAAAAAGAAACCAAACTAGGGCTTACAGAATGTTCTTTAAAAGCCACTTAAATTATAAGAAGTACAATCTACTATGTGTAATATAAATAAGCTACATGAATATATTATACAGCACAGGGAATATGGTATTTTACAATAACTTTAAATAGAGTCTAATCTACAAAAATACTGAATCACTATGATGTACACCTGAAACTAGTATAATGTTGTAAACCATACTTCAAACAAACAACAAAAACCTGAAAAAAATGAAAAATTAAAAAATTCACCTAATTTGGTCATGTATCTCCAATCATATTAAACATATACATGTCATCACTTCCCTACCCTTCCTGGAAATCCCTTTTGGGATACTGCTGACATAAAATACAAACAAACCAAAAGGAGATATCACAAACATCACGACTACTTGGTTGAATACACTGCCCAGTGAACTCCTCCTACAGTGGCCCACAAGGACCAAGGAGGGATATATAACGGATCATGATAAATTTTATAAAATGGGGTCTCTCTTGTACCTGCTGCCCCAAATGAAAGGTCTGTGTGCAAAAAGAAGATAATTGGGCCGGGGCGGGGGGTGGGTAAAGTTTTATCAACTGGAAAGGGACACTGATTTTGTGGCAGTAGAGGGAGAGCAACAAGTCTGGCAACCCTGAGAGTTTACATTTTGTCCTGTAGCTGTAGGATACATCAAGCAAGTTAAAAAGCAAGGTACTTAAAAACAAAAGACAATGGAGACACGATGCCCCAAAACCTATGGGATGCAGCAAAATAAGTTCTAAGAGGGAAGTTTATAGCAATACAATCCTACCTTAAGAAACAGGAAGCATCTCAAATAAACAACCTAACCTTGCACCTAAAGCAATTAGAGAAAGAGGAAGGAAAAAATCCCAAAATTAGCAGAAGGAAAAAATCATAAAGATCAGATCAGAAATAAATGAAAAAGAAATGAAGGAAACGATAGCAAATATCAATAAAACTAAAAGCTGATTCTTGGAGAAGATAAACAAAATTGACAAACCATTAGCCAGACTCATCAAGAAAAAAAGGGAGAAGACTCAAATCAATAGAATTAGAAATGAAAAAGGAGAAGTAACAACTGACACTGCAGAAATATAAAAGATCATGAGAGATTACTACAAGCAACTCTATGCCAATAAAATGGACAACCTGGAAGAAATGGACAAATTCTTAGGAATGCACAACCTGCCAAGACTGAATCAGGAAGAAATAGAAAATATGAACAGACCAATCACAAGCACTGAAATTGAAACTGTGATTAAAAATCTTCCAACAAACAAAAACCCAGGACCAGATGGCTTCACAGGCGAATTCTATCAAACATTTAAAGAGATAACACCTATCCTTCTCAAACTCTTCCAAAATACAGCAGAGGGAGGAACGCTCCCAAACTCATTCTACGAGGTCACCATCATGATACCAAAACCAGACAAAGATGTCACAAAGAAAGAAAACTATAGGCCAATATCACTGATGAACATAGATGCAAAAATCCTCAACAAAACACTAGCAAACAGAATCCAAGAGCACATTAAAAGGATCATACACCATGATCCAGTGGGGTTTATTCCAGGAATGCAAGGATTCTTCAATATATGCAAATCAATCAACGTGATACACCATATTAACAAATTGAAGGAGAAAAACCATATGATCATCTCAACAGATGCAGAGAAAGCTTTTGACAAAATTCAACACCCATTTATGATAAAAACCCTGCAGAAAGCAGGCACAGAGGGAACTTTCCTCAACATAATAAAGGCCATATATGACAAACCCACAGCCAACATCGTCCTCAATGGTGAAAAACTGAAAGCATTTCCACGAAGATCAAGAACAAGGTTGCCCACTCTCACCACTCTTATTCAACATAGTTTTGGAAGTTTTAGCCACAGCAATCAGAGAAGAAAAGGAAATAAAAGGAATCCAAATCGGAAAAGAGGAAGTAAAGCTGTCACTCTTTGCAGATGACATGATACTATACATAGAGAATCCTAAAGATGCCACCAGAAAACTACTAGAGCTAATCAATGAATTTGGTAAAGTAGCAGGATACAAAATTAATGCACAGAAATCTCTGGCATTCCTATACACTAAGGATGAAAAATCTGAAAGTGAAATCAAGAAAACACTCCCATTTACCACTGCAACAAAAAGAATAAAATGTCTAGGAATAAACCTACCTAAGGAGACAAAAGACCTGTCTGCAGAAAATTATAAGACACTGATGAAAGAAATTAAAGATGATACAAATAGATGGAGAGATATACCATGTTCTTGGATTGGAAGAATCAACATTGTGAAAATGACGCTACTACCCAAAGCAATCTACGGATTCAATGCAATCCCTACCAAACTACCACTGGCATTTTTCACAGAACTAGAACAAAGAATTTCACAATGTGTATGGGAACACAAAAGACCCCGAATAGCCAAAGCAATCTGGAGAAAGAAAAACGGAGCTGGAGGAATCAGGCTCCCTGACTTCAGACTATATTACAAAGCTACAGTAATCAAGACAGTATGGTACTGGCAGAAAAACAGAAATATAGATCAATGGAACAGGATAGAAAGCCCAGAGATAAACCCATGCATGTACGGTCACCTTATCTTTGATAAAGGAGGCAAGAATATACAGTGGAGAAAAGACAGCCTCTTCAATAAGTGGTGCTGGGAAAACTGGACGGGTACATGTAAAAGTATGAAATTAGAACACTCCCTAACACCATACACAAAAAGAAACTCAAAATGGATTAAAGACCTAAATGTAAGGCCAGACACTATCAAACTCTTAGAGGAAAACATAGGCAGAACACTCTATGACATAAATCACAGCAAGATCCTTTTTGACCCACCTTCTAGAGAAATGGAAATAAAAACAAAAATAAACACATGGGACCTAATGAAACTTCAAAGCTTTTGCACAGCAAAGGAAACCATAAACAAGACCAAAAGACAACCCTCAGAGTGGGATAAAATATTTGCAACTGAAGCAACTGACAAAGGATTAATCTCCAAAATTTACAAGCAGCTCATTGCAGGTCAATAACAAAAAAACAAACAACCCAATCCAAAAATGGGCAGAAGACCTAAACAGACATTTCTGCAAAGAAGATATACAGATTGCCAACAAACACATGAAAGGCTGCTCAACATCATTAATCATTAGAGAAATACAAATCAAAACTACAATGAGATATCATCTCACACCTGTCAGAATTGCCATCATCAAAAAATCTATAAACAATAAATGCTGGAGAGGGAGTGAAGAAAAGGAACACTCTTGCACTGCTGGTGGGAATGTGAATTGGTACAGCCACTATGGAGAACAGTATGGAGGTTCCTTAAAAAACTAGAAATAGAACTACCATACAACCCAGCAATCCCACTACTGGGCATATACCCTGAGAAAACCATAATTCAAAGAGTCATGTACCAAAATGTTCATTGCAGCTCTATTTACAATAGCCAGGAGATGGAAGCAACCTAAGTGTTCATCATCGGATGAACAGATAAAGATGTGGCACATATATACAATGGAATATCACTCAGCCATAAAAAGGAACGAAACTGAGTTATTTGTAGTGAGGTGGATGGACCTAGAGACTGTCATACAGAGTGAAGTAAGTCAGAAAGAGAAAAACAAATACCGTATGCTAACATATATACATGGAGTCTAAGAAAAAAAAAAGGTCACGAGGAACCTAGGGGTAAGACGGGAAAAACGACACATACCTACTAGAGAATGGACTTGAGGATATGGGGAGGGGGACGGGTAATCTGTGACAAAGTGAGAGAGTGGCATGTACTACATACTACCAAATGTAAAATAGATAGTGGGAAGCAGCCGCATAGCACAGGGAGATCAGCTAGGTGGTTTGTGACCACCTAGAGGGGTGGGATAGGGAGGGTGGCAGGGAGGGAGACGCAGGAGGGAAGAGATATGGGAACATATGTATATGTATAACTGATTCACTTTGTTATAAAGCAGAAACTAGCACACCATTGTAAAGCAATTATACTCCAATAAAGATGTTAAAAAAAAAAAAAAGCAAGGTAGTAACTGCCTGATCTTGGAAGTAACCAAGATGTCCTTCAGTAGGTGAAAGCATAAACTGTGGTACTTGCATACAATGGAATACTATTCAGCAATAAAAGGAAATGAGCTATCAACCCCCCCAAAGCCATGGAGAAACCTTAAATGTATATTACTAAGGGAAGGAAGCCAATCTGTAAAGGCTGAATAGTATGATTCCAACCATATAACATTTTTGAAAAGGCAAAACTATAGAGAGAGTAAAAAGATCAGTAGTTGCCAGATGGGGAGCGGGGAAGGAAGGACAGGTGAATAGGTGAACAACAGGATTTTTAACACAGTATGGTACTGTAATGGTGGATACACGTCACTATATATTTGTCAAAAATCCATAAAACGTACAACACAAAGAATGAACCTTAATGTAAACTATGGACTATCTATAGTGGCTCATGTAAGATATTAATAATAGAGGAAACTGGAAGGGTGGGAGTTGGAACTCTGCAATTTCTGCTCATTTTTTTATCAACATAAAACTGCTCTAAAAGACAGTCTGGTAAAAAACAGTAAAAATCAAGGTACACTAGGGATGCAATCAGCAAAATCTAGCTGGGGGTTGGGGGATGACGGGGACGATGACAATATGGGGACGAATCCACAAGACAATCTGTTTTCTTCAACAGATACATTATGAAGAAAAAAACCCCCACAGATGGATGAAGAACCTACCAGTTAGAAAAGACTTAAAAGATATCAACCAATGACAATGTATAGCCCATATGTGGACCCTGATTTGGTGTGGACGGTGCAAGTTTAGCTGTGAATTAATGATGTCTGAGGCCAGGAGTTGAGTACATGGGGGCTCATTATACTAGTCTACTTTTGTATATGTTCAAAATTCTTCATAATGTAAGTTTAACAACAAATAGAGCAAGCTGAAGAGGAGTATAAAGCTACCATTGTGTAAAAAAGGGATATTCATACTTGCTTACATATAAAATATCTCTGGAAGGGCACGTACAAGAAAGTTAATGACTGCCTGTGAGAAGAACTCATTGGCAAGAGGACACACTTAGGAAAGACATTTCATTCTACACTTTTTGAAACCTGAATCGTGAATTTTACTATTCAAAAATCTTAAATAGGGCTTCCCTGGTGGCGCAGTGGTTGAGAGTCCGCCTGCCGATGCAGGGGACACGGGTTCGTGCCCCGGTCCGGGAGGATCCCACATGCTGCGGAGCGGCTGGGCCTATGAGCCATGGCCGCTGAGCCTGCGCGTCCGGAGCCTGTGCTCCACAACGGGAGAAGCCACAACAGTTAGAGGCCCACGTACCGCAAAACAAAACAAAAAAATCTTAAATAGTTCAACAAAAAATAGAGGTGTGACATGATCCTCTGGGTGGGAAAACTGGTAAGAAGGTCACTGTCCTTATTACACATAGAATGAAGCACACCTAGCCTGACCGTGAAGAGGAAGACACAAATAAGAGGAATATTTCTGAGATGGAAACAACATGGGAATTGTGACCATATGTGAAGGGAGGAATAAAGGATACATGGAGCTTTCACAAAACTTCTCAGGATCTCAATTCCAGCCTCTATAAAATGAGGGAGTTAGAACAGAAGATTCAAGTGCCTCTATATTCTTTCTACCATGTAGGGTTCTAGAATTCTTCTATCTACCTTAAAAATCTGTACCCTCCCTCCCATTTTCCATACTTTAAATAATGACACTGCTGATCATTTCTCAACTCTTTTTCTGACTTTTAAAGGGCCACTTGCACTATTCTTGACCTTTCATCACCCCTACCCCTTCACTATGCCTATCCCTTTTGAGCTTCATTAAGTCCAAATTCTCAGCTTCTGCTTACATACTTTCTAAGGAAAAATTTCTCTCACCTACCACTTCTATGCTAAGAATTTTACATCTCATCCTACTATTTCAACTAAGCTTTGGCCTCTTATTTCTAATGTGAGGCTCAGCACATTTCCAGTGAATGGGCTACTGTCATTCAAATTTTACTCAAAACTCAAATTACTTTCTTTTACAAAGTTGGTCCTTAATAAACATCCTTATTTCTGTTAGTGGTAACATAACTACCTTAAAGAATATAAGTCTTTCAACCTATAAGCATGACAGCAATCTACCTCTCATTACTCCTCTTCAATTTCCCTATGCTTCAATCCAAGCAGACTTCTCGCTGTCCCAGTAACTCGCCCTTAACAAGCTTATGCCTATGAGATAGGCATTATTTTGTCTTTATCTCACAAGAGAGAATGAAGTGAGAGCTGGTATTTGCATCAGGCAGTATCACCCCAGTGATTATACTCTGAACCAGTATGCAGTAATGCCACCCAATGACTTGTCACTATCACTCTATGAGATAATAAGTCATTTATGCCCAGTTTACCAGTGAGTTTACTGAAGCTCAGAGAAGCAACACTATTAGTGAGTGGGGGTGACCAGATCCAACCTAATCCTTTTTTGTTCCTGGCCCCCACATTAGGGTATCTCTCCACAGCGTTCTGTTCCCATTCTAGAACCTAAACCACATTGACAGCCATTCCAAAAGACAGAAGAAAGGTGTTAAGTGGTAGCGACACTAAGGGACTCACGGGACGAGCCTGGAAGCAGCAAAAACAGGTTCACAGCCCAAACAGAATAAAAAACGTGTACCTGGCCACTGCAAAGACAGATTCTTAACTTCTTGAGTCATGTGCACTTACTCTGTCCCAGGGGCAGTCTCACAATGCTCTGTGCTATGTTCGGCAGGCCTCTACAATGTCTGACCCACCCAGAGTCCTCAGAGCTCATTTCCTAGAAAGAGAAAAGTATCCTCTGCTTCAAGCCACCAACCATGCCAAATCTTCAAAGCAGAGTGGGCATCAGTGCAAGTATCACACCTACTTTGTTTACTGAGTCACATATTTAGTTGGAAAATTCTTTGAATCACTCACTCAAGAGTAGCCCATACATTCCTAAAGGACTGGTGATTTTAAAACTAAAAGTAGTAACGTCTTTAAAGTGTGGGAGCACCTTACCCCAACTGCTCTTCATAAGTGGGCCCAAGGCTACCTTTTTTCCCTGAGGTAATAAACTGACAGAGTCTAGAGGATTCTAGAGGAAATAAGCTGGTAAGAATCAATCCAAATCAAGTCATTCAACACACAGTTAGTGGCAACACAGTTAGTGGCAACACACAGTGACAATACATGTGTAAACATCACAAAGATTATGTTCACAGGCTCTGGCTTTTCCAATGAATAAAAACAGAAAAATAATCATGAATTTATTTCACATTAGTAAACTGCATCTCATAAAACTCGGGAGTCTTGAAAAGTACTGTTCCTCTAAGATAACAAGTAAAGATAACAGATGGGTTTTACAACTATAGGAATGCTTAAACACCAAATTCAGAATGGTGGCTACCTCCTGGAAGAGATGAAGAGAGGGAGCGGAAGGGGATTGGGGAGGGGAACACAGAGGGCTTTAACTGAATATGTGTTGTAATTCTCAAGTTCAGAGTAATGGGTTGATTCCCCAGGCATTCACTGCATTATTTATAATTTTTGTATGCCTCATGTGTTATTTATAAAAGAATGATTCATTGCTTGTCAATTTACCAGAATTAACCATACCCTGATCATCCCCTTCCCTATTTTATTGCCATGTAATGAAATGAACTTTAAAGGAGGTTTGTGAACTAGATGTGTTTTAATGTAGTTCAGTCCCTTTGGAACCAAGGGAGAGCCTATTATTCACCTAAGGGTGGAGTCAACAGAAGGGAGGTGACTTAATCCAACAATTATTTACTGAGCATCTACTAAGTGTCAAGTGCTAGCAACCCAACGTGGCGTCTCATTGCAGTGGCTTCTCTTGTTGTGGAGCATGGGCTCTAGGCACGCAGGTTTCAGCAGTTGTGGCATGTGGACCCAGTAGTTGTGGCTCGCGGGCTGAGCTGCTCCATGGCATGTGGGATCTTCCCGGACCAGGGCTCGAACCCATGTCCCCTGCATTGGCAGGCGGATTCTTAACCACTACACCACCAAGGAAGTCCGAATCGCTCGCTCACTTTAAAGTGGCTAACTTTATGTGATGTGACTTTCACCTCAATAAATTAAAAAATATAGTATACGACATTAGGTATATTATATACTTACACTCTAGACACCCTTGAGACAATAGGGGAAATTTGAAAATGGACTGGATGTTGGATGATGTTAAGAAATTACTGTTAGAAATTTAGCATTGATAATGCAACTGTAAATATGTCCCTCTGCCATTTGGGCCACTGACACCACAAAAGCCCGCCCTGAGCTGTGGGCCTCCGGGAACCCCACCCGGACAGAAGTTGAGCACCAGTGCTGGTCCTGCAGCTTTCCTCTCGGAGCTTCCCCACCCCCGCCCTTCTCCTTGGCCCGCTGCTGCCAGTTAGGCCCTGCCGCTGGGACGCTGCAGAGGGCAGGCTGGAGCAGAAAGGGGATTTGCTTCTCGGTTTTACTGGCATAAACTCAGCAGCAGTCTTCTGGCTGTAACTGCTTTCAGTGGTTGCAGATGATTCCCTTTTGCTTTGCCCCAGAACCAACCTCACAGGGTCCTCAAAGACCCTGCTATCGACAGCGCCCCCTCTTTAGAGGTCTGGGCCCCTCCTCCAAGTTTTGTCAGGTTGTTTGTTTTTCTTTAATTGGAGTATAGTTGATTTACAATACTGTGTTAGTTTCAGGTGTACAGCAAAGTGATTCAGTTATACATATATATGTATATATCTAAATTCTTTTTTTCTGATTCTTTTCCATTATGGTTTATTACCATAAATTCAAAATACTGAATATAGTTCCCTGTGCTCTGCAGTAAATCCCTGTTGTTTTTGTCAGTCTTAATAATAACAACCTCTCTCCTTTTTTCCCTCCAGTTCTAGGAGCCATAGCTGTTTCTAGCAATTGCTACCTTAGGGTGGTTCCCTTTTTGCCTTTTCAGCTCTCCAATACATGGGTTAACCAACCTTTATATTATAATGATTTTTTTTTTGATGTGGACCATTTTTAAAGTCTTTATTGAATTTGTTACAATACTGCTTGTTTTATGTTTTGGTGTTTTGGCCGTGAGGCATGTGGGATCTCAGCTCCCCAACCAAGGATCGAACCTGCACGCCCCGCATTGGAAGGCGAAGTCTTAACCACTGGACCACCAGGGAAGTCCCCTATTCTTTATATTAAATTTTGTCTGTGAAAATAACTTCTATTGCTATCTTTTGACAGGATATGACTGATGCATCAACTGCAGACAGTTATTCATTATATTTGCTTTATAGCTTATTGTAGGTCTGAAATCTTTCATTCTAATATTTTCATTTTACCATTTTAATTAGCAACCAAAAAATATAAGGTAGCTAGGAATAAACCGGACAAAAGATGCACATGAAATGTAAGGAGATATTAAACAACACCTAAATAAAGGAAAGATATACTACATTCAGGCATGGGAAGACAAATATCCCTAAAGATGCCAATCTTCTCCAAACTAGATACTACTTCTCCAATAGTAGTATCTAGTTTGTGTCTTCTCCAATAGATACAACCTTCTCCAATAGATACTACTATTGCCCTTCAGAACTTACAGTCTAGTGAGGAAATCGGAAATCTCATCGCCAGAAATAAAGGTGAAAAATAAGATATCTATTGAATGGATCCAGTTACCATCTCAGAGGGGATAAAAGATGATGTAGGTTACAAGAAAACCATGACTTTGAAAACCCTATTTTGTCACCCCGTCTTTACCAGAATAATTAGCAGTATAATACTTGCTACAAAAAGGAACGGCAAGTAAGAGGGCAGTGAGGTGGAGTGCCCTGAGGAGAGCTGCACCAAATCTCGCACAGAACTGCAACCAAATACATCAAGGAATAAAAAGAGTAGTGACAGCTACAAAGAGGAAATGAGGTAGAATTCCTGGAGCCAGCTGTGAAGTAAAAAAGAGAACAGAGTAGGCCTGGGTCAGGGCAGGGGTCTCAAAGATGACTAATCAAAGGGAACTTGTGGGTTGTGAAATACATGCCTCTCCTGTAGGAAAATACCTTTTCCCTGTTTCGACTTCCACAATTTCCTTTGAGAAATTGTAAGAATACTGAAGACAGAAACACCATTAAGTCTTAAAAAAAGAATTTCTTTAGGACTGTTCTGCTTTTACCTAGATTAGGCCTTCCATTTTGCAAATTCCAAATAAAATTATCCTCAAATCTGACAGTTTGTGAATGTTTGGCCTAAGAATGGTAGGAACTGAAAGGTCTTTACTCCCACCACAATATATACCGATCTGGAGCAAAAGTAGAAAACTTGGCTAAATATGGAACAGGTGTTCTGGGAAAAAGAAAGCCCCGTAAAAGGATGGGTAAGAGTAAGTCTCTAGAGAGGAACCTTAATGCATCAAGGTTTCGTCCACTATTTACAAAAGAGAGAGGGAGTAGTCTCAACAATACCCAACAACTGCCCATACAGAATTCCATGCAGGAGTACCTGATGGCCACTTAAAACAGGCATCACCCTTTGAAAGTTAAGAACTGCCGGGAAGGCCAAAGACGCCCATTTGCGAAGCCCAGGCGGCCACGGCGGAGGTCTCCCCACAGGTCCCTATAGTGCCGGGGTCAGTCTGGCGCGAATCTGGAGCAGAAGCACACGTCCTCCCGCAGGAGGCCCTACAAAAATGGCGTCGGCTCCACCCCAATGTGACCAAACTGGAAGACAGGAGTAACTTCCCAGCTCCTCTCCCGAGCCCAGGATCGCGTCCGGATCTCCCAGCTGCGTGCAGGCAGGGCGGAGAGGCAGGTTACTGCCGCCTAGGAGATCCGGAGGCCGCGTGCACAGCCGGGGAGACCGGGCCGAGCGGAGTCGTGGTCCCGGGGTCCAGGCGGCATTACCTTTATTCTTAGGCATGGCGGTGACGACGGCCTCGCTGCGTCTCCGACTCCTATCTGGGTGGCGGCGGCGACTCCTCCGAGGGGCGACGCGTGGGACAGCGTGACACGAAGCAGGCGGGGGAGAGCGGATCGCGCGCGCGCGCGAGAATCTAACAACCGAGCTCTTCCGAGATCCGCTTGCACCCACGCTGGGCCGCGACAAATGGCGTCGCGGCTGCTTGCGTCGCTTTTCCCCGCCTCCCAGCGCCCTCAGGGCCCGCCCCCACTCCCGGCCCTACGGCGTAGGCGGGGCCGACTGACGCCTATTGTCAGAGCGGAGGGTGACGCGGTCCCGGAGCATTTACCGCAGTTTGCCAAACCCCTTGGGGGACTGGGCCGTGAGCAGGCAGAAGGCGGAATCCGGGAGGGAGTGGGCGGGGCCCACCACAATAAAGGCGGGTTCTGGTAGCGCCCGCTGCTGGCTGCTTTGTGGCAGACTGGCGTCTCAAGGTTTGAGCTGCGGGCTCATTAACTCTAATCTCAACAGCTCAGTCTTAACTTGACCCAAAGCGTAATATTTGCATGACACTTGTTATTACTTTATAAATATCTGTGTTTCCTACCTCACTGTAAACCTTATTTGGCAGAGATCACATCTCTCGCTTACTATTACCAGCATTTAGCAGAATGTCTGGCACATAGTAAGTGCTCAACACACAGGAAGGGAGGGGAGAAGACAAACTGAGTGTTAGGGGCTGCATTGTATCCTCCCAAAATTCGTATGTTGAATTCACAACCCCCAATACCTCAGGATGTGACTTTGGAGATAGGGTCTTTAAAGAGGTAATTAAATTGAAATGAGATCATTAAGGTGGGCCCTGATCCAATATGACTGGTGTCTTTATAAGTAAGCAGAGATTAGCACACAGCACAGAGGGGAGCATCGCATGAGTAAGAAGGCGGCCATCCTAGAAGCCCAGGAGAGACCCTTAAAAGAGACTAACACTGCGGACACCTTGATCTCAGATTGGTAGCCTTCAGAACTGTGAGAAAATAAATTTTTGTTGTTTAAGCCACCCAGTCTGTGGTACTTTGTTTATGGTAACTTCAGCAAGCTAATACAGCTGACTATGCAGGATGAATAGCTTTATTTTTAAGTAAGCTTATTTTAAATAAATCACCTTTCTGAAAACATTAGCATTTCAACATTTTCTAAGGAGGTGGACATACCTAAGTGACAGAGAAATAAAGTACAATTGTCAAACAAAGTGGTTCTCTACCAGGGACATTTGACAGTGTCTGGAGACACTTCTGGTTGTCACATCTGGGGAAGGAAGGCCGTGTTGCTGGCATCTCGTGGGCAGAGGCCAGGGGTGCTGCTAAACATCCTACAGTGCACAGTACAGGCCTGTCACCCCTAAACAAAGCAGTATCCAGCCCAAAACATATTAAGAGTTGAGGATGACAAACCAGTGACAGATGCACTTCTTAGAGGAAATGGAAAGATCCGGGTTTCTCTTTCCATCTGTAGTATTTTGCAGTTTACACGATTGAGGATGAAAGGATAGCTATAAAATTTATTTAAATTTTACTTCCAGGCCAAATAATTGTGAACTTGGGCTTTGGAGTTAGAGAGACCCGGTTCAAATTCAGCTCTGCAGCAACTTATTACTATATGATCTTGGACAAGTTACTTAACCTATTTATAAGGCTCAGTTTTTTTCATCTTTAAATTGGGTGTAGGAATAGAACTTACCATTTTGGGTTGTCGTGGGAATTAAATTGATATAATGCATTCAAGTGTTCAGTAATTATGCCTAGCACGTGGCAAGTAATCAGATTCCAAATATTTTAAGTTTAAATATTTAAAAATCAAAAGTCTCTGTCAATTACCCAATATAAAACACCAAAGGAGAAAAAAAATCAGGCTTCATTTCTGTTACAGGATGGCTCCCAAACATGACTGATCATCAGAATCATTTTGAAGGAGGTGAGTCATGGGGACATCTGGGGGAAATGTGTTCTAGGCAGAGGGAACAGCAAGGACAAAGACCCTGAGTGGGAGCGTACTTGGCATATTCAAGAAACAGCAAGAAGGCCCATGTGGCTAGGGGAGCTTGGGGAGATGAGATCAGAGAGGTAGGGAGACCAGATCACTTGTTATAATCCTTAGTAGGTTTTGAACAGATCATTTTTGCTTCTGTGTTAAGAACAGACTGTAGAGGGGCAAGGGAGGAAACAGACACCATGCAGGAGGCTACCCCAAATAGTCCAAGCAAAAGACAATGGTGGCTCTGACTAGGGTACAAAGTTTCTTTATGGGATGATGAGAATGTTCTAAAATTAGATTATGATAATAGTCACACAACTCTGTAAATATACTAAAAAACTTTAAATGGGTAAACTTTATGGTATGTAAATTATATCTCAATAAAGCTGTTTAAAAAAAAGAAATGGGAAAATGGGTCTGTCCAAGGAAAAAACAAAATAATTGACAAACGATACTGAGAGCTTAGCTGAGATCGGATAACATAAATCTGCAGTGGTATCCTTTTGCATAATTGTATGGTTTCTTCCAACATAGTTACTGCTCAGTGGATGCAGTATAAAGGCAAGGATGTAAGGAAATTCAGGGTGTTCCTGAGATAGAAGTTCAGGTGATCAACCAACGAGAGGCCTCAGAAGAACACAATCTGGCCAGCACCTTGATCTTGGACTTTTAGACTCCAGAACAGTGAGAAAATAAGTTTCTGTTTTTTAAGCCACCCAGTCTGTGGTATTTTGCTGTGGCAGTCCTAACAGACTAATGCACCATCATAGTATAAAACTACTAAAAATGTCAACTGTGAAGAAAAGGGCTAGCTGCAGGCCTACAACCCATTCCCTCTCTACCAGGAATCAAGACCTCAATCAAATTTTCATTTTATTTATTTTGGCTGTGCCACGCAGCTTGCGGGGATCTTAGTTCCCTGACCAGGGATCAAAAACGGGTCCCCTGCAGTGGAAGCTTGGAGTCCTAACCACTGGACCTCCAGGGAATTCCCCAAATTTCCATTTTAAAAGTGCTAATAATATTTACTAGCGGAAAGAAAATGAAAAATTCTTCTCTCTCAAAAGCTTGTAGCAAGACGCACTTGGTCTATAGAGATGGCTTATTGTAAAACCTGGAATTTATGAATTTATGAGGCATGGTTGGCTGGAGAATGAGGCTCATCATTTAAATTGTGTAATTAATGAGGTATAAAAAGAGGACGATGCAAAACCAAATGACTCCCTTTGTTTATACAATGTCTCTGAAAACACTGCCCAGAAGGAAACTGTCCTTTAATTTGGAATTCAAAATGCACCGTAATGAGGGAGAAAAAGGGCATTGTGGAGCTAAGCGTGGTAATGTTGGACTTCTCCAAGAGAAGACTGTTTCACCTGTGCCTAGTGATCGCCCTGTATCCTTTAAATCATTAATCAAATTTGGTATTGGCTACGATCTATGACTGATGAGTCTGATTTGACAAACTCTTTGGGTTAACCAAGACTTTGCATAGAAAAATTATTTTGCACTTCTTATTAACTCAGAAACATTCCTGTTTTAAGGTCTATCAATCCAATTTGATAAATGTATACTTCAGATAGAATAATTTGATAATATGAAGGATTAACAGTCATATAATTGAAATAATCTCATAAAGGGACATACATGAATTTATTTGAAACTTTATTATATAAATTTTCATTTCTTTTAAAGATTACAAAACCTGTTCTGTGACAGGAATACAAGCAATATTGTTCCAGGATTATTCATGGATACATCTGAAAGAGCTTTGATTACACATTAACAGTATGATTTGAAAACTTCCCAGATTAGACTCTTAAGTAAAACAATTTAAAGTATTCAGTGATATTTAATCCTTTACAAGCATTTCGTAATTATGGCAGCAGGGCCAAGCATCTGATGCGATTTAACCACCAATAAAAGGTACAATACATATGAACTCATGATATGGTGCCTTGGGCTTCTGGCATGCCTTACTAGAGAGAAACTAGTATAAAGTAAAATCATATATAATAGTAGAAAAATATTTGTGATTTTTTTCTTTTTTAAAAACTGTTTAAGTAGATACCCATCCCTTTCCCACCCATGGCCAAAAATGCAAAATAATTACATCCCTTAGGTGTATACCTTCCCTTTTGCTTAGGGTAAGAGTTAAGATAAACATAATACAGGTATGTAATTTTAAGAGTTAAAAACTCATCACCCATAATCATTAAGGATGCTAAGGAATGGCAATACCTTGAAGCTTTTTTTAAAAATTAAAAAACAAAGCCTTAGATGGTAAACTACACTTAGAGAAACGCAAACCAAAACCTTTATCCTTATGCCCTTGCTTTGTATTTAAGTTCTATTTTAAGTACTTGTTTGAAAAACTCAGTATACAGTTCACTCAGTACTATAGTGATAATAGGAGTAAAGATTTTCACTTCCATTAGATATTGAACTAATCTACTCAGAGAGGACTATTATAGCGACTCTCTTCTCACATACGTTTACATACATTGTACTCAAATGGTATGTGCTCTAAAGAGGTTTTCTTGAGGTTTGCACCTCTGAACTTAGTCTCTAAATTTTCCTTTCCACTAATCTCTATTCAATGTCATATACTTTGCTAGTTGCTCTGGGAGAAGTCATGGACATTTAAACAGCTTATCATGCACTTCAAGGTTATATGGCAAAATAATGAGGAAAGTGCCTTAAGAGGTAGGAAGTAGGCTCTCATCCCAACCCTTGGTATGCCCTGGTATGAACAGTTAAAAGACTGGAATCAAAGTGGTAAATGTGAGACTGATAGTAATACAAGGCTTAAGAAAATTAAGTCGACTTAGTTACTAGAATTCTTTGCAAACAGTCACATTGGAACCAGTTACAAGTCACTCGATCACACAGAATACAGCAGTGTCAAAAATACATAAAGCGCACTGTAGATACAAATTCTTCTTGGCCATCCATATTTAGTTATTATCATTCTGTAGATTCTTCACTAGAAAAAGTGGTTAAGCGTGGCTCTGCAGAATACCACACTCCCAAGAAAGCGAGTTTCATTCCTTCATTAACTGGTCTCCACCAATGGTCACTTGGGGAGACCAGCAAAATGTAAGCAATCTGGAGGTGAAAAGAGGACTATTTTCATTAATTGAAATAAAAATGCTGAGTTAAGTCAACTTATCTGTGAATTAAATAAGGCTCAAAGTATACATCCAGTTTGTTAGTCACATGGAGTTGGACCTTTCGGAGGGACAGAACTCTAGGACTGGATTGAAACCTCCTGGTTTAAGCACCAAGGTCAGCCATGGAACCCATCATATCTGTTCGTCACAGAAAGCAGACCTTTTCTGACCATTTACATTCCTGAGATATCTGTCCTAATGCCTTCATAAATCTCAAATGCTGGATACCACCATAAGAGAGAATCCTCAATAGTAAAGAAGACTGAAAAATTTTAGGTCATTTATAAAGGCCAGGAAGTAGAGAAAATCAAAGCCATGTTGAAATGTGTATTGCTGACTTTCATGGTGATGCACATCTATACCAAGCCCCCAAATCTTGAACGCTTTTCTGCTCTCACCTGAGGCTGGACGTACCCCAGCCTCTTTCTTACCCAACCCATGCTGCCCATTCATGAAATCTTTCCTGGGCTGAGGGTACAGGGCACAGCTAACAGGCTAGCCCCACCTCCCAAGATGTCCCCTGGTCCCAACAGCAACCACTTCTTAAAAATAGTTGGGAAATGGTTGGCCCAAACCTGCTCTTTGCAGCCCACTGTGTGTGAAATGTAGAATCTCTACTGCATACACACCACACCCTCTCCAGATACTCACTAAGTGACTTTTCCCACACGTCAGTCTCCAGCCTCACAGCATCTTGATTCTGTGCCCTGTCAAAAGTATTATATTTTTGGACTTTTGGGGTTGCTTGTGAATAAATGAATCCATATCAGATCTGTTAAAGTGAAGGGTCTATTGTACTTAGAAGACATATCTATAAATTAGGAGCTGAAATGACTTACTTATACGACAGCTTAAAAGGACAAAAAACTTACCTTAATTTAGCATCATCACTTGAAAGGGAAGCTAGAAAACACATGGTAGTGTGATCCATATTTTCCAGTACGTGCTTGGTAATGTTAAGTCTACCATTCTGGATATTATTGTGGATTATAAGCTAAGAGGAGGTTTGTAAAAGTGGCCTGATAGTTTAGTTCCTTCTTTCATATTGAAATATCTTTCAGATTGAAATAAAACCTCCTGGGAGAAGCCCTGGTAACCAGCAGGACTAACTGGGAAAGGGCCTCACTACCACAACTATAGGGGCCAGGAGGAACTGGACTTGGAGAAATTAATGGAAAGGTTATCCCAGCACAAGCATTACATTTAGAGCACTTTGTTGGCCAAGTTTGTCTGCTCTGTCAAAGGCAATAGGAACACCAGAATCACAGATGAAATAAATTATACTCGTGAACTGCTTTCTAGGCAGAAAGCCTTCAGTTTTGTGAACATATAACTTGCTTTTCTCCAATAAAACTGGCAGCTGTACTAGGCAAAGAAGGCATTCATATACTAGTAGAGGACTGCCCCAGGAAATATATAGTTTTTGAACAGCTCAGTTTGTGGTCGAGTGATAATACGAGGGGAAGGCAGCACGGTGTTATGAGGGAAAAAAACTGAAAGGGAAGTTAAGGATTCTAGTCTTTGCTTTGGGTCTCAGGTTCTTTACCTGCAATATGAGAAAGTTGGACTAGATAATTTAAAAGCATTTACACATTTACTTCTGGTTCTAAAAGACGATGATGGGCAATACACCTAAGCACTTATGGAATAGTGTTAGTGTCAAAAATCTGAAAATGCTATCTTTTTTCTGCCTAGAGTTACATTAACATTTTAAAAGTGACAAAAATTTGGGATGACCATGGTTGGGAACACTTAATAGAGGAGAAAGAAAAACAAAGCTTTCTTTCCAGGCATTGGAAAGCAGCTGTTAATAGTTAGCATCCATATACTCAAGAATATTTAAAAACTTTCTCCATCTAGATCTTCTGAAATCCCTCCTCCTATACATTTTTTATTTAGAAGATAAACTTACATTTGCTTTCTATGCAATAATCATTTTGTGTCACTTGGGCAAAAGGCATGATAGATTTCCTCTTTCCCTTTAATTGCACAGAGGAGAAATTAAGGAATAATGAGCGGCTTCCAAGATATTTAGATAAACCATGCTTTCCTGGCTTTGTACTCTCAGGGGAAGATTTAAAGCTTCTGGCAGGAAAAAAAGAGTTCTGATGTAAATGACTTAGTACATGACTAGGAAAGATCTGTTCAGGCACATTCTTGATGAGATAAGTTAAATCACCTTTTCCTTGCTCATATGTTTTTCATATTACATATTGATGTATGCTAGGTAGCTTGGCAAAGATACAGGTAATAATGGATGCAGAAGTTTCTTTAATGATATTGTGGAAACTAACAAATTAGATGTAGATAATGAATACTCTAATCTAAGCAGATCCAGTGACCATTATGAAAAGTGATCATTTCTGAAGTTAAAGAAAGCATTATATGAAACTAACACAACACTGTAAATCAACTATACTCCAATAAAAATTTTAAAAAAAAGAAAAGAAAGCATTATATGGCTATAAATCATCAGGAGGAATTCAGAAAACACTCAATGCTGAACATTCACTTAGCCTACCTCAGCTATGATTGTTTGATCAAGAATGTTTTATTCCCTAGAATAAGAAAGTTTAAGTCCAATTTCATAGAGAGGCCTGTGGCCTTTATTACATTCAAATTAGTGTTTAATATAGAGCATCTTAATGGGATAGAATTATGATTTACTTTTTTTCCCCAAAAAAGCATACTTTTCCTGCAGGTATACAAGAACAGGTATCCTGTTATTCATATGCTAAATTCTGCAATTTGATCTATTTAAACATGAAATATTCAATGGGACTTCAATGACCTGTTGCTAAATTTTCCTTCACCAGTCTCTTCACCATGCCTCTTAAAGGCCTTTGATGTATATTGGGAAAAATCCCAAATTTATGTCAACTACTAAGAATGGATACTATTTAAGATTAAAAGTGCAAGGACTACTTCCTTAATAAAGGAAAAAAGACCCTAAGGAGTTGCAAAGTATATGGACTAACTTCACAGGTGTACTCTTGATGTCATACCACACACATATGATAACTTTCTTTACCATAACAGCTCTCTAGGTTAGCCTGACAGAGCACCTGACTTTAAGAAACAAACGAACGAACCAGTGAAACAGACATGGGGAAAGATATGTACATTTTGGAAGTATTACATTCAACAGCTGTTCTACAATCTGGCCATTTTTAGGGCTGTCCAACAATACCGTTAATCCAGGTGAACTATTTAACCAGAATTCATAGTCAATTGATTAATAATAGATTCCAAGTTAAACAAGGCATGTATACATTAAAGAAAGCAGTACAGAAATGTACTGTATATGAACTGTTTACAAAAACATACAAAATGTTGGATGGCACAAGGGATACAGTGCTAATATAAACGGATTGTTTAAGCTAAGTGCTTAACATAAACTGTCCATCCCTATAACTAACAAAGAATATTTAAGGGACATGAAATATCTCCTATAAAAATAATGCTATGTGGTGTAGAGTACTTTATTCAGTGTATTTTTAGGTGGTATTCATATGTTCATTATTCTTCTTGTTGATTCAGTGAATATATCTTCATCATGTTTCCATTTTCAATTCAGCCGAAGCTCCAGGAAAATCTAACCTGCTAACAATCATTTAAAGCGAGAAGAGACGAAAGCGGGAGAGCAGCAGGAGCAGCAGCATTATGGGTACCAGCTGGGACAGTGTGTGCCTGCAGGTGTCTCTCAGATATGTGCTACCTGTCGCCAGAACTTGTGCTATCAGCTTACACCATGGTACCAAATATCTCACTGAGGTCACTTCACAGGGCTGTAGAGGTGATTTTTTTAATACCTCTCCGCTGAGCAAGAGTAGAGCGGCCTACTGGTTCCAAAACTGGTGACTGATTACGGTTTAAAGCAGAGTATGTAGCTGCCATGGCACCCTGAAAACAGGAAAGAAAGGTCACAAATAATGACAATGGGTAGTCACCTGTACACAGAATATGAAATGATTTTTTCCCAGATATTTTCTTCATATGCAAATTTATATAGATTTTATTAGGCTCATAATGAAAATAACCACACAGGTCAAATCCTCTGATTTAACTAAAACTGAAGAGGCCAATGTGGGAGGTTGAAATTATCGATGAGAGAGGACACAGGTGGGCTCATAACAAGCAGTCCTTACTTTTCTCAGGACTATTAAATTTGTTTTTCCTTTGCAATCCTTTACCATGAGAGTCAGCAAGGCATGCTGTTTTAGAATTTGTATTTTGCCACTGCTGACAACCTCCAAGAGTCTGCTTTGGGTTGTGCGTAAGAAAGACAGGTACAAAGAAAAGTTAGGAAATCCATAAAGTTTATCTGATTGATAAATTCAGAAATCATTCCTAAACTGGTTTTATTATGCTATTTTGGCATGCCTTGACTTTTTCTTTTCTAAATCACCCACTGTAAGAGATTCCCACGCAAGAACTGGATGCAGGTTGAGAGGCAAAGTGAAAGGGCAAGGTGCTGTGGTACGGAGAGGGCGTCTCATAGTCTCTCCTGGAGGACATGTGGCACACAGTGCCCAAATGGGCTGCTCACCTTGACTAGATGCGGTGCGTCCTGTCTGTTTAGTTGGTATTGCGGCAGTTGGTCCCAGTGGACGATCCAAGGATGTCTGAGCACAAGGGCAGCAGTCAGTCTCTGATGAGGGTCCACATGAAGCATCTTTGACACCAGGTCCTACAATGGGAAAAAGAATAATAAAATAAACTTAAACCTTTGTTTTTCCATAGCACCTGATACTGTTGAGTATTCGTCCTTGGCTTCTATGACACTATTTTTTCCCACTAGCAGACCTTTGGGTGCAAAGCAATTTAGTCAATATGACAATTTGTTTAAAAAAAAGCAAAAACTTAGGTCTTTGTTTTCTCCTCCCTGAGTAACAGTAATTTTGGTGTATTACAAAGGGTAAATTTACCACATTTTATGTATCTTTAAGGACTTTGGCTCTTTTTTTCCCTCAGATATTCTGAGTTTTCTACATTTTTGTGGATTTATTTATAAGTAATTTTCAGCTACTTAAGACGTTTTTGTGCTATTGGTAATGCTGAAAAGCAGTACATAACTGTCCAATAACAGGAATTAACTTGAGGGCTCTAAATGCTCCCCTCAAAGATTACAGAGTTATTTTTATTTTTTTTCTACTTCCCAATTTTGTGGGTATTCACCGTATTACATTATACTTGTAATCACAGGTCTTAACTGGACAAATTAGCAAACGTTATTAGTAATCACATGGCATTCATAAGATAGGCTGTGAGTTGGATGCAATTTTTTGTGCTCTATTTGTATCTCATCCTCACCTGCCTTGCACTCAAAAAAGCATAATAAAATGCAAGTGAATGAGATCCAAATTATAAAAATTATAGAGATAACCTCGACTTGCTTTAACTTATTTAAAAAAGCAGGCAGTATGTAAACTCTGATACTTTCTACGGTAACATTACTTGATATGCTTGACAACCGATCGTGACAAAGTTTGTGGTGGACTCCAATGGATAAAAACTACTACTTCACAGAGTGACCTTGAAAAAGGAAAATCTGATCATTACAATGCTTAGTATTTTTTAACAGTTCCCCAATACTTAGAGTAAACTCCAAATCTTGAGCATGATCAACAAAGTCTTCCATAATTGGGGTTCATCGGCTACCCTCTCACGTGTACCTGGTACTAGTCATACCAAACTCCTTGCACTGCCCTGGAGGCATTCTGCCATTCCCATTCCATCAGGACCACGCATGGGCTGATCCCTCAGCCTGGGATGGACTACGTCCTTCTGCTTCCCAAAGCTGCGTGGCGAATCCCTTCATTGCTTCTGGAAAGCTTTCCCTGAAATTTTTCTGATCAAGCATCATCTGTGAACTTCTTTAGCATACAAAACAGAGCATTGTAACAGCACATGTGACACTGTACTGTATATTTTTGGCTGTCTCCCAACTAGACTGTGAGCTCTCTGAGATCAGGAATTCCATCTGAGTCACATCCTTTATCCCTGGAGCCTTCACTTATTAAGCACATTGTAGGTGCTCAATACATGAATTAAAAAGTAAACAAGGGGCTTCCCTGGTGGCGCAGTGGTTGAGAGTCCGCCTGCCGATGCAGGGGACACGGGTTCGTGTCCCGGTCCGGGAAGATCCCACATGCCGCGGAGCGGCTGGGCCCGTGAGCCATGGCGACTGAACCTGCGCATCCGGAGCCTGTGCTCCGTAACGGGAGAGGCCACAACAGTGAGAGGCCTGCGTACCGCAAAAAAAAAAAAAAGTAAACAAGTACCCAGAAAAATGAATTATCTGGTTTAAAAAATTTTATTGTTAAACAAGGGGAAAGGCTAACCTATCACTTTAAATACAGTTACAAAACTAAGTATTATCTACACAGGCATTAAGCTGGTCAACTGAGGCTTCATGTCTATGCCAAAAGTATCTATAAAAATTTCTGACATACCCTATTTACTAATGCAATCACCTCAACTCAAGCATCCACCTCTAAGCAAAATGAGCCAGCACTTTTTACCAATATGTATCTTCCTCATCTCCTCTATGTTTTCCTTATTTTGAAATGAAAAACTTTGCTCTTCTTTTTAAAAAAGAATTTTCTCTAAATAAAGTGAAACTAAAAAAAAAAAAAAAAGTGAAACTAGAGCAGGGTTAGAAAGCAAATCAGCGTTATTCAGGGGATGGCAGGTCTTCCAGCGAGAAAGGCTTTCCAAATAGATTTCAAGCAGACATATAAAACTAAATTACTGTCTACTGTGAAGAAGATTGACCCTTTTCTTCATAATATGGACCAAAAATAGAAAATGGTGTAGTTATTCTAGGGAACAAGGGCTTTGGAATCAGCTATTTATTTTTGAGCATCCACATGTGCCTGGTGTATAACTGAGGATAAGTTCACACTAAAATTCTGGGCCTTGGTTTCCTACTGTGAAATGGTGATACTACCACCTATTTTACAGGGTTGTTAAGAGGATTAAATGGGATAATTTAGGTAAAGTGCAGTGTGAGGCACAGAGGAGACACACAAATCATGAAGACCACCACCATTATTATTCATCATGTTCATCAGTAAGAAGTAGTTTGAGATATATAGATAATAAAGCCAAACCAATATATTCTGGGAAAGAAACAAAATTAGTTGTCAATTTTTGAGTTCGAGTTATTTGGTAACATCATTTCAATACAACTTTATAAACAAGTTTCTAACTGATATTATTTTTTCTCACTAGGGATTATGAAAAATTATTTTCTCAAAAGCTTTTAATAGGAAGCCATACTTACCTTTGCTGTGTCTGAAACAGAATTCCAGTAGCCACCACTGAGTGAGAATTTTCCACTTCCTATCCGTGCCAATATTTCCTCTGGTGTATCATCAGGGCCATTTGCAAATGGAGTGTAACTAATTTATAATAGAATTAAAATGCTAATGAATAAAACTTTTTTGGTTGGTAATTTTTATATTTATTTGCAGTAACCAAAAGTACTCTAAGTAGTTCATTTAATGTAATACTTTATTAAAACCTACTAAAGTAAAAAAATAACAACATGAAGCTTCATAAAGCACCAGGTCAAGATATAAGTTATGAAATATTAATTTAGATTTAATACACAATAATATAAATAAGATATGACACATATAGAATAAAATATTTAAAAGAGTATATGGGGCTTCCCTGGTGGCGCAGTGGTTGGGGGTCCGCCTGCTGATGCAGGGGACGCGGGTTCGTGCCCTGGCCCGGGAGGATCTCACATGCCACGGAGCGGCTGGGCCCGTAAGCCATGGCCGCTGAGCCTGCCTATCCGGAGCCTGTGCTCCGCAACGGGGGAGGCCACGGCAGTGAGAGGCCCGCGTACCGCAAAAAAACCCAAAAAAACAGTAGATGTTTATGACATAACTAGACTACAAAAAAGATATGGAAAAAAATCAACTTATGACCTCAAGACATTAATAACACTACACTACAGAAAACAGTAATGATATAGCTATAAATATGAGAGAGAGAGAGGGAGATAGGATTTTATTATTAAACAAGATGAGAAAATATGGAAGGAAAGATATTACAACATAGAGATTGAAAAAATAAACCTAGATAATTTAAACAAAATATTGATAAATAAATGCTTACAACATATGGTACATACTCACCCAGTGAGCATTGTATAGAGGAGGACACCAAGACTCCATATATCACAAGCCGCATCATAGCCTTGTCGTTTTAAAACCTAGAAAAAGTAAAAATTAGTATTAACACACTGCTGTTTATTATATAGATTTGGATAGGCTGTAAACTGAATTATATCTCCTAAATCAATGCACACAAGAAAAACAGAACATGATTAACAAACAAGGCAATATAGTAATCCTATTCTAGAACCTTCTACTACTAATAATTCATATATATAAATTTAAATTTTTTTTGGCATTTTAAATCTTTTTTTTAAAAGTTATTTGATTTTATTTATTTTATTTTTGGCTGCATTGGGTCTTCGTTGCTGCAAGCGGGCTTTTCTCTGGTTGCGGCGAGCGGGGGCTACTCTTTGTTGTGGTGTGCAGGCTTCTCATTGTGGTGGTTTCTCTTGTTGGGAGCACGGGCTCTAGGCGCGTGGGCTTCAGTAGTTGTGGCACACGGGCTCAGTAGTTGTGGCTCGCGGGCTCTAGAGCTCAGGCTCGGTAGTTGTGGCGCACAGGCTTAGTTGCTCCGCGGCATGTGGGATCTTCCCGGACCAGGGCTCGAACCCATGTCCCCTGCATTGGCAGGCGAATTCCTAACCATGTGCCACCAGGGAAGCCCCCGGCATTTTAAAGCTTAAAACTTTATTTCCTTCTCGGTGAACTAACAACTGCTTGGGACTCTGGCCATGGACCTATGTCAGACACGTTCATAGGTGAGAATTGTATAAATTTAAATTTTGATATTCAAATTAATTTACTGAATGCTGCTGTGGCACACAGTGGACTATAAAAGTAAATTGAAGGTAAATTTCTTATTTAAATGTATTTATATTTTGTATGGGGCTGCAGAAATGATTAACATAAAACAATTAAGAAAACATATAACTAAGTATAAATGGTATAGTGCAAAACTGTTCTTTTATATATATATATAATTTGATTTACTCAAGCATTTAATAATCACCAACTATTATCAGGCATAAACTGTGACAAATACATTGTGACCACCTAGAGGGGTGGGACAGGGAGGGTGGGAGGGAGACGCAAGAGGGAGGAGATATGGGGATATATGTATATGTATAGCTGATTCACTTTGTTATAAAGCAGAAACTAACAAACCATGGTAAAGCAATTATACTTCAATAAGGAAAAAAAACTGTGACAAATACAAAACAATGGTTTTCCTTAAGAAAATCAGAATCTGGCAAAGGAAATAAACATATACATAGTTAACAATTCAACATGATAAGTATTCTAACAAAACTATATGTGTAAAGGATATGAGTACAAAGATGAGGAAGCAATTCATTCTTGATATGGGGAGAGAGGGAAAGCTAGGAGCAGCCTGCTTGTATTGGGCCCATAAGTAAGAATTCAGGAGGCAAAGTGAAGAGATGGGGGAGGGCAGAGGACACTCAAAGGGCAGAGGCAAGAGAGCAGAGCCTGCTTAGTGCCAGGCAAGTTCATCGTGGCCAGATTTCCAGACAGGGGATACTAGAGAGACTGAAGGGCTTTTTAAATTATTTATTTATTTGGCTGCGCCACACAGCTTGCGGGATCTTAGTTCCCCGACTAGGGATCAAACCTGGGCCCCAGCAGTGAAAGTGCTGAGTCCTAACCACTGGACCGCTAGGGAGTTCACTGAAGAGCTTTTTATAAAAAACTTGTTAAGTAATCTAGATTTTTTTCCCTGTAGGCAATCAGATGTTATTGAAGCATTAAAGAGGAAAATAAAATAAGTGGATGTGTATACCAGAAAGATAACTCAAGGCATAGAGGAAATGCTGGCAAGAAGAGAGAATGGAGACAGGCCACCTCATAGGAGGCAATATGTAAGGCAGGACATGAAGGGGAAGACATAAGATAAAATGGGAAGGACTTAGTAAAGATTGGATGTATAGGGCTTCCCTGGTGGTGCAGTGGTTAAGAATCTGCCTGCCAATGCAGGGGACACGGGTTTGAGCCCTGGTCCAGGAAGATCCCACATGCCACGGAGCAACTAAGCCCATGTGCCACACCACAACTACCGAGCCTATGCTCTAGAGCCCGCGAGCCACAACTACTGAGCCCATGTGCCACAACTACTAAGCCTGCACTCTAGAGCCCATGCTCCGAAACAAGAGGAGCCACTGCAATGAGAAGCTCGTGCACCGCAACGAAGAGTAGCCCCCGCTCTCCACAACTAGAGAAAGCCCGCTTGCAGCAACGAAGGCCCAATGCAGCCAAAAATAAGTAAATAAAATAAATTTTTTTAAAAAGAAAAGCATTAAAAAATATATCTTACTGTATGTTATACGGCAAGATAAAATTTAAAAAAAAAGATTGGCTGTATGGGGTAAGGGAAAAGGGGTCTACAATATTTAGGAATCAGAATGGAAAGGATTTGGCAACAGACTAAATGTGGAGAAATAACAGAGAAGGAAGATTTCAGGAGGACTTTAAAGTTTTAACCCAGATGACTAAATGGTAAAGAGGAGACAAAGAGTTAAGAGGTCTAAGGACAGTATGATCACTGAAGACTTCCTGAAGGAGAATTTAGAGGCAGGGTCTAAAGCAAAAAACATTCCAAAAACCATTCCAGTGTGCCAAGGCATAAAAGCTACATGGTGATTTCAAGAAGCAGACTGCTTATATGAAGCAGGAAACAATCATGAGGAAAAATTAGATGGCTGGATTAGGGGGCCACGCTTGGACACCAATGTGTGTCAGAGGCTGTGGATATGTGGACAAAGAAGAAAAGAATCTGTCCCTCTTCAGTTCTAGTATCTCTGGGAGAACAGACTCAAATAATCTTTAAAAAATATTTTTCTATCTAAAAAGTAACAAAATTACAAAAAGTTTGGAAAACAGAGGGGGGATCCAACTATCTTAACATTATCAACTATTACAATTTTTGTGAAATATCTAGCACATGGTAAAAGCATAGACTTTGCAGCCAGGTTGCCTGGGCTCAGATCTAGATCTGACCACAGGCAAATGACATCACCCCCTCACTGTGCACCTGGTTTCCTATAAAATGCAAATAAAAGTACTCACCTCACATAAGTTATAATGAGAATGAATTATTATATATAAATTATATCTCTGAGGATGAAATCCGTTAATACATGTGACTGGCACATAAGCCCTATATTAGGATTAACTATTGTAGTTACAATTTTTTACACAGTGATAATCAAAAGGCAAGAAATTTTGAGGGCAAAGCAGTGGATTTTAGAGTTGCTACAGTGGGGAACTGCAATTTCTTAGGAAAAGAAGCAACCTGATCAAAGCAGTGCTTGAAGAAGACTTCAGCAGCTTTGTAGCTTCTTTGTGGACTGATCACAGAACGACAAAAGGAAGCAACGCGCACCTAGGCTGCGGCAGTCATCTGGGGGTGTGGTGAGGGAAGCAGGGGCTAGGATGGCAGTTCTGTGAACAGAAGAGCCCCGAACCGGTTGCAGGGGATAAAAGAGATGGTACCTGGTTATACAGCTAAAGACAAGAAGAGCCCATGGTGTTTTAGCCTTAGAAATACAAGGAAGATGGTGACAAAACCAGGAAATTCGAAGGGTGTTAGGAAAGGGGAAGAATAAGCTAGTTTCCATTTAACTCCATGCACTGACAAGAACGGAAGTGTCAGTGATAGTAGTTAGCTATAGATGTGTGATTATGCAGAAAGACAGAAGTCAGAGCGGGAAAAGCATTATAGGTAGTACTGGATTGATGACAGGATGAACTACCAACAGAAGAAAAAGGGCTGACATTTTATTCTAATTATTTGCTCAGTAACTAACTCTTCAATTAAACAACTATTAACTATTCTATATTAAACACAGTAAATGAGTTTTTAAATATACTGAAATATTGCAAGCAAACTCTTTCGCAATTACCTCTGGTGCAACAAAATTTGCAGTATAACAAGGAGTCATGAGAAGACCATTTTCTGCTCTTAGCTGTTTGGCAAAGCCAAAATCACAAATTCGAATAGATTCTGGATTGCCAGATTCATCCACATAAAGAATGTTGCTAGGTTTCAAGTCTCTGTGAACCACCTAATTGAAATACAAATTAAAGAGGTGCATTAACAATACATTTCCATTATGGAAAATTATTTATTCACAAACTGTCAAGCAATGCACTTAACAAGATGATGGGTACCAACCTTTACATTATCCCAACATTATAAAATGCTGACAGTGTAATATAACTGCAACACAGAACTGGGGCAAGGAGAGGAGGAAGAAAGAACAGTACTTACCTTCCCCCTCTTTGTCCAATTAAGTAAGCGGATTAAGGAAAAATGCAAATAGCAGTAATATCTGTCTCCAGGTTATTCATCGTTCAACAAATATTTATGGAATGTGTATCATGTACCAGGGTATTATACAAGGAGCTGCAGATACTTTGGTGAACAAGACCTGTAAGATCCTTGCCTTTATACGCTAGGAACTTAGTAGTAAGGGAGGCAGAGAATAAATAGGTGAGAGATGGGGCATAACTCGGGCGGGTCAGGAAGGGTCTCTAGAGGAGGTAACAACTGATCCAACATCTGAAGAACAGAATGAACAAGCCAGAAGAGTGGGGGTAGTCATTCTAAGTAGAGGGAATGGCGTGTACAAGGGATGAATACAACAAACATATACAGACAGGCTCAATGGAACAGGCATGGATTTTAGGAGTAAAAAGGAAAAAAAACTCCCAGATTTACGTAAGTACTGCCTACTTGATATCCAAGTAACAAAGTCACAAACACAAAAAGATACCATTCCTTTAGAGTTTGTATTACTTTCCCCCTTTAATCACCTACTTGAATACTTCTTTTATCATAAGCCTCTCTGACACTCCTTATTAGACTTATGTGTTTCCTCCATCACCAAATTCTGAGTCTATGTTCTAATCAATAACCTCAGTTTTAGGTCCTAACATCCGGAACACTATTTCTCCAGAACATTTTAATAACTAATTACTGCTGAGGCACTGAGAAAAGAACATAGAAGAGTTAGATGACTGCAAACTCACAAATTCTTCAGTGAAAACTGAGTTCTACCAATTTCCAATCCTAGTACTAGGCAAATCTTGAGCAGCTACAAGTCAAGAAGCTCTAGAATTAAATTAACACATTTCATTTGTTAGCTTCTAGGGGCAAAGAAAACGAGAATAACGTACTGAAAATAAACTCCTTAAGAAGAGATCTCTTATTCTTTTCTTGCTTCCCATTCCTCTTCACTCCTCTGCTGTCCTCCTTTCCTTCCGCCCCTCATCTCTCCTTTGTTCCCCTTCCCTCCCAGACTTCTCTTCTTTTAAAAATATGATTTTTTTTTTTGCCACTTACTAAAAGTCTATATGCAGGAAGAAAGGAGGAAAGCATCCACCATCCAGAAACCAGGTGGCTATTTGGCCTCGTCTGTTTGAAGGATTTCCTTTTATAAGTGAATACAACCCATGACTCTCTGGTTCACTTCTAAACTCGAAATGGGCCCAGTTCTCAAAAGTACACAGTGGCCTAGCAAAAACGGTGCTACATCTTCCAGGTCACAAAATCTCACTCACTTCTTGGGAAGCATAAAAATTTAATGTTTATAAACAAGCTAAAATTTCAAAGTAGAACTTCAAGCTCATGACATGTACACACTGCTATATTTAAAATGGATAACCAACAAGGACCTACTATATAACACAGGGAACTCTGCTCAATATTATATAACAACCTAAATGGGAAAAAAATTTGAAAAAGAACAGATACATTTATATGTATAACTGAATCACTTTGCTGTACACCTGAAACTCTCACAACATTGTTAATCAACTATACACCAATATAAAATAAAAAGTTAAAAAATTAAATTAAATTAAATTAAAAAAAGAAGGAAACAAAAAAGAATTTCAAGCTCAATGGGAGAAGTCTACATAGAGGAAGAACAGTAGGATAATTAAGCTAATATATTTTTCATTACAGGCATAAACTAACTTCTACCTTTGTAATTTCAGCTCAAACATTAAGAAAGAAAAGGTAAGAAAAAGAGTATTTGGTATTTTATACCAAATTTTATAAGATATTATACATATATGTGTGTGTGTGTGTGTGTATATATGTAAAACGTTAAAAAGACTTACCCCTTGTGCGTGAAGATATTCAACAGTTTTGGTTATAGTAAACAGGACAGCACTGGCCTCTCGTTCAGAGAAAAATTTCTGTCTAAGAATTTTATCCAGCAATTCACCCCCTTTCATAAGTTCTGTCACTACATACACATATTTTCCATCATCATATACCTGTAACATTTAACAGCAAAATGTAAAAAATTATGTGACGCTTTACATGTGCTCAGCACACAGTTTGGCATAGTAAAAGAGAAATTAAAACTCACTTTATATACAAGGAAAATTTTACTTATCACAACCAATGAAGGATATAAAATGTGCAAACAATTTTATACACATAAAGATATTAAAATAGGAATTGATGAGACTGAATGTCAGAAAAATAACCTTTAGTTTCCTTCCGTGAACCTTAACTCATGGCAATCAAAATAAGTATGGGTATGGTATCCGAAGGGGCACTGAACTTCTGCTCTTAGGGTGTGTTCCTCTTGATCTTTCTACCTACTAATGATGAGAGGGACTGGTAGAAAGACATGCTGCTGTGATTTTCCTGGAACTTCTGCAACTGCAGAACTTCTGTATTTATACATACAGTACAAAGAATTATTCTGGTTTTGATTAAATCGAAAGACAAGCTGTGGCAAGAACTAAGTAGGAAGATTAAGTAGCAAAGAGAAATTCCATTCAACCACGCAGAAGCATACCAATTTACTCCTAATGTCGAAAAAGAAAGCTCACTGTAACTTTGGATTTGTACTCTAGGCACTCCCAAACGGAAATAACCCTCTCCTTAAACTTCAGGCCCTTTTATTCCCCTCTTCTCATAGAGTTACTGCACACCTTTGCTTAGCTCCCTAACAGGTACCATGTATTAGGGCCCCAAATATGGAGAAAACAAGGTACCTGCCCTCAAAGTTTTTATTCTAGTAGGGAGAAACAGACATAGAAATAAGAGTTTAAAAAAATGTTGGAGATGCTGTAACAAAAGTGGGGATAATTTTAGAGACTTTGGAATCTGAAATGAAGGAAGGAGCAAAGATGTAAAAAATAGCAACAGCTTAGGGAGTTCCCCACGCAAGGCTGAGAGAAAGTGTTTTCTACATTTCCTTTTTAATTTACTTGGCTGGATTCTTGGAGGTTATATTAATTAAAGAGTCACTTAAGTGAAATATTTAATGAGACTAAGTTAACATTCTCCTCTAACAATGAACAGTGATAAATTATTCTGAGGAAATTAGAGTTTCAGTTAGGAAGGAGAAGGGAGGATAAACGTTGGTATTCACAGAACCTCAGAGGTGAAAGCTACCTTAGGAGTCCTCTGGCTTAGCTGGCTACATGACACTTCTGGTCTACAATACCCAGACACGGCCTTTCAGCCTATGTGGGCACCATGAGCAAGAGAGGACTTAATGCTGCCTGAGGAGTTCGCACCCTTTGCCAACACCTCTGTTATGATGAAAGCTATCAAGTAGCAGGGAAAGGAAACTTCACTTGTCTGGGGGGTGGTGATGGGCAGGGCAGGATTCCTGAAGGAAGTAACGCCTTAGCCAAGTCTTAGTTGTGTGGTAGTTAGCCAGGCAAAAAAGGGAAATGGCATTCTCAATTGAGTGAATCATAAATTCAAAGACAGAGCAGCAGAAGAAAACGAGGCATGTTAAGAAAAATTTGTACATACTTGAGCATGGCTGGAGCATAGGGTGTGTGAGGAAGTGTGAAAACTACTACAGATGGAGGAATGCAGAGACCAGAGGTGATGGGGCACATGAACTGTAGGCAGGGAAGTAACATGGTCAGATAGAAGGGACAGCTCTCTCTGGCAGTACTGTGGAAGACAGTTTGGGGAGCCTATGGAGCCTGAGACTTGTCAATCCTGAACATAATTAATACCCAAGTGTTCCAGTAAATACTGATATTAAAAGCAATAATGTAATACTTTTTTTTCTTAAAGGCAGAAAAATTAACTAAACATTTTTCTCTATAACTGGAATTATGCTATATATGTTGGCCTCTAATTTATTTTTTTTACTCACTATATCGAATTCTTTGTCTACCACATGATATGTGAAAACATTCCAAATATGAGTTAGACAACTGAGTCAAATGATCTACATTGAAGAATCTACTTACATCCTTTAGAGTAATAATGTTTGGATGTTGTCCATAACGAAGAAGAATTTCAATTTCTTCTGTAGGGTCTCTCTTGCTTTTATCAATAATCTAAAAGGCAAATATTTATCATAAAATCTCATGAACTATACAGTATAAACGTTAAGTATTTACAGCTACAGGCTTAGGTGTTATTTTGTGTAAACACTGTATTTATAAGCCATTTATCAACCATTTTTATTCAAGTACCTGGCCAGACTGTCTAATCAAAATTTGAAAGCCAGTCTTGATATAGATGGCAAGGCTGTAAAGTAAACTCTAAGCCATGAGTCACATTCAAACCAGGTCTGTCTAGTTTAAGTTTTTAGCAAGTTTAGGATTTAATAAAAACTCAAAAGCCTCAAGAAAAGGTACCAAGAACACAGTTAACATATCTTTCTTCCAGCCTTCAATGTCTTACACCTTTGGGAACGCAGTTAACTTTAAAAAAAAACAAGATTTATTTATTAGTTTATGTTTGGCTGTGTTGGGTCTTCGTTGCTGTGCGTGGGCTTTCTCTAGGTGCGGCAAGTGGGGGCTACTCTTCATTGTGGTGCGTGGGCTTCTCATTGCGGTGGCCTCTCGTTGCGGAGCACGGGCTTCAGTAGTTGTGGCACGTGGGCTTCAGTAGTTGCGGCTAACAGGATCTAGAGCGCAGGCTCAGTAGTTGTGGCACACGGGCTTAGTTGCTCTGCAGCACGTGGGATCTTCCTGGACCCGGGCTCAAACCCGTGTCCCCTGCATTGGCAGGCGGATTCTTAACCACTGCACCACCAGGGAAGCCCTCAGTTAACTTCTAACCCCTATCAATACAGATAATTAAGAGCAAGATGTATTTATAATATCACCGTTAGCATTTGTTTATTGAATTTACTTTCTTTAATAAAATGCTTCAATGGAATATCCCATCAGTTGTAAGCTACTTATAAAAAATTAATAGTTATGTAGAACAAACTTTATTTTTGAAGCTAGGCAGAAAGCTAAGCAGAATACCATACCTAGAATTCTACTTGGCTAGAATGAAGTTTAATTATTACAATAAAGCCCTTTAAAATACTAATTTAGCTTTCCAACTCTTTTATGTCACCTGCTTCTTAAAAATACTTCTCTTAACGTTTTCATCTGTTAAAGTAACATTATATTTTTAAAAAGGCAACAAGGACTTCCCTGGTGGCACAGTGGTTAAGAATCTGCCTGCCAGTGCAGGGGACACGGGTTCGATCCCTGGTCCAGGAAGATCCCACAAGCCGCAGAGCAACTAAGACCGTGCGCTACAACTACTGAGACTGCACTCTAGAGCCTGCGAGCCACAACTACTGAAGCCTGCGTGCTCTGGGGCCCATATGCCGCAACTGCTGAAGCTCGCACGCCTAGAGCCCATGCTTCGCAACAAGAGAAGCCACTGCATTGAGAAGCCCACACACCGCAACGAAGAGTAGCCCCCGCTCACTGCAACTAGAGAAAGCCTGTGCAGCAACGAAGACCCAATGCAGCCACAAAAAAAAAAAAAAAACTGAAAAGAAAAAAGAAAAGGCAACAAGTTTTCCTTTCATTTCATCCAAAATGTAGTCTGAAATAAATTTTGTGACCTTCATACTTTCAGTTTTAAAACAGCTTAGTAATTATGTATGCAATAAATACCCAAACGCTTCAGCATCCTAGGAAAGAGCTTGCAACTCTCAATATGAGCCAAATCTGCTATCTGAAATGGATTTAGTTGTGAAAACAGTTCTTTATTTGGAGAACAGGTAAGTCAAACATACAGGCGTCCACTGTGATCAACTGCAAATGATAGTGTAGAATCAGGCAAATGGATGATTAAGAAGAAAGGTCCATGGAATAGACATGCTGACTCAAGGGAGATGATTTGGGGTTAGTCTTTCGAAAACCAGAACACATTGGGAGGTTTTATTTTATTTTTAAAAATTTATTATTTACTTATTTTTTGGCTGCATCACATGGCTTGTGGGATCTTAGTTCCTGGACCAGGGATTGAACCCGTGCTCCCTGCAGTGGAAGCGTGGCATCCTAACCACTGGACCACCAGAGAATTGGGGAGGTTTTATTTTGGGCAACATTCTCTCTGATCTGCTAATCTTGAGCCCAGCTTACATTATATCCATAACTCTGCTTGTGAATCTTAGATATGTAGTAATTTCAGTAGAATCAAGTGCTGGGATTGGTTTTAGGGATCTAATTTAAGTCACAAGAATCCACATATAGCTGGAGGATGTTCTCAAGGTTTTGGTATACTGCTCCTGGTTTCTATAATTTGAAGGGGGCCTCAGGACACTTCTGCTTTTTTCTGATGTGTTTATGGAGGCAAGATACATTCTTAGATTGCCTGCCAAGTACATTATTCACATTCTCTCCTTTCATGTGTGCAGTTTGAAAATTTCTATGTACCCCACATTTCACTGAGTAGAAGAGCAAATTAAAATGTATTTCTATGGTTCATCCTTATAACTGACAGAATGCCTTACAGACACTGATGACTTTTTAGAACAATTACATCCAAGTTTAAGATAGCAGCAACCATTTTTGGGTGTGTCCTCCCAGATATTTGCTATGCATAAATAAAGCACATTTATTTTTACTTTTACACAGTAAAATCATATTAGATCTAGATAAATGGACAGACTGGTGGAAGGATAGAAGTAATAATAATTAATGCCACTTTCCCCACTAACTAAACACGAGCTACCCATAGTTATAGACTAGTTCTAAGGCTCAAATTAAGTTGAAAGCTTTAGACATTACTTGAATTGTTTGTGATGGGAGAGCAGAGGCATCCAACTCAAGAAGTGAAAAGGCAGAAACTTGAATATAGTATTTGTTCACTTATAACTAAAGGTTTGGACTCGAACTTTATTATAGAGGTATGTGCCTTGGTTTTTGGCTTAGAAAATCTTTACTGTCTTAGGATGCTTGACGAACTTAAAACAGCTAATGATAATATATTTTATGACAGTGGTTCTTATTCTTTTATTGGTTCACAGATCCTTCTAAATGTGAAAGGTGGTATGAACATTTTTGCCATAAAAATGTAAACATACAAAATTTGGCATATAATTCCGAGGAACTCCCTGACATCTTGACCATAAACGGGGGACTTCTGAGAGTACACGGGGTGCTACTAAAAACCAGGTCAGGTGTAAAGTGGTACTGCCCTCCGCAAACTGGATGTATGCTGCCTTACCTTTTGAGCTCATAGGAGGATCTATGGTTCCAGATTAAGATCCCTGAAGATCACTAGCCAGACATTTAAATCACCTTACCTTTTTATAATAAAAGGCACACTTACCAAAGAAGACTGTAATTTTTAACTGGTACTAGCATGCATGAATAAGAACTGTTAGAGGTGCATTTGAAATCTAAAAACACTTACCTTCACTGCAAACTCCATGTTTGTGGCTTTATGTATACATCTCTTGCAAACGGAGTAGGAGCCAACCCCAATATCTTCTTTTACTTCATATCCATCAGTAAACTGAATACTGTTCCTGTGTAACTGCTACAAACACAATTATAAATTGATGAAGAGCCCTGTAATGACTTTGGTACATTACATAATAGGGAAACATGTTACTCAGCATGCACTGTTGGCCTTAACTATAAATATAAATGAATTTAGTAAAAATAAAAATGAATTTTTCTGCATATATTCTTCTACAACTGTGCATTTCTGAAGTGTCTACGATACAATGCACAGCAAGAAATATGCCTTTAAAAAAAGCTTATGTTGAAAAGAAAAAACTGAATATGTACAACAAGAAACACAGAGCTACGTGATAAGGGGCCGACAGCCTTGCCAGTGGTTATGCCCCATTCTACTCCCCAAACGGCTATAGGTCTTTGAAATACCTTTGCAAACGGGGAGACATTTGAAACCTCTGGTATAGAAGAAAAGATTTAGGAGGATTCAGAATTAGAACATCTGGATTCGTCTCTCCGATGCACCGCACAGAAATCATAAACATACATTCTATAGAATTCATCACATGCTTGTCATAGTAAAAGGGACAGACTATTACAACATGAACTTTGTTCAAAAAACAGTGCTTAAATTGGTTTTCTAGAAAGTGGAAAGCAAGATAACTGACTTGTGAAAAAAACTTTAGCGCAAAAGCAACTTAATCATCAAGCAAATTCAAGCACTAAGTATACCCTAAAAACAATTCAGTGCTTCAAAAGATATATCTAGTTCCCTCTATGATTAAGAAGATGAATTAAATTTATCTTTCCATGATACTACGATGGGAAGAAATAAATCTAATGGTTTGTACTATTTGTGTTCCTCTAATAACATTTAATTTAGCAGTGCAGTCGCCTGCTACAAACACACACACTCAGAAACCTGCTTCTGTAGCTCCTTTTTCTCCCACTCTGATCAACAGATGGGATAAGGAGGGAGGTACCCTAAGGCAGTATCCATAACCATTTCTTCCTAATGACAATGGGGCTCCAAAAGAACAAGGACACAAAACTTGGAAAACTTAAAATTTAAGTTTATCTTTATTTTTTATATATTTCTATGGCAGAGGTTGGCAAACTATGGCCTGTGGGCCAAATCTGGTTCACTACCAGTTTTTGCTAAACAAAGTTTTATTGGCACACAGCCATGTTCATTCATTTTACATACAATCTGTGACTGCTTTTGTGCTACAATGGCAGAGTTGAGTAGTCGCAACAGAGATCCATATAGCCTACGAAGCCTCAAATATTTATTATCTGGTCCTTAGAGAAAAAGTCCGCTGACCCCTGTTCGAAAGTATCAGTGAACTAGGAGACCTCAGCTCACCACAGCTGATCTAACAGAGACAGAGGATGAAACAAATTAGGCCCAATAAACATTCTAAGGCACAGGAGACGAGAGACAACAAGATGGTGATACTTATCTCAACTCTCTTAGAATTCTACTTTCAAGTCAGATAGGTATCCAGGATTCTGGCGCATGCAACCTTTTCAAAGGTATATGAAAGGAGTTTCTAAGAGTAATGTCAATGATATAAAATGTATTTTAACCTGCTCACTTAAGGTCAGCAGATCAAATCTAACATAATTATCCACACGATGAACTGTATCTTACAACACTTCAAATTTAAAATTACTTAGACATTCACTCACCTGAACAATTGAGTGCACACCAACTGTCTGCATAGCTTGGCTTTCATCATCTGAGGTAATAGCAACAAAACTAAACCCCCGAAAAAGCTGATGTGCATTAGCACTAGGTGGAATGCCAGGTGAATCTGAAAAGAATAATAAATTACTAAGAAAGTAATTGCTTTGAAAGGTAATTAAGGGAAGAATTGTCAACATTATGAGCATTCTCAGTTATTCTGGAATTCCACTTCTCAGGTATCCAGTGTTTCCAGGATAACTAAGTAAGGCACTGTATCAGATCTGTCCTGATGGCTTATTGCCATCAAACTCTAACATCCTAGTCCCTCAGAGCCCAGAAAATTGCTAATTCATTTGAAGAATATACTAAATTAATGAATTACTGGGTTAATATATTCTAAATTAGCACTGTCCCAAAGAATTTCCTGCAGTGATGGAAATTTTCTTTATCTGTGCTGCCCAATACAGTAGCCCCTAGCCACATGTAGCTACTGAGAATTTGAGATGTGGTTAGTGTGACTAAGAAACAAAATTTTTAATTTTAATTAATTTAAATTTAAACAGCCACATATGGCTACTGGCTACCACATTGGACAGTGCAGCCCTAAATAATAACCTAACAATGCTATGGCTCCCGGTTAGGGGGAGATATAAGGTTGATCTGCAGATAATTTAGGAGAAAGGGATTTAGTCCAGTGGTCTCAATACATAATGTCAGAATCTAGAAATCTAAACTGAAGATAAAATTATTATACATGTAAAAGATCAAATTTATATATATATATATATATATATATACACACACTAGGACAATCACAGTACGTAGTCCTTAAAATGTTTTATGACATGACATGTATTGTTATTCAAATTATTTATGTGGAATCTACTGGAATTAACAAAAACAGAAAAATACTTTCACAATACAGTTAATGCTCACTAAAAAAGAAATAATACAAGTATAATAAATATGTTATTCATAAATATAAACATACAATTAGGCATACTAATATTTATAAACATACTATAAAGGCTAAAGGCAAGCAAAAAACAGGTAAATCTACTTAAACATCAACTCCACATAAAGTTCTCTTTTAATATCAGCTTGATATTCTCAGCAATATATATTGTTTAGTGAATTCTACATCAATGTGACAGTATTATACTGAAGACTTCTGCTAAGAGAACCTATCTGGGCAGAATATAATATAGAACTGCTCTATTCTAAGATTTTTCCTCTATCAGGACAAATTGTATTGAGAAAGCAAAGTAAAACATTACCATATATCATCAGTTCTATGCATATCACTGTCTATACATTTGATAAAATTCTGTTCATGTGTTAATCCAAATTGCTAAGGCTGCCTTACAAAAATAAACACCCATCAATGCTTAATATAGATTGTTAGACTTTTGGCTGTAAAGCTTTATAGCAAGGTTTGAATGATACACTCTATGGGAAATACACGCAAGTACATTTTCTATTTATTTGCTTGTCAATGATAAACCTGGGATCTGATACACCTAAATGAGAGAACATTAGAGTGAAAAACACCATTATGTATAATACACACACTAATGAATGAAATACAACTTACCATTTCAAAGATCACTTCTCTAATAGTCACTGTTTGTGCAATTTTAGGATAAAGCCTGATACAGGATATGAATCATTTTGAAGTTATCACACCTCACATGAAGTTTAAGTTATGTTTGGGATTTGAACTTTGTAAGTACTTCCAGAATACCATATAATATTAGAATTTTAAAGGGCACTACTTATGCTGTAGTATTTCATGTGAACATAGCTACAGGTAAATAAACGCACAACCAAATAATTTTTTCACACAAATTGTATGGAAGTTTAAGGTACAACATAATTTGCTAAAAGATTTAACAAGGATCTTAACTTCTATAAAATGCTATAAAGGATTTACTAATGATCTAGTTATTACAGCAGGGGTAGTGTATGAAGGGAAAAAATGAGGACAGTATATAGAGTTATACTAGATAAGATTTTCTGATTGAACAAGAAAAAAATATATATTGTCTTATATTTGGGTTTTCACGTTTTCTCCTTACCTTTGGGAGTTTTCGCAGTAAACTCAGGATCAAAATAGAAAGTATCTTCAGGCCTGCCAGTTGCAGGTTTAAAAGGTGGATGAATTTCTCTTCTATACAGTTTCTGGAGGAAAAATAAGAGACTTAGACATGTGTTAATTATAAAAAAAATTTCAAGCAAGTTTTCATTCTATACTTACATTCCAGTCTATTGTTGAGAAAAATGAATGTCTTTTAATTTCTTCAACTCCATCTGGTCCTGCGCCTATCAAAAATTGACTAGTTTTGATTAAATGGTAATTTTATTTCAAGGATAAATATATATATTGTTTATTCAGTCTTCACTTTTAACATTTGTCCTACTATTTCATAATCCCACAACAAACACAAATATCCATCTCCCCCCTAGAAAACAAACACCAACAAACACACAAAAGAAACAAATTAATTAAAAATTTTACCTAATCTGTTTGCAGGATTTCGTTTGAAAAGCATTCGTAAAAGACTCTGGGCTTCAGGACTCAAAAACTGTGGCATCCCAAGTTTGGCTCTAAATAATAAATCCATATATTTTATGTTTTGGAGGTATCTGTATTTTATTTTTAAAATAAACTTTTAATTTTAAGATAATTATGGATTCAAAATCAGAAATAATACAGAGAGAGCCTACGTACCCTTTACCCAGTTTCCCCCAGTGGTAACACCTTACAAAACTATAGTGTGATATCACAACCAGGATATTGACATTGACACAATCCACTGATCTCATTCAGATATCTCCAATTTTCATTGCACTTATTTGTGTGTGTGTTTAGTTCTATGCCATCTTTTAAATTGAAGTATAGTTGATTTACAGTATTACATTAGTTTCAGGTGTACAGCATAGTGATTCAGTATTTTTGCAGATTATATTCCATTTTAGGTTATTATAAGATAACGGCTATAATTCCCTGTGTTATATTGTATATCCTGTTGCTTACTGATTTTATACATAGTGGTTTGTATCTGTTAATCCCACACCCCTAATTTGTCCCTCGCCCCCCCTTCCATCTCCCCTTCGGTAACCATACGTTTGTCCTCTGTATCTGTGAATGTTTCTGTTTTGCATATACATTCATTTGCATTATTTTTTGACTCCACATGTAAATGATATCATACAGTATTTGTCTTTCTCTGTCTCAGTTATCTCACTTAGCATAATGCCCTCAAGGTCCATCCACATTGCTGTAAATGGCAGAATTTCATTCTGTTTTATGGCTGAGTAATATTCCATTTTGTGTGTGTGTGTGTGTGTGTGTGTGTGTGTGTGTGTGTGCGCGCGTGTGCGTGCGTATGCCAAATCTCCTTAATCCAATCATCTGTTAATGGGCACTTGGGGTGCTTCCATGTGCTGGCTATTGTAAATTGTGCTGCTATGAACACTGGGGTGCATGTATCTTTCTGAATTAGAGTTTTCCCATCAACAGTGTACAAGGGTTCCCCTTTCTCCACATACTCTCCAACATGTGTGCTTTTTTTTTTGGCCACACCGCGCACCTTGCGGGATCTTAGTTCCCCAACCAGGGATTGAACCTGGGCCCTCGCAGTGAAAGTACGGAGCCCTAACCACTGGACCGCCAGGGAATTCCCATCCAACATGTGTTATCTGTAGACTTTTTTTTTTAAAACATCTTTATTGGAGCATAATTGCTTTACAATGTTGTGTTAGTTTCTGCTGTATAACAAAGTAAAAATATGGAATGCTTCACGAATTTGCATGTCATCCTTGTGCAGGGGCCATGCTAATCTTCTCTGTATCATTCCAATTTTAGTATATGCGCTGCCAAAGCGACCACTATTTGTAGACTTTTTGATGATAGCCATCCTGACAGCTGTGAGATGAAGTTCTATGCCATTTTATTACATTTCTAAGTCCCTGTATCCACCACCACAGTAAAGGTACTGAACAGTTCAACACCACCAGAATCCCTCAAGTGGCTCCTTTATAACCACACCCACCTCCCTCCCTCCCCAATTCCTAACCTCTGGCAACCACTAATGTATTCTCCATTTCTATAATTTTGTCATTTTAAGAATGCCATGTAAATGGAACCATACAGTATGTAACTTTTTTCATGCAGCATAATTCCCTTGAGATTCATCCAAGTTGTTGTATTAATAGTTCATTCCATTTATTTATTTATTTATCTATCTATCTACTATATTATTTATTTGGTTGCACCGGGTCTTAATTGCAGCACGTGGGCTCCTTAGTTGCTGCTCCAGGGCTCCTTAGTTGCAGCAGGTGAGGTCCTTAGTTGCGGCTCATGGGCTCCTTAGTTGTGGCTTGCTGGCTCCTTAGTTGCAGCACATGAACTCTTAGTTGTGGCATGCATGTGAGATCTAGTTCCCTGACCAGCGACTGAACCCGGGCCCCCTAAATTGGGAGCATGGAGTCCTATCCACCGCACCACCAAGGAAGTCCCAATAGTTCATTCATGTTTATTGCTAAGTAGTATTCCATGACAAGGATATTCCACAGATTATCCATTTATCTGTTGAGGGACATTTGGATTGTGTCCAGTTTGGGGCTATTATGAATAAAACTGCTATGAGTATTTGGGTCTAGGTTTTTGTGTGAACACAGAATGTTAGCCCCAAATCTTCTAATGAACTTCTTCATTTTTCAGAATTTGGTAAAAAGCACTACTGTAAAAGTAAGATCATCTGAGTCTTAGTTCTGGGTCTGTTACTAAGAACTTTGTGACCTTGGGAAAGCCAATCCCCTTGAGCCTGTTACCGGTTCTTCATGAGCAAGGGGATTGGATGTTAGATTAATGGCTGCTGAACTGTAGACTTGGAACCCTTTCTCAATAGGAATTTAAGAAATCCAGCATTTAAAACATTTAAAAGAACATGTGCTTCACACACCTATTTTTTCCCTCCCGTTCCCTTTAATAGCCCTCCAGGGAAGGGGAGCTGGTGGGAAAGGGGTCTGTGGAACATCTAAGATGTCTGTGGCACACAGTCTGAAAACCACTGGCCTGGATGAGCTTGAAGGTCTGTTTCACTTCTAATATATAATTTTACTCTTTTTCTCAACCTACAAATCAAGGAAACCAATGATCCTGTAAGTATGAAAATAATAACAGAGCTGGAGAAAATGGCTAGCAGAGAAATTTCTATTTCAGAAATAGATCCATTTATTATTCAGTGAGTTGTTATTGAAGCTACTATGTGCTAGACACTGCTTAGGATACGGAGATAAAGACAGCCCCCCCCCCCCACAATCAGTGGGGAAGACAGATATAGATAATGCTAGTACATTAAGAGACAAATTCAGAAGGACACATGTAAAGAGTGCTAAGGGAACAGTAGGGAATATCTATTTTAACATAGGAGATTGAAAAAGGCCTTAAATGCAATTTAAAGGTTGAGAATCTATTCATTTGGCCAGTGTCCCCCAATATTTTACTAAATAATATTAATTTCCCTAGACACTTAGCAACAACAAAAAAATATTTCATGATCCAGTGAGTTTGTGGAATGCTATCTATTATACCCCTTGTTAGAGACATAAAATACGTTGCATATAAAAGGCCGATAAATTTAGAGTAATGAAATCAGTATTTTTCTAAACATTTGTTTTTAGCACCTCTTCTTCAGAGAATACCTATTAACATCTTGTAGAATTAGCATTCTGTTGAACGACAGAAACGAGGGGAAACACTGCCGTATTTGGTAACAGGAATATAGCAGAGGTCTTTAAACAGTGGACTAACGGACCAGATTTATTTTCAAGAGGGAACTCCAAGGGAAGTATAGAATGATCTGGAGTGGGAAGCGGTGGTAGGCAGTGAGCAATCTACTTAGAAGCTCGGCTCTATAGTGTGGGTAGGAGATCACCATGGGTAGGAGATCTGAGAACTGTAAGCAGTGCAATGCAGAAGGAAGGCTGGGACAGTGAAATATTTCTGAGAGTGAATTTGGTGAATACCTTTGTATGCAAGAGAGGAAGAAGTCAAGAATGATTTCTAGGTTTCTGGCTTAGGAGATAGGGTACATGGAAAAGCTGTTAATTGGGAATACAAGAAGAGGAACAGAACAGCGAACAAAGATAAATTTAGTTTAAAAATGTTAAGTCATGCAGGTGAGTAAATGGAAATAAAGGTCTGGTGCCTGGTAAATTAAGGTAAGAGTGATTTGGGAGTAATTAAAATGTTCAATAGTTATTGGAAAGACTGATGTCAGTCAGGAAAGTGAGTCCAGGCAGGGAGAAAAGCATATCAGAGATGGAACACTGGGTAACGAGAACATTTAAAATGTGGTCAGAAAAAGAACAATTTGAGCATTAAAAATAATGAATGCAATTGGCTGAATCACACTGATTATTAAATCCCATGACTTCGTTATAGTGAAAAAGGAAAAGGAAAAAGTCAAAACTAACATAAACATCCAACTCATCGGACATCACCCCCACCGGGGCTCATCTTGTTTGAGCCTTATTTCAAGGTAACTAAATAGCCCTAGTTGATGAGGAAAAGCTCATTGTTTTGGAAAGTACCAGCTAATAAGTGAAGGAATAACAGTAATAGAAAATACACAATTTAAAATCCCTAATAAAATAACTGTTTCAAGTAATGATTATCAGTGGATGAAACTATTAGATGAAAACCTGACAGGGAACTTTACAATGGAGGGATCAGCTGTAACCATGGGAATTCATCACTTAAAGTGGGGCAACATGGTGCTGTAAGCCTCCTGATGTGATGCAATAGGGTGCAAAAGCACGAGCTATGAAATAATGTTGCCAAAAAAGTTTAACCAAAAACCGGATAAAGTAACAAGTGAAAAAACATCACAAGGAGAATAAAAAAACTTCACACTCCTGGGAAAAGACTAATTATTATGTAACCATGGTAACAAGAGAGGCGCCAGAACCATTCAATTGATCAAAGACAACTTGCCTAGGTGAAGAGAGTTTTTTGTTTTTGCAAACCAACGAATCAGTAACTGCTCTTCACCTGTGAAAATTAGCCAAATAAGAATGAACTGACACCAATAACCACACCTGAGTGCCAAGAGTCCCACCCAAGTAACCATACTTACAGATGATGTCGATTCATTTTAGGCCCTGAAAACCTGCCAATTCTTGAACTCCACCCTTCCCCAAAACCCTATATAAGAACAATGGTCTACTCTGCTTGGAGAGATTCTACTGGACCAGCACCGCTTTCCCTACTATAGTAAGCAATACAATCACCTTTATGCTTTTTGTTTCAGATATTAAGAAGTGGTCTCATCTTTTAACAAGATAAATTCAGAAAGTGAAATTCTATAAAAGTGACATGGTTTCTACAAGTAAATGGCAGGGGAACAACAGGGGTACACTGTTCTAGATGAACAGAAGCTGAAGAAATACAACGAAAGGATATGTGCAGACTTGATTTGGGATACAGTTTTGGAGAAAACCTGAAAAATCTGGTTAAGGATTGGTATTAGATGACTATTACCAGTTTACATAAGAAAATATCCATACATTTTAGCAATGCAAACTGCAGTAGGTGAGAAATGACATGTCTGGAATGCTTAAACTATTTCAGTAAAGAAGAAAAAAAGAAAGGAGGAATAGACAAAGCAAATGTGGCAAAATCTTTATGACTGCTGAATGTGGGTGATTGGTATACGTATGTTCACTGTATTATTCTATTTTAGCGAATTTACCCTTGAAATTTTTCATAATTAAAAAGAGAAAAGCAGGCAGAGAAGGAATGGTCAAGCAAAAGAGACCAAAAGAGGAATGGTTAGAGAGGTGGGAGAAGCAGATGAAAGTAGGAAAAACGAAGGGGGGAGGGGGTGGCCAGCAGTGTCAAATACTCCTCAGAGAGACCTTCCTTAAATGTCTCATCTAAAATGATTCCTGCCCCTGCCCCTTCCCTCAGACTTCAAGAGTACCCTGGTTTATTATCCCCACTGCTCCTATTACTACGGGAAATTATTATATTTATTTGTTTAAATATTAATTCCTTGTCTCCCCCACTAGAATGCAAGCTCAGTGAGACCACAGAAGATCTTGTCACTCTTGTTCACATTGCATCCTAAGTACATATAGAAAGACCTCAATCATCTGTTGAATGAATTGCGTGAACAAATCATACAAAGAGTCACCTTTCTGACAATCTGCCACTAGTTTAAGCAACCAGGAAATTACTGATGACCATAGTGAGAGAATGGAGCCGCTCAATGGAGCGGTAGAAATGAACGACAAACAGGCTATAGGATAAAAGCAGCCAAAAAAAAAAAGTAAGAGAAAGCACAGACCACTCTTTAAAGAGGCTTTTTGTTGAAAGAATGCAGGAAGATGCTGCAGAAACTTGAAAGATAGGCCAAGTCAAAGAAATGGTTTGTTTTTCTCAACACTAAAGTGTGTCTATTAGCTGAAAGGAAGGGGCCAGAGTAGATGCGCGAGTGATGAAGGTTCACTGAACATTCATTTGTATAGCAAATATTTTTCAATGTTTTTTACTGTGAAGAATAACATAAAGTGCAAAAAACAAAACCAAACCTCCCAAACCCAAAACCAAAGTACACAGCTCCATGATTGACCACAAAGTGAACAGTCATCTGGCCAAGAAATATAACATTGCCAGAACCCCTCATCCAATGTAACTACTTTCCTGATTTTGCCACAGGCTTCTGCCATCTAAATAGGGACCCTAAAAACTATGCTTTAGTTTGTCTGCTTTTAAAACTTTATAAATAGGATCATCTGTGTAGTATTCATTCTTTTGTGTCTGAATTGCTTTTGCTCAACATTCTTGTGAGATTTACCCAAGTCATTGTATGTAACTGTGGTTTGTTCATTTTCTTTGCTGTATAGCACACTACACCCACGGGCAAAAGGCTTCAGCCTATTTTTGTATGGCTTTTGAGCTACAAATGGTTTTTACATTTTAAAAGTGCTAGAAGCAAATAATAAAAAATACAAATATGTGACAGAGACTGTGTGTGGCCTACAAAATCTAAAATATTTATAGTCAACCCCTGCTGTATTCCATTGTGTGAATATACCACAATTTATTAGTCCATTCTTCTGTTAACAATCTAGTTTCTACCTTTTGGCTATTATAAATAATGCTGCTATAAATATCTGGGTACTTGTTTCTTGATGTGCAAGTACCTTGATGCATAAAAACTGGGTGCATGCCTAGGAACAGGATTACTGGATGAGGTTATACGTGTATTTGACTTTAGAAGAAATGCCAAAAACTGCTTTCCAAAGAGGTTATATGAGTATTTACATTCCTTCCAGCTATGTATGAAAGCTGCCACTGCTCCACAGCCCGTCAGCACTTTGTATTGTCAGTCTTTGTACCCTTAGCTACTCTGGCGGGTATGTAGTTGTAGCTCACTGTGGTTTTAATTTGCATTTTCTGATTAATGAGGGCAAGCATCTTTTAATAAGCTTATTGGCCATAGGATATCCTCTTTTGTGAAGTCCCTACGTCTCTTCATGTTTCTACTGGGCTGTCTTTTTCTTATTGATTGACTGGAGTCCTTGACATCTTCTGGAAACAAGTCCTTTGTTGGTTATATGTTATAAATTTCTTCTATTTTTTCAATGGAATATTTTGATGAGAAGTTATTAATTTTAATGTAGTAATAATTTATCAATCTTTTCCTTTATGGCTCATGCTTTTTGTGTTGAAAGACTACTTTTTCTACACCAAGGTCATGAAGATTCCTCCTATATTCTCTTCTAGAATCTTTCTTCCCTTTTCCCATATATATGTTAAAAAAATATATATATATATATGTAATATACTTGGAAATGATTTGTGTATGGTGTGAGGTAGTTTTATCTTTTTCTGTTTGAATATCATTTTTTCCAGCATGATTTACTAAAAAAGGGTGCTATTTCCCTACTGCTCTGCAATTTCCAATGGTTGTAAATCGAGTGTCCATATATGTATAGGTCTGCTACTGGCCTCTCGAGTCCATTGCACAATTCTATTTTCTATACTTGTTTTAATGCCATATTGTCCTAATTATAGTTATAGCAAGGCTTGATACTTGGTAAAGCAAGTCCTCCTATCTTGATATTCTTCAGGAGTGTTTTAGCTATTCTTGGTCCTTTGTATTATCATATAAGAACCAGTTTATTAAGTTCCACACAAAAAAATTGTTAGGATTTAAATATGATTTGCATTGAAACTACAGTTATGCTGTCCAATATGGTAGCCACTAGTCACAAACAGCCACTGAGTACTTGAAATGTGGCTAGCTCAAACTGTAAGTGTAAAACCTGCAGTGAGTTTCAAATAAAAAAAATAATGTATCATGTCTCGATCATTTTTTAATGCTGATCACATGTTGAAATGATAATATCTTGGATATACTGGGTTAAATAAAATATATTACAGTTAATTTTAGTTGTTTCTTTTTACTTTTTTAATGTTGCTACTAGAAAATTTAAAATTATGTATGGGGTTCACATTATATATTTTTATTGGATAACACACATCCTTTATAACACTTGGGTCTGTCATAATGTGAATATTGGAAGGTACAACCTTCCAAGTTACTTTGGTCTTTTAAAATTTCCTAGCATTTTCTAAGTTCTCTGCATAAAGTTCTTGCATAACTTCTGCTAGATTTATCCCTAGGTTTGATTTATTTTTACTATTGTAAACAGTATCTTTTTAAAAAAATTCCATTTTCTGTTGCTAGTATACAGACATGAAATAGATTTTATTTATTGACCCTTTATCAAGCAACTTTGCCAAGCTCTCATTAATTCCAAGGATTTATATGAAGATTTGGATTTTCTATGGACACAATCATGTTAACTAAATAATGACAATTTTTTTTTGGCCGCGCCGTGGGGCTTGCGGGATCTTAGTTCCCTGACCAAGGATCGAACCCAGGCCCCTGGCAGTGGAAGCGTGGAGTCCTAACCACTGGACCACCAGGGAATTCCCAATAATGACAATTTTATTTCTGCTTTTTAAACCTTAAGCTGCACTTCTTTTGGATGCCTTACTTTACTTGCTAGTACCTCCAGGACAACGTAAACAGAAGTAGAATAATGGGCATCTTTTTCATATTCCAAATCTCAAAGGTAAAGCTTTTAATAGTAACAAGAAGATAATTATGAGTATTCTAGATCTATGGGGTTTGCTCATATTTAAACCACGTAATATTGATGTCATAATATCAATGAATTTCTTAGTTATTTCTTATACTATAGCTAACACTCTAAAAATCTCATTTTTTAGTTTGAAGCATTTATTTTTAAATCTCATCGAAACACATCCACTAGGGAGTACTTACTTAAGAATCATAGTCATTGTTTCTTTTCGATCTTTTCCTTGGAAAGGTAGTGTACCAGTGAGCATCTCAAACTATAAAAAGGTGAAATAATCAGAGGTATTAGTCAGTAGGTATAAAATCTGAAGGCTAGAAGATAAAAAAGCATCATCTTAATTGCAACCACATCTTCTAAAATTGCTATACAATAAAACAAGTGATTTATATTTCTACTATATTCACTAGTGAACTTCAAAAAAAAAAAAACAAACACAAAAACACCCCAAACCTTACCATTAACACACCGAAAGACCACCAGTCCGCACTCTGAGTATGACCTCGACGATTAACTACTTCTGGAGCCATGTATTCCACAGTTCCACAAAAAGAATACGCTTTCTTTTCATGGTCAATAGACTCTTTACTTAGGCCAAAATCTGCCAAAATAAATATCAAGTTCATAAATATCCTACAATAATTTGCACACGTAAAGTTTAAACTTTGAGTTCCAAAGTTTACATTAATAGTTCCAATATTTACATTAATTATTTAAAAATTCTAATTCAAGTTTTTAACACAATGTGTTACTTAATATTTATACCATGATCAACCTTAAAGGAAATTAATTATAAAGAGTAGGAGAGACTATTTTAACAAAATGAGGATTTTTACCTGTTAACTTGATGTGACCTTCTTCATCAAGAAGTATGCTGAAAGAAAACAAAGTTAGAAAATCTTTTCAAACCATTAAAGAGAGAGTTTTCGAAGCTAAAACTGAAATTACTCTGTTAAGTATCAGATCATCACATTCATTCCAAAATATTGCTTTAGACTCTGAATAAGAAGGTGAAAGTAAAGGAGGAGAAAAATTATTTTTTTGGACACACATAACGAATCCCAAAGGCAAAGCCTTATAACTTGTATTAATGAGCCAGGGACACTTGAGAACTATGAGGAAAGGAACCAAGACCTATATTCTAAGTTGCTCTTAGTGCCTTTCTGCAGAGGTGGCCTAACTAAACTCCCTAGTGCTTGCACAATAGACAGAGGTCTGGATAGTTAAGTCAAAAGTGTTAGAGCTGTCATTTTAAAGGTATCTGACTCAATCATTCTTTACTAGCTTTTTTTCTTTTTCTTTCTTTTTTTTTTGGCTGTGCTGCACAGTTTGCAGGATCTTAGTTCCCCAACCAGGGACTGAACCCAGACCCCGGCAGTGAAAGCGATGAGTCCTAACCACTGGACCGCCAGGGAATGCCTTCCTAGCTTTTTTTCTGACACAACTTACACAATCCTCTTCTCCTCAACCCACCTTCCTCATACTCCTTGTTCTTCTTTGACCCATCACTACATTGTATATATTATCCAGTGTTTTCTCTCTTTTTCAGTAAACTGAGAGCTCCTTGAGACTTTGACCTTATTCATCTTGTAGCTCACTGTTTGGTAGAGCACAGATAAAGAAGAAATGTATATTGCATGAATGGGGCCAGTCTACAAAGAGCTGATAGAGCATTCCAAAGAGTTGGGATTTCTTCTTAAGGGCAATGAAGATCATAAAAGGTTTACATGCATGGAAGGTAAAGATAATCAGATCTGCAATTTTAGAAAACAATTTAGAAGGAAAAATAAAGAATAGTGTGCTCTTAGGTATGACTTATGATAAAGAACAACTGGAGAAGACACTCAAGTTTCTGGCTTTAGCAGATACTTGAGTGGAGAGTAAGGTCGTTAATTAAGGAGCTATAGAAAGGAGTAAGTACTAAGCTGTTAAGCCAGTTACTGCATTTCTGGATGGGTATTTGAGTATACTGACTTGAAAGGTCAAGTAATAAGGTCAACTATTTCACTCATATTCAAAACTATTCCATAATATAGGCATTTCCTTACTTTTAATACATTTAATTCCTTTTAATTCCTTACTTTATTTCCTTACTTTTAATTCTTTTAATTAACTAAAAAAATGTGCAAGCCAAATTTTGTTATAATAAAATTTTACTATGTCAAAAATACTACCAACCTTCCTATATCATCAGTTCAACTATGATTACAATAACGTTTACCAGTGAGGGTAATTCAGTAGGGACACAGTGTTCAAGTCTCTTTCACTACAAAGGACTTGTTATGAAAAAAATACTGATCTTGATTATGCTTGACTAGAAAGCAGACCAACACGTTTAGGGAATATAAAGGGAATTATTAGGTATGGTGGGAATCATCCTCCCTTCTGTCTAATCAATACCTGGAAGACAGTTCTAAAAACAAAACAAAACAAACCTCAAATCATTCTTGGTAATTTTGAAAAAATTAAAAAAGAAAACATGGCTAAAAGGGAATTACTTATACTTCCTATAGCAAGTGCATTCTAAGATAACCATGCCCGTCCTTTATCTTTGAAAGAAAAAGTCAACTGTATTACTCTCAATAAGCAAAGTTCCCTTTCAATTATTAATAATTATTTTTAGCCATATTTATTGTAACAGAGTTCTAGTTTAAAAGGATCTGGAAAACCCCTTACAGTGCGTAAAACAATTGGTCTAAAAATTTAAATTTCTCCTAAGCTCTACATGATGATATCACTTGGATCATTTAACAATTAAATGTTATTTCAGTTTAATAGTGTAGTCTAGACATTTACGTGAAAAATCTCACTATAAGCAATCTTACCCACATTAGATCTTATTTGATCTTTGAGACAGGATCCATGCTTTATATATAATTTTAAAACCAACATTGATACAATGGTCTACAATAAATACATTCAATTAAATGATATAAAACACGAACACATTTTTATTATGAATGTTTAATCTTATGTTCACAGTAAATTTTTCTTCTAAGGGCTATATGCTTGAATATTCATTCTCACTAGGAATTATATTTTATGTTGTGATAGTTAGAAATTGGGAAAATGATGAGAAAAACTCAGTCATTAGCTGGGAATAAAATCAGAACCATATGAAACTTATCCGAAAACAAAATACCTGAAAAAAACCGTAAAATATGAAAGTACAACAATTTCTAAATGATCACTTAACAGGATTCCAAAGGAGTATTTCCTTTGTTTCCTATTGTAATATATAATTTAAATTTTGCATGTAACATTTTAAGGTAAGTAATATCCAAATTCTTGATAAAGATGATAGTTACACAACTCTGTGAATATACTAAAAAACATCGACTTGTTTACTTTAGTTTTAATAGCTGGATATTAATATATCATATAGGTCCAAAGATCAGGACACAAAGATTTATGTACAGTATTTATTTAATAAAGTTTAAAACAAATGAAACCTATATTGTTTAAGAATGCATACTTAGGTGGTAGAACTATTTTTTTTAATTAAAAAAAATTTTTTTAGTATAATTAAAGGTTACTTTCCATTTACAGCTCTTCCCCAATATTGGCTATATTCCCTGTGTTGTACAATACATCCTTGAGCTTAACTTACACCCAATACTTTGTACCTTACCGCTTCCCCACCTCTATATTCCTGCCCCACCCCCCAGCAGCCACTTATTTTGTTCTTTTTTATGGCTGAGAAATATTCCATTGTATATTTATAACACATCTTTATCCATTCATCTGTTGGTGGACAGCTGGGTTGCTTCCACATCTTGGCAATTGTAAATAATGCTGCTATGAACATTGGGGTATGTGGACTATATCTCAAAAAAGCTATTTTTAAAAATTCTTGATAGAACAAGGCTCTTGTTTATATCCTTAAAAAAGGAGAAAAGAAAACCTTTCTTTCTCAAAGTGGTAGATAGTAAACACTAACAAATTAAAACACAGAAGTGTGTACAATTTAAATAATATTAGCTTCTTGATAACCACTACTATAAAAGTAAAGGGAAATTTGCTTAACTCTCATTAAAAATTTGAAATCATGTGGAGAAGAAAATTTTCAATAAATGGTATTTGGAGGAAACAATTAGCTCCATGCCATCCCTCACACCAAAAAATTTCTAGATGGAGTTAAAAGTAAAAAAAAAAAAGAAAGAAACCATAAAATTAGAAGAAAAAAATCTTATCATGAGAATTGGAAAAGCCCTTCGAAGAATAAAAGTCACAGAAGAAACCACAAAAGGAAAGACTGGTAGATCTGAGGGAAAAATACTTGTGTAGGTTAAAATAACACAAAATTAAAAAATAGGGACTTCCCTGGTGGCGCAGTGGTTAAGAATCCGCCTGCCAATGCAGGGGACATGGGTTCAATCCCTGGTCCAGGAAGATCCCACATGCCGCGAAGCAACTAAGTCTGTGTGCCACAACTATTGAGCCTGCGCTGTAGAGCCTGTGAGCCACAACTACTGAGCCCGAGTGCCACAACTACTGAAGCCCACACGTCTAGAGCCTGTGCTCCACAACAAAGACAAGCCACTGCGATGAGAAGCCCGCACACCGCAACGAAGAGTAGCTCCCACTTGCCACAACTAGGGAAGGCCTGCGTGCAGCAACAAAGACCCAACACAGCCATACATATATACATACATACATACATACATACATAATAAAATAATAAAATTAAAAGATAAACTAGAAAAGTGTATTTGCAACATATGTCAAATGGTTAAATTCTTAATTTGTATAGAAAGGTCTCTTACAAAACAATGGGAAAAAAACAACACTCCAAAAGAAAAATGAGCGAAGGCCATGAACAGAAAAATCACACAAAAATACAACTGCCAATAAAGCTATGAGCATAGATTTCCACTTCATTAAAAATCAAAGAATGCAAATGAAAACAAGGGTAACGTTAACAGGTATTTTGATTAACAGATATTTAAAAGTATGAACACATAAAGAGTTAGCAGAAATGTGAAGCATAGGCATTCTAATCCAATGTTTGTGGTAGTTCTGTGAAATAATATTATTTTATATTACCCCCTAAATAATTATATTACACTGTATTCAACTTAGCAGCATGATTCCTTACTTTTCTGGTTTTAAGTCTCTATAGATTATTCCCAGGCTATGTAGATGGTCTAAAGCAAGCGCAAGTTCAGCCAAGTAGAATTTGACATCTTCTTCTGTGAACATGACCTAAAATAAAATAATAATTTTTCTGTCTTTATTTTCTTTTTGCATTTGCTATTTTTTTAAAGTTCCATCCTACAGTTTAAATATCAAAAAATTATAAATATGCTAATTACACAATTCACTTATGAAAGGAAATTTCAAAAATGACTGAGTTAGTCAACTAATGACTTACTAAATGCTAAATATGCACTGTGGGGAAAATAATTTTACATTTTGTTAAGTAACAACTATATTCAGATTGTGCCATTGTTGCTCCATCACAGTAACGTCTTAGAAATGAAAAATGATCTTTACAATGCAGGTTGAATTTCCACTACTGATTGTTTAAGGATATCTTGTTGTTATATTATTGCTTCTGAAAAAACTATAACTAAAAGAAGCAGGGCAAAAGACAGTTTATCAATTTAAAATCTACTTTCCGAATAAATTCAGGAGTTAGGAAAATAACTCTTTTTGGCTCTGATTCGTCAATGTAAGAATCTTGTGCCACTTGACAAAATACGACAAGCATAATACTGAAATATAACAAAGCTTTAGTTGAAAAAGGATGTGTATAAATAGATTTAAAACAGAGATTAATTATATACCTCTTTGGATAAGCGTGTAAACAAATCTCCTCCCCTGAGAAAGTCCAATATAAGATACAACTTCCCTTCAGTTTGAAAAGCTGAGTGAAGAAACGAAAATTTCCATTTAATTCATAGTTTAATTTGGGGGGCTTACATTTGGTCAACTCATTCACAAATGAATACTATTTTAGCAAATTAATGACTACATTATAGATCTAAACTGATTTTTATTTAGAAGTTAACCAATGATTCCTCTTAATTTCCACGCAGAAATGTTAAATGCAGTGTTTCTTATTATGGAACCACTAAAACATTTGTTAGATTTTATTCAGGCAACAGTCTCTCAGGAATACAACAGTTCTAGAACATGCGGTCAATAAGAAAAATTCCCAACAGAAAGGACTTACTTAACCATGAAACAAAATACAAAATACCATGTCACTTAACTACAAAAAAAGGTGGATTGGTTAGCTTTAATTACACAGAATAAGAACATCAGGACGTCGATATTAGGGATCTTTCTTGCTTGTAAGTTAGGCTAACACATATAGACTATAAAATACTGGTACATTATTATTATTATAATTTAAAAATGATTATTATTACCTATTCCTATGGCTATCACTCAGAAACTATAATGTTTAAAAGAAACACGAAGCTAAATGCAATAAAAGCTTCTAAAATTTATCTAAGAAGTAATGGTTTAATTTCCATGACTTTACTATATGTATCTACTAGACACACACAAATATACACAAATAAATATTTATATACATTAGTATATCTGAATGCACTCAGGGAGTGGGAGAATGAGGTAAAGGGATGAGATGGCAGGTTGTTCATAACTTACCATAATGCAACTTGACAATAAAAGGATGGTTAACTTCTACCAAGATATCACGCTCCATTTTTGTCCGAACACGGTCTCGAACTATGAAATATTACACATATGGCTATACTGTAATAGCTTCCAGAGACAATCTTTAAAACAAAATCTCTTTGGTGACTATTTTAAATAAAATTTTGCTTATATGTATAAAAACGTGAATTCACATATAAATAAAATTACTTATATGTATAAATAAAACTATTCATTACTCTTGAATTTTCAAAATTAATAACTATTTTTTTAATAAATTATGTTACCAGAAGAAATTGTATATATTTATAAAATCTGTGCTTTACATTAAAAAAGTACAGAGAACATATTAGATGTTGGCTTTAACATCAGATTTCCAAGTATTTTGATCAAAGTTATGAAAAATAGCCAAAAAAGGAGCAACTTTTTAAAAACAAGGCATTCCAATGAAATGTTAAAACACACACAAAAAATGAAATAGGTTTTAACACTTCTCCCGACCAACCTTATCAACTCAATTCAACAAACATTCATTAAGCATCTTAAATATGGGGCAGACATGGTGAAGGACAGATATACTCCAAAAGGTGTATTTTGAGGGAGGCAGGAGAGGAGAGATACTGAGAGGAAGTACTGTGGTGCAGCTGAAAGAGCAAAGGCTTTTTGGAGTTAGAAAAATCTGGATTCGGATCTGTGTCATCTTGAGCAAGTTACTTATTTAAACTCTCTGTGCCTCTATTACACCTCTCATCTATAAAATGGGGATAACACCACTGTATCTTTGGGGGCTATGTGACCATTTGAGATAAGGTTTGTACATCGAGAGCCTCACATATAAGAGATATTCAATTAAATAGTAGTTATAGCACCATGAATATGATAAAGGGATAAAATGATGTATTACCACCAATAAGCAGTACAAGAATTCAGAAGAGGGAAAGATCAGTTTTACTTGCATAGGAAGGCTAGAGCAAAGAGGTGGGGTTAGGGACTTTTAGAGTGGAATTTATATGGGCAAGAAGGATTGGACTGAGAGAAGAAAAGTCCAGGTATCGAGTACCAGTGCAAGCAAGGACATGGAGGCATGCATGATGAGCAAGAAGGAAGCTAATCAGTGTGGAAACTGGGGGGCTGGGGGTGGGTGGGGGTGGGAGGGGTGGTGAAGTAGGGAGGATCCAGATTCCTGACAATTTGGAATGCCAGGATGAATTTACATTTGACCCAGTAGGCAAAGATCTCTTTTACCAACCAAATATTTCCTGAGCAAACTCTACATGCCAGGCACTGTGAGATACAAATAAAATAATCTTCAAGAAGCTAATAATCTGGTGGGAATGACAGACAAGTAAACTGATGATTAATCATCTGATAAGTACTCTGTTGGTAGCTCAATGGATTTAAGAGGTGAGAATGATCATTCATTAAAGTTTTTTTTTCTGTTGCATAATAAGGATAAATCACACATAACTTCTATTTTTCAGGCCAGAGAGACTGAATAGTTCTGCCAAAGATTAAATAGAAAGAATGGAAAGAGCGTCTTTTTTGGCAGTGGGGGCGGGAACAGACAGAATGATGAGTTTTCTTGTCAATTTAAGGTGATCAGTGATATCTAAAACTCACAACTAAGCCCTCTGGGAAAAATAAACAAATAAACTTAAAAATTTCCTATGTTTCCCATTCTACCAGTTTTCCACTCCAACTGGGAGATTTTGGTGCCAGTGACTGAAAATAGGCAAAACAGGAAAAGGACTCAATTGCTCTTGATATCAACGCAGCTCTGTCTTTTTATTGACTTGTTTTGTGGATGTATCAAATTCAGGATCAATCTCTGATTTTGTTATCTTGTCCTATCACTACAACTCTGATGCCTTATGTCCAACAGGCCCTTTCTATTATTTGTGTGAATGAGGTTCATCACCTTGGCCTGCTGACAATTCTAGTCTAGTCTAGCCCCAAACTGCCCTTTTTTCCATCGCTACCCAGACAATCTTGGATTATGTTCCTATTACCTTAAAGCTAGATTCCAAGTTTCTACCTCTTTCAATACTTATACAAAGCTTATTTAATAAGCAGCAAAAATATCCATCAGTATATTTACTGTATATCCCTCTTCTATTATTGTACCACTATGGAAAGAACAATTACTTGGGAGTCAAGAGCTATAGTTTAGTGGCCATGCTAATAACTAGATGAGTTACCTTGGTCAAATCCTTTCATTGCTCAGGGGCTTCCTGCTTCCTTCTCTATAAAATGAGAGGCTAGAACCAGATGCTTTTCTTTCTATTATGATTACCTTGTGAGATAGTTTCCTTATATGCAACACTGATGAGACCTTGTTTAGTTCAAAACGAACAGTAAGATTCACTCACTAAAGAATTCCTTCCTTCTGTCTGAGATAGGACTGTGTAATAGTTCTAATCTGGTTTCTTTTATGTATATAAAGACCTAGTGACAAATATAAATCATCCTACAATCAGGAATTTTGATTAGGATATTAGTGGTTCAGAAGAAGGCATGCTTTACATTGGTTAAACTCTAAACCCCCAAAACTGAATTTGTTAATACTGACTCATGTTGGCAAAGCAACTACATTCCGCTGAAATAATTTTTATCACATACTAGTTATTACATTTTAAATTCTACTTGACTTGAACATGAGAGTGAATAAGAAGAAATGCTGTTTATGTTTCTAGAATTATGTATTAAGAAAATGCTTTAAGCAATAGTTTACAAAACCTTTTAGGCCCACAGACTACTTTATTAGGACAAAAGTCCCCATAAACTCAACCTAACACTTTTGACTTCTTTTTGTCCCCATTTATTATATTAATAGAAACTTTAAAATGGAAAGAGACTTCTGGTTAAACATGGATGTTTTACTTTCTACTTTCTTCTAAAACCCTATTGAAATTACAATAATGGAAAAATTATGCATAAACTCACAAGGACAAAAAAGAGAAGCAGTAGCAGAAGGTGACTAAGTGGTAACTCACACAGCAAATCAGAGAAAGCTAAAATCTAAGCTTAAAGAAAGGAGGTCAATGAGAAATAAGCAAATTCTTGCCATAGAACCCCTTCTAATCAGCTTTTTGGTACCGCACTTTTTTTCTTTAAAAAAAATTTATTTTATTGAAGTATAGTTGATTTATAATGTTGTCTTAATTTCTGCTGTACAGCAAAGTGATTCACATATATATATATATGAATATAGGTACCTCACTCTTAAATGAGGAAAAGACAGCAAAGAATTCCCAGGAATTTAAGGAAAGACTCTAAACATGAAAAATAGTTATCAAAATAAGTAGAAAAATATAGACCTTATATAGATCCCGATTCAAACAAATTACAAAAAGAAAAATGAATTATAACAATAGGGACAACTGGAAACTTGAGCACTGATCAGATATCTGTATATTAATTTTTCAGGTATAATCATAGAATTGTATTATTTCAAGAGTCTTTATCTTTTAGAGATACATACTAAAATATCTATGGAAGAAATTATACAATGTCTGGGATTTGCTTCAAAATATCAAAAGAGGGGAAGGGAGAGAACACAGATAAAAAAAGATTGATTATGAGTTGATAAATGTTGAAGGAAAAAGAAGGGTATATGGGGCTTCTCTATATTTTCTGTTTCTTTCTGTAGATGTTTGACACTTTCCATAATAAAAAGTTTTTAAAAATGTAATAATTAGGGCTTCCCTGGTGGCGCAGTGGTTGAGAGTCCGCCTGCCGATGCAGGGGACACGGGTTCGTGCCCCAGTCCGGCTGGGCCCATGAGCCATGGCTGCTGGGCCTGCGCGTCCGGAGCCTGTGCTCCGCGGCGGGAGGGGCCACAACGGTGAGAGGCCCGCGTACCGCAAAAAAAAAAAAAAAAAAAAAAAAAAAAGGAATAATTAGAGAACAAGGAAAATCTAGGAAATTAAAAATAATGGTAGAAACATGAAGTTAATAGAAGGGTTGGAAGATAGATGATAAAATTTCCTAGGAAACAGGAAAAAAAGACAAAAATGGAAAATAGGATGGAAAAAAAATAAAAATTAGGCAACGACCCAGGAGGTTCAAAATATCCAAAGAGTAGCAGTTATAAAATGGAGAAGAAATGACAAACTACTTTCCCAGAACTGAAGAAATGAGTTTCTAGATTGAAAGAGACCACCCCATATCTGGTATGATGAATTTTAAAAATCCACACTAAAGAAATACCATTATACAAATTTCAGAACACCAGGGATAAAGAGTAGCTTGATTCTAAAGACTTCCAAGGAGGAAAAGCAGCTTATACACAAAGGACTGGGAACCATAATGGTAATAAATTTCATAATTGCAACACAGGAAGCTGGAAGACAATGGAAACAATGCCTTCAAATATCTGAGGGAAAATTATTTCTGATCTAGAATTTTACATCCAGTCAAATTATAAATTAAGTGAGGGGCAGAATAAAGGCATTTTCAGACATGTAGTTACAAAAAATTTACCATCCATTCAGCCTTTCTAAAGTAGCTACTAGAAGATGTGTTTCAGCAAAACTAGAAAGTAAACTGAGAAAAAGGTAGGTACAGAATTTAGGAAAGGAGATCTAATACAGCAAAGATGTGAAGGATATGTGACTTCAGTACAGGAACAATTTGTATAAAGCATTATGAAAACATTACTAGGAGGACATGAAAAGGGAAACTGTGTGTAAGAGAACTAAATCCTAATCTCCCATGGTAGGAAGTCAAAAGATTATGTCTCCAAAATGAAAACAATCAAAGAATTACAATATAAGAATATTGAATGTGGAGGTAAAAGGCAGAAGCAGCAGCTAAAGAGACGGAAGTCATTGTCTCTGGGGGTCAAGAACTGGGATAGGGAGAAGGGTAGGAAAAGCACTGCTATTTTATAAGACTCTATACACATATTACTTTGATAAAAATAAAAATAAAATTTAAGAACACACCAGCAGTCTATAATTCCAATATGTCAAGTAGCTTCACTTTTCTATGGTCTCTTATATCGCTAACATCTATATAATTTTACATACTTGTGGTAGCCAAATTCGTTATAATGTTCACTTACAAATTTTTGTTACATTCATTTTTATGATTATATTTGAAATATTTCATTTAAATAATATTCTATTAAGTGGTATACCATACTTTTCTAAACATTCAATATTTATAAGATTTCTAAATTCTCGATATTCTAAATAATGTTGCAATGAAAATTTTCAAGTACACAAAATCCTTCTTTGAGATTATTTCCTTAGGTTACTTTAGCAGCAATAATGGTTCGTTCTACTTATTGCAAAACCGCTTTCTAACTTATGTTGCCATTATATGAAATAACTCATTATTTTATATGCATTTATCAGAAAACTGGGACATTTCCCCAAATGTTATTTATTTTATCCCCTTGCATAAAAATGTATTCTAAAACCCTTTAGGTGGAGGTTGTAAAGTTATTTCTTAGGAACTCCTAACTCAATCATTCCTTTTACATTTATTAGTTGGAATTCCATTGTAAGGAAGAGCTTTCCCTTGTTCTCCATTAATTTATGGATTAATGCATGGATTCTTTATTCAGTGGGTTGTAATCGATCACCGTCATTAATTATTGCAATGTTTAAACTGTCCTAGATTTGGCCAGTAGGAGCCTTTTAATAAATTCCTTATATATTAATATTTTGTAATATTTGAGGCAAATAATTTCCTGATTTCCTATTTATACTATTTTTCACTGTATAAAAGGCCAAAAGTTTTTGTACTGTCAATTTGTTTGTAATTTGTGCTTTGCTCAATATCTCTTCACAAGTTTCCTAGGATGTGTTAAGTTGTAAAATTCAGTTAGATTGTTTATTATGGTATATGGTTTAAGAGAAGACTCTAGTTTTTTTGCAGGTTGTTCATAAGTATTTCAAACAAAATTTAAAAAATCAGTATTTAATTTCCCATTGTTCTGGCCACCTGCTTTGTCATACAGCACAGCACTTACTCAATATTTTTGTAACAAATACATGAAACTTTAATATATAATACTTTTGTACTGTTTTGTTCCACTGGTTTATATGCCTGTATTGTTCTCCCCCAAAACACAATGAATTATTACTGCTTTTAATAAGCCTTAAACCTGATAAAACTTGTTCCTTTCTCATTCTTCTTTTTTAGAATACTCTTTGAGGCGTATGTTTTCAAGTGAAATTTTCAATATTTCAAGGAAAATGCAACAGGAATCTTGAGGATATGGAGCTAACTGGATGATTAGAGGAATACTAAGAGTCTTAACAGCCTTCTCTAAAAGGAATTGGGCATGTATTTCCTTTCCCAATATCTTTTAGGTTTCTCAGAGTTCATAGTTTCCTTTACATATACTATGCACAACACAAATCCTGTTATATACATGAAAAAAACTACTTTTGTTGCTTTTGTAAATGAACTCTCAAATAAGTTCCATCTATGCAGCTTTATAACATGGAATTCATGAGTATAAAATTATAAAAGTAGTGATGTAGAGTAGGGCACTGAGGATATAATTTAATTTCCTGGCCCTAGCAAGAATCAAGTAAGTAGTATGCCCAGGGGTGGAGACTGGATAGGAAAGAAAATACATTCAGGAAGGGAGCAAGAGAACAGAGGCAAAGGATGGTGTTTATAGAGGAAGGTGAAATTTCTTGAAACGATGATAATATCCAGTGTGAGTTACTAATTGGGAAAAATAACATCAGAAATAATAAGTGATCATCACAGATATTCCTTCCAGAATATTTCAAAACCTTTAGAAAATACAGGTACGTTGAAGAGGAAAAAAAGAGATGTCAGGAATCAACACACAAAATAATTAGAGGTTATGTGGTAAAATAACTGATACTACTTTAAAAAAGGAAGATCTAAGTATTTAAAAATCCAAGTACAATTTTTTCTAAGTGACTGTTTACCTATAAGAGCCAAATCTGACATTAGATTTTTCAAAATCAGAGGCTTAGAATAAAAACTTATTTGGAGACCAGAAGTCAAAATGATAAAGTCCTTAGAATAAAAGCTATTTTGCATCATAAATCAGTAAGTTTTCAAAACATTAAAATAATAATATGAACTGGAAGATGCATCAAACCTAGTTTTAAAATTCTAAACTTCTACTTGCCTAAAGCCCAAGAAGAATTTATAATACTTCTTTTAAAGCATGGCAACTCCCATTCTCACTAGTCATATGATTCCTAGCCTTGTAGGAAAAATCCACTAAAAGAAAGTCTAAATTTAAAGACAGTAACGGGAACAGATTCTGAATTTAAGTAACTGGCCTAGGAGTCACATGAGACCTATTCAGATTTTTCAGTTTGTTCATACTACGCGAACACTACAAATAGCAGTAGCACTTACCTTTCAATGTGGCCTTCTTCAATACTTTCATGGCGTAAAGCTGTCTAGCATCAGAGCCTGAGATTTTTTTGACTAAGAAAACCTGTATTTAAATAAGAGAAAATAAGTCTTACAAAGTATCATAAACTATACTATTGCTAAAATAAGACCCCCTACTGTAATATAGCTTATTATTAGAAAGATTCTGATACATTAACTATTTTCCTTAAAATATTACCAATTATAAATATAGTGAGTTGTAAACACTGGTTATAACTTTGGGTGTCAATATAAGTGAATACATTTTTTGTTGTTGTTTGCCAATTCCCAAAGACCATGTAACATGTAAGACAGAAACAAAAATCTTTAAACTATGAAGCAATTAGAGAAAAGTCTAACATGTTTAAAGTATAACACAGGTGGTGATTGCTCTGCTTCTAACAAAACAAAAATTCTGATTCCATAAAAACTTTAATACAGAAGTTCCCCTTGACCACAATTTTCTGTTGATTCAATTCTGTTGATAGTCTTTTCTATGTATGAAAACTCCACAATTTCTCATTGCTGGGCAGAACAATTTATTTTTATTTTTTAATTTTAGTATAGATGATTTACAATGCTGTGTTAGTTTCTGGTGTACAGCAAAGTGATTCAGTTATATATATAAATATATATATATATATATTCTTTTTCATTATGGTTTATTACAGGATACTGAATATAGTTCCCTATACAGTAGGACCTTGTTGTTTACCTATTTTATATACAGCAGTTTGTATCTGCTAATCCCAAACTCCTAATCTATCCCTCCTTTATCCTCTTTCCCCTTTCGTAACAAGTCTGTTCTCTATATCTGTGAGTCTGTTTTTGTTTCGTAGATATGTTGATTTGTGTCATATTTTAGATTCCACATACAAGTGATATAATAAGGTATTTGTCTTTCTGACTTCACTCAGTGTGACAGTCTCTAGGTCCATCCATGTTGCTGCAAATGGCATTATTTTATTCTTTTTTTTGGCTGAGTAGTATTCCATTGTATATGTGCACCACACCTTCTTTATCAATTCATCTCTTAATGGACATTTAGGTTGCTTCCATGTCTTGGCTATTGTAAATAGTGTTATGAACACTGGGGTGCATGCATCTTTTCAAATTAGAGTTTTCTCCAGATATATGCCCAGGAGTGAGATTGCTGGATCATATGGCAACTCTATTTTTAGTTTTTTAAGGAACCTCCATACTGTTTTCCATAGTGGCTACACCAATTTACATTCCCATCAATAGTGTAGGAGGGTTCCCTTTTCTGCACATCCTCTCCTGCATTTGTTATTTGTAGGCTTTTTAATGATGGCCATTCTGACTGGTGAGAGGTGATACCTCACTGTAGTTTTGATTTGGGCAAAACAATTTAAAACACTTATACTGAAGAAATTTACTCACAACTATTTAATGTAAATTAAGTCAGAACCCTGCCTCCCCATCTTTTAAAAATCAAATACACACATATACCTAAATATTAAGAATACAATTCCCAGGGGAATTCCCTGGCGGTCCAGTGATGAGACGCTATTGCACTTCCACTGCAGGAGGGGTGCGGGTTCGATCCCTGGTTGGGGAACTAAGACCCCGCAGGCCGTGTGGTGTGGCAAAAAAAAAAAAAAAAAAAAGCAAGCAATCCCCAGGTATGTTACTGAGTATCTTGATTTTCCAAATATTTTTGGCTGTTTTCAAAATATAGTGTGGGATTTATACAAAATGAATAAAGTCTGCTCTAAATAACTCACGGTCATGCTATAACTTGTCTAATACAATACCAAACTATCAATAAATCCCCTCTACTCATTTTGACCATTAGTTTCATTATCTTTTCCAGCAAACCTTTACACAGACTTGCTAAATGGACCTGAATTTCAACTTTTTTTCTCCTACCCATTCTTTCCTAGCAGTGCTACTGAGCTGCCACAGATGGTAAGAAGAGACTCAATTACAATCAAGAATTAACTCTAGGGTCAGCTCTCTATTACCTGCATTAGCACACTAGGCTATTAGCACAAAATAAAAAAATGATTCATTCAACTGATTCTAGAGCAAGGCAGAGTTCCTCACTTCGAGAAATTGTGCCAAAGACAATGGTCAGTGACCTCACGTCCAGTGAAAAGTGCCACAATGTGCACAGAAACCCTGATGCAGGGTGTGGTTTCTCTCCCCAAATTACACCCATTGTCCCCCTTCACCGTGGCCCATGGTGAAACTTCCTTTTAGCCAGTTAGCAGTGAGCCAACCTAGGGAGCGAAAAGTGTATTCTCAATCAGGGTTGTTCCTAAGATGGAATGATGTTTAAAAATTAAAGGCAATCAGAGATTATGAATATTTTTGAACTGAAATAAATTCTAACTAGGTGGGGATAATTAGGATTTACCTGATATTTATTATTCATTCATTCTTAAGATTCCCTAATCAAGCTTCTTCATACTATTCTACAAGAAAAATTCTCCTCATGGGTTCAAACTTTCTTCACCCTACTTTGAAAGCACCCTCTTGATACTTTTCAGCACATCTTAGTTTTTGCAAAGGACCTTCACAAGCATTTGTAATGCACCATCATGATAATTTTGGGAGGCAGGCCTACTAAGCAATGCCTATTTTATAGCTAGGGCTTTGAGATGTTAAATAATTAACGCAGTGTCACAGTGGAGGTATTGGGATAAGAATCGGGCCAGCCACCCAGTTCTGTGCTTCTGCTCAGGGCACTCAATCTGTTGCCTCTGGCTGGTCACCAGTCAAGTGCAGCAGGAGCAGCAGCAGTCCCAGATGCCATCAGATCTTCCCCCACCAGCACTTCTGACTTTTCGAATCCCTCATGAAGCTATTCTAGGCTGTGACAGGTCATCCCTGTTTCCTTGGCTGAGACTGGCTTTTGAGGATGAGTAAGAAAGGAGACGCCCTATTTTTAATGTTTGCTATTTATAGTAAGGTATTTAAGTTACTTTTAAAGAAATAAAGGGAGAAGCATGCTAACTCCTGGAAACTTCAATATTATGTTCCCTGAAAATATAATGTGTAGAAATAAACCCATCTATTTTGGTTTATCCATAATAAATTGCATGATAATACAATCTCATAGCAGATATTATGTGCTTGGCCTTATATCATTTAATTCTTACTACTACCCTATGAGGGCAGGACTATTATTTACTCATTAATTCTTTCCAGAACTATATGTTAGGTACCATGCTACTGGTTCCATGCTGAGACATGGTTCAAGGCATACATGGCCCCTGCACTCATGGAACATATAGTCTAGTGGGGGAGACAGCCAATAAACAAATAATTACACAAACAAAAACCTCAACTGAGGTTAGTGCTGTGAAGATGAGGTATGTAATGTTCTGAGACGGTAAAAATAGACAAATGTGACCTAGGTCAGGATGGCTGGGAAGACTTCTTTGAGATCCTAAGCTTAAGAGGAGCCAACCAGAGGAGGAAGGGATGGGGGTGGGGCAGTGTTTTTCAGGCAGAGGGAACAGCATGTGCAAAAGGCTTTTGCTTATGGATTAAAAAAGAAGGCCAATGTGGCCAGAACACAGGCAGTGAAAAGTATATAAACTGATGTTGATGAGGTAGCTAGGGGGCAGACTGAGGGGCTCCTCAGCCATCTTAAGAATTTGTCTTTCTCCTAAAAGCAAAGGGAGGCCTCTAAAGGGTTAAGTGGATGGAGTATAAGACTAGCTCTTGTTGGCTGTCATGTATTGATAAATAAAGGCTTGAGGCAAAAATAAATTTGGGAAGCCCAAGGTAGGAGCCTCCTTCAATAGGCCAGGGAGAAATGGTGGTGGCACAGACTGGAGAAGTGGCAGGGAGAAGGAGAGAACAGGCATGATTTGAGAAATCTTCACTAAATCAGCAGAACTTGTCAATGGATCAGATTGGTGGGGGTGGGGGGAGAGGGAAGGGCGGGGACTAGAAGGATATGTCAAGAATGCCTCTCAAGTTTCTGGCTTGCTTAACCAGAAGTCATTCATAGTAATAGAGAAAAATGAAATAGAGGTTTGGGGGTTAGGGGAAAATCATGAGTTTGGTCTTAGATATGTTGAGTTTAAACTGACTTTGGGGCATGCAAAGAGAAAAAAATAAATAGCTGTACATACAGTTCAGAGCTTAGAGTCACAATCTAGATTGGAGATATAAATCTGGTACATCAGCTGTATGTGGGTTTTATTAAGATAGTGGGCATAAAGAAATTAATTAGTAGGGAGTATAGAGTGAGAAGGGAGCCTAGAATGGAACCTTGAGAACTTCAATACCTAATGACTGCCTAGAAGAGGAAAATGGGGCTCCAAGAGGTTAAGTAACTTGCTCAAGTGCACATAGCAATTAAGCAGAAAAAACGAAACAAAACTAGAATCCACGTCTGGCTGACCTAGAGCTCAAACTTGCAACCATTATCTTCTTTTGGCTACTTAATCTATATCTGGATTAAAAATATCACTTTGGGCTTGAAAGAGGTTAACAGCTGTAACAGATTACCTATGTTAGCCAAGAATTGCTAAACAGTCCCGTTAAAATACACGAGAGCAAAACGGGTGTTGTTTTGAAGCTTGCAAAGCCTATCTTCAAATGCTTCCTCACAGAGAGGTGGCAAGGAAGCACTGCACTGTGAAAGCTGAATGCAATCTCAGAACGTTCCTCTTGCTGAGAAATGGACTAGATAGATCAAGTAGTAGTGATTGTAATGCTGTACTTCTCAAAATGGAGTACAGGAAGCGCTCCTGAGGTATGCAGCAGGGGGACAAGGAATACTTGAAAAATGATAAAGATGTTGCAATTTTAGTTGGTGGATTTGGGAAATAGTTGAGAAATATTTTTGGATATTAAAAACAGACACAGAGGGGCTTCCCTGGTGGTGCAGTGGTTGAGAATCTGTCTGCCAATGCAGGGGACACGGGTTCGAGCCCTGGTCTGGGAGGATCCCACACACCAGGGAGCAATTGGGCCCGTGAGCCACAACTACTGAGCCTGAGCATCTGGAGCCTGTGCTCCGCAACAAGAGAGGCCGCGACAGTGAGAGGCCCGCACACCGCGATGAAGAGTGGCCCCCGCTCGCCGCAACTAGAGAAAGTCCTCGCACAGAAACGAAGACCCAACACAGCCATAAATAAATAAATTAATTAATTTTAAAAAAACAAAAACCAGACACAGATATCACTGAATAGAATGCAGCCTTTGAGTTCATTTTAAAGACAAGCTATAAGTCCCCCAAATTTCGTACATGTAGTGGTAACCCCCCACCCTATTTCCTTGGGAGTACCTATTCGCTTTCTGCTGGTATTAGGGGTACTCTGGAGGAAAGATTGAGATGCACTGTTATAATGTATTGTAAGATCACCTTCCGATTCTACATGAAGACTCAAAAAGAGGCCCGTGTGTCACGGGAACACTTTGTGATTTTTTAATCATTCAGGAAGTGCAATTAGGGCTTCCCTGGTGGCGCAGTGGTTGAGAGTCCACCTGCCAATGCAGGGGACACGGGTTCGTGCCCCAGTCCGGGAAGATCCCACATGCCGCGGAGCGGCTGGGCCCGTGAGCCATGGCCGCTGAGCCTGCGTGTCCGGAGCCTGTGCTCCGCAACGGGAGAGGCCAAAACAGTGAGAGGCACGCGTACCGCAAAAAAAAAAAAAAAAAAAAAGAAGTGCCATTAGAGACGTCATATAGTCTTGAAGATAAAATGAATATGAAGTGAACACTGCCAAGTTATGAAAGTTCCCACTGTACTTCTGAATGACTTTATTCACTTTGTCACACTTTTTGATAGTGAGAATTGTAAAAACACAGAAAATACTGCATTGTAGGGAGATCAGTAGTATTTCATAAAATATTTCTGTTCCCCAGTTGTATGAAATATACATGAATTCCAAAAAGCAACTTTTTAAAAAGCACATATTCATGGCTTACCTTTCCAAATGATCCCTGCCCTAGTACTTTTAGAAGTTCAAACTGGGAAGGATCTGCCTTTTCATGTCCTTCCTTTACATGATGTGTGATTGCAATTTCTTTGATACTGCCTTCTTCCTGTTGATGCAAATATAAGGGGATAAAACAGAGTTAGAGCTACTTCCTCTGGCTATAAATCAAGCAATGTAAATTTACTGTATCATATTAGAAATCCTCAAATTAACATACACAAACCACCTTTACTGACCCACCAAGTAAAAAGAGAACACATGCCAAGCAAATATACTTTCAAGTTAAATGCCAGAGAAAGTATAATACCAGCCAACCACATAGGCCAGTTTAACCTCTACATAACATTAGTTCTGAATACTTTCAAGTCTTCACTCTTCCTATTGGAGATAATCAGAATGATTAGTTTCATGGGGTGAGGGCAGAGTGTGTAAAGAAGTCTGAAAACAGATCAGAGTAATCTGGTGTGCTCTGATATGTGATTGTATTAGGTAGAACCAACACTATACACAACAAAACCTGATTATTGGGGAGAGGGGTTGAAAAATATTCCAGGGTCAACGTGGAGATTTCTACCCTCAGCAAGGCCGTTTGAATTAGCCTGCTGAAGTTTACTGTGTTTGAAATATCTAAGTTACTTTCTGTTTCTAGGACTACCTGAGATCTGAGATGGGAGAAAGGAATAACTCTAAAACACAAAATCAAAAAAGATTTAACATTTGGATGGAGGATTAGACAGAAAAAAACATGTTCAGCATGATGGAAAAGTAGAAGGTCTTCGAGTTAAGAGAAGGATACTTAAAGAATGTGGATACTTTACTATACCTGAGAGAAGGTGTCAGAAGAGAAAGGTTGAAAATACATGTAAGTAAACATAGAATTTCAATTACTTTATTACCCTGAGATCAGCAGATTAAGTACACCTTATTTATTCATTAATCAAGACATGTACTTTATCAGCCCAAAACTACGACAATAAAACAAAACCCAACAAAACAAGAAACATAAGCCTGTCAAAGACTATCGTTTCTTTTCTTTGCCTATAATGTTTTTTCTAGTGCATACATACTGAGTAGAATCTAAATGTGTTATACAAACATAAATAATTCATTATTTTTATTACCATTGTATTCCATATAAATGCTTGAACTCAAATAACATTCTCTGAGACACAGAAGGCTGGCAATATAAGGAATTACAAAGATTTCTCAAAAAGATATACCAAGGATATCCTAATGTGGTAGCTTTTGAAAATGAGTAGTAAAAGGAAAAAAAGCTCCTATAAGAGAACAGAAAAGAAATCCAGGCCCACCAATTTACTCTGTAAAACAGAAGCTGTAGTTTGTAGAATGTTCTACTAAGGCAGCTTAATCATTTTGGACTTTCCTGGAACTTTGACAACAATAATAAAACAATCCCCTAATATGGTTTAGTCTTTTATTTTGTAATTCCATATGCATTATCTCATTTAATTCTCACAATGATCCTATGCAATAGGCATTAGGGTAGAATCAAACATTAGCTGACTCCTTCCTGGGCACCCCTTCTCTCCAAATGAGACCAATGTGTACAAGGTCTTGAGAGTGATAGCTGTTCCTAGGCGCATTAGGAAAGAAAGGAAGCAAATTACCAAATTCTTTAAAAAAAAAAAAATTTCAAAGAACAATGTATATGTGGGATTGATTAAGAAAGATTCAGATTAAAATCCAGCAAATATTTATTAAACACCTAACATGTATCAAGCCCGGGTTAGGTGTTTTTTCACCTTTTCTATTTATGCTTCATGCAAATCTTTGACTACATATCAGTATTAGAGAGGGCTAATGATAACACAGAGTATACCCCAAAGCAAGCAAAAACATTTCAGAACTCTCTACAGACTCCCCCATTCACCATTAGAAATTTTAAAGGTAAAATGGTCTGAATATTCTACAGTCTGAAGTTTAAAGAGATCAAGTAAAGATCACAAACTAGTAACTGGCAGACTTAGGGCCCAATTCCAGGTTTTCTGACTTCTAACAACTTCTAAAACAAGGATCTTAGCATTACACCACATTGAGACTGTCATGAGGCTCTTGGTGGTTCCCCATCCAAGATCAATGACAGGAACATACAGACTTATTCCCCTGGCCTTTGTAACTGGTCTGTATCTCTTCGGTCAGTTAGCTAAACTGATTAGTGAAGTGGTCTCTGAACTTTTGGTAGTACACCATTATTAATTAAAAAAAATAGCATATACCCAATATTTGTATACTTATTGGCTTATATATACTTTTTGTATTACTAAATTATATATATACTTATAAATTATATACTTTTTGTATTACTAAATTATATACATTATACATGGAAATGAAACTATAAAGAAGTTCTCCTCTTTCTTTTCTGTACCCTAAAGTGCTGTCACATCAAACTTTGAAGACTAATGGATAACAGACTTGAACTCATGAGGCTAAGTTCATGGGTTGGATTCCAGCATGTGCCAGTGTGCCTCCTGTGGGAAAAACGAACTGTTCAAGAGCCTAACTGAAATCTAATGGCTATTTACGCCCTTATATCATGACGCTGTGAAGAACTATACCCTGTAATGTTCTATATATTTTACCACTTTTCTTTCTTGGGTTAAGTGGCATGTAATTCATTAGGCTGCAACATTATTTCATCTTATATTTCATAGCAAATACCTACTACAATTGTCTGTCACAAATAAAGATGCAACATAGGCAAGGAAGGACTACTGAATTATAACCGTTCTGCATTTTGTCACAGGCATACAGCATCAAGCCTTACTCTCACAGTGTGAGCTACAATCAGGCCATGGATCTCAAAATAAACAGCAGTTACTATTCAAGAAAGATTTCATCTTTGATGACTATCCTTCCTTTCATGTCAAAAAATTACTAAAAAATGTAGTCTCCCTTTGATCCCTTCATTCAATAAACACACTTAAGCACCTATTATGTATCAAGCTTGGTTCTAGGAATACCTTTCATTCTATTTCCAGTAACATCGTCCTGCTGTAATCCTTCGTTACCTTTCCTGTAGGAAATTGAAACTAGCTTGGTCACTCCTAATGCCCCTTTCTGCCACTGCCACTCCAATCCATCCTCCTGACAAATTCATTTTCTGAAAGTAGACAGCTCCAGTTACATGCCCAGACTGCTCAAAAACTCCTCCAAGTTTTTCCAAATTAAATGCACTGCTTTACCTTGGCATTGGAGGCCTTCTACAATATGGTCTCAACCTGCTTTTCTGGTATTATTTCCCAACATTCCCTTACACGTAGCCTTCTGTCAACTTGGGTTATTTCCTGTTCCCTAAATTTTTTGTTTTTAAAGTCAAAGTAATATATGCACATGGGTAACAAATCAAATAGTGGTAGAATAGCTTATGGTGAAAAGCAAGTCTCTTCTCACCCCCCATACCTAAGCTTTAAAAAAATTTTAATTCTTTCTGCACTTACTTTGATCATTTCTTAGTTTATTAACTTTAAGACAATACCTATTGATTTAAAAATAAGAAAGATGAGGGACTTACTTACATTATGCCCCTTCCATCCATCACCTTCCTCCCCACTGTTTGATAATTATATTAATTTCACATAAACTTCTTGTTTTTTCTATAAGTTTTAGACAGAATCCTAATTCTTCACTTTGTAAAAGGAGGGTAATAGTGCCCATACATTCTTTCCCTCAAACTTCCCCCCACCTGCTAATAGCTTATTTTTATTAATATTTAAGGTTATTAATATTAAGAAAATTAACATTCTCTCCTGTAACCACAACCAAATCCTTCATGCTCTCACTACAGCTTGATTCTCAAAGCTGAAAGCCTATATAAGCAGCAGCATTTTCATGACAATATATTGCTCAAACGCAGGCTAGGAAGTGTATTAAATTTCCTTTCATATGGGCCCCTAACAGTGACTTGTGGGACAATCCAAGGGGACTTTAAGTCTTAGATTTTTACCACACTTTCCATTCTTCTGAGAGCCCTCTCTTACCCTCCCATCAGGATGGGTTGTTCTCTAGGCCTTGCTGCGTAGATATTATCTCGGGATATATCTTCAGTGCTTTCCTGGTTGAATCCACTATTTTCAGTTTCCCATGTCTCTCTCTTTCTTAGACTACTCCCTTGTAACTTCCAAAGAAAGGTGATGTGGAAGAAAACTTTCTGGATCTTGCACATCTGAAAATGTGTCTATTTTGTCTTCACATTTGTATAATTTGGCTTGCTACCAAATTCTAGAATAAAAATAATCTTGCTCAAGAATGTTGGCGCCATTCGTCCACTGTCTTCTAGCAGTCAGCACTGCTGATGAGCTGGATGATGCTAGCCTGATATACACTTTTTGGTACGTGACCTGGTTTTTCTTTCTGGAAACTTTAAGGATTTTCTGTCCTTGTATTTCTAAAATTCCACACTAAGTGAGATAAATATGGTCTCCTTTCCTTCAGAATGCTAGATGCTTGGTGAACCTTTATAATCTAAAGACGTGAATTCTTTACCTCTGGGGGAATTCTGACATTTCTTTGATAATTTCCTTCCATCCACTCTTCAGGGTTTCTCTTTTTGCAACAACTCTATTAGCTGGATACTGTATGCCTGGAATTTAATTTTCATCTTTTTTCCTCCTATTTTCTGTCTCTTTTCTGAGAGACATCCTTGACTTTATTTTCCCACCCCCATACTGAATTTTTTATCCTGGCAAATCTTATTTTAAAATAAATCTTCAAGTGCTTCTTTTCTCAATATTTCTTTCTTTTTTTAAATAGCACCTTCCTCCACTCCCTACCTCTTCCTCCCCAAAATGGATGCAATCATTCCAAACCTCCTTGAGGATAGTAACTAGACTTTTAAAAATGTTTTTTCTAAATTGGGATGCAGAGGATACAAAAAATGTTCTTGGGGGTGGAGAGAAAAGATCAATGCCTATGGCCCAAGTTGCAAAAACTTGCAAAAACTATCCCCAACACATTTTTCTGCTCCTTCCCAGTTGAAATTTTTACTAATCATATCAGCAAGCCATTTTCTATCTACTTTTATGTATATGTGACGTCACAGTAGCATAATAGGCACAATATCCTTGGTTGGTATCTTGACCCCCAAATTGTGCTTTATGTCACCAGTCTTTCCAAGTTATGGGACCATGAATATTTTTGAAATGAATTTGAGGTTCAATTAGGACATAATACTAATGCTTGGGCAATCTTGGACAACAGAAAGGAAAGCAACAATGTGCCCTTCTAGCTCATACCTGGAATCCAATGAGATGGATGCAGAGAGGGATATCAAATTTCTGAAGACATTGATAACCAAGGACAGACTGATATTTGCATGTGACAAACCTACCTTAGGTCACTAAATCACCTGTTACTGAAATAAATCTGTCACATGACAACACAGAACTACAGTTTGATAGTTTGTAAAGTTGTGTTTTTGACTGTAAGTATACAGTGAAGCAACTGTAATTTTATGGAAAAAGAATTTTATCAATGAAGTAGAGCAGAGATGTAAGTTATATCCATTATAATTACTCTGTGAAGCTAACATTTTTACATTTTCTGGCACAACTGTACTTGAACTGATACATGGATATCTGCCCAGTCATTACCACAAAAACTTACTTTGTGTATTTTTAAAAGTTATAAAAAATTCCATGTTTTTATTTTTACAAAGTCTACGTTTATTTGCTAGATAAAGGTCTACCTGTAGGCAAAATTGTGAAGCTGCCAGCTGGTCTACATCACAACCCTGTATCCTTCATCTACACTCCCAGCACTTTCAGACATTTGGTACTCACAGTTGCCAAACTCAGAGGTGTTCAATACTCTCAAGCTATGAATGGGAATTCATTCGTTCATCTATTTAAACATTTATTTATTGAACACCTAATACATGCCAGGCACTCTTCTAGCTGTCTGAGATATACAATAAATGAAACAGACCAAAATCTTTGCTGTTTTGGGGAGAGACCTAATAATAATAATAATAATAATAATAATAATAATAATAATAATAAGGCTCTTGTACTTTTGCTTCTTCCTGACTGCCTGGTCCTGACGGAAGTGTTTCTGATCTATGACATATTCTCTTAGGCTCTTTCCTTTTTGTTAGAAGGCAATTCAGATTATGGGCCAGGTACTGCACTAGGTATTAGCAAAACTACGATACAGAAGAGTATCTGCTCTCTAGGAATTTACCTAGGGCTTCAAAGATGTACTATTGGGAAAATACTTGTTGAGATATGACCCTGATAGATAAAACAAAGTCAGTTCAGTTAAAAAATATCTATGGGACTTCCCTGGTGGTGCAGTGATTAAGAATCTGCCTGCCAATGCAGGGGACACGGGTTCAATCCCTGCTCCGGGAAGATCCCACATGCCGCGGAGCAACTAAGCCCATGCACCACAACTACTGAGCCTGCGCTCTAGAGCCCGCGAGCCACAACTACTGAGCCCGTGTGCCACAACTACTGAAGCCCGCGCACCTAGAGCCCATGCTCTGCAACAAAAGAAGCCACCGCAATGAGAAGCCCGTGCACCGCAACGAAGAGTAGCCCCCGCTCGCCGCAACTACAGAAAGCCCGTGTGCAGCAACGAAGACCCAACATAGCCAAAAATTAAAAAACAGAAAAACAAAAAACCCCTATAATTTTAGGAATTTGTAAAGAGTATCATTTTAAACATCACAGAAAAATGGCAGAAGAAAATTCATGGACAGGTGGATCTTTTGTTGTTCCTCCAGTCACAGAGAAAGCCACCTCATTTGTTTCCCAGGACCAACAAAAGGTTGATAGGTTCCATCTTAAATGGTCTTTGAGGTTCACCCCTTACTGGGAAAAAATTAACGGGAAAAAATTAACTCAATGTTTCCTTTTCAAGTTGAAAGGGAAAATATAAAATTTTGTTCTTAAAATGTTTTTAAAAAGGATTAAAGAAAAGGGACTGAAACAGACACTGCTTACCTGAGTTATATAAAACCTAATACTGTAACATGCAAATATCAAGAAAACAAACTGGGTGACATTAACTGATTTTAAAGAATGATTCAACATTTGGCATTATGCCCTGCCTTGTATACATAATTTCCTTTTTCCTCCCCTCCCTTGAGTCAGGAAGTGTGTTCTTAAGGCATTTGTATTTTTTAAATTGTTTTTAATGTCAGAAAATATTGTTGAAGCTCAAAATAAAATATTTAAATATTCCTTAGTAAAAGCCAATAAATAAGTATTTTCTACTCATAGATACGTAACCATTTTTTGGCCTATCATAAAAAAAAGACCCGACAAATGAAATTATAAGATTTTATTTACCTCTTAAATATAATCCAAAAGTAAAATGAATAAAGCATCGCTTTCTATATAGATAATTATAGTTCAATAATATACTTTTTTTAATTTGAAAAAGATACGTTAATTTTTTTTTGATGATCAAGATACATAAAAATTATTTGGCTGTGACACAAAATTAGTCTTGTCATTCAAGCTATGGTGAGAAACCACATTTTAATTTATTCTAGATTACAATTTGACCAAATCCGATTTACTTGATTTGCTAATGAATAATACATTCAGAATTTTTCATTTAGCCAAATTCTTTAAGAGAGTATTCTAGGCCAGCTTCTTGAATCTGTGTTTGAGAAAACAGCATTGCTGGTTCTCCAGACTAATATTTTCAATAACTGCTGGAAAGAGCACTGAGTTTTCTCCCAATTGGGCATCCCGATCAACAAATTTAATTCTCTTTAAAGAGCAGCAGGATAGCACAATTCTCATGGCAAAATATCAAGTTGATTTTGGCAGGATTTTAGATTAAATACAATACAAATTATCATTCACTAAGCACATTTTAACAAAGTTATGCTTTGAAAAGTGTGCCTACTGTTAAGATAAAATTACTTGCTTAAAGCTAAATATAATTGATTAAAACCGTCAAAGTTTTTAAAGAACCAATTCCAACAAAAATCTGTTTTTAAGTTCTTGACTGTTTAAAATAACACATTCTCCTACTCATCAAAATGTTACTTACATTATTATTACATAGTAATCTCCTAAATATTAGCAGGTTCACAATTTTGTTCACGCCTAGTTCAATACTGAGAGTTACAGTCATCTGTTTTATTATACAAAATTACAAACACTAACAAGATTAAAAATTACTTTAGCACTAAAAAGGCAATGTAAAATAAGTTTACAAAATATACAGAGTTGAAATATATAATACAAATAGCTGGCTTAATTTTAGTAAATAGAAATATTATTCTTTAAATGTTCTATAAGAACTGGTTTTGAATTTTGAAAAGCTTCTTAAAAGAACATTAAAGTGAAATAATTGTTTAATTAGTATAATTATACTTAGCTCTAACCGAAACATTTTAGTCTCTAAAGAAGTTGAACAAAGCTTACCTGTATAGAGCGAACACGAAAAGACAGAAATTTAAACATGGCTATGAAACCATGATGGTGATAAAGAATTTCTAACGGTAAAACTTAAGTTAGAAAGGGAAGGCCAAGCCCCTGCAAAGTTTTCCCCTACCAGCTGTTCCGGCAATTAGAAAATTTCCTGTCAGGCGGGTCCTGAAATGCTAGAGAAAGAGGCCTGACAATTTTCCTGTGGTAAAAGAAAGGAGAAACGTAATGGCGAGGGCACTAATGTAGCTGATAGGTAGAGAGGCCAGAACAGGAAACCAAAACAGATTTGCTGATAGCAAAATCCTGTTGAAATGTTCGTACTCCTGGTTCCCAGAAATCCAGACAATTTTCACAACCCGTGAAACGAACATTATTTTATTTCAGAATCCTGAGATATGCTGGTATTTCTTAACTATACGACACTTTAAAAGCAACTGAAACTAGTCAGCACAATTAAAATAACAAGTCATCAATTCTCATGTGAAATTTTACCCTTCGTAATGTTTATACACACACTCCAAAGGACAGTTTCAAGACTATTTTAAGGTTATATATAGACATGTCATGGGTGTTCCCTGTCAATGAGGAAGAGTTTCCGAACTATGGGAAGAAAATGACTACAAGAAGCTTTTTGATTGTGATGTAAGGACAAATTCTTCCTGTCTTCAATGAAAGTGAATTACATATAAATTCACAATGGTTATAAACATCAATTATCAACCAGGTTAAAGACGTCAAGGCCCACAGTTAAAACTCACATTCCTAGCTAATAAAATCTAAATTAAAAAAAAAGTCCACTCCCTGGGCTATTAGTGAGCAAAAGGAACATTTACTGAAGAAGTCAACCTGGAAAAGAAGGAGGGGTCAAGCTACCAGACAATCCCTTACTCCATTTCATCCTCTAATAGCTTCCAGAAGTTATTCTAAGGTATTTTTGCTTTGGGAAATATTTTTGAAAGTATGCCAGTATTCAGAACATGATCACCGAGATAGCGGCATTTAAACAAAACCAAAGGACAGAAGCATCGAGAGCTGTGGGAAAATACTTTACTTAATGTACACAATCTATGTGGAACCAATAAAAACCTCAAATGTTAATCTACATACCCTATACAAATTTAATAAAATCACTGAATTTTCAAAACCTGAAGATCCTCTAAAAATCACCAAGCTTGCCGCAAGCTTGAAGGAACTATGATCAAGGCAGGGACATATTTGATGACAGAGCTATCTATCATGGAAGCTCAGTGCTGCTGTCCTGTATTGAGCAAACATTAGAGGGTCCATTAGGTGCTACAGGTACCATGTGAAAGGCTAGGGCTCTTCCTCCTAGATCAAATTTTTATGGCAATGTTCTATAAATGACCTAATGCAAGTTGAAGAATAAAAAAAAAAAACCTGCTTGGGACTTCCCTGGTGGCACAGTGGTTAAGAATCCACTTGCCAATGCAGGGGACACAGGTTTGACCCCTGGGCCGGGAAGATCACACATGCCGTGGAGCAACTAAGCCCATGCACCACAACTACTGAGCCTACACTCTAGAGCCCGTGAGCCACAAATGCTGAGCCGATGTGCCACAACTATGGAAGCCCGTGCGCCTACAGCCCATGCTCCGCAACAAGGGAAGCCACCGCAATGAGAAGCCCGCACACCGCCAGGAAGAGTAGCCCCCGCTCGCCGCAACTAGTGAAAGCCTGCACACAGCTACGAAGACCCAATGCAGCCAATAAATAAATAAATAAACAAATAAATAAATTTATTTAAAAAAAAGACTGTCAAGAAGAGGCAAACATCATGGTTACTATAGAACCAATTAAGGGGTACAAAATAAAACAGGAGTGTCTCTGTACAGAGCAGTCATCAATTTTACTCAAGTAATACTTAAGAACAGAAGCAACTAAATAACCTTTTCTGAATTTGAAGGATCAGTCTAAATTGGCTTTAATGACTAGTGATGCTCAGGTTAACAATTCACATTTTGCTGTGAGTTATGCTTTTTAATACTACCCCTAAAAAATGAAGCAATATTTCAGATAGCAAAATCTGAACTAAGTCTCCCTCAGTTGAAATGATACCTTAATTAAAACAGCATGGTACTGCTGTATAAAAGCAGAGTGACAGAAAAGAATGTGACACTTTACATCTGAGGGAGATGTTAGGATATTTGGCTACCTGTTTAGAAAATGCAAGCCATAAAGGAAAACATTGATATAGATTTGATTATAAAATTCAAAAACTCCTCTATGTCAAAAAGCACCATAAAGTTAAAAGACTAGCTCACACGATTAGAATCCCTTATATACAAGATATCACTGAGCAACTGCTTTACTTGGGCGTTAGCTGTCTCCGAACCAGAACGAACCCATATCTCATTATAAGCAGTTGAAACACTGAAAAATGCCTCAGTGCTCCTTTTGTGTGTGCTCAAATATCCATACCATGTCTAAGTATCAGAGGTATTCCAGGAGTCTTGTCAGGCTTAGAAATATTTTGGCAGTAAACCCCAGTGTCTACGAGAAATGTTTGGATATTTTGTCAATTTTGTATGAGTACAGAAGGGACACTGCTTATGGCATTTATTAGTATTTAAGCACAACCCATTGTCCCTATCAGATTAAGCTTCAGAACAGGCAAACAGCACATAGGAGGAACTCAAATAATGGCTGCCCAATTAAGTATCATACACTGAAATCTGAAATGGACACTACTTGTGTGGTTGTGCACATGAAACCAGATATTATTGTTGATATTTTCCTGCCTCTAACTTTAACTATCTTGAAATTTCTCGTATTAAATTTTCAGCTAGTTTTTCATTTTTGTGTTTTATTGGTTTTATCATTTGCCTTACTACTTGAAAAGTAATTTTATTATAAAAACTATGCATGTCCAGTATAGAAAACTTAAATAATAAAAAGAAGAAAAACAAAAGAGGGAAAAAATCCTCTATGTTGGTGCTTTCTAGTCTCTGTCTGTATATACGCACATATACACATGGACCACAGTCCACATATTATCACTTTTTTTTTCTGTAGAGGGCCAGAAAGTAAATGTTTTTGACTTTGCAGGACATATTGGTCTCTGTCAACACTGCCACTGCAACGTGAAGAGGAATGGGTGAGGTTGTGTTCTAATAAAACTTCATTTACAAAAATAGGGGGCAGGTCTCAGGTATAGTTTGCTGACCCCTATTTTCTATTATTAAATCATCCTCAATGCATTATTTATTTTTATTTTTATTTTTTGCAATACGCGGGCCTCTCACTGCTGCGGCCCCTCCTGCCGCGGAGCACAGGCCCCGGACGCGCAGGCCCAGTGGCCACGGCTCACGGGCCCAGCCGCTCTGCGGCATGTGGGACCCTCCCGGACCGGGACACGAACCCGCGTCCCCTGCATCGGCAGGCGGACCCCCAACCACTGCGCCACCAGGGAAGCCCCATCCTCAATGCATTATTAATGACTGCAGAGCATTCTACTATATAAATCCCCTATTGTTGGGTATTTGATCTTCTATATCACTGGGATGTCCCCATCTTTTGTGCACATTCACAATTTATTAGAAATAATTTCTGGAAGTGGCACTGTATTTCTAGAGGTAGAGTATGCAGCATTTTAAAGTTTCTTGATCGTAACATATTTGCCAAGTTGTCCTCTGGGAAGAACCTAAAAAACAATGAGAGAACCACACCAAGACCTCAGGCAGGGGTAAACTACAACCAGGCAGGGCCAGTCAAGGGCTAAATCTGGTCATGCCCATGTCTATTTACATAAGCGCTCCTGCTGTTTTTTTCCCTACATAATGGCTACAGCTGACTTGAGTAGTTGCCACAGAGCCTAAAATATTTACTACCCAGCCCTTTATAAACAAAGTTCGCTGACTCATGGTCTTGAGTCCTCCAACAGAATGAGCAGCAAATGCGAACGCCCTGAGATTAGGAATCGGCTTAATGAATTCAAAGCACAAAGGAAAGACCTTGGTGGCTAGAATGTGGTGAACACCAAGGAAAGAGAAGGAAATGGGGAAGTAGGTTCGGGCCACATTAAGCAGGGCCTTACAGACTATCAAGAAGTTTGGATTTGGATTTGAAGCTAACCTTACTCGTTTTAGGCAGCGGCATCAATACCAATCTCCCAAACCTGTAAGTCCTTTTGGGCTTTTTCCTTTCTAATCTAACTTCCTTCCCTTCATATTTAATCCATCAATAAATTCTACTGATTTTATCTCTGAAATAAATCTCAAATCTGTCTATTTCTATTTTCTCTGACACTGTCAGTACAAACCATTATCATCTAGTGCCATCTAACTGGTTTTCCTCCTTCCAAATATTTCCTGTGCAATCCTTTCTCTTCATGGCAGCCAGAATAATTTTAAAACAGAAATCAGGCTTGGTCGTACACCCACCTCACATTCTTCAATGGCTTCCCATCCCAGAATAAAACTCAAATTTCTCACAGTCTATGGAACATAAAGCAAACACTAATAAATGCTACCTTGATTCTGACTTGGGAATATATTCAGTAAGTTATTCAAATATGATATCAATATTTGGTTTTAGACATATTTTAATCATGTTAATATCAGACTATTTCCTCTTTACTAAAAGAAGAATGAATATTCAATTTAAAAAAATGTCTTTTTATTATCTATTAATACACTTAGTTTCTCTCCTTTGACCTACTGATTTGATAACTCATATCAACAGATGTCCTAATATGCCTGTATTCCTAGGAAAATTCCATTGTTTTAATATAAGTCTGTATTTGATTTGTAAATTTTTAAAAGGATTTTTCTGTCTGTATTCATAAAGTGTGACAGTTTCCTTTTCTGCGTTAACTTTCATTTTCAGGGCTATGCTAACTTTATAAAACGGACTAGAAGGTGATACAATTTTTTCCTATGCTTTAGGACAATCTATTTCTTGAAAGTTTCCAAGATTTCTCCTACTGGAGCCTGGGGCCTGGCACTGTAGTGGTGGGGGGACCACTGTAGTGGTGGGGGGACCACTGTAGTGGTGGGATGTGTGTGGCGGTACGCATTCTTTAATAACTTAAATTTCTCCCTTGCTATTGGTAAAGTCATAGTTTTTCTATTCCTTCCTAAATATCGTTTAGATTTTCTTAGAAAACCACATATTTCAGCAAGACTTCCATATCAGTACAGAGATATATTGAGTATACTATTATGTTTTTTAAATAAAATTTAAGGAAAATTTCAAGTGTATCTAAAAGTAGACTGAATAGTATAACAAACCCTCATGAACCCACCACTCAACTATAACAATTATCAACTCATGGCCAATCTTGCTTCATATACTCACTTCCCCCCACTCTCACAATTATTTTGAAGCAAATCCTAGACATTATATCATTTCATCTGTGAATATTTCAGTTATTATGATGTTTTAATCTCCTTCCTATCTGTGGTTATATACTGTTTTGCTTTCCTAATGTTGTGCATTTGCTTTTTTTTATTTTTCCTGTTTTCTAATTCACTGATTTTGGAATTTAAATTTAAATCCTTTCTCTTGCTTTTTTTGTTTGTTTTTTTTTTTTTTTGCGGTACACGGGCCTCTCACTGCTGTGGCCTCTCCCGTTGCGGAGCACAGGCTCCGGACGCGCAGGCTCAGCGGCCATGGCTCACGGGCCCAGCCACCTCCGCGGCATGTGGGATCTTCCCGGACCGGGGCACGAACCCGTGTCCCCTGCATCGGCAGGCGGACTCTCAACCACTGCGCCACCAGGGAAGCCCTCTCTTGCTTTTTATGGGTTTACTTTGTAGTTCTTTTTCTAGCTTCTTTCACTGAATCCTTAGTTCCTTTATTTGAATTCTCATTTATTAATAATTTTTTCTTTCAAGTATAATTCTGACAATATCATATAAGGTACTACTATATGCTAAGAACCATGCTTTACATGAAATTACTTCAGTTAACTCTCACCACAATGAGATAAGTAAATACTATTATCTACACTACAGATGAAGAAACTAAGGCTTAGAGAGAAGTTAAGGAACCTGCTGCCCAAGTTCCCACAGTTTGGAAGTGGAAATGGCTGTGATGTTGGTGGGAGCATAGATAGGCAATTCTATCTGGGGAAGGAGCATGTATATGTATGGTCAGTGGCTGACTTAGGTCAGAAGCCAGGAGGTGCTAAACCTTTTGATAAGACCCTGAAGGAAGACAGCTCGATAGAGGGTCCATAGCAGAGTTTCTGAACACTTTTTCTACACCATACGTTATATTTGTCTGGCGAAACCCAAACCTTGGTCAAACCCAATTATCAACCATCTTCATGACTCCATGATGGCTGAACCCTGCTGGAGAAAAATAAACTGCTATAATAAAAGCTTAAAATTAACATGTTCTTAACCAATTCCTTCAGATACAGTTTTTTTGTATGAATCAATTTTTCAGATACTAAAGGATTTAATATCTAAGGATTTCCATTTAAGTACAGGAGAATTATTCTGTAGCACACATCCATCAGTAGATAATGTTATAAAGTGCTATGGTTCTAAGGTTTTAAATCAGAGATGGGAAATAAGTTTTATGATCATCAACCTGAACCAAATGGTAGTGGCTTCCTAGAGCGCTGAGAGGGGTTGCTTCTAAGGCCCTGTGTCAATGGAAAGCATGCTATATTCCACTCACAATATCTCCCCTGAGCATGACGAGAGGGCGAGGGGGCAGCACCACCGATGTCCCAGCTGGAATCTTGCAGTAAGCAGCAATACACCCTAGGTGGTATTGCTGGTCACTGTATTCACGCATTTTTTTTCCTGCTTAGCCTGAACTTTTTTTTTAATAATTTTTTTTCTCTCTTTCTATTTATTTATATTTTTGGTTGTCCTGGGTCTTCGTTGCTGCATGCAGGCTTTCTCTGGTTGCAGCGAGTGGGGGCTACTCTTCATTACAGTGTCTGGACTTCTCATTGTGGTGGCATCTCTTGTTGCGGACCATGGGCTCTAGGCACGCAGGCTTCAGTAGTTGTGGCACGTGGGCTTCAGTAGTTGTGGCTCATGGGCTCTAGAGTGCAGGCTCAGTAGTTGTGGCGCATGGGCTTAGTTGCTCCGCAGCATGTGGGATCTTCCCGGCCCAGGGCTCGAACCCGTGTCCCCTGCACTGGTAGGTAGATTCTTAACCACTGCGCCACCAGGGAAGCCCTGGAGTTCTTTTTACTTAGTCATTTTTGTCTAAGATGGTTAAATTAAGAGACTCATTTAAGTACAGGAGTTACAACGTTCAATACACCAGTATTTCAGGTTGACTCAATAAACCATTCATACTTCAAGAGAACTTACATGAATTTTCTTTCTTTCCAATTATGGTTTAGATCAGTCAAATTGAACAAATGGGTATTGTGATAAGTAGACTACAGCAGAGGAGAAGCAAATTTGGATCAGAGGGATCATATGAGTTAGGCAAGCCACGATTTTTTTAAAAAAGGGGGTATTTTTTTTTTAAAGCTCTTAGGGGTGGAGAAAAGGGACACTAGAAATAAAAAATAGCCCTGAAAGAGGGCCAAAAATGTAGTAAAGGAAAACTTACATGCTTGGAAATTTTGCCTATTATACACACACTCTATTTAATGTGACCATGCAGTGCTAATTATAATGCTATTTATTCTCGGAAATATTTTCCTAAGTGGTATATACTTAAATCTACTAGAGCATATCTTCTCTAGTAGATTTAAGTATATGCTCTAAGTGCTAAAATATACTCTCAGCTAATGAGAGTTAGATAAACAGACAATACTCTAAACAATTAGTCAGTGTCATTAATGTAACACTCCACAAATGTTCCCTGCCAACGAGCAAGCACTCTACCGTACTTTACTGTTTTGAGTGGGTTCTTCGCTGTCTATTGTCTACTCCTCTAGGGTTTCTCTTTTTTAAAAAAATTTATTTATTAATTTTATTTATTTTTGGCTGCCTTGGGTCTTTGCTGCTGCACACGGGCTTTCTCTAGTTGTGGCGAGCGGGGGCTACTCTTCGTTGTGGTGAGCGGGCTTCTCGTTGCGGTGGCTTCTCTTGTTGTGGAGCACAGGCTGTAGGTGCGCGGGCTTCAGTAGTTGGAGCACACAGGCTCAGTAGTTGTGGCACACAGGCCTTAGAGCATGCGGGCTTCAGGAGTTGCAGCGCGTGGGCTCAGTAGTTGCAGCACGCGGGCTCTAGAGCGCAGGCTCAGTAGTTGTGACGCACGGGCTTAGCTGCTCCACGGCATGTGGGATCTTCCCAGACCAGGGATCGAACCCATGCCCCCTGCATTGGCAGGCGGATTCTTAACCAGTGTGCTACCAGGGAAGTCCAGGGCTTCTCTTTCTGTAGTTTATTTTGTGTTTAACCCATGATGACTGAAAGAGTTATGCAAGTGTATGCTGGACTCACAGCTATGAGTATCATTTTGGATGTTCAAATGCAAGTTTTAAGGGAGCTTGAGGGAACCTTCAAAGAAATGGAGGAAACCAGCAGAGAACAGGGAACTGGTGAAATTCCCTGGATACTGTGAAGGCCGTCATACAAATCACTGCTGCCTTAGGGTTACTATATGAACAGTAGCTACGGCATGCATAGAAGTTGGAAGAAACTACCGCTAAAGGCCCATGAGGAGATTTGAAAAGAATGGGGCACTGCTGGTGTACTCCTGCCTGTGACCTTTACAGGGGTGCTGCTCTTTAACTTGGCATCCAAAGTCATCTACAGTCATCTCCATTTTATCTTTTTAAACCATTTTTACCACTACTACTTTTAACACGCTTTCTCCAATTCTTTTTTTTAATTAATTAATTTATTGTTTATTTTTTGGCTGCACTGTGTCTTTGTTGCTGCGTGCAGCTGTCTCTAGTTGCAGCGAGCAGGGGCTACTCTTTATTGCGGTGCGCGGGCTTCTCATTGTGGTGGCTTCTCTTGTTGCGGAGCTCAGGCTCTAGGCGCGTGGGCTTCACTAGTTGTGGCTCACGGGCTCTAGAGCACAGGCTCAGTAGTTGTGGTGCACGGGCTTAGTTGCTCCGTGGCATGTGGGATCTTCCCGGACCAGGGCTTGAACCCGTGTCCCCTGCATTGGCAGGTGGATTCTAAACCACTGTGCCACCAGGGAAGCCCATGTTTTCTCCAATTCTTAACAATCATGCATGTGACTCTGATATAAGAGCTACAAAGACTGCGTTGATAAATATAGTGTTTAGGACTGTAGTAATATAATATTCACAAAGTTAATGTTATGAGTGATTAATGTATGCATGGTTATTAGAAATAAACAATAAGGGGAACAGAAGGGTCAAAGGACCAAATTAAGAGAAAGTCAGTTCACAGTTTTGTCTGAGGCCAGGCCTACTGTCAGCCAGAAAATTACTGGATACCACCCTAGTTCCTAAGAGGAACTAGGTGAATAGTCTGAGAGAGCAAGATCAGCATCTGGGAGGAAGAGGACAGGAAAATTAACACTTACTGGGCTCTTCCTTTGTGCTAGGTACTTATTTATCTCCTTTAATTCTCAAGCCTCAGAAGAACCTTTGCCTGCTACTGTAAGAACCATTAAGAGAATTATTTCCCCACTAAGCAAGAAACTGCTTTAATGATTCTTGGATGATTATGGAGACCTAAACAGCCCAGACTCCCTATTTCCTCTGCATGGATCATCAGAGCATGGAGTCCTCTGGCCAGCTGAGAAAGGATAGAAAATTCTGGAGTCCAGGAAGGTATCTTGGCTTAAGGGGCTATACAGCACCCTACCTTCTGCTATGAAGGCAGTCTCTCTCCCAGCCCTACTGGAATAACGGATAAAAATAATCAAGTCTCTCCAGCAGGGAAGGGAGAAAACAAAATACACTGGCTGGAGCAAGTTAACTGGTGAGAAATTCAACTAACTGTACATAAATATGAATTAACACGCAACCATTCCTGGGGAGGGAGATGGTGGAAGGTGATGACTACCTGTTATATTCTGGTATGGATCAATTTAATTAGATAAATTTCGTATACTTCATGAGTGGAAGAAATAAAAATTTTACTTCAGGTGCATAAAGACAAGAAAGGATTGAGCCATCAGAAAGCCACAAGAAAGGAAAACAGCATTAAATTCTAGAAGATGAAAGAAAAGTAGATCTAGGATATAGGAAGGAGGCAGATCGGAGGGCAAAGAACAAAGGGAAGAGAGGAAAACATGAGGTGTGAAGAAGGGAGAAAAATCCAGACAGAATGAAATGGCTCTACCACAAATAGAAACCAGGAGACATGCTCAAGAGAAATCACAGGGGCAGCTCCATATGTCAAGAAGGTCTGAGTGAAGATTAAAGGGTCAAGTAATGATGCAAGGCTTGTATAACAAAAAAGTAGCAGTACCCAGTGTTCTCGATACCCTTTCAGCTCTATTCATTGTTCCCTCTGGTATTTATATGATAGCTAATAACCTTATACTATTTTCTCCTGACTCAACAATTTCAGATATTACCTTTAGACATCCTATTACAGCTGACGTGACACTCATATCACACATTTTGGTTAAATCAATATTGAGTCTTTACAAATATTATGACTATGTAAACACTGTTCACTGCTTGAAGTAATATACTCTAGTTACATTTCTTGTATGCAACGTTTCTATTTTTGTTAAATTTATAGTTGCTTTGTTTTAAAACTTGCTTTCTTTTCTTTGCACCTATCTCAAATTCTTCTCACTTTGCCTCTCAAGTGGATTTTCAATACTCAAACCTACTGGACAATTCATAACTTCTTTTTTTCCCCTGAAGACAGCCCTCCTGGAAACATCTGTCTGCTTCAATCTGGACTGAGTACTCTCTAAGCCTACTGAATGAACTAGTCTTCTGAAGCATCCTTTATTCATCATAACGGGAAGGAACTTTCTTCACTGTGCTTGTACATGTTGGGTCTTTTGCTGCCTGAATCTCATGTCTTTCCTTTAGTTAATAACCTTCTACTGTTGGCAGAAGAAGGTATTCTTCTTCCAAAGAATAGGTACATGTCTGAAAATACCTTCATTGAAAATCATTTTCACTAAGCATTTCAAAGGCACTGCTCCTTGACTTTTAACTTTCAATGTTGAAATATCGTATATTATTCTTATACCCAGGCCATTATTTTATAAATTTCTTTATTTTTCATTTTTGGCTGCGTTGGGTTTTTGTTGCTGTGCTTGGGCTCTCTAGTTGCGGTGAGTGGGGGCTACTCTTTGTTGCAGTGCACGGGCTTCTCACTGCGGTGGCTTCTCTTGATGCGGAGCATAGGCTCTAGGCACGTGGGCTTCAGTAGTTGTGGTACAAGGGCTCAGTAGTTGCAGCGCGTGGGCTCTAGAGCGCAGGCTCGGTAGTTGGGGCGCACGGGCTTAGTTGCTCCGTGGCATATGGTATCTTCCCGGACCAGGGATCAAACCTGTGTGCCCTGCATTGGCAGGCGGAGTCTTAACCACTGCGCCACCAGGGAAGTCCCCCAGGCCTTTATATATGGTATGAAAAAAATTTCTAAAAGCTTGTCTTAGTCTGTTTGGGCTGCTATAACAGAATACCATAGACTGAGTTGCTTACAACAAACAGAAATTTATTTCTCACAATTCTATAGCCTGGGAAGTGCAAGTCCAAGTCGCCAGCAGATTCTGTGTCTGGCGAGGATCTGTTTCCTTGTTCGTAGATAGCCATCTTCTTGCTGTGTCTTCACAGGGCAGAAGGGGTGAGGGAGCTCTCTGGGGTCCATTTTATAAGGGCACTAATCCCATTTATGAGGGCTCTGCCCTTCTGACCCAACCACCTCCCAAAGGCCCCACTTTTAAACTTCATCACATTGGAGCTTGGGCTTCAACATACAAATTTTGAGGGAACACATCCAGCCCACAGCAAAACTTTTAGGATCTTCTCTTTATCCCTGGTGTTTTGATATTTCATAATAACGATCCTTCTTGAGTAGGGTGGTTCTTCTTCTTTTTATTTTATTTTATTTTTTTGGTCATTATTAACAGGCTTTCAGTAGGCTGTTTTAATCCGGAGACTCGTGGTCCTCATGTTGGGGGAAAAAAATTTTTTTTTTTGGCATTTTAGTATTCTGCCTAATCGAAGAGCACGATTAGCACTGTACCATTAAGAAAGAGAAAGTGCTGCCAATTAAAATGTGTCACACCTTTGATTATAACAAACATTCTGATTTCAGAGATATTAAGATGTTGGGGGGGAAAACATGTATCTTATGGTATTTCTTTCCTAATTTCTTCCCCTCCATTTCCCCACTGTCTCTTTCTGGAATTCCTATTAGGTAAATGTTAAATTGCTTCTCTTTCTTTTTCTCTCCTACTTTCTATTTGTCTTGTTCTATTTTGGGGAAAGTTTCCTCCATTTTAGCTTCTAAATATTCTACTAAAATATAAAATATTACTATCACATTTTTAATTTCTAACAGTTTCTTCTTTTTCTGTTTTTAAAAAAATAGCATACTCGGCTTCCCTGGTGGCACAGAGGTTAAGAATCCGCCTGCCAATTCAGGGGATACGGGTTCGGGCCCTGGTCCGGGAAGATCCCATGTGCCGCGGAGCAACTAAGCCCATGCGCCACAACTACTGAGCCTGCGCTCTAGAGCCCGCGAGTCACAACAGCTGAGCCCACGTGCCACAACTACTGAAGCCTGCATGCCTAGGGCCCGTGCTCCACAACAAGAGAAGCCATCGCAATGAGAAGCCCGTGCACTGCAACAAGGAGTAGCCCCTGCTTGCCGCAACTAGAGAAAGCCTGCACGCATCAATGAAGACCCAATGCAGCCAAAAATAAATAAATAAATAAAAGTAGATTTAAAAAATAGCATTCTACTCTTGTTTTAGGAAATCAATTTCACCTCTTAGCACTCAAAGGATATTAATTTATTTTTTCTTTTTCCTTTTTCCTGCATTGTCCGTTTCCCCCAAGATCTTATTCTTTCATGTTGGAATCCTTTCTCAAGTGTCTGGTGATATTTGGCTTTTAACTCATTTTAAGAGTGATGCACTAAGAAGTGGACCAGATGTTCTGGAGCTTGTCAACTGGTAGGCTTTCTTGTAGGTTAAATGGTCAAGTAGCCAGCCTTTACACTGAAGATCTCCCAAATGTCAGTATCTGAAGGTCTTTTATCAGGTATCATTCAGTTTCTTCAGGAAAGACGACTCTACTCTCCTGTCTGGAGGATATGGTCTCGGTTGGTGAAATGGGGAGGGGAAGGGGATCATAACACCATTGAGGAGTAGGCTTTCCCTTGATCTCCCTGTTTCCAGCCCAGTGTCTCACCCCACTTCCTACTATGCCTGGGGTTCCCCATGTATGGAGCCTCTCTGGTTCATTTTTCTCTATAAAATACTTTGTCCCTTCCAGGGGTAGGAGAGGGGTTAGAGTAAAGGCTTTTTATATCGACATTCAACCAATCTCTATTTTCAGCCTGGGCCATACCTCCACTTTCCACAATACTTAGTGACCTCATTCTTGAGCTCTTCTGGGGCTTTGGGGCCCTGAATAAGGCTTGCTTCTTGATGATATACTCCTCACCAGCACTTAGGTCCTATAACTTCATCTTGTTATGACTCTTTTATCTGCTTTTCATATTTATATATTGTGGTTCAAATAACAGAAGTGTTCTAATTACAAAGACCCTGTTTCCGTTTCTTATTGTCCTTGTTGTTTTCGGTGATAATTTCCCAGAGGACAAGAGGACAAAAACAGCTTTATTTTGCCATTTTAAAACTGCAAGTTTCCCTTATGTGTTTCTGTGTCATTAACTACTTCGTTAATGAATGATTAGATGTAGTCAGAGTACAGACTAAGCTGCTCTAACAAAAAGGCCCCAAAATGCAAAGTCTCGAGCAAGGTAAGTGCCTATTTTTCTCTCTTGGAGCAGTCCATAGGCACGAGGCTAGGTTAGAGTGAAGAGGTGTCGCTAGATCCTTAGGTCACTAAGGATCCAGGTTTCTTCTCTCTTGTTATTCTCTATCTGCCCTATAGTCTTGTTGAGGCCAAAACTGGCTAATCATCACACTCTGCATTCTAGCCCATAGAAAAGGAGTCAATCAACCTACAAGAAAGCCTACCAGTCGACGACCTCCATACATACAGTTAGCATCTCACAGTTCCTATGGGCCAGGAATCTGGGCCAACAAACATGTGAGCTTGGAAGCAGATCCTTCTCCAGTCAAGGTACAGATGAGACTCTAGCCCTGGCAAACTCCTTGACTGTAGTCTGTGAGAGACTCTGAACCAAAGAAAGCCGTGCCCAGATTCCTGGCCCACAGAACCGGTGAGATAATAAATGTATGTTGTTTTAAGCTACTAAGCTTGGGGTAATTTGTTATGCATAAAATAACTACTGTGACATCTCAACTTTCACTATTTAAATGATCAGTAATTGACAAAAACTTTTAACTGTACATTAGAGGCAAATACAATTTAAAAGTATAAGGCTAATACATATTTGACCATCTTTTGGATTTAATACCATTAAAGAAATATTAGGTTTTCATCTTATACTCAATTCCTATAATGTGGAATGATCTCAACAACTTTACCCACGTAGTATCTTAGTCCTGCACCTTTTCAACCTACCTCTAGAATGCAGTTCACTTCCAGATGTAAATGTTGCTAATGCTGTGAGTACTCAGAGGCAAAGTATGAGCCATGTACGCAGAATACCACAATGGAAAATTATTTGATTTTAGACTTCAGAGAATAAAAAATTTAGAGGTTTTCCTTCCAAAGGAATTGTTGCAAAAATAAAAAAGGTGGCTGATGGCAAAAAAAATCAATATTAATACTTACTGATTGTTTTTACATTTGCTTAAATGCTAATAAACATATACTATAGACCAATGAAGTAAAATAACCCAAATGGTTTGGGAGATGCAGAAATCTAGACCAAATCTGAAGGCAGCCTTGGGCACTGGGCCCCATGACAGCCAAGACTTAATTCACATGTTCCTTTAATTAACAAGCACTGATGGAATACCTACTGGGTACTGGGAGCCCGATACGTGGGTGTAAAAACAAGGAGTAAGTCAGACATGGTCACTGCCTCATGTAGCTCACAGTTTAGTAGGAAATACAGACAAGTAAATAAGCAATGGAATCTAGTGTGGTGTTGTCATGTAGCGTACACATAGGCTGCTAGGGCAGCACAAAGGAAAAATACTCAATTCAAGGTGGAAATGAAAGTGGTAGCTGTGTCAGGAAGACACCTCAGTTGAAGTGATAGCAAAACTTGGACCTAAAGGATGACCAGGACTTCATTGGAGGGGAGTGGTAATGGAAAATAATTCTGGGAGAGGGACTATCACCTATGAAGGCTCAGGAGTAAAAGAGAACCGGAAACATACGACTGATTAGACTTTCAGTAGAGGGTAGAAGTGTGCAAAGGTTTTATTACGCAGGGTCTGTCACACTGCATGCAGAGTTTGGACTTTATTTAAAGGAAGCATAAAACTTATGAAGGGTTTTGAGAAGAAGAGTACAATGATCCCACTCTTTCATAACTGATGTTAAAAAGCACATAGAGGGCTTCCCTGGTGGCACAGTGGTTGAGAGTCTGCCTGCCGATGCAGGGGACACGGGTTCGTGCCCTGGTCTGGGAAGATCCCACATGCCACGGAGCAGCTGGGCCCGTGAGCCATGGCCGCTGAGCCTGCGCGTCAGGAGCCTGTGCTCCGCAACGGGAGAGGCCACAGCAGTGAGAGGCCCGCGTACCACAAAAAAAAAAAAAAAAAAGCACATAGAAACATCTAATTTTTTTTACATACTAGCAATAACTAAATGGAAGACACAACAGAAAAGAATTCCCACTTACAATAGAACAAAAACTATAAAATGTCTATGAATTATCTTAATAAGAAATGTACAAAACCATATTAAGAAACCATAAAATTTTGATAAAGGATATAAAAGAATATCAGAATAAATGAATGTTCTTGGAAGTGAAGACCCAATTTTTATTAAAATAATTTTCCTCATGTTAATTTATAAATTTAATGCTATTTGCATAAAAGTCTCAATAAAATTTTCAGGAGTGTTTGATAAACTGATTCTAAAGTTCATCTAGTAGATGTATAAGACTACAATTTTGAAAGGTAAAAAAGACAGGAAGGCTTGCCTTGCCACATATAAAAAACATATAATAAAAGTACAGTAATTGAAAAGGTACGTAAAGTCAAAACATTCATGGATGTTGTGGGTTGAACTGTGCCCTCCAAAAAGGTATGTTCAAGTTCTAATCCCCGGTACCTGTGAATGTGATCTTACTTGAAAATAGGGTCTTTGCAGGTGTGATAAGGTTAAGATGAAGCCATACTGGAATAAGGTGGGCCCTAATCCAATGACTGGTGTCCTTATAAGAAGAGGGAAATTTGGACACAGACCCACAGGGAGAATGCCATGTGACAATGGAGGCAGAGATTGGAGTGATGTCTACAAGCCAAGGAATGCCAAGGACTGCCAGCAGACAACAGAAGCTGGAACAGGCAAGGAAGGATCCTCCCCCAGAACTTTCAGAGAGAACATGGATCTGTCGACACCTTGATTTCAAACTTCTAGTCTTACAAACTGAGAGAATAAATTTCTGTTATTTAAGCCACCCACTTGTGGTACTTCATTAGGGCAGTCCTAGGAAACTAATACTAGGGGTATATGGCTAATTTACATCTGGTAAAAGAGGGATCTCAAATGAGTGGGAATGAATGGGTTTTATTTATTCAGTAAGTAGAGATTAGGACAACCCATTTGGAAAGAAAAGTTATATTTCTGCATCGTAACAGGTACTAAAATTCCAAGTAGACCACAAATCTAAATGCAAAAAACAAAACCATAAAAGTGGTAGATGAAAATGTGAGAGGATATTTTTATAAACTTGATTCAGGGAAGGATTTTCTAACTAAAACATGAAACCCAGAAGCCAGAACTGACCATTTAAAAATGAAAACTTCTGTACACATACAGTGAAAGACGACATAATCACTGTTAAAAAAAAGTAGGGGGAAAACATTTGCAAGATATATTATAGACATGGAGTTAACATCCAGAATATATACAGAGATCATATAGACCATAATGAGACAGTAAGTAACCCAAAAGAAAATTGGGCAAATACAAAGGCCAATAATGCATGGACACTTCACTAATAATCAAATGAGATGCAAACTGAAAAGAGAAAGTATGATTTATTTAGTGTGGCTCAAATTAAAAATAATTTCTGATAATATCTAGTGTTGAATAGGGTATGGTCAAACAAACACTCACATATAGTGAAGTTTTTACAACTTTTTGGCTTGGAGGGCAATCTGGCAATGCTTATTGAGATTTAAATGTTCATATCCTTTGTTCCAGCACATCCTTTTCTAAGACTATGTCCTACTGAAATACAAGTTCACAAAAATAAATGGGGGAAAATTACATTAAGTACAGGACATGCACAAAACAGAATACTATGAAACCATTTAAAATAAGGCAGATCTACATGTATTGGCATAAAAAGATGTTCAAGACATATTAAGTGAAAAAAGCAAGTGGCAGAGTATATATATTTTGTAAATATCAATAATAATTGTCTTATATACAGAAGAAAATGATGATAATAACTGAGCTGCTAACAATGGTTTTCTTGCAAGAGGAGACAATTTATTAATTCATTTATTTAATATTTAATGAGTGTCTATTACGTGCCAGGCACTGGTCTAGGTGCTGGGGATTCAGGACTGAACCAAAAACACAAGATGAGGAAATGGTGAACAATCATTTTCAACATTAAGTATCTCCAAAAAATAATGACCTTTATACTTATTTCACTAATAAATCTATGGTTAGTTTGCTTTTTTTTTTAAGTTTTTTTTTTAAATGAAAAACCTTCAACAATGTAAAGTAGTTTGTCTTGTCCTTCTCTTAAAATCAGTCTCATCAAACAGTTTTTAAAAATGTCACTGGCACATTCAAGAATGTATTTTGGTAAAATTAATGTGAAAGCATCAACAAGTTTCTAACACTGTAAAATCATTACTTTGTTCAGTTTAAAAATAAGAATACTTAAATTTTATGGTATCTGATTTATCTGTATCCCTTATGATACAATATTTTACTTACAGTTTGTGGATTAATCTCCTCCTCTCCCATAGGTTCATCCATAATTTGCTGTCCATTCTGTGAAAAGTATAGCAAGTAGAAAGTTACCAAAACAGATCTCACATCAGTTTAAGTCAAATGAAGACAGGTAAAACAAAACCGTATAGGAATATTTTCACCCCTAAAGGGTTCTAATGAAGTACAGAACCACCATTTAAGTATGCAGTTGCCAATTTGCAACAGGTTGTGCTTCAAAAGTTAATGTGTAAATTGATTATTTAAAACTATAAAAATATTTTTTCCATGGAAATGATATAATAAATGATGGTTACCTTTCCAGGTAAGCTCTTGAGTTTAATAGTTAAATGCACTACAGTGGTCTTATTTAAACCTCACCAAACATTGTTTACAATACATTCTGTGTCAAAACACATTCTAAATTCCAACTCCATTGAAAATCAGGGCAAATGATTAATTATTTGGGGGAAAATTAAGCTAGGTCTCTACATCAAAGAGGTTCCAGATGGATTAAACGTTTAAATGTCAAAAAGTAAAATTATACAAGTATTAGAAGAAAATATAGGTGAGTGCTACTTATGAGGTAAGGAGGCAGAAATCATAAAGGAAAAAAAAATGACATTTGAATCCATAAAAGTTTAAAACGTCTTCTGCCGGACATTAAAAAGATAAAGACAAATTGATTACAAAAAAATAAAAGCAACATATGACAAAGGGTTGGTATCCTCAATACATAAAGCACTTCATTTTACAAACCTGTAAGAAAAAACAATGAACCTCAACAGAAATGAGCAATAAGGGAAAAAAAGAGTTCAGCCTTAATACTAATCAAAGAAATGCATTTAACCAAAAGATACCTTTGCCTTTCAAATTGCTAACGATTTACAGAAAAAATAATACCCAGTGCTAATACGGATATGGGGAAAAGAGCACTCTGGATATACTGCTGGAGAAAGTGTAAATCAGCACAACCCTTCAAGAAGGCAATCTAAGTCTGTATTTAAAAAACAAAAAGAGACACATAAAACTTTGAAATGTCCCATCATTTCAACTTTAAAAAAAAAAAAGACAAGTGTGCAAAGATGTACATATAAGAATGCTCACCATAACTTTTTCCAAAAAGAACTCCAAATTGTAAACCTAAATTCCTAACAATAGAGAACTAGTTAAATATATCATGGTACATCCATATAATGGAATACTATGCAGTCACTAAAAATGATGATAAAGATGTAAATTTACTGACATGGAAAGACAGTCACATGTAATAAGTGAAAAAAGCAGTTTACAAAACAATATGAATTGTAATGATCCCATTTTAAATAAATATATACATGTTTTAATGTATATATTTGTATGGGAAAAACTCTGGAAGGATATACACCAAAATGTTAACAGTGGCTATCTCTGAGTGGTAGAATTTTAGACAATTTAAATTGTTTGTTTTGCTTATTTGGATTTTCTAATGTGTCTACAATGTCTATGATGAATATGTATTATTTGTGTAATTAAAAACAAAACAAAACCAAAAGTCAGGTATACGTAATGTCTTCTCTAGTTCCCTCACTGGGAAAAGGAGTAAATGCCCCTGACCACTTGTTAATTCAACAAATGTACAAGGATCTAAGCTAACCATCTTTGGAGAATCATCAACTGGGAAATAAAAGGTAGCCCACCCATTACCCCACATCGCACATGAGACAGCTGCTCTGAACTTGAACTCCTCTCTCTACTCTCCCTATCTCTATTTATTCACCCAACCATTCATCCATCCATTTCATTTCATTCATGCTATGTTCTAGGCACCAAGCTGGAGATGAAAGGTTAATGAAACATGCCCCTATCCTAAAGATCCATCTTACAGGACCTCACAGGTCTACTGACCCTTAAAAAGGGTAACTTTCATTTTCAAACACTCAGAGTATGTTCCTAGGTTAGGGAATGCCCACACAATATTACAAAGCACAGAAATGGTGCCAAAATGCAGAAAAGGGGGAGGCAGGTATAAAATCTTTATTTTCCAAAGACACTTTCAGAGGCTATGTATTGCCCACTTCTTTGGTAAGGACTCAAATAACTCCAGGATACATCCTCTTAAAAGCCACAACCATTTATTCAACTGAACACTGATGATTTTTATCCAAACATTCCAGACAAACCTTAAACTAGCTCTTAAGAACATTGGTTTTGGAGTCAGACACCTAGATTCAAATTTCTGCTCTTACACTAATTATGAAGCCTTGAACAAGTTATTTAAACTATCTAAGCTCTACTTTCTTCATATGGAAAGTGGAGATTGAAAAGTCTTCAGAGAGTTGTGAAGACTAAATGAGATAATGACATAAGACCTGTCACATAGTAAACAATCAAAGTTAGCTATTTTAATTATAGCCAAAATTCAATCACTCCCTCTGTGGCCCACCAATCTGCTACTTCTCCTGCATTTGCTCTTAGTAAATGGTATCATCATTAATCTAGTAGCCCAAAGTAGATTTTCTCATTAATTATACACAGTGTTCTCTTCCGACTGACACAGATCTACTCAATGGCTCCCCATTATTTGGCTTTTAGAACCCTTGGTTTAACTTGAGCTACATTTATATTTTCCATGGGAATATAATTTGAGAATCATCTGCTCCTTGTAATTTTCAATGCAAAGTAACAATCACAGCTTATAACTTACTTTGTGGTGTGGTAGAAACAGCACTAAAATCAGAATTGGTAGACCAGGGGTAGAGTCCTAGGTCTGCCACTTAAAAGCTTTATGATTTGGGGCAATTCAGACTTTCTCCTAACCTATTACTTGATCTGTTCAAAATGGGGATACCTGCCCTGTCTACTCAAAGGGTTGCTGTTAAGCTCAAAACTGAGATAACTCATAAGAAAATACATTATAAACTGTAAGAAGCTGTACCAACGCAAATTACTATTATTAAGGTAAGGTAGCTTCATGAGGATAAAATAATACTGCATAAAGACCTTTTGATCTTAGAATCAGAAAAAGTTTAGAATTGGTAAGGGATCCTGAAAGTTTTCTGTTCCAAATATACTCATATCATATGCTTAAGTTCTTTCTATCCCATTCTCACCTATATTTGAACACTATCAGGACAAGAAAGAAGTATCTCACCAGGCAGCTTACTATACTAACTCAGAAAAAGCACTGGCTGCTCGATAATGCTCTTCTTCATACAGTAACTTTCCTCAAATGCAAATTTCCTTTAAGAGGATTACTAATACATGATGACTAACTTGCCTGTACTCTATCTACAAAGTCACAGAAGTAAATCTACAGCTATGACTATAAACTACCCCAAGTCTGTTCTTTCCTAGATAACTCGAGGTCCTTCAAACACTCCTTTTAGAAGATGAGACCACTTTCTTCTCTGAGCATGCATCCAATTCATCTGAAAGGGTAGTAAAGAGAATTGTGTGCAATTAACATTGCAACCTTGATATGACCAATGCAGAGTAAAGTAAAGGGCATATCACCTCCCTTGCCCTACATAATAAACTTATATTAATGCAGTTCACATATGCATTATTTTTGGAAGGTCCACAACACATTGCTCGGTCATATTTTTTTCCCTGTTTTCTGTCTGTTACTTCCTTGTTTTCTTCACTTACACTGCAACTAAGCCTTCTATCCTCTATTCCGTACTTAGTCTCATGAATAAAGCCTTACTTTAAATTTTTGATTCATCTTTTTCCAGTTCTGATTCATTGCTACAACCTCTACAGATTAGATTCCAAATCTGCCAATCAGCTACTTCACTATTTTCAGCTTCATGTAATCCATAAATTGTACAACGTATTTTCTTTTCTGAACTTTTCACCCAGCTAATTAATAGCGATATACTAACAAAACAATCTAAGAAAAAAATTAAGTGAAACATCTAAAGGTATTTTATGCTCTACTTTTTGCAAAAACAACTACTTCCTTTCTGAGTTTACCAAAGATTTAAAATTTTGAACAATTTAATTTTTAAAGCAGGAAAATATAAAAGCTAATGTTATCCTACATACCAGTGAAGCTTTACCAAAACCGACCCAAGAAAGCACCTTTATTTCAACAAACCTTTTGTATCACTTTGCCAAAACAAGGATTCAAATGCTATCTAATAGAAATGAGTATAAAGTTACCTATGCAGCTAAGAATTTTCACTTTTGAAAAAGGACTCTCGACTTCACTAGAGATTAGGTTACATGGACCACCAGTCTGACTCAATATTGTAATACTTATAGTTCCAAAAGTTCAAGGAATAATACCAATTAAACAAGAAAATTTATTTCTCTAATTTTAAGAAACAAATAGAAAAAAACATGTGGTCTGAATCTGGCTAGTACCAGGTTTAAACCCCAGTTCTGTCACTTACTGCTGTAGTTACCTGACCTTGGGTAAGTTACTTAACAATTTGAGCCTCAGTTTCTTCATTTGTAAGATGCATATAATATCTACTTCACAGGGATGCTGTAATTAAAAGGACCCACCAAGGGACAGTAGATGCTCAGTAAATGCTACCTCCTGTCCCCTCTTTGGCCTCAATTGACTGTGTAACATTTACATTTCTACAGTTAGCTTCCAAAGTGTAATGCAATAAAGAAGTACAAGAGAGTGTTGAGATACCTGTTTCACCACTTACTACAGCCAATTTCCTGTCAAGCAGGGTAGAAGAGATCATTCATATGTGTGATATATTTTTATACAATGTGGCTATAGAGTACAAATGCAAAAGAATAGTTTAAACGTGAGGCAAATGTATTTATCCTCTCTCATCCCACCATAATGCCTTCCAGCCAAAAAATCGCAGATCTTGGCAGACTGTACATATGCAAATATTATGTGAAATACTAGAAAAGGTTAGGAAATGCTAATCAAGCTTTACTCTGGTAGCCTGAAATGTGTAAAAGTCAAAAATTAGAATAACGTACAATATGGGCCTTATCAGAACAAATCAGAAAAAGGAGACTGTTAGCTTGAGTTTCAGCAGGTATTGTTTTCAACATTAACTTCTAATGTTGTGGTATAAAATTATCACTTAAGATAATTTTCCTGCTCTTAAGGCAATAAACAATTCAAGTCAGTAATTCTGAACGAACGTTTCAGGACTTCTAGAATATCCCAAAGTATTTTAAGGAAAATTTTGAAGTGTTAAAAATAAGAGTATTTTTCTAATTAAAAAAAATTTATTTTAAGCAACCCTATTAAACAGATTGTTTTGCTGTAATGGCATGTTACAACCACACACATTTCCAGGCCGTCTGGCTGTTTGATACCTCTGAAAAAATGCACTGAGTCCAGCAGGAGATCATCTTGTATAAGTACACTAGGACTAAAAAAATGATCTGTGATTCAAAAATGCTACCTTGAACTTAGTAGGACATATCATCTACTGACATCCTACTACCTGGAAATGAAATGTATATATGAACACTAGGAGAAAAGAATTCCTCACAGAAAACAGCCTAAAGTAACAGGAAGGGAGGAGGAAAAGAATGGGGCCAGAGCCCTAGTGTACTAATTTGGAGACCCAGGTTGTAGATATGAGCAAGAATCATGCCTTTTTTTTTTTCTTTACTGTCCTCAAGTTTCCACAAGTGTATCTGCCTTCCGAACTCCCTGATATCAGCAGTGGTTTTCCTGTCCAAAGCGTATGCCATAGGACTTCCGTGAAGGTGCTGAGGATGAGGCATGAGAAACCTCTCTGAAACTTCAGTTAAGATACCATCAAATTGTTCAGAATCCAAAGAATCTTCTATGCAATCACATTGAAACAATAAGAAACAAGCATTTTATATTCTTAATAAGGAATGTATATAATCCTTACCAATGTGACAGGATTAAGAATCAGCTCCTCATTTATCCTAAGGAAATATCAGAGATGTGCATAAAGACTTATGTACAGTGATATTCATCATACTCATTATACTGAAAAATAGAAAACAATCTAAATGACCAACAGGGGACTGGTTAAATAAATCATAATACATCTATTCATATGTAGGAATACTATGCAATGGTTAAAATCAGGGCCTCAAAGAAAAATTAATGATGCAAAAATATGATTGCAATATATTAAGTTAAAAAGGATACAAAACTAAATAGTATGATCCCAATTTTGCATACCCCCCCTCCCAACATGTGTGCATGTAACTGGCAAAACATATATAAAATCTTATCAGTAGTTACCTGGGTCATAGGATTTTCTTCTTTGTACTGTATTTTCAAAATTATATGCATTTATTATATATTTTTTATAAAGAGAAAAACAATCAATGTAACTAGAAAAATCCATTTATTTCTAGTTAAGGTGCCCTTACATGTGCTTTGCTATTCCTCTAGCAACTAAAGGTCTGCTAGTACTCAAGACTATTCTATTTTCTAGACTAGGGTAGGAATGACCACTGGTTATATTTACATTATTAAGTTTTAGAGGAAACTTTCAGAAGCTTTTTTTTTTTCCTCTCTGATGGTTTCCTGTGGTTGTGGCCTCAGAAAATAGATACGGCTTTAGGCCTGAATCCATCTCACTTTTTTGGAGTGTACCCCTAAGGGGAATTCTGCTTATGAAACAAGAGTATGTTGAGGTAAGAATAAAGAAACGAAAACACGGTAGCCAAAATTAAATCTGCATTGTGAATAGCAAGTATTGGAACTGACACTGCAGAAAACAGAATCCATGCCAAGGAGGACAAACTTGAGTAAATGAAAAAAAAATGAAAGAAAAGATTAAAAAACGATGGAGGACAGACGTAGAAATAATCTATGAATAACAGATGCTCCTAAAGAAAAAACCCCAGCAGTTTAATCAATCAAAAGTATAAGAAAACTTTCCAGTTCCGGAAAAAAATACCTGAGACTGGAGACTGAGAAGGTTCAACAGAGATCATCAACACCAAGACATGTCCTGGCAAATGTTTTTAAATTTCAAGGATAAAGATATAATCCTACAAGCATACAAGCAGAAAAAAATAGGTTATTTTCAAAGAAACTAAAATCAGATTGACCTCAGATTTCTCCTCTGCAACAATAAAATGCCAGAAGACAATGAAGTAATGACTTACAGAGAGTTAAAAGGGAAAAGTTATGATCTAAGAATTTTATACCTTGTCCTACTTGTTCATGTACAAAGATCACAGGAAATTCTTCTTAGTTCTGCAGTCTTATAAAATTTCACCATCCTGGTAGTACCTTTTTTCATAAACTGTTCAAAGGTATGTCTTAGACCATTGAAAGAGAAACAAAATAAGAACTCAAGAATACTGAGGTAGGAAAGAATTGGTGAAGTATATTGATACCAACTTAATATCTAGAAATAACTGAATAAAATAATTAACCCCAATAAAGGAGAAAGGGTCAATAATGAAGAATAAATAACTGATATAAGTATATAAACAATATAAACCTTTAGAAAGTTAAAGGTAAGATTTGTAACCTCAGGATAAATTAATGTGGACTCAAATTAAAAGAGGTAGTGGAAGAAGGGAGAAACTAAGATTCTAAATTCTCTGTCTTTCCTAAAAAGATATTTTAAAACCACTACTTTTAGTAACTACCAAATAAATATAAATTTTGGCATGCTTTGAAAAAGCATACAACAACCGAGAATTATACTTATTCATTGCAGTCCAAATCAGTGGAGAATATAATAACTGGCAAAGACTGTGAATAGTACTTTATGCAGGCATCACATTCAACCCCAAGCACGGAGGTAGGTATAATTACCCCTATTTTACAGATGAGGAAACCAAGGCTCAGCAAAGTTAATTTGTGAATGGCAGAAGCAAGGTTCAAAGCCAAGTCTTTCTAGCTCCATAATTCTTTCTTCAATATTTCATAACCTCTTCAAACAAACAAATCCATAAGGCAGAAGAAAAAAAACAAACCATAAGGAAAAGAATAAAAAACTTAAAACAGGATGACAGAAATAATTCCAAAAGTAATAATGTAAGAAATGTAAAGTATCTAATTAAAGCAAAGTGTCTTACTGGATATTGGATGCTATTACAGAATTATTGATGTTTTTATGAGTGATGATGGTATGTTTGATGTTTATAAAAGTCTTTATCTTTTAAGAAATATAAACGTAAATATTTATGTCTGAATTGATGTATCTAGGAGTAGCTTCAAAATAATCCACTGGAGCCAGGGAGGGGAAGAGAGAAAGTAGTGTGTATGATGGGGAGTACAGATGAAACAAGACTGGCCATGAGTTGATAATCTTTGAGGCTGGGCTATGGAAATATGGTGGTTCATTATACTATTCTCTCTACTCTGGTATGTGTTTGAAATGCTTGATAATAAAAATTTTAATAGTCTTAGGTTATATTTTTAAGAAGCTTAAAAAATCCACACCAGTATTTACCGCTTTAAAGAGAAAGCCAAGCAAAAACAGATAAGCATAGAAAAGCATAAAGAAAAAGAAGAAAGCAAGTGTATGTATTATTAAGGCCAAAAATAAAATGTGACGCAAAAACCTTAAGCTGATTAAATACAAAGGTGATTTGATTTGGACTAAAAATATAATTAGTACTTAATACATACAGTAATAATAATTGTTATCATTTACTGAGCAATTACCGCACACCAGGCAAGTACATCTTTGATGCTTCTAAGAACTCTGTGAGGCATTATCACTAATTTACAAATGAGGACATTAAGCTAAGATGGGTATGTCAATCTTTTAAAGCGCTGTATCCTCAGCCCCTAGCAAAATGCCTGGCTGGCATACAATAAGTGCTCAATAAATATTTGTTGAATAAATGAAAAAGTCTAATATCCTGCCTAAAGCAAATAAGTAGAGCTTAAATTCAAACCTAACTCTGATTCTAAAACCCCTACACTTAATCACATTTAAATCTTTTCATAATATTTCATAGTAAGAGTGAAGATGTTTATTTCCTTCTGTGTATGTTTCTGTTTGTCAGATTTTCTATAATCAGCCTGTGTAACTTTTTTCAGACGAGTCATTAAAAATAATAAATGCAAAATAGTACTGAACACTTAATCACCGACTAACCTAACCACAAAACACAAAAGGAGATGTTCTGGGGACTATAACATGAAATAAATGGACACAAGTGGAAGGGGAAATTTTAGCACACTAACATCAACTAGCATAATGAATAAAACAGGACAAAGCATTTGATGTAACTTACATTAGAATAGGTAGATATTGAATTTTATAATGTAAAAAGAATATGGGTTCAAGTTATCTATGAAAAGTTATAAAAGACTGACCATGTTCTAGGCCATGAAGTAAGTCCAAAATTCTTAAAAGCAGGAACTCTACAGATATTTTCTGATTATGACAAAAAACTGAATAAGGAAATAAAGCACTCATTCAGAAATCAATATTATTCTAAATAACTACTGGCTCAAGGAAATAAATAATAACAGCTATCATTTATGCAATGCTTATTTTGTTCAAAGTACAGTGTTGGCTATGTTGCATATATTCTCTCATTTAATCCCAATTAATCATTAATCAACTATGAGGGATGTTATTATATAGAGAAGAAAAAACTTAGGTTGAGAATTAGTAACTTGTCCAAGATCACAGGGGTATTAAGTTTGCGGATAAGACAACTGAACCCAAGTCTGAAGCCAAAGCTCACACTACTACACAGAAATGATGTCATATTACTGTTAGAATTCAAGTATAGGCATCTAGCTGTGCTCATTTTTCTCTATTTATAAAATAAAATTTTGTAATAAAAAGTGGAGAAAACTACAACTCTTAACACATGTTCTGAAAATGTCCGTTTGTTAAACACACTACACTAAGAAGGTAATGGTTCGTTTTTCTAACGTATCATTGATCCGACGTAATATTTAAAATTGCATAATCTCCTAAAAGAGACTCCTTTGAATATATTCATATTCTCGAGAGGGCAATTAAAAAGGAAGAAACCATAAAATCAGATAAAGTAGGGAATATAAGGTAAACATGATTGTCACTAAATTTATTTCTAAAAAGTCACTATTTTCTGGTACTTATCTGCAATCCATAAGAGTTCAATGGAATCTTAGCCAGCATGGATTTGAATCCACCACTAACTGTGGGCAAGCCCTTAAAGCCTCTCTGATTTGTGGTTTCTTCATGCATAAAATATGTGGATATCTAAGGGCTTTTCCAGCTTGAAAATGTTATAATCCTGTGACTTTAAGGATTAAAAGTATTTAAAATTTTGTGGGGTTTTTACACCTGAGGAAATTACTAATTCTGTATTTAAAGCTGTTTTGTACGTTATTTCTAACTGTAATTCCTTCTTTCTTTTCTGCATCTAAAATACAGTTTTATCTATATCCTTCATTGGTACCTTTGTATCCAAGTGTAAACAAGGATAATACCAAAGAATGGATTGTAACAAATGCTGTCACCTGAAAGAGAAGTACTAACAAAGAGAAAATAAATGAAACATTGTTTTTCTGTGCAGATTAAGGAACCTAAAGCAATTTTATAATTTCCACAATCCAATCTTACCAGTCTTATTTTACTAGTAAAGTGTCAACTTATTTTTTAAGCTACTCTGTGTACGCCCACTGCTATTTATGCCTTCCTAACACCTTCAAACTCCACCTCTTAGTACCACATGGAGTTGGCAGTGTTTCCCAAACCTGTGTGATGATCAGAATCACCTAAGATTCCTGTTAATAATACACTACCTGGCCTTACCTCAAACTGAAACTGAATCAGAAGTTCCAGAAGCCCCGTGGCTCGGTATTTCATTTTTTAAACAGGCACCTTAGATGACTCCTGTGATTAGGTTAAGTCTGGGAAATCACAGTGTAGAGAAAAGATCATGGGCTTTGGAGCCTGACATACCAAGTTTCAGAACCTGGCTTTGTCCTTTATTATAGGTGTGACTTTGGGCAAGCTACTTAACATGAGTCTCAGTTTTCTAATCTACAAGATTTGAATACCAGTTATGCCGGAGGTTGTAATAAAGTTTAGTACGCTTAGCCATGCTGGGTGCCCAGTAAGTGTTAGCTTCTCTTTCCTCCTGCTCATCTTGCCAGAGGAATTGACAAATGCAAATACTTGAGGGTATTCTGGTGAGTCCCTTACCCTAATGGGTCCACTTCCATTTCTAGGGCTAAAAGTCTGAGTACTAGATAATTCATTAATGCATTACTTGGTTTGGCTAATTTAAGTCTTAGGAAAAAGTCTAATAATTTCTTCTGGTTTCCAGAGGCTTAGTGAAGTCCTTCTATCTAAAACAGATACACCATGATGCCGAGCCGAGCTTCAAAGCCCAAGCTTTATTTGTTATGTGACTGTGGCAAAATTACCTGAACCTGTTTCCTCATCGGCAAAACAAGTGGTGCTTAAATGTTTGATGAACTGAACCCAACATGTGTTACTGATAACATAACTGTTAACTAAAAGTCACTTTAATTAAACTTACACACAGTCTTACAAACATTCTTATGAACAAAACGACAGCAATAATAGCTTGCCAGTAAGTGAAACAAGACAGAATAGGACTTGCTCAAATACACAATAAAAAAGAGCTTAACAGCCAAGCAATATCAACTGTACCTTAACACAAAGTGTATTAGACAAGTTTGGAACTGAACTTACTTAGGAAAAAACAATCCAAAGTACTCACTCATTAAATATATATACATATATATATATTTAAAAGTACCATAGGTATAAACACAACCAGGCAGCAAGGTTTATTTTTGGAAAAATGAGAAATATAGTTTATAATTACAGCTCCATAATGAATTCTAGCTGTATATGTATTAAGCATAAACACTGTTAATAAGAGGACTCTACTAAAAATTGTTAGTATTAACTGTCCAGATAAGCTACAAAATAAAAGAAACCTAAAGAAATAAGAAAAAAACTAAAAATCTGGGAACATTCATTCAAGACAGAGGAAAAATTTTTAAAAAAATAAACAAGAAAATAACAAACCTCAAATCCTACTGAAAGTAATTTAAAGAACCATAGCTTTTCTCTCAACTTATTTATTCTTTAATACAACTATTTTCTTTCATTTAGTTCCTGCCCTTTGCTTATGTTTATTTCCAGACATTTAATATTTTTACTGCTATTTTGAATGAGCTCTTTTTTCCCATTATCATTTCTAACAAGGAAAACTATTTATTAATTTTTAAATATATATTCTGTTTAATACCACCTTATTAGACCATCATTAGTTTTCACAAAGCTTTTTAGTGGTCTCCATAGATTACCTAAGAAGATGATTATATCATCTATGAATAGTTACCTTTTATCCTTCTTTTGAATACCTTTTGATTTTCTTGTCTAACTTCATTAGCAAACTCTTGTAGAATGTGAAATAGAGGTGAAAACAGCAGGCACAATTTTAATGAGATTGCCCATAATATGTCTCCATCAAGCATGATGCTGGCTACTGGTCTGAGACTATTTTTTAATAATGTTAAGGACACACCCTCTTATTCCTATTTTACTGTTTTTTTTTTTGCGGTACACGGGCCTCTCACTGTTGTGGCCTCTCCCACTGCGGAGCACAGGCTCCGGACACGCAGGCTCAGCGGCCATGGCTCAGGGGCCCAGCCGCTCCGCGGCATGTGGGATCTTCCCAGACCGGGGCACGAACCCATGTCCCCTGCATCGGCAGGCAGACTCTCAACCACCGCGCCACCAGAGAAGCCCTATTTTACTGTTTTTAATTGAGAATAGACACTGAATTTTATCTAATGCTTTCTCAACTTTTTTCCTAACTTTTAAATTAGAAATGATTATATATTCACAGGAAATTGCAAAAATAATAGAGAGGTCCCATATACCTTTAACCCAGTGGTTACATCTTACACAACTTCCTGTCAAGACCAGGAAAATTATACTGGTACAATGCCCAGACCTTACTCAGATATCACTGGTTTTACAGGTTCTCGCGTGTGTGTGCGTGTGCGTGCTCATTATTACACATTTTATCACATGTATAGGCTCCTGTATCTACCACCAGAGTAAAGATACCAGTTCTTCGCCATCAGGATCCTGCGTGTTGCCCCTTTACATCCACCTCTCTCCCACCCTTCTTCCTAACCCTGGCAACCACTAATCTAGTCTCCAATTTTGTCATTTCAAGAATGTTATATAAACGGAATCATATGGTATGTAACTTTTTTCCACTCAGCACGAATTCCCTGAAGATTCGTCCAAGTTGTTGTATCAATAACTCATTCCTTTTAGTTTAGTAGTATTCCAGTATTCCATGGTGTGAACATACCACAGCTTGTTTAACTATTCACCCATTGAAGGACATTTGGTGTCTAACTTTTGGATATTACAAATAAAGCTGCTATGAACATTTGTGAACAGACTTCTATGTGGACATACATTTTCATTTCTCTGGGATAAATGCCCAGGAGTGCAACTGCTGGGTTATATAATAAGTGTATGTTTAGTTTTTAAAGAGATGACCAAACTATTTTCCAGAAAGGCTGTATAATTTCACTTTCCCATCAGCAATGTATGAAAGATCCAGTTTGTCCATATCCTCACCAACACTAGGTACTGTCACTATTTTTCATTTTGGGTATCCTAAAAGGTATGTAGAGATATCTCTTTGTGGTTTTAATTTTCATTTTCATTTCTCTGATAGCTAACCATGTTGACGTCTTCTCATATGCTTATGTGCTATCCATATATCCCCTTTGATGAAATGTCTGTTTATCTCTTTTGTCCAATTTCTAACTGGACTATTTGCCTTTGTTACTGTTAAGTTTTGAGAGTTCTTTATATATATTCTAGATACAAGTCCTGTCTCAGATACAGGTGTGCAAATACTTTCACCCAATCTGTGGCTTGTCTTTTCATCCCCTTAACAGGATCTTTTTCACAGAGCGAACATTTTGAATTTTGATCAAGTCCAATTTATTATGTTTTTCTTTTATGGATTGTGCTTTTGGTGTCTGGTCTATGAACCCTTCACTTAGCCCACAGGCCCAAAGATTTTCTCTTATATCTAAGTTCTAAATGTTTTAGTTTCCACGATCCATTTTGGATTAATTTTTGTATAAGGTGTGAGGTTTAGGTTGAGGTTCACTGTTTTACCTATGGGTGTGTAATTGCTCCAAGCACCACTGTTGAAAATGCTATCTATTTTTCCTTCATTGAATTGCATTTGCATCTTTGAAAAAAATCAGTTGGCCGTACTTGTTTGGGTCTATTTCTGGGCTCTCCATTCTGTTCCACTGATCTATGTATTTATCCCTTCACCAATACCACAGGATTTTGATTACTGAAACTATTTAGTAAGTCTAGAAGTTGGGTAAAGTGATTCCTCCCACTTTATTTTTATCCTGTTTTGGATATTTTAGTTCCTCTACCGTTGCATATAACTTTTAGAATACGGTTGTGTTAAACCTATAGAAGAATTTGGGGAGAACTGGCATCTTTACTATGTTGTGTCTTCTAATGTATGAACATGGTAGACCTCTCCATTTATTTAGACCTTTGATTTCATTTAACATTTTTTAGATTTCAGCACACAAGCCCTATACATGTTTTGTTAGATTTATACCTGAGATTTTTTTTAAGCAATTACAAATGGAACTATGTTTTTCCTTTTGGTTTCCACACATTCATTGCTAGTATATAGAAACACTATTTTTGTATGCTGATCTTGTATCTTACAACTTTGCTGAACTCACTTATTGGTTCTAGATTTACGTAGATTCCTTGGGATTTCCATTGGAGACCTCATGTCACTTGCAAATAGAGACATTTTTATTTCTTCCTTTCCAATCTGTATGTCTTTAATCATGTGTTTTGCACATTATTAATATTTTTATTCAACTTTAATATGGTGGACTACATCAATTGATTTTTTGAATACTGAACCAGTCTTACACCCCTGGAATACAACCCACTTGGTCATGCTGTATACTTCTTTTTATATGTTGCTGGATTTGTTTTGCTAATATTTTGTTGAGCATTCTGTGTCTATATTCTTAAGGGATACTGATGTGGAGTTTTCTTTTCTGTACTGTCTTTAGGTTTTGGTATCAGGGTGATACTGGCCTCAAAAAATGAGTAGTGATATGCTTCCTCTTCTATTTTCTGGAAGAGAATGTGTAGAATTCATGTTATCCTTGATGTTCCAGATCCTTCTTTTATCATTTCCTTTCTGCTTGAAGAACGACCTGTAGTCATTCCTTCACGGTCTGTTACAGACACATTCTCTTAGCTTCCCTTCACCAGAGACTGCTTTGATTGCACCTTCACGCTAGAAGGATATTTTCACTGGGTATAGAATTCTGGGTTGCAGATCTTTTCTTTCAGCACTTAAAAGACAGTGTGCCATTTCCCTCTGGCTTCGATGGTTTTTAATGTGGGATCTACTGTCATTTGAATTATTATTCCCCTATAGGTAATAGTTCAGTTCTAACTGCTTTTAAGATTTTTTGTCTTTTACTTTGATTTAGAAACAAATTTTAACTGTGGTAAGATACACCTAGCATGAAATTTACTGTCTTAACTGTTTTTTAGTATGAAGTTCAGTATGTTAAGTATATTCACATTGGGTTTCCCTGGTGGCGCAGTGGTTGAGAGTCCGCCTGCCGATGCAGGGGACACGGGTTCGTGCCCTGGTCCAGGAAGATCCCGCATGCCGCGGAGCGGCTGGGCCCGTGAACCATGGCCTCTGAGCCTTCGCGTCCGGAGCCTGCGCATCCGGAGCCTGTGCTCCGCAACGGGAGAGGCCACAACAGTGAGAGGGCCGCATACAGAAAAAAAAAAAAAAAAGTATATTCACATTCTTGTGCAACCAATCTCCAGAATTTTTCATCTTGCAAAATTGAAATTCTATACCCATTAAACAATTTCACATTTCCGAAGGTTTGATTTTGATGTGCCTAGGTGTGGATTACTTTAGTTTACCTTATTTGGAGTTCAATCAGCTTCTTGAATCTGTAGGCTTACATCTTTTGCCAAACTGGGGAAATTTCAGGCATTATTTCTTCAAGTCCACCTTTTTTCTCTGCTTCTGAAACTGTGGTGACATGAATATTAAATCTTCTGTTAATGTTCCCAGGCCCCTGAGACACTCCATTTGTTTTTCAGTTTATTTTTACTCTGCTATTCAGATTGAGTAATTTCTATTGCTCTATCTTCAATTTTATTGACTCTTTCCAGTCACCTCCATTTTTTTTTTTTTTTTTTTTTTTTGGCTGCACCACATGTGGGATCTTAGTTCCCTGACCAGGGATCGAACTCGCACCCCCTGCAGTGGAAGCACAGAGTCTTAACCACTGGACTGCCAGGGAAGTCCCTCCATTCTTCTATTGAGCCCATGTAGTAAGTTTATTTCAGTTATTGCATTTTTCGGTTCTAAAGTGTCCATTTTCTACTTTATTTCTTTTCTGAGACTAATTTTTCATTTGTTTCAAATGTGTTTGTGGTTGCTCACTGAAGTATTTTTATGATGGCTGTTTTAAAATCCTTGTCAGACAATTCCAATATATGAAGCATCTCCGTGCTGGTATCTGGTGCCTTTTTTCTCATTCATGATGCAATTTTCTTGGGTCTTAGTGTAAGTGAACTTCAGCTGTATAATGGACATTTTGGAGATTTTAAGACTCTGGATCCTATTTAATCTTTTTTAGCAGGCAGTCTACCAGTTGAGGTGTAGTGTGAGGGCAGGGTGAGTGTGTATGTTCAGCTTCCTGCTGGGCTCCGCCAACACCACCCTGGCAAAAGTGGAGCAATGACTCACATTGCTTTTTTGCAGATGGGTGGGATGGAAGTTCAGCTTCACTCTTGTTCCCAGTGAAAGTGGGGCACCAACCCATACCACCTCATTGCCTCTGAGCAGGGGTGCAAGCTCAGCTCCCTGACAGACCCTACTGACAATAGGAAGAGGGGAAGTGGAGGGCTGACTCACACTGCTTCATTGCTGCAGGGTAGAGTGGAGTTCAGCAGAGTTCAGCGGAGTTCAAGGTAGACTTCAGCTCCCTGAAAGGCCCAGCTGACAACAGGAGAGGGGAGAGGGAGAAGTGGGGTGCCAATCAGCCCTGCCATCTACCACTCTGTTCCACCTTGTAGATGCCAGATGGAGGTGGCATCTGGGCCCTACTGCATCAGCAGAGGGGGGAAGCAGCGTTGACCAGGCCACCTCCAACCATCTTGTTCTGCCTTGTTGATGCTGGGTGAGGGTGGACCTCACTGACACAGGGCGGGGGGGAGGCTTAGTGGGGACTAGTCCTATCTCACACCACCTTGTTATGCCTCATTGCTTCCAGGTTGGAGTGGAGGCTCAACTGGCTGCTGGACCCCACTGACACTACCCTAGTGAGAACACCACCTCCTTCTGTAGGGAGTGGGACAGGGGTGGTGGTGAGGGAATATCAGGTCCCTGCACAACCTGCCAAAGCCACCGAGCAGGGGGAATCAAAGTGCTGTTTGTTTTTGCTAGGCAGCGAAGGGGAGAAGGGGCGATTAGGTCCCTGATCTGCCCAGCCACAAGCACTGCCACTTGCTTCTTAGAAGCAGGGTGGGGTTTTTCTGTTGGTGTTTGGTTACAGTAGGGTGGGTATTGTCAAAAAGGTTTACTGTTGTTAGCCCACCCTTTCTTTAGTCATCTGGCTAAAGAGAACAGGCTTTTCTTGGAACCCTTTTTGTCTGCGCCTGTTGGTGGTTCCAGGTTGGAGGCTTTTAAAACACCCTGTCCAGGATATATGGGAGGCAATAAGAACACCCAGGGAACTCACTACTTGTGTCATTCCTTTAATCCCAAAGTCTGTAGGCAGTCTGCTTTCTAATTTCCACCTTTCAGAGTGTTCCTGTACTTGTTTGCTGTGATGTCTTAGGTGTTTTAGTTGTAAAGGAAGACCTAGGAGGAAAAGGACTCCTCCACCTTGGCAGAACCAGAAGTCTCCACCAAGTGATTAATTTTTATGTTGAAAATAACATTTTCTGTGTGTGTGTGTGTGTGTGTGTGTGTGTGTGTGTGTGTGTGTGTTAAAAGAAACTTTACTGGGTGTTTGGGGTAATGACATTTATTTTCTAGGTTTCCACATTATGGTTAAAAATGCACTATGGAAAACTGCTATATAACATCATAGATCAGAACTTTCCCCTAAAGTTCCGATTATGTTTATATCATTCCTGGCTAATTTAGCTTGCTTCATGTTATTCAACTGCCTGTCCACCTCAGTACTTTCACACTATAATATTCCAAAGGAAAGAATTCTACCTCATTCATTATCACCTAGTACTATACCACACAAATTCAGAATAGCCAGGGGGAAAAGATCCCTTTAAAACTCATTTTGAGCTCCTCTTTTTAATAATCCAAGGCAAATCTTATTTTTAACTTGCCTGTGACATTTCTCTCTTTAAGTAACCCCCCTTACTGCTATCAACATCCATTGTGATAGTTACTTTTCTTGAATTATACCAAGAGCCAGGAGGAACTTGAAGGAAAGAAGGCCAACAGGGGTTTTGCTTTGCATTTTCACTACTTTAAATGAAACGTCTGTATATCTCACTTTAAGAGATGGATCCTTGAAAATTCATTTATTTGTTGACTTATATTTAATTTCAGAGATTCTAGACTTTTTGTTTTGACTGACCTTCAATTAATTCCTGTACTCTTGCTTTAAATAAGAAACTATAGAATAGTATAACAAGACTGAGGAGACTGTAAGGAAAAATATCACTGCCTCAATTTTTGCTTTCTTTGTATAATTTGTTTTATAATTAATCTTTTAACTCTTTGTTGTGTTCCTCTAGAAACTCTGTTCTGGCTGGGAGAAGGTGTGGCCCAGGTGAAGCAGGGCTCTATTCACCCAACTGGAAAGCCATTGTTCTAGAAAAAGCTTTTTATTTATCACATCTAAAAATAAAGGAAATCTTTTAAAAGTGCAAACTGAAACTAAGTTTTCTGAGAACTATGTATATAACATGACACAGATAAGGATCTTCTATATCAGCATTAGAGCGAAACTCCATTTAAGTCCCTAAATCAGCAGCAAAATAAGCACGAGAACTATGGATACAAGTAGACAATAAGCACATGAAAACATCCTTCACATTCCCAGTCATTAGAGAAATGTAAATCAAAACCACAATGAGATACCACTTTCAAACACACTAGGGTGGTTATAATGAAAAAAACAATAACAAGTGTTGGTGAGGATGTGGAGAAACTGAAACCCTCGTGCATTGCTGGTGCGAATGTAAAATGATACAAACAAGTTGGAAAACTATTTGGCAGTTCCTCAAAATATTAAATATAGACTTACCATATGACACAGCAATTCCACTCCTAGGCAAACACCCAAGAGAACTGAAAACATGTTCACATAAAAGCTTGTATACAAATGTTCATAGCAGCATTATTTATAATACCCCCAAAATGGAAACAATCCAAATGTCCACCAACAGATACACTGATAAACAAAACTGCTATAACCACACAATAGATTACTCAGCCATAAAAATGAAGCACTGACACATGCTACAACACTGATGAACCCTGAAAACATTATGTTAAGTGCATGATGTCGACACAAAGGCCACATATCATATGATTCCATTAACATGAAATGTCCAGAATAGGCTAATCTACAGAGACAGAAATTAGATTATTAGTTGCCAGGGGCTGGGGGAAGGAGGGAATAGGGAGTGACTGCTAATGAGTATGGGATTTTGGAGGTCATGAAAATCTTCTGGCACTAGATAGTGGCGATGGTTGCACAACTTTGTGAATACACTAAAGACCACTGAATTGTATACTTTACAAGGGTACAATTTTGTGGTATATAAATCATATCTCAATTTTTAAAAAGATTAACTAGGGCTATTTAACCTAAGAATTAAAAAACCCAAAGGGGGGGAAAGTCACCAATGATCAACGTTTCTTTAAATTTCCTTTTCTTTTACTGTAGCAAGATAATTGGCAACTTTTTCAGGTTGTGCCACATCCTGTTTTCTGGCACTCTGAGGGAAAGTCAAATACATTTTTCTGAAAAGAAGATGCAAATATAAAGAGGTAATGATTTAATAAGCTGCAATTAAAAAACAGAGCACAGTTACTCAAGCACACACCTAGGGGCTTCTGTATGGAGAGGTGTTAAGTTACATCTGGACAAACCCCCTTTTTCAAGTACAGTAGTTTTTGTTTCAAATTCTCACTTGTAAGATAGTTGTTTAGAAATCTCAAAAAAGTTTCCCATACGATGTCACATACGATGCTGTTTCTCAGGCCAGCTCACAAAAGCTTATTTTACCCATGCTGTATTTGGAGAGTAATATCAATTTCGCTTTTCTAAGTCTCCCTGTACGTTCCCATGAAAACATCTGCTCAATACAAACCACCTGGACCCTTTTGCCCTTAGGAGGAGATGTCATCTAGACCGAGTCACTCACCTCTACGCTGTTTTCAACCAAAGCAGGGCAGTCTAGTGGAAAATCAGTGGGATTGCAATCTGCGAGACCTGGTGTTTGAACCCTGCCTCCTCCACTTAATAGCTATGCAACCATGAACAAGTTACTTAACCTCTCTAGGCTTCAGTTTCCTCACCTGTAAGTTGAGGTTAATTACATCTACCTTATTCAAGTTGATATACACAAAGCGTCTAGTCAGAGAGGGCATTCAGTATATGTTAATCTCCAAGATGAACCAATCTACTTTCCCAGTATTAATTAGCATAGTATAGTGAACAAAATGCACCAATTCTGATAGCTAAATTTCCCCAATGCTTCGATGTTATCACTTGAATGAGAAATGTCACTGTAAAGTTAGTAAAGTTGTAGAAAGTGCAGAATGGTTATTTGAGGGGCATGTACCACTTAGGAGGGCTTATCAAAATCTTCAGGGTAGAAGAGAGACAAGACGAAGCTGATTAAACATAATTTGAAACAGCATATTAAATATATTTTTCATTTAGAAAAAGCTTTAGCCTATTAATTTCAAACTACAAGTAAGAAAAGGTAGAGTTGAAAAACACTGGTGTAGAAAAAAGGGTTCAGTTTGTGCTAATTCTATAATCTAGAACTGTGCTGTTCAATGTGGTAGCCAATAGCCACAGATGACTATTAAAATTTAAATTAATTAAAGTTAACTTAAAAATTCAGTTTCTCAGCCATACTGGCCACATTTCAAGTGCTCAGTAGCCACACATGTGGCTGGCTAGTGGCTACTGAATGGTACCCATCTAGAAGCTGGGTTTTTTTTTAAGTGAATCTTTCCTATTATTTTATATTCTTTTCAGGTAGACTCCTCTGCTCCTAAATGTGAAAAAGTGAAATAACATCCTGGGTAACTGAGGTTTTTAGTAGAGATTCTACAAGATTTCTGGAGTGAAGATTTCTCCCGAAACATTGCACTTGAGGTGCACTTCAATCTATTAATGTCAAAATGAACTTTTGTTTCAGGCTATCATTTGCCATCTGCTTCTAACACATATCAAATGGCTGAACCAAGTTTCCTATAACAAGTTTTGTGGGCCAAAGGATTAGACGCAAGCTCACAGAAATCTAGATGACCAGGTCAGACATGAAGATGAGATCATCATCATATGTAAGATTATAAAAATCAATTAACATGGTGGATAAAACAATTAATTTTTAAGGTATGTAAGAAACCATGGATAGAGTATTAGTTAAGATGGGAAAATCTGATTTAAGTTATGCTACTGCTGTAATTCTATTTATACTAATAGAGGGGAAGACTGATAGGAAGTATAAAAGTGTTTTTGGATTTACACATAAATGTAGGATTATCTAATATTCAGGCAACTAGCACTATTTCATGAAAAAACAAAACAAAACACAAAAATACCCTCCAAAAGACAATGTGGATATATATGGAATTTAAGAAAAAAAATGTCATGAAGAACCTAGGGGTAAAGCAGGAATAAAGATGCAGACCTCCTAGAGAACGGACTTGAGGTTATGGGAAGGGGGAAGGGTGAGCTGTGACAGAGCGAGAGAGAGTCATGGGCATATACACACTAACAAACGTAGTAAGGTAGATAGCTAGTGGGAAGCAGCCGCATGGCACAGGGATATTGGCTCGGTGCTTTGTGACAGCCTGGAGGGGTGGGATAGGGAGGGTGGGAGGGAGGGAGACGCAACAGGGAAGACATATGGGAACATATGTTTATGTATGACTGATTCACTTTGTTATAAAGCAGAAACTAACACACCATTGTAAAGCAATTATACCCCAATAAAGATGTTAAAAAAAAAAAAAAAAAGACAATGTGGAGAGCTGACTCCAGGTGGGGCAGTAGGCTAGCCTCCTGATCTTTCGTTCATTCACATTCCTTTCTAGCTGATACCTTCAAGAGAAAAAGGTACATATTCAGAGTAGGTAATGCCAGTAATTGAGCTATTCCGTTATGGTACGCTGAAGCATAAAATCACTGTTTGTTAGTAGGTAATACGCCCCTCGAATACCCCTGACTCCAGAGGTATGTGTAAATAATGGGCAGAGATCAGAAAAAGGGTGAGGAAGTCATTTTACATCATTGGTAAGCTGTAAGTAAACTTTTTTTTAAAGATGAAGTAACAATGTTCCCAAGTTAAAAACAGCTGCATCAAAATGTCATTAATCCTAGCTGTTTTCTAGTAACTTCAAGTTTGAAGCAATTAATTAAAAAAGAATGGGAGAAGTAGACAGATTGACAGCAGCATAAAATAGCAAATGATAAGAGTTTTTAAAAACTATGAATATTAAAAGTAAATTACAGAGTAAGTCCATGAGGGAGCCATTTACTAGGGGCAATTAGCTTGATATTAAGGTAGAATATGACCATTACCTTTCAAAACACTGAATTTTAAAAGTTTAAATTATTTCAAACTTTTATTTAAACTACTGCATTTAAATTTTTAGTCCACTATTAAGATGGAAAATTGTTACACAAATTAATTTAGAAAGACTCCAATTCAAAATGAAACAAAAACTCGTTTGACAGTTACAGAGAAAAAGATTTGATACAGTCAATTAAACATTAACAGCTTGTTTCCAGGCAATACTGGATCATGTTACTGTAGTTATCAGACTTTCCAAAACTGTGTTCTGCAAAGCACTTGTGTCCTCTGAGACTTCAATAGATGGTTCATGAAAAAGGGGTGCTGACATCAAGTCTCAAATGCTGTGAGCTATTTCCTTTTTGCAGATTCAGCATGTACATTATCATCTTAAAAGTTCTAAGATGTTATGCAGTAAAGACATTGGTCAGATCTCATTTAATTCCACAATCCCCAAATTTATTTGATTATGTCACGCTCCTTTGGTTTTTCTGGAGGGAGAAGATGGTTGTTGGGGCACAGACACACTTTGAAAATTTTCAGAGACTTCTCAGTTGAAAATACCATGTGGACTATTGAAAGTTCCTTAAGTACCAGTATCACATAACAGAACAAAAACCAAAGGATTGTATTTCTAGACAGGAAAAGCCAGTCACTCATGGCATATTCAAATAACCAAAATAAATGTGTTTATAGTAATGGGGAGGGAAGTGTGCCATATTAATTTCTGTCCCTAAAAAATGAAATTAACAGAACTGATCCTAAAATATAAAAAGGTATGCACATTTTGTTTTGGTACTTTTTAGAAAGTAAGTTAAAATTCTACCTATTGATGCTATATATTGACTTTATTTCTTCAGAGACACACTTCCTTCAAGAGGTTGACATATAGGGTATACCATATTTCAACAATTATAAGACACCATCGTGTGTGAGATATACTATTATCTTATATATCACTAAGAGAAAAAAGCCACTGCTGATTAAACAATGACATGCCGTGGACTGTGAGAGGGCTTCCAATTTGAGCAACGTTGAAATATGAACATACTTTCTTTTCTTCCTTCTTCCGCACATATTCTTCAAAATGTTTTTTATGTGTTTCCCCCCTCTAAAGACAATATTGAAGAGGGGAACAATATAAAAAAGGATAAGATTCAAGAGATTTCTGTTCACCTTACCCTTACAGTTATATTCAGATATTATAAAGGTTCCCTTTAAACAGATCAATCAAACAAACCATTTTGTTTGTTTGTTTTTCTTTTTGTTTTTTTTTGTTTTGTTTTGTTTTGCGGTATGCGGGCCTCTCCCGTTGCGGAGCGCAGGCTCCTGACGCGCAGGCTCACAGGCCCAGCCGCTCCGCGGCATGTGGGATCTTCCCGGACCGGGGCACGAACCCCATGTCCCCTGCATCGGCAGGCGGACTCTCAACCACTGCGCCACCAGGGAAGCCCCAAACAAACCATTTTTAATTGTTCTGTTTGATTCTGGAAAAATTACCCCAGAGGAAAAACACAGAACTTCCTAAGACAGTGCTGTTTGAGAGATGATTCATTATAACTATTATTTATTAAATACAAACCATGTACTGACCCAAGTGCTTTACATATATTATCATTCGATTCTCACCACAACCCCATGAGGTAGATATTATTTTCATGCCTATTTTACAGATTAGGACGTTGAAGCATAGAGACATTAAATAACTTGCATAAGATTACAAAGATATTAAGTGGCAGAGACAGGGCTCAAACCCAGGTCTTCATGGCTCCAAAATTTATGTACTTTAACACTTTGCCATACATCCAAATTATCCCACAAAGTAGAATAAGTAAAATTGAAATATTTAATTGCTAGTAACTAATGTATTTGCTTAAAATAGCCAAATGTATTAAATGATAGTTATGTTCTACACAGATACATTTTATCCTGTTTTATACAACGAATATAGTATATTTGTGTTTGTTTTGTTAACTTGACACATTTTACTTAACAATTAAAATTTACAGTTGTTTTATCTTTGCTTCTATGCTATTTGGTATTAAATTGAAAAACCAGAGTATCTGAGATTTGGTAACTGTCCCAGATTAACGAAAGGCACAGGAAACTGTATCAACTCCTAAAGATGTGGGGGGGGGAGTGCGATAAATCTAATGCCAAGTATTAAAATGCAACTGCTTGCTTTTTCTTTCTATTACATGAAATGGGGAACGGGATGTGTAAAATATACATTTGCTCGATTGCATTCCAATGCTTTAAAACTTGTCATTCACCAAAACACATAAACAACTGAGCACTATCACACTCATGCATTACCAAGAGACCACCAAGATGTCACTGTTGTACACTGTAATCTGAACCACTGGGTCTAAAGCATCCAGTCTGCACTGGACAAACTGGGCCACTTGACGTCATCCATCATTCACAGCCTGGAAGATCACATGTCCCTGAACACGGAACTCTAGAGCAAATCTTCTCAACGATCACAATGGTATAAATTTTTTAGTGGATGATAAATTAAAAAAAATCTTTAGAACAACTCTTCTGCAATTCAGACTTCTGAGAAATGATCTGCTATTTATTTATTTATTTATTTATTTATTTATTTTATTTTTTTGCGGTACGCGGGCCTCTCACTATTGTGGCCTCTCCCGTTGCGGAGCACAGGCTCCGGACGCGCAGGCTCAGCGGCCATGGCTCACAGGCCCAGCCGCTCTGCGGCATGTGGGATCTTCCCGGACCAGGGCACGAACCCGTGTCCCCTGCATCGGCAGGCGGACTCTCAACCACTGCGCCACCAGGGAAGCCCGATCTGCTATATTTTTGATCATTCTATAATTTACTGAATGTCATGTCCTTGGTCAAGAGTGCACATCCCAATTATGCCACTCTTCTTATATAAAAATAAGACATACTCATTGTGATTTCCAGAAACATACTAATGAAAAGGCAAAGTCTGCCTATACTTGTTTCTTTAATTGGATAAGTTTCCGTCTTTATCTTAAAATTTAAATGTATCAAAGAAGTTTCTCGTTTTGGATTAACCCCATCAGTATAGGATCAAGCTTCCAAAATAACGCAAACCTTCCTAAATTCTAGTTTAACAAAAACTGATATTATAATCACTGAAAACAACAAAGTGTTCAATAATGTGTCACAGTTACTCGACAGTTGACATGTAACAATACCTGTCCTCTCCTCAGATCTTCACTTGGGGGAAAGAAAAAAACCTGAAAGATGGTAAAAATGAAACAGGAAAAGGAAAAGAAACTTAATAAAACATTATTTTTTCAAAATCAAAGATCACACTTTAATAGAATGTTTTTCCCTACAGATGAAACATAAGAAACCTAATATTGATACAGTGGAAATATTACAGAATCCAATAAAATCTTTGAGGTTAAAAATGGTTGCACACCCACTGAAGATGGTTTCCAAAACAAGGGTCTCATTTTTTATAAATAAAATATTTATACAGTTAATATTTTTCAATGCACTATGGAACTTGTCATTTAAAGGAATTCGAGGTAACTATTTTTACATAACACATTTCTATAAAGCAAAAAGAACCTCCTTAATTTTATTATTTTTGAAAATTGTTCATATTTACATTTACTATAATATATCTTTACTAAAAATGAGAAAAAGGTGTCACTTTAGGTCAGGTTTATGATCCAGTAAATGTCCCTAATAGCAGTGGCAAGAGTTTGTAGAAAAGAATAGCCACAATCCCTGGATATCCATCTCCTAAAGTCAAATATTCAAAAACACACTAGCGTCTTTAACTCATTAAAGAGTTCTGAATTCACCTGGACTATTTAGGAAGCTATTTTGTTTTTAATCTTGTACCAACCTTGACTTTGCTCACATAGTACTTCCTTTATTATTCTAAATTTGCTTCTTTAAACATTTGGCATAGTTCTAGCCTATCATGTTTTGACCCATGTTTGAGTTCAACCACAAGGGTTTTTTTGTTTTGAGCACCATGAGACCCATGTGAGGTCAAGAAGACATGTAAAGGAATGAAGAAACTGCCTGTACTTTTAGTGAGGTACTCAGTTCTTTTAAGATTGCTCATATTTCAATGTAAGATTAAAATGATAAGAACAGAGATAAAATTGATAATTACCCTATTCCTGACCTTCATAATTAATTCGTCGGTCATCTAGGGGGCCTATACTATGTATGCGCCAGGCACTGTGTTAAGAGCTGAGGATACAGAGGAAAAAAAGAAGTCTCAGCTTTGAAGAATTCACAGTCTCCTAGGGAAGAGACCATAAATGTAAATTTCTATAGAGATCAACCCTGAAATCTTTTAGCCTGAAGAGAAACAATCTGGTGTTTTTACTCAAATGACTATTTTTTAAAAATCGTAAAATACAACTATTCACTGATAAGAACTTACTGAGGAGGAGATGGCATAATGCTAAGCATAATACTAAGTTCAATATCAGACTTCCAAATGAAAATTTTCAACCTTTTCCTTACTGGTTTCAGTATTTCCAAATTTGCATCAGAAGTAATTTACTTGAAACAGCTGAACAACCAAAGGCAATAAATATCTAAAGGCAATTTGTTAAAATCTAATTTTAATAAATCTAGGCAACACTGGCTCTGACTGACATACCTTATGCCAGAATATCAAGAAAATTACTTGAAAATGGCAAATTGTGGGAACCTATCTGCCAGGTTCTGGAAACCATGACAGTAACTGAAATAACCAGGCTTTAACAAATGAGATATCTTATAATACCATAATTGTTTTTGAAAAATACTTGACCTCTAACTACCGGTTTACTTATTTATACTGATTTTTTTCCACAAAAGATTTGAAACAGCTACCCTAGCATAAAGCAAAGCACATGAATTATATCCATCTGGCTCTGAATTATGGCTCTGCCATTTACTATTTATAATCTTTGTGCCCTTAACTTTTGAGATCAGTTTCTTAATCTGTAACAATGGGGACCATAATCCTACTCTGTTGGGTCATAGGAAGGATAAAATGAAATAGCATGAGCACAGTATCTGGCATATAGTAAGTGCTAAATAAACATTAGCTTTGTGCTTTCTTTATCCAATTGTATGCTATATAGAAAAAGGATCAGGTGGAATTTTAAATGACTTTTTTTTTTAACACACTGATGCGTGCCAAGCAGAAGTGTGGACTGATTACGAGTTGCAAATGTTAACGTTTGCATTTAAAAATCAGGCTCAAAGCAAATTCAATTTCTTTCCACAAGGTCGGCACTCTGAGAACACATTTTAGCTATATTACTTAATATAACCTTTTAGCTATATTACTTAATGCAACAATTTTTCTGAAGGAAAAAAATGAATGAAAAGAGCCCCGGGAGCACTATGTTTCAGACTATCCAATTCCAAAGATGATTAAACATTCTAAATTTGATTTTCTTACAAAAAATTCACAGTATTAGACTGGCTAACAATTTTAAATGAAATTCTCGTAGATTTCCTTTAAAAAATTTTTTTTCAGGAAACATCTATTAATGTGTTTTCTATTGAAGAGCAGCGTTTCGTTTAGGTTTTAAAAATATGATCCAAGTCGCAAAATACTAAGCACCAACCGTAAGCACTATTACAATTCTGCATGCGATAAAGAGAGAGCAAGTAAACATTTTATACAGCAGCGGAGGTGACTAGGGAAAAAGTGCAAAGTGATTTGAACTGATCCCCGTCCGCCTCCCCCTCCATTCTACCCGAGAATGCAAGTGTCCCGCATCTCAGATCAAACTGAGCCTCGGTCTTACTGACGTAACCAGTAACCCTATCCACCTCTCACACTGCGGAGGCCGGCAGGGCAGCGGCTGCCGCCAAGTACACCACTCATCAGAGCCTGCCCCATTCCACCCCCGCGCTTCAGTCATGCTTTCCAGAAATGGGGTCACTCGCTCAGTAACTATTACACACACGCAGCCTATCATCCTGTAATCCCCCAAAGTCCGCTGTGGGGAATAGAAGACAGCAAAAAGTCAAGAAGGAAGAATCACAGACGCGCCACCATCAGGAATTGATTTTCCGCTCCGGAGAGGAGCGCTGATGCCCTGGAATGGGTCTTGTCTGGATTATTTTCGCAGACCCCGAGTTGGTTCTGGGACAGGGGCGGCTGCGAAGAGTCGGGCGAATTCTGTTTTGCCCTGTTTAGGTATAGTGTTTGGGTCACTCGGGTGGGTATCTCAGGGACGGTCACCAGATCGCGGACAAGGAAAACCAGAAACCCCTTTACTGCGGCCGCTGATCTCCTTGAATACCACCCTCTCACCTCCATGGACAGGAAACTCAAGTTAAACTCGCAGGGACGGGGTCCTCGAGCTCAGGGACCTCAGAAACGGGGCGGAGGGGGGGGTGGAGGACCTCAGGCTTCCACTCTCTCCCTTACAGCAGCAGAAACCGCTGCGGCAGATGGGGGGGGCAGAAACCCTTGGCTGTCCCGCACCCCTTACCCGAAACCCTCACAGGTCGCCACCCCTGCCCTGGGCCGTTCCTGCCCCCGCGCGCCCGGCTCCCCGGGGCAACCCCCTCCCCCGGCCGGGCTCGAGAGTCCCCTCTCCCCAGCGAACCCAATCCACACCCCTCCCGCATCCCCCAAAGTCACCGGGGTCCAGGGAAGCCCCCGACCAGGCAGGGCCAAACTTCCCAACTCCTCGCCAGCCCCCGCTGCGCCTCCCGCTCCCCCCACGCAAAGTTGATGAAAATCGGCTTCTTGCAGAGCCCCGGCACCCACTCCAAACCCCACGCGCCGCCACACCACAGCCCCCCGAGGGAGGAAAGGGAGGGGAGAGTGCGGGTGGGAGGAACAGAAGGGCAAATAGATCAACCCCAACTATCCAAACCGGAATCCCGAACCAAGGGGAGACGCGAGCGGCAGAGGAAGGGGCCGAGTGGTCGGCTCCCGGGAGGGGAGCGAACTGGCGGGGGCGCGGGGAGGGGGCGCGCCGGCCCCGGCCGCCCGGCTGCACTCACCTCAGCGCTGTCGGACGGGCTCTCCACAGCCATCTTCTGCCACGGGTCCGCCAGCTGCGCCAGCGGCATCTTCCCCCCCGGCCCGCCGCCTTCACCGCCTCCTCCCTCCCCGCCCGCCCCGCGGCCGGCCCCGCTCCGTCGCCGCCCGAGCCACACGGCAGCAGTGGCGGCAGCAGCTGCAGCAGTAGCGGCGGCTGCCCGGGAGAGGGCTCGGCGCCGACACCGACCCTCGAACGCCGCGCGCCCGGCTGGAGACGCCCGCGCGCCGAGCGAGAGCCTCGCGCCGCTGCCGGGCACCGGGTCTCGCCCCTTTCTTCCTCTCCTCCTTCCGCCGCCGGGACTACAGCTCCGCCCCCCCGCCGGTTCCCGCGCCCGCTCCCAGCAGAACAGCAGCCCCCGCGCGCTCCGCTACTTCCGCTCACAACATGGCGCCTAAGCGATACCTGTCTCTCAGAGCGAGGCTCGGCCGCCGCCGCCACCGCCGCGCGCACCCGGGGGCGGGGCCTGGGAAGACACGCCCCTGGCCGCGGCGCTCCGCTAGTCCCTCCTTCCTCGCCCCAGCCACTGCTTCTGGGCCTCGCCTTCTTTCTGGAAGGGCGAGCGGGAGAGATCTGGGGGCGTCGGCTGGAGGTGGGGGAAAGAGGGAAAAGGGAAGAGGTGCGAAAGGCTGGGAGTTTCTAAGTGCCGCGAGTCCGAGCAGGTTGAAGGCTCCTCGGGGATGCAGAGGAGTGGTCCCCGCCCAGCTGGGGAGAGAGATGGGCGAGGCGCAGGGGGCGCAGTACAGTGCCGAGGACCCGGGGAGGGGGCGTCGGGTGTCTTTTCGGCGCGATTCTTCCATGGGTGCACGTGGGCGCGCCGAGTCTATGGGCACATCCCGTAGTGGCCCAGGACCCGCCCTCTCCCAGGGTCCCACGATGGGCATTCACCTGCCCCTCCACCCCCCACGACGGGGACACGGAAGGGTATGTGTCCCGGAGCCGCCTGGGGGTTCGGCTCTCGGTTTGAGTCAAGGCTCTCCAAATTGACGCTCTTGTGTTATATTTTTAATATTTGGAATTAGTTTGTCTTGCATGACTCGACCCCCCGCCCCAAGTCCGCAGAGCCCTGGGGCTTCAGGCCCGACCCTCCAAGCGCGCCCCCTCCCCGGGTCTCCGCTGCCTAAATCCCTCACGAAGGAGAAAACAAGGAGGTTCTTTAAGGCTGCCCCTCTCTGCAGAGGTTGGGGAATTATTTATAAATATCTTGTTGGCAGGAGCCCGGGGTTCCTGCTCTTCTGTTGACTTTAAATAAAAGATTAGATTAAGAATCAGGCTGGCGGTGGGTGGAGGAGGGGGGAGAGGGAGAGCTTCTAACTCCTCCCGCCCGAGATAGGGAAGCCCTAGGTTAAGGAAACCCAACCCCCAGAAGGCAACGGAGGGCCGAGGACGGGGAGAACTTGAGGAGAGAAGCCTGGGCGTCTGGAGTGGGTTGGGGGGAGGGGGCGGAGGGTTCGACCCCCTGTTCCCCGCGCCAGGTGCCGCGGCGAGCTCAGTGCGTCCGGGCAGAATTGTGTAAAAGTCCCCAGGCTGAGTGGAAAGCTACCGCAGCGATCGGCTAACCGCCCTACAAGGAGAAGGAAAAAAGTAAAGGGAAATCTCCAGGCCGGCCAGTGCCTCTATCCCCTCAGGCCTCGGCCCAGGCGTCCCGGTCCTCCCACGCCGGGCGACCACAGCGCGACCCCCGCTGCGCTCCTGGTGCACGCCTTTTAACAGCTTCCTTTCATCCTCGCGGGACCCGCACACCTGGAGAGCCCTGGCCTCCCTCCCTAACGCAGGCGTGAGGATGAGATTAGAGCCCCACACCTAGCCGGCCAGGTCTGCGCGGGCGGTGCAAGGTTTCTCTCTGGGCCGGGAGAGGCAGGTGTTAGGCTCTTTCTGCTGCCTTCGCCTGCGCGCCCCTGGGCACAGGCTCGAGGCCCGGGAGCCTCGCGGCCACCTGAACAGGCTCCATCTGTTCAGGGAGCCTGAGGAGGCGGCCGGAAATACTCGCTGCGCGCCCTCTCCCGCAGCCTTGGACTCAGGGGGACAGCTCAGGGTTGAGCAACATCTGGGCAGGCTCAGCGTGGTCTGTTGGGTGGGGGTGGGGAGGACTGAGCTCGTGATTTTGTCACCTCCCCCAACATGCTGATTCAAGTGCTGCAAATCCAATCTGGACCCAAAACTCAGCTAATTTGGCAGCCACCGTCTCTGTAACTCCTGACGGTAAAACCAGCTTGCAGAAGTTTGAAGATAAGGAGTTGTGTATTGTTTTTCATTTATGTACAAAGTGCCTAATTTATCTTTCATTTATATTGCAAAGCCACGTTACCATTCCTTACAGCGAAAAGAAGTTGGTCAATTTGGTTACTTTAAGGTAAATTAGCCCCCCAACGGTGATCAATTATTCCAATTAACATTCTTTCTTTAGTAAAAACATACATAGTTGAAAAGAGTTACTGTGTCTAACACTGTCCAGCGCTAAATACGCCGCTCAAAGGGTGAACTAACCTTTTTAAAAATAAATCAAACTGTATACTGAAACGTTGATTTCGGTATCAATTTTTATTCATTTCCTTTTACCTTGAGAACTAGAGGAATAACTTTTAAAACAGCGAATTGATCTGTAAAAGTAGTGTGAACAGTGGTCACATTGCAGGAGTTAAGCATTAAATGAACTTAATAATGGGCTAAAGTACCACTAGCACAGCTGTCTCGCACATAGGATCAACTTGTTAAGTATGTGAATTGATTCGGGAAAACACTATTCTCCTTTCTTTTGCCCAAAAAGAAAAGAAAGCAATTTTTTTTTCCTTTTGGTTAACAATAAACTTTTTTCGTTTTTTCATTTATTAAATCCAAGAGTGGTGCAACCACTCACTCAGGCTGGGAGAATTTGGGAAAATCAAATGAGGCTGGGGGATTTTTCTTGCAGGTGGCAACAAAAAGAGTTATTTGAACATAGAAGGTGATATTGCCCTGAGCAGGATTACTTTTTTTTTCCCCCGTGTTTAAGAAAGGAAAACTCTTAGGTATTCAAAGAATAGCTGCCTCTAGAGAGCACCTGTGCAGGGTAATATGGGAGCCTCTTGAGCATTTAAAATACGTTGGCTGGTCGCTACCGAGATGTGCTATAAGTGTAAAGTTCACACCAGATTTCAAAGGCTTAGTACCAAAAAAAGAATGTAAAGTATCTCATTAATAATTTTATAATGACTATGAGTTGAAATGATACTTTCAATATATTGAGTTAAATGAAATATTTTGTTAAAATTAATTTCCTGTTTCTTTTCACTTTTTTTTTAAATGTGGCTACTATAAAATGTATACTTCCATACGTGGCTTACTTGTCAAGATTGGCATTATAGTTCTACAGGACAGTGCTGCGTTAGCATTGAGCCTTTTATATATTCCTACAAGTCCTGTAATGTTAAGTGATATCCTCACATTCCACTGTCTTTTTGGGCTCCTCTGTGCAAAATCAGCAGAAAGGGTGGATTCAGTTACCTACTGATTCTATACCCCTCCCCCCAACACACACATAAGTCTCTCAGTCAGAACCAAAATATTGGAAAGTTATTACTTGAAACTACAGCAAAGGGAAACAGCAAACCTCAGTCGAAAATCTGGACTAGATTTCCAAGAAATGATTCCTGCTGTATGACAGGACAACCAGATTTAACCTCCTCTGTCCCCAACAATTTCCTGCTATAATTATAACCTTTGTATACAAGTTCAAATGGGCATTTACTTAACAAAATAACATTTGTTCAAAAAATGGAGTTACATCAGTCTGGAAAAGTTACAAGATGACTAAACTATGGCTCATGGCACAATCTCTACCTCATATTCAACCAATACTCACAGCTATAGGTTTGTCCCTATAGAAAACAAAGTGTAATCATCAGTGCCCCTCTGAAACAAGTGTTTTCCCTCTACATTATCTGAGCATTTTTACTTTTCATACAAAAAAGAAAAAGTAATCACTAGAGACTATTTAACTATTTCTTTCCAGTGAGAAAGAAAGATAAAACTTAGGCTCAAATTTTATCTTGCATAAGACAATAATTAAACAAAATACGTGGTGACATCTTTTTTCGTGTGTATGAGTTTCATCTTTTCTTTGAAATTTCCCAAGTAAAAATTATTAACAATATCTTCCTGAATGACACACATCTTAAGAGACAACAAATTCTTCTACACCTATTCGAACATGTTTTTTACGAGAATTCAAATTTTGGAAAACGTAAGATCTTCTCTAGATTCTCCTGCAGATACAAAGTTCAATGATTCTGGAGTTGCATGTGATGAAAGATGCTAATAAAATCTGTAAGGAACTAAGGGGAAGACAATCTATGATACAAATACTTGAAACGTTTAACATTCTTCAGGGTAAGGCGGTATGGGATCATGATAAGAGCAGAGCTAGGCCTATGTCCAAACTCCAGTTTCCTTTACATCTCTAAGCTTCAACTTAAAGGCCTAAAAGAGGGTCTGGTACATAATAGTTGCTCAGTAGATACTGGCAAAATCAGCTTTGTTTTCCTCATCTGAAAATAGGATAGGGACTTCCCTGGTGGTGCAGTGGTTAAGAATCCGCCTGCCAATGCAGGGGACACGGGTTCGAGCTCTGGCCCGGAAAGATCCTACAGGCCGCGGAGCAACTAAGCCCGTGCGCCACAACTACTGAGCCTGCGCTCTAGAGCCCGCGAGCCACAACCACTGAGCCCGCGTGCCACAACTACTGAAGCCAGCACACCTAGAGCCCATGCTCTGCAACAAGAGAAGCCACCGCAATGAGAAGCCCGTGCACCCCAACGAAGAGTAGTCCCCGTTCGCCGCAACTAGAGAAAGCCCGCGCACAGCAATGAAGACCCAACGCAGCCAAAAATAAGAAATAAAATTTAAAAATAAATTAAAAAAAAAGAAAATATGATAATAACACCTACCTTGTAGAATTTTGAGGAAGATTGAATGGAAATAATGTCTGGGAAGCATAAAGCACAGTGCCTGCCACATAGGAAGAGCACTCAGTAAATGGAGCTATTGTTATGAGCTTCAGAAAGGGAGTATTCCTGCATATATAATGCAGTTCAAGTACTTCACTCCTAAAAGTTATTTCTTTCCATTTGTTGTGTGAGCATTTCATTATGGTATAATCTATTTCTTTAGGGCACTCTTGTATCACACACACACACAAAAGAAACCGTGAGTAACTTCCTGTGGAATTCAAATAAAAGAGCATGTAGGGTAACGTCCTGTTCTGTTTTTCAAGCCACATATGTTGAAATGCAAATGATTACAGGTCAGTTGCCTCATAGGCTATGATCAAAACTTTGTTTACGTAATGCTCAAAGGAAACTAACTAATGTATGATTCAAAGTTAACATTACCTGACTCATACTTATGTAGGGAGGACTGGAGGAACAGGGAAGTATGGAGGAAAGGTCTGTGTCAGACATGCTTTAATGTTTTCTTTTATTGATTTCCAAAATGTTTAATCCTTAGAGGTGTCAGTTTGTTTCAGAGTTGTTAGAAGAGAAAGAATTATGGGGCTTTGAGACTTGACAAGGAACTAAGAACCCATTCTTGGAGCTTTAATAAGCTACTGTTTTCCTCCAGCTTTCATTCTACTAGAACAGAAAAGACCCACTAAATGTTCTTGTTTATAAACACTAATTCATAAGAGGGAGATAATACATTAAAATTTCATTTTCAAACTGATATTAAAAACGACTGCTTTTAACATTAACCAAAAATCGCAGTATAAAGTACTCCTTCAGAGGATAAACATTCCCATTTTATAACTATCAATTTAGTCTGGTTGGTTAGAGCAGTGGTTCTCAATTTTTTTTTCAGTCCACAAACCACTGTGAAACAAAAACCCAAGAACCACCAGTTCCTACTCACCACTATGGAAAAAAACCAAAAACCAAAAAACAAAAACCCAAACTTTATGGAACTGTTGCTTTAGAACGTGGCTGTTATTGTGGTTACGTTTCTTATTTTTAAAGTTTATATTTGTGCTTTTGAATGTAGATTTGCGTCTGCAGCTAGAAAAGATTCTTTTAAAAATATGCTAACTTTTTTAGCGACTTGCATTTAAGATCAGTCTATGACCAGACCTCAACTGGGGAAGTGACTTTGGGGAAAGCTATGGCATCACATGGAACTTGATTCCTTGACCACCGAATGAACCTCAGATCTCTATGTTTGGGAAATCTGAAGCTTTAATCACAAAGATGTGTGAAAAATTATGTGAATGGGGCAGTGTCAAATCAGGTCTGGTGCTGGAAAAACTGGTTGTGGATAATAATGCCATATTTGTAAATGAAGTACATTTTCATCAAACAACACTTCACTTATGATTTCAGTAGCTTGTTTTCAAGTCATGTTCCTGGTGACTAGTAAATAAAATAAATACTTAGGGGAGATATAAATATTAAGGAATTCCTTTATTTTAAAAAATCAAATTTAAATAACTTACAATTGCCTACTAAATAAGGAATGAATCCTATAGATTACACAAAATTTAAAGAAACCCCACCGAATGAAACTATATGCAAATGTTGAGTGTATGTGTAAGCCAATTAATAAACCAATTAGAAGTTGCATTGGCAGTTTTGGACACTTTACCATCTTATCTAATGATTGTGATCTTGACAATAATAGATAGATATTTATTTCATACATACTATGTGTCAGGCACTATTATAAGTGTTTCACGTATATTAATTTTTTTTTTTTTTTTTTGGCCGTGCCGTGTGGCACGTGGGATCTTAGTTCCCAGACCAGGGATTGAACCCATGCCCCCTGCATTGGAAGCGTGGAGTTTTAACCACTGGACCGCCAGGGAAGTCCTATATTAACCTCTTTAATCATCATTGCAATCCTAAAAATACTAAATACATATTAATAGTAGCTAACAGCTATTGGGTACTTAAAAACTAAATGGTTAAATGGTTTGCATACATTGTTTCTTTCTAACAATAGGTATTTGTTAGCAAAAGTGTTTTATTGGGATAAAGAATGAATGTTTTTCACTATAATTAATTCCTTCAAAAAATTCAGGAAAATGCTTGGGGAAAATGTACCATAAGATATAGTCAAATAAGTACTTAAAGCATCCTTATTAAATATATCTGCATGTCATGTTGCTTTCTTATTCTTTATTTCACCTTGGTGGAGACAGCAAGATTCTGTGAATATCATTTTGAAAAAAAGAAAATAAGTTTTAGTTTCTCCAAAGAATAATGTAAGGCTTTTGAAAGGATGCTAAAGGAGATAATTTTCAAATGAAAACTTTCCCTTCCATAGTTCATCATGAGTCTTTAGACCACTGTTTCAGGCTGAATTCTGCCCACCCTACACCCCACTCTCACAATGATATATTGAAGTCCTAACACCCAGTACCTCAGAGAGTGACCTTATTTGGAAACGAGGTCATTGCAGATATAATCAGTTAAGATAAGGTCATACTTGAGTAGAGTGTGCCCCTAATCCAATGTGACTGTTCACCTTATAAGAAGAAGGCCATGTAAAGGCAGAGGATTGGAATAATGCATCAACAAGCCAAAGGTTGCTGGCAAACCATCAGAATCTAGGAAGGGGCAAGGATTCTCCCACAGGTTTCAGATGGAACATGGCCCTGCTGCCACTTTTATTTTGGACTCCTAGTCCCTAGAATTGTGAGCAATAACTTTCTGTTGTTTTAAGCCACCCAGTTTGTCGTGCTTCATATGGCAGTCCTAGCAAACTGATACAACACAGAGAAGATTTTTGCTTATACACTTGCATAGCATTTTTACTTCTGAAAACACGACATCTTCTACTAAGGAATTTCTAAAATAGTAGGTGCATCTCTGTAAGTAATAGGGCAAAAAATAATGATAGAGAAGAATTTGAAATATGTTTTAAAATGGACTAGGAATAGAATTTAGAACTTAATTTCTTCAGGTTAAACACTTACTGCTAACAAAAATAATCCCTGATTCTTATTTATAGATCTCTGGAATCCAGACAACTCTATATGAGCAATCCCCCCCTCCCCGACAAGTACAGTATGCACTCGCTGTTATTTACTAAACTGAAGTGGAAAAAAAAATGCTGTAGCATCCTAAGTCTGTCCTTCTGTCTGGGAGGTCTGTATTTGAGCCATATAGTTTTTCCTTTAGAAAGTAACTTGCCTCTACTTCTCTTCCTGTATTTCTCAAGGTAGTTTTTGGCATTATCATCTACTTAGTTCACCAGATTAGAAATCAAGGGTTTATCCCGTCATCCTACCACACTTCCTCTCGCCTCCATCCCCTATGTTATTTGACAGCTAGATTTTGTTGATTCTCCTTTCTAATCTATCTGGATTCTGTCAAACTTTCCTATTCCACCACCCCAGAGTTTGCCATATCCGGCCTGTATTATGACAGCTCCCTTTAGAACCTTCCAGACTTTCACCAGTTCTCCACACTATGGCCAGCAGTTGCTTCCTAAAATGAAAATCTCATCTTATTTATCCCTTGCTTAAAACCCACAGCGGCTTTTCTTACCTCAGGATAAAATCCCAGCACCTTTGCATAGATGCAAGACACCTGCCTTTTTCTCCAGTCATTAATGACAATTAAAGAGAAATAATTAAGGATTTATCATGCCTTTTCTTGTATAAACAGTATTTCAGGCCAACCATGTAATATTAGTTGATGAAAGTTCTTTACAGAATTATATCGAAGGAATGGCAGACTTAGAAAAGTGCCATTTTGAAAACCATAATGAAGGAGCTGATTCAGGCAAAAATTGTAAATGAATGAAGCCATTAGATGAAAGGTGGATGGAGAACTTGAAATTGGAAGGATCAGGCTATCACCACCTGAACACAATGACCAATCTTAGCATCAAAAAATATGGCACAACCAAGCACTGTAAGCCTCCTCTGTCGTGCGATAGGAAGCATATAAGACCACCTATGAAGTATTCTTTCCAAAAACCTGAAATGGAATTCAATTAAGCCTCTACAGCTGTGCTGTCCAATATGGCAGCCACTTGTCACAGGTGGCCATTTAAGTTTAAATTAAATGATAAAATTTTAAAATTCAGTTTTTAAGTCCCACTAACCACATTTCAAGTGTCAATTTTCACATGTGGTTAGTGGCTATGGTATCGGTACACATTACAGAACATTTCCACTGTGGCAGAGAGTTCTATTGAACAGTACTGCTCCAGAGCTAACTTCTGTCTTTGAGAAAAAGGGGGTTAGAGAAATTAAACGACACCAGAGGCAAACAAGTAGACAAATATAAAGAATGTGATATATTCTGCAGGTTTAGTTGATTCGGTTTCTACAATAAATCAATGGAATGAATAAAAAGGGGGAGGGGGTTTCCCTGGTGGCACAGTGGTTGAGAGTCTGCCTGCCGATGCAGGGGACACGGGTTCGTGCCCCGGTCCGGGAGGATCCCACATGCCGCAGAGCGGCTGGGCCCGTGGGCCATGGCCGCTGAGCCTGCGCGTCCGGAGCCTGTGCTCTGCAATGGGAGAGGCCACAACAGTGAGAGGCCCGCGTACTGCCAAAAAAAAAAAAGGGGGAGGGAGTGATGCTTTATACTGAAAGAGACAACCAAATGTAATGTGTGGACCTTGTCTGGATCCCGATTTGAACAAACCAACTGTAAAAATATTTTTGACATAATCATCAAAATGGGATTATGGATGGAATTTGGTGATTTTAAAATTTTACTGAACTTTGGTATCCCATTCAGCTCTTGAAATGCCCATTTCCCTGACTTTAACATCTTCAGCAGCTTTAAGTGAGAAGAAGGACTCCAGGTCTGGCCACAAGACATCCTGAGTGTAATGAGTGAGGAAGCGGGGCGCAAGGCAGAAGCAGGCAAATGTGAACATCTGGAATGGCAGAAGGGTTGTCTTTTCTCTGACAGCAAAAGGACAGCAAAACAAATCCCTGAGTGCAACAGAACTTTAGAACTACTCTAAGTTTGGAGCACTCTCCTAGGGATGTGTGCTGTCTGGGAGCCAGGCAGGGCAGTGGTTCTGAGAAGGATTGGAGGCAGATTGTGTTATTAATGGGGAATAACCAATTTGAGGTGAAACCAAGAGACCAGAATTGAGGTCCAGGATCAGGAGATACGGCTGGTATGAATGAGAAAAGAAGGTGAGAGTGGGGTTGGAACTTCCACCATGCTATTCTAAGCCGGGATAATTGGAAAAATCATGCGAACTCCAGAATCCTGGAGACAAGAGGGTCAGATGAGCAGATTGGTCTCCTCTTCCCTCCACTGAGGAAAGGCTAAATTCTAAAACGCTTTCTCTGACAGTGGTCCTTATAAACAGAAGAGTAGAGAACCATTTTCAAACCCCACTTGCTAGACTGGTTTCCGTTAGTTCTGGACCGGGCAAAATTGGTTTTCTTTGGTTCTCTTTTTCCTTCTCTCCCCAAAATATGGGTTGTGTCTGAGGTCCTATCTTCTACAAAATATTTTAATTGTGATAACAAACAAATAAAATGTACTATCTTATCCATTTTACAGTGTATAGTTCAGTAGTGTTACGTATATTCACATTATTATGCAACCAACCGATCTCCAGAACTTTTTCATCTTGCAAAACTGAAACTCTGTACCTCTTAAACAACTACTCCCAATCGCCCCTCTCCTCTATGGCCACTGCCATTCTACTTTCTGCTTCTGGGAATTTCACTACTTTAGATCCTCATATAAGTGGAATCATATAATATGCCTTTTTTTGTGGCTGGCTTATTTCACGTAGCATAATGTCCTCAAGGTTCATCCATATGTAGCATGTGTAAATTTCCTTCCTTTTTAAGGCCAAATAATATTCCACTGCTTGTACATACAACAGTTTGTTTATCCATTCTTCTGTCAACGGACACTTAGGGCTGTTTCCACTTCTTGGCTATTGTGAATAATGCTACTATGCACGTGGGTGTGCAAATCCAAAGTTCTTTGATGACGTGGTAGATTGCAAAGTGGCCATAAATTATTCCCTCTTTTGTATCCATGCCCCTTTGTGATGTGACTTTGCAGTTTCTCCCATCAAAGCGCAGAGTTTATTTCCCTATTACTTGAATCTGGAACAGCCTGATGACTAGCTTTGGCCAATAGCATGAGATGGAAGCAATGTGGTACTTGTTCCAAGTCTGAGCCTTAAGAGGTCTTACACACATCTGTTTGCTCTCTTGGAACCCATGTGAACAAGCCTAGGTTAAACTATTAGAGGATGAGAGAGCATATGGAGCAGAGGTGAGCCATCTCAGATGAGGCCTGAAACACGTACATTCTATATAATGCATATGTAGCAATTATGGAGTCATACAGTTTGAATGGTGAGTTTTATCAAAATCCATTTCGACATAATTCCAACAACTGTCAGCAAAGTTGACTTGGCAGCTCTACTGGCAGATACTGAGTGAGCCCACAAGAGACCAATATAAATGTCCAGCTGAACCCAGACCAAATTGCTAGCCTGCAGAACTATGAGCTAGATAAACGGTTGTTGTCTTAAGCATTTTTGATTGGCTGTGCAGCAATAGATAACTAATAAATATTACTTCTCTTTCAACTATATTCATTCTTCCTTGGAGATCTAATCCAATTTTATAGGGACTTCAGTGATCACTTCCGTATTGAATGACTCCAACTCACTCTCCCCAGCTTTGACTCTGATCTTTTGCACAGCTCTACCTTGAATTTGGAACTCCATATTGGATACTCCATCTGGATATCAAGTTAACACTCCAAACTGAATATTTCGAAACCTGGGTTTGTCATCCAATATTCAAGCCTTATATCCTCTATTGATGTTTCTATTTCTGTTGGTGGTACTACCATTCTTTCAGTCAACCATACTTGAAACCTCAGTGCCATCTCTGATTCCTCTCACTTTTTCCCTTAGTCAGATGATAGTTTTCAGTTATTTTTTGCCATATTCCCTCACTTTATATCTGTAGAACTACGCACTCATCAAAACTTCCTCACTGTTCTCACATCTCTGGCCTCTGCACCCTCCAATTAATCTCATACAGTGATTTTAGATTCATTCTTCTAAGATACAGAATGATGAGTTCACTTCTCAGGTTTATTCATTACCAGCATATTTTCCTTATGTCTACTGATCTTAACATCTGGGTCATCTCCACTGATTCTCTCCACTGATCGTTTTTTTTTTTTTTTCTCTCTTGAGTATGGGTCATGTGTTCCTATTTCTTCCTATGTCTAATAATTTGGGATTGTATCCTGGATACTGTAAATGACATGTTTTAGAGATTTTGGATTCTGTTCTGTTCTTCCAAAGGATCTTCTGGTTTGTTTTTGCAGGCAGTTAACTTGGCGGAGCTCGAATTCCAAACTGTCTCCCCCATGGTGGGCAGCAGCTGAAATCAAAGTTCAGTTTTGTTTTTTTTTAAACCTTACCTGGGCTTCTTGGAGTCTGCCCTGTACTTGTGTACTTCCAAGATCACCCAGAGATTTAGGCAAAGTTTAAATACAGAACTTAAATTACTCCCTTTCTGTCTTTCTCCATTCGCAGATTCCTGCCTCCACCCCTCCTCACTCCAAACTGTCCTCTGGTTCTTCAATCCAATAAGAATGCAGGTTTAGCCGCCCTCCTTGGTGAAGACTGGGACTTGCCTTCACGCAAAAAGCTGTAAAATGAATATGGGAAACTCACAAATATTTGATGTTGTCCTTCAAGTGTTGACCCCTACCCCCCAATACCTTCCTGCTTGTTTGCTCTCCAGTGTCTTCAGGTAAGATTTAAAAAAAAATCTTGTCCAGCATTTAGAGTTGTTATCTAGAGAAGGGTGGTCACAAAGGAGCTACTCTCACATTATCAGGAGCAGAATCATTCCACAGATTTAAAGCCTTCCATGATTCTCCACTGAAATCTGTGGACCAAATCTAGGACTTGGTATCTATTATAGGTTCTTCTTAAATGGATCACCCGTGCTTCCCCACTCCTGCTAAGCACTTTCCTGTCTCTGAGCTTTTGTTCACTTTGTTCCTTCCTGTTAAATGCCCTTCTCATCTCCGCCTATCAAAATGTTATCCATCTTTAAAGTGCCCCAGGACTTGGTCCTAGGTCTCTGTTCTACTCGATCAACACTTTCTCCCTATTGATCTTATCTAGGTCCATGGCTTTAAATACCATCTATATGCTGATGATTCACAAATCTATAGCCTCAGCCCTTATGCCTCCACTGAGCTCCAGATCTGTGTGTGTAACTGTCTACTAGATATTTCCACTTGAATGTCCAACGGGCATCTCAGACTTAACGTGGTCAAATTAGAATTCTTGTTAATCTTCCTCCTCAGCCCCATTCCCTCTGCAGGCCTTCTCAATAAATGTCAACACTATTCATAAGCCAAAAGTCTAGGAATCATCTCTAATTGCTCTAGTCCCCTTACACTCCACGTGCAATCCATCAGGAAATCTTTTGGCTCTATCTTCACAGTAGATCTTGAATCTATCCACTTCTCTCTAGCCCTCTGGCTACCACTGAAATTTAAGACAACATGATCTCTCACCTGGACTCTTCCAGTTGCCTCCTGAGAGGCAACTGCTCCTACTCGTATCTCCTTACAATCCCTTTTCCACCTTACAGCCACAGCGAACTTTTACAAATGCAAACCAGATCACGTTACCCTCTTGCTCAACCATTTAATGCCTTCCCAAAGCACTTAAAGTCCAAAATCCTTCCTATGGCCTAAATGGTCTTACACAATTTGAACCCTATCTACCCCTTTGACTTCATCCCCTATCACTCTCCCCGTTTCTCATTACACTCTGCCTCCATTGGCCCTATTCCTATATCTTGATTTCACCACTCTCAAATCTTTATTTCCTCATTGTCTGTCTTCCCTGTTGGATTGTACCTTCTGTGAGGGCTGGGACTTTTCCAATAAAATTTTTTTGGAAGAAGGAATGAATTCAGCATCAATGCACTTTCTCCACAACTCTCACTCTCCTTGAATTTTATGTCCACATCTCTTTTAGCATGTACCACTTCCTGTCTCATGTTGTAGTCATTTGTGTATGTGTTCTATTGTCCCAAATTAACTGTGATATCAGAATGGGCAGAATCCCTGCCTGATTCATCTGAATATTCCCCACATGGCCTACTATAAGGCTTTGCACAGAGCGATGCTGATAAATGTTGAGCAAAATGAATAAATAACCATGTCATTATTTATTTCTATCGAAGGGGAGTATCATTAACACTAAAAACAGTGCCAACAGCTGTCTTTGGTTAGGCTACTGCTAAATTCCTTTGGAATTAAGAAAACATATTTCACTAACATCTATTTTATGAAATGTTTTAAGTGGTTTGTAATGTTTTAGAGCTTCATTAGAAATGGTGGAAACTACTGAAGTATTCTGCCTGAGAGACATTTGAACAAAACTGCCTGAAATGTTCATGCAACCAATATATCTAAATGTTCTAAAAACATACCAATGAGTCATGACTAATTCAGCCAGCAGAATTTCGTGGGTACATTCTATATAATGGATAGGTAGCAATTCTGGAGTCATGCTCGTAAAGTTTGAATGTGAGTTTTATCAAAATCCATTTCAACATAATTCCAGTCCCTGAAATGGAAAAGTTTTCACTTTAATTATACAAATCTCAGACCTGAACCTTAAATAGACTGCTTTTTATGATCTCATCTTTCTCCTTGGCTCCCTTTTACCTATTCTTTCTAGTTTCCCAGCCCTTGCTGCTGAACTATGCTTTTCCCGGTACTATTTCAAGCTTCTACTCAGCATCTAAACTCATTCACAAAGCTCATTAATGCCATAACAGCTTCACCTCAGAGAGAAATACTTTTTAATGTATTTTTTCATCCCATAGAATGATTCACAAGTTTTACTGCTATAGTTTGCTCGTCATTTTTAGCTCTTTTTACTTGCTTTATTAACTTTTTGTACAGTAAGACCAATGTTTTCGATTGTGGATTATTTATTTGGTGGGGGGTGACTGTTTCCTTATTTCCATTTTCTCTACTTTTGTATTCTGCATGTATTCTGTTGTATTTTGCTCAGGTTCAACAAAGAAGAGTTTTAATAAATTGAAAAGAGGAATTGAAGCAAAGCCAACATGGAAAAATATATGACTGAAAACTATGTGACCAAGGTAAATGAAATGCAAAGTTAAGATGCTGCTAATCTTGAACTGCAAAAGACATTGCTCATAAATGACACCGTGGAACAAAGTATTAAATAATTCAAGACCACTGATGTCATTGTTATCCACATAAAAACATTGTGCAGATGCTGAATAATCTTTTCTCTTTTCAAGTTACTTCGTGTAAGAGATTTTCCGTGTTCTACTCATCTTTTTATCCCAGTGGTTAAGCTTTTAGAGTAATGCACAAAAGTCTAGGTAACATGCAGTGAAGCCAAAGTATTGCTCTTTTGTATTTATACCAGGGGAGACTTATCAGTTAGGATGTTTTTTTACTGCAAAGAGCTGAAGACCTAACTAAAGGAAGCCTAAGGAATAAGGAAATTTGTTATTTTATATAAGGAGAGAACTAAGGGTAGAGTGATTGCAAGGTTAATTAATTCAGTGACTGACAATGTTATTAAAAGCCCAGGCTCCTTCCATATTTTTGCTCTGCCATTCTTAGAGAATTGGTTTGCTCCTCAGGCTTGTCCCATCGTGGCTGCAAGACGTCCACAACAGTTCCAGCTGTCATACGGAGACAACATAAATTTATGTTCTCATAGTTCTGTTGCCTAGAAGTCCAAAATCAGTTGTTGGCAGGGTTGGTTCCTTCTGAAGGTTCTGAGGGAGAATCTATTTCGTGCTTTTCTCCTAGCTTTTGCTGGATGCCAGCAATTCTTGGCGTTCCTTGGCTTACAGATGCGTCCCTCCAATATATGCTTCTGTCTTAACATGGAGTTCTCACTTGTGTGTCTATGTGTCCTTAAATGGCCTGCTTATACGGATACCGGTTATTGGATTTATGGCCTTCCTAATCCAGTATGACCTCATCTTAACTAATTACGTCTGCAAAGACCCTATTTCCAAGTAAAGTCACATTCTGAGGGTCTGGATGGACATGAATTTTGGGACACCATTCAATCCAGTACAGTGGTTAAATGCTTTCTAGACCCATATGACCCTTGACAACTTAATGGGAAAGAAAGAATTTTTCTAAGGGAAAGTCAGTAGCCTGTCTGAAGGCAAGTGATATGAAGAACATTATAATGAACTTCTTTCATTATTAAAATAATTACACTTCCATACATAAGTGTTTAACACATTCCTGTACATACAACTCCGTTAAACCTGCTATTTTATTTTTGAAGGGCTCCTTTTCTATTCTCTGAATACTTTATAGGTATTGAGCAACTCTCTGTATAATGTCCATCCCTATACATGTGTACATGTGTGAGACTACATGAATACTGTAGGTAGCAGATAGCTTGCTTTGCAGTGAATGATTAATGACAAATATATATTTGATGAGGTTTCAAAGAAATTATATTAAAAGAAAGAAAAACAGAAACAGAAAATCAGCAAACCCGGATTTGATAATATTTAACAATACAATTTCCCCAAGTATGTCCAATCAGTTGTAAAGGTCTTGATGCAATCTTCCCCAAGTCTTCTTCCCTCCATAAATATAAACTCAAGGAAACCCATTCTTAAATATCTCTGGTACTGTTATTGCTCTACCCTTAGATATTAAGATGAACACAGATTTTAGCATGCTGGACTCTCAGGGTAAAAACTGGCCAGTAATTTATTATGGTTCCGTGGAAAATTGGTGAACTCAGACCACTTCCCAGCATTGCTAGAAGGGGCAGGAAAGAAGATAGGTGAGTAAGGAACTAGTTAATGTCATAGAAAACTCCATTTTGGTCTTTGTGACAAATATGGATAATATCATGTTCTTCCCCTGTCCAGAGAGTCTTAGAGGAGTTGGTGGATAAATTGCCACAAATATAAAAGCACCCTGTTCTCTTATGCAACAGTCATCACACTTATAATTACATATTTATGATCTTCCCCATTCTAATGTAAAGCCCATGAGACTGGGGACTAAGCCTGTCTTATTTATTTTTGTGTCCCCAGAGCCTGGCACAGTGGCTGGCAAAGAGAAACAATGAAATATTTGTTGAAGTGAATTGAAATAGAAAAGGTCTTAACTCCTTATGGGTATGGATAACTTTACTACTAAATATTGAATGAGATTTCCTGGTACCCGCTGACTGTTTAGATGATGTATGGGGCTGACACTGCAAGGTATTCCCAAGTAACCATTCTTCCCATCTTTAGTTGGAAACATGGCCATCCAAAATGAAGACTATACTTGCTGGTTTCCCTTGCAACTCGCTGTGGCCAAAGGGATATTAGCAGAAATGATGTGTGGCAGTTTCCAAGGATCTTCCTTAAAAGATGGCCAGTGTGTGATCTTTGCTTCTTATCTTATTTTCCCTTTCTTTCTCTTGCTGCCTAAAGCACAGGTATGGAGCTCTAGCCACTATTTCAGACCATGGGGATGAGGGTCACATCCCAGAGTTATATGGAGCTTGGGTTCCTGAGGACTTTGTGAAGCAGGGCTGCTGTAGCAGCCCTGGATTGATTACTTCTTCTTTTTAAAAACTTTATTTATTTATTTATATTTTTGGCTGCCTTGGGTCTCTGTTGCTGTGTGCGGGCTTTTCTCTAGTTGTGGCGAGCGGGGGCTACTCTTCGTTGCAGTGCACGGGCTTCTCATTGGGTGGCTTCTCTTGTTGCAGGGCACAGGCTCTAGGCGTGCGGGCTTCAGCAGTTGTGGCACTTGGGCTCAGTAGTTGTGGCGTGCGGGCTCTAGAGCGCAGGCTCAGTCGTTGTGGCGCACGGGCTTAGCTGCTCCGTGGCATGTGGGATCTTCCCGGACCAGGGCTCAAACCCATGTCCCCTGCATTGGCAGGCGGATTCTTGACCACTGCGCCACCAGGGAAGCCCTTGGATTGACTACTTCTTAATTTTTATGTGAGAGAGAAAAAAAATTTAACCTTGTTTAAACCACAGGTATTTTGAGTCTTTGTTATTTGCTAGATAATATAAGGTAATCCTTCACAACTGGTGTACTCATATACAATATGATCTACCCTAACTTGAAAATCTTTAGACATAATTTTAGGATGATACCGAAAAAATAACCTACTTATTTTATCAAGTCCGTATGCCACATTTATCAATAAGACATACTTTTTTGTGGACGGTATTCTAAAAGCTGAACAAGGAGGTCATGATGGAGTTTCCAGAAATTATTACCTTACAAACAAGCTCAGGTTTTATGAGAAATCATTAACTATAAAATATATAAAGAGTAATCAAGAACAGAGGCATGGACTTCTCTAGCTGAGTTCTGGTTATCTGTCTGAAATAGTTCATGCCTCATTTCTTACTTACTATAAATCTTTCGACTGTCATTGTCAGGCATTAATCAAAGATCACACACATAACAATAATTCTTCTGTAACCAAAGACATGATTGGTACCTCCAATTACAGTAAACTTAATAATAATATATAACTAGAAAAACAGTCAAACATTGCCAAGAGATTGACTATGGAATCTGTCTGTCTGGCATGATAAAGTTGTTTGATTCCAATAGTTTAGACTTTGTGGGAATTTCATTGTATTTACCTTGTACAATCCTTAAGAAAGTTTAAGTAATAATGTAGTATAGAAATATTGAGGGGAGCACATATGTCTTTATCTGCCCTGATGTGGGAGAATGCTAAAGGACATAAGTTGCGCTAGGGTAGTAATTCATCAACATTTTGAGGTCAGGATCCCTTGAGAATTTGATGAAATTTATGGATCTGTCCCAAGGAAATACCTATATTCAAGGTGGCGATATATATTGGAATTATCTCCTTAGCACCTTTCTTCTGGAAACTGCCTTTCCATCTACTTGGTTATCATAGGAGCCCCAATGCTGGTACAACATAAGCTCATCCCTGGCTGCATCTTATTGGTCAATGGACGATCACGTGACCCAAATCAAGCCAATCAGAGTCTGAGCCCAGGACTTTTTAGAACAGGAAAGGAGAAAGAGGGCCAGTCTCTCTTCAGATACTCGAAAAAGTAAAATGTAAAGCTCTGAAGTAGTTATTAGCCATGTTTTCCAACACATAGAGAAAGTCAGTTCGCAGCAAAGGAGAAGAATAAAGCCAATGAGCAGAGAGAAGTATGACAGAATTCACCAAATGTATATTTTATTTTAGTAATTTCTAAGGCACAGCCAATCACATTGCTGACTTTGAATTCTGTGAGAAATCTTTATTCTACCTTCCTCTTTCTGCTTGAACAACTTTAGTTTGAGTATTTTTAACCTGCAATAGAGAGAGTACTATCTAGGACACACAGGTACATGTGAAACTGTTCCTTCAGTATCAGGGCATTAACCAGGGCTTAAGGACTCCGCGTATTAGTGTAATTACTCGGGATCAAATGGATTTTGCTAATTAGACATGAATCAGCTATTAAATGAAGTAAATTCAACATGTCTCATATTTACAATAGTCTGAGAGCAGGTTATGTTATCGTATATATGTATGAAACAAAACTTTGTTTCATTAGCAGTATCCTACAATTCACCTTTCCCCTATTTCATACTTTTCCATCCATATTTATCAAGATTTTTAAAACGTTTTAAGTGCTTTTAACATTAGCCTATTGATTTTCCTTTTGAATATAAAATGAGAGAGAAAAGAAACAACAGCATGCCAGTTTATTTCCTGCTGCTCTAGGAAGCAATCAGGTCCCAGAAAACTATAAAATAAAATTTATAGGAGTCCGTTTTGTGAACCAGAATGAAAATTTTATTAATTTAGAGAGAGGTGTCGACTTTTCTAGTGACTTGAACCACAGAGTCTTTTCTCCAAGGTACTCCCTTCCTGGTATAGCTAGAAACTATCTTATGTATCAGCAGGCCATACTGATGAGGATGGAATTACAGAGAAGAAATCAAATGATGATAAGAGATAGACTATCCAGGCTTTGCTATATCCAAATGAACTACTCTTCTCAAAAACAGAATAGTAGTCTATGGGAAAGTTCTAGATATCCTTCTCATTGCATTGAAAAGTTTTTTTCTTGCCATCTATTCTGCTGGATGGATCCCGGCTATCTTCTTGAATTTTATTAATTTTCATCCAAGACATTGCCTTCTTTCTGATTTTTGACTGATTCACTGTTCATGTAGTTCCTGGATTTCACCTCTACCTTCTGGGCCTGGAACTCTTTATTACTCGCCAGGTCCAGCAGGCTTGACCAGGAGAAGGTCCACAGAAAGCTGAATATTGAACGCAACTCCAATTCCCATAATAAGAATTTAATGAAACTAAAAGAAAAATATGGAATGACTTATGCAAATTCTAGGGTCACAGCCTGAGAATAAACTTGTAACCTAATTCTGAAAGGAGAGACTAAGCTCTTGGAGGATGGAATAATTCTCTCCAGCCAAGTCTGTTCCCATTTCATTTACACGAGGCCTCCCCTTCTATAAATAGGTAGATGTGAGAGAGTTTCCACACTAGGAGATACTGCCTTTTATTACGTTTGCAATAGAGTAGGAGCTACACATAGTAGTTCATCAAAGAGATTCTGTCAAAATCTGGAGGCCCCCATATTTTCTGCTTTAAAATATTCATGCTTCCTTTCTTACTATCCTCTTGCTTGCATAAATGCTATTGTGTTTCCAAAAGAGAGCATTTATAGGCTTTAGAAATGTACATGGGTTGTGACATTTGTAGCCAGGGTCTGACATTTAGATGGGTTCATATTCAAAACATGTCATTCAAAATTAGCACAGGAGCCAAGGAAAAATAGTCAGAGAAAAGTGACGATACACACACTTCAGGGTTTTACTTCAGGCATTAAGTAGGAATTGAATTGATTGAAATAAAAAATGCCTGCAACAGGGTTCTTGTGAGTAAACCATCTTAGAAGTAGATCTTTCAGCCCCAGTCAAGCCTTCAGATGACTGCAGCCCTGACTGATATCCTGAATGCAATCTCAAGAGAAAACAGGAGCTAGAACCTCCTACCTAAATGACTGACAAATCCCTGGCCAACAGAGACTGAGATAATAAATGTTTATTGTTGCTTTAAATTGCTAATTTTGAGGTAATTTGTTATGTAGCAACAGAAATTGATACAGCCTATAAGGTACATAATCTTGCCCAAGGCTACTTCTCTGACTGCATCTTGTACCACTGTTCCCATTGCCCACTGCCTCTAGCCACGGTGATCTTTTTAGTATTTATTGACTCATTAAGCATGTCCCCTCCTCGGAGTCTGTACTCTTACTGTTTCTTCTACCTGGAGTGCTATTTCCCCAGCTTTCTACATTATTTACTGCTTCAATTCACTCATGTACAAATAAGAAGATATATTTTAAAAATCAATAGTTTTTCCTCTTTTCTAGCAATAAGTACCTAGAACAGGAAATTGAAAAAATCTATTCCATTCATAATATTGAAAAAAACCCACATGAGATTCATAACAGAAAGCTAATAAGAAAGGTTCAGAACTACCATGAAAAGGTGAATAAATTCAAATTGAAGGTCATAAAACAAGATCTGACCAAACGGAAAGACACTTTAAATCTTGTAGGAGACAAGATAAAAAACTCGATTTTCTCCAATTAATATATTAATTCGATTAATTCTAGTTAGAATGCCAGTAGCTGAATTTTTATAAGTTTTTTAAAACTGAATAAAATATCCTTTTTCTCTTAGGTGGAAGAATAAATGTCTGAATGTCTGAGAAGAGTCAAGGCGTTTTTTTTGGAAATATCACAATACAAAGGGCAACATTTTGCCAGATGAGCGAACATATTATAAGGCCCAAGCAATACGGTAATTGAATAAGAATAAACAAATATTTCAATGGAAAAAAACAGTCCATAAAAAATTCCAAAACATGTAAGAATTTAGTAATGACAAGTAATTGTGGGAGAGAATGGAGAGTTGTGGGAGACAACAGAGAATTGTACGAGAAACATGGAATTATGTGAGAGGGAATTTTGAGGACTGAGAATTATGAGAGAGGGAATTGTGGGAGAGACAAGGAATTGTGGGAGTGAGAAAAACTGTGACAGATGTAAGGAATTTTGGAAGAGACAAAGAATTGTGGGAGAAACCAAAGAATCACGGGAGAAAATGGAAAAATGTGGGAAAGACAGGGATTTGTGGTAGAGAATGGGGAATTATAGGACAGAATGGGGAAATGTGGAAGAGATAGACTTCTGGAAGTAAATGGAAAAATGTGGGAGGAATAGGGAATTGTGGGAGAGAATGGAGAACTGAGGGAGACATTCGGAATTGTGGGAGAATTGTGGAGAGACAAAGAATTGTGGGAGACAAAAGGAATTGTGGGCGAAACCAGAGAATCCCAGGGGAAGATGGAGAAACATGGAAGAGACAGGAAATTGTGGGAGAGAGTGAAGAGTATTGGGAGATACAAGGAATTGTGGGAGAGGCAAGAAACTGTGGGAGAAATCAGAGAATTTAGGGAGAAACTAAAGAATTTGGGGAGAGACAGGAAATGTGGGAGAGAACGGAGAATTTTAAGAAGAGAAGGGTGACGTGTGGGAGAAGGATGGACTATTTAATGCATGGGGTAGGCATAACTGGCCTGTACATCTAGAAGAAAATAAAGCGAGACCTTATACACTGTACACACAAATAAATTTAAGATGTATTAAACACTTAAGTGATAAAAATAAAATAATAAACATCTTGTTAGAAAATCTAGGAAACTACACATAGCAAGTGATTTTCTTAACCAAAACTGAGGTCAGGTATATTTGACTTTATAAAATTGTAAAAATGTCCTTAACTTTAATGGACTAACAGTATATTTGGAAAAACATTAGCAACATCAGACAGACATAATAATACATTTAATAAAAAGAACTTTTAAAATCAATGTAAGAATGGGTAAAAGATTTAAAGAGGCAAGTATTTCAAAACATTCTTGAAAATAATTGACCTAAGTTCTTGAAGGAACACACCTTTTTTTTTTTTTTTTTTTTCCCATCACGCGGGCCTCTCACTGTTGTGGCCTCTCCCGTTGCGGAGCACAGGCTCCGGATGCGCAGGCTCAGCGGCCATGGCTCGCGGGCCCAGCTGCTCCGCGGCATGTGGGATCTTCCCGGACCCAGGCACGAACCCGTGTCCCCTGCACCGGCAGGTGGACTCTCAACCACTGCGCCAACGGGGAAGCCCAGAAACACACGTTTTTTATTGAACGACTGAAGAACATTTAAAAAGTCTAGGGACTTCCCTGGTGGCGCAGTGGTTAAGAATCCACCTGCCAATGCAGGGGACACGGGTTCGATCCCTGGTCCGGGAAGATCCCACATGCCGCGGAGCAACTAAGCCCATGTGCCACTCAACTACTGAGCCTGCGCTCTAGAGCCCACGAGTCACAACTACTGAGCCCGCATGCCATAATTAATGAAGCTCACGTGCCAAGAGCCCTTGCTCCGCAGTGAAGAGTAGCCCACGCTCACCGCAGCTAGAGAAAGCCTGCACGCGGTAACGAAGACCCAACGCAGCTAAAAATAAATGAATTAATTTAAAAAAATAAATAGAAAGTCTAGATCAGCTAACACTTTAGATGCTTCAACAAGGTTTTTTTGTAGAAGAGCCAATTTGAAGATAAGTATCCAAAACACTTGCAGTTATAGGTCCTAAGCTTTCTGCGTTTCTATTTTATACATATAATTTCTCTGCCTATAGAAAAAGAGGCCAAAGTGCAGATCCAGATGGTCAACATCAGATGAAAAGATACTCTTAGCAAAGGGAAATGCAAGTTAAGGTAACAATGAGACATTGCCCAAGGAACAGGTACAAAATTTTAAAGTATCTATAACTTATTGCTGGTTGGATCAGGGGAAAGGACACTCTCATTCACTGCTGGATGAAATCTGACCTGCTACAGCTTTTTGCAAGATAATCTGGCAGCATCTATCAAGACTAAAAATATCCAAGCCATTTGATCTAGTCATCCCTTTTCAGGGTATCCAGCTCTTAGGAATTAAAAGCAATAATTGTGAATACACACACACACACACACACACACACACACACACACACACACACAGCTTGTACTAGCAGAAGATTATCAAAGAAAATGCCCATCAATAGGGAATGGTTGAATAAATTATGGTATACCCACCCAATGGAATATTGTGCAGTCAGTCATTTTAAAAATGAATGAGAGGTATACCATTTTACTTGGTAATTTCCAAATGGTGTTTTTGAATGAGAAAAGCAAGATGAAGAAAAGCAGTATAATATAAATCCTTCTTTCTAAAACAATGACCAAAAAAACCCCTTAAATGTTGTATGTGCAGGTGTGTGTGTGTGTAAGATATGAACTCGGAGAAAATATGTATCGATAGAGACTAAGTTGCTATCACGGATTACTTGAAAGGGGGATATAGGTCGGGGAGGCAGGCGAGAAATGGGGAGAAGGAAGCCAAGTTGAATGGGAAAAGAAGAAGAAAAGACTGCACCAAAAATCCAAATGTGTATGATATGATCAGATTTATGCATTTTTGTAAAATTATATTTGTGAGTAGAAACATAAAAAAGCAAATTTTTTCAATGTGAATACTGGATTTAAAAAAAAAAGTAAATGTTCTAAGCTCAGGGCATTATTTGAAAACATTTTTATAAGGTGAATTCTTGCCATGAAATTCTTTTCATTTTTGTCCTTTCCTTTTCCTCTTTCACTACAAGCTGAAGGCCAGAAAAAAGTGGTAATGCAAAAGTTCTAATTGAGTTCTGGTTCTCATAAATTTTCTCTAAGGAAAGAGAATTATATTTGCCAGTGTGTCCTGAAATTTTCCACAGAGATGCCCTTTAGCAGACGACAATAAATTCATACTTTGCATTTTTTGCTTTAATATTTGCATGCTTGATAACATAAAAATATTGAAATTACTTAAGTCAAATTATTTAATGTCCTGTTTGATATCAGTTAGGGTCTTGCCTGGAAACAGATGGCACATTCAAACTGGGTAACTGAAGAGGGTGTGACAGAGGGACTATTTACAAAAGCATTGGCGGGGAAACCAGGAAGGGATAGTGCATCACCCTGCAAATAGTAATATTGAGAAGCTGTTACTACCTCTAGGTCTGGAGAAGCAAGGGGAGAGAGTGGCTGTGGGGACTCAGCTGTACGAAGTGGGCTGTCTGACAGTAGCCAGCCTTCAGCCGAGGGATGGAGCCGACCTATGGAGATCCTGTGGAGACAGAGCTGAGGGAATCGATACCCTCTAATCTTCTGCTGATGCTCCCCATTCTTCAAGCTCAATCAGAAACCAAAAGACAAAAGGGCCCATTGATACAGTCTATACAGGTCAGCCTCTAGGAGCACAGAGTTGGGTAGAGAGGGATAGAGAGTGGATGTGAAGGGGCAAAGATTTCATCACTCTTTTCCACAATCAATTTCTTCAGATAATTTGATGGTTGGTAAAGACAAATTATAATATTTAATCTATGGCTTCAATTATCCCGTGAACTTGGCCTTATACTTATGGGTATCCAGCAGTATATTTGAACAGCTTAGCGTGAAGCCATATGATACTGTCATGTGACTTAGATGCCACTCAACACACAGAAGAGAAGCTCCTGAGTTTAAGACTCAAGGCAAGTAAGCTCTGGTAGGAGTTGGGAAGGAGAAAAGGGAAAGAAAAATTTAAGTTTTCTCAAGGAGGAAGGAAAAGCTTGGGGCATAGGGCATGAGGTTCAGAAGATGTATCTCACCAATATAGCTATTTTGCCTAAAGTTGGTTATATTCAGATGTATGTATGTAGACCAAAGATTATAAGTCTAGGAGTTAGAATACCTGGGTTCTGGATCCCTGCTACTCCCTATTTCTGGCATTTTGGGTACATCATTTATTCTCTCTGAGCCTGCTTCATTCTCCATATAAGTAGAGGGTAGGACTAAAGATTGAAGCTTCCATTCGGTTCTGCAATGTGTGATACTATTATTTCACCCAAACTGACACCTTAAGATGACTTGATAAAAACCTTAAAGCTGAGTTGGAAAAGAAGTTCAGAACATTCAGAACAACAGTCTAATTAAAATTATGATTTCAAGCAACTTCTAATTTTCCCCTTAGGATACCTCACCATAGAATTCAGCAGGCCGCTAAGATACAATAAGCCTCCTTATTCAATGAGCACTAAGTTCAAAGCATTATATCCTTAGGGAACACTTTCATTAGGTAATGACAATAGAGTATTTTAGGAAGAGGCAGTCAAAAGCAGGGGATAAGGTGGTTTTACTGTATTATAGCTGAAAACCATTGAATAATCCCCATCCTACTTCTTGTAGTATCACATAGAAATCTTAAAAGAAAAATACTAGTAAGAATGAAAAAAATACAAAGATGGAACCATGTACACGATGGTCAATTGCACCCCTTCCTATTTAGCAGAGGGAGTGACTATCTCAAGGTCACCCCTAAGTTTTATGAATGGGTATAAAAACCGTAATAATATCGCAGTGGTATGCTGAGACAGTGGCAATGGAATTCGCAGTTTGACTTTTTCTTTCTTATTTTCTTACGCATTAAATGTTCTTGGAACATTTTTATCAATCCATTCTCTCTCTCTCATAACTGGAGGAAAAAACTAGTATCTACAAAGATTTTTTGGTGATGGTACTTGCTACCCAGAGCGTCTCTTAATTTTAGAGCAACATTGATTTAGGTCTACTAGATCACTTCATACCAACAATAAAAAAGGAGAGAGTCCCCCCCATATAGGGGAAAAGTAGAAGCATCTTATACTTTATGAAGATATGAAATGAATAACTTTATTTTAGAGATACAAAGCCCCGAGAGTTGGCAATAATATCTAGAATCCTAGAAAGCCAATATTCTATGACAGTTATTCAATGCTCCATGGAGGAGGATGTTCTGTGATAGAATATGGCATAGCCTGTTAGTCAATGTTATATGGGAGATTAAGAGAGGTTAGGACCTGTGATTTGGTCCATCTGCTGGGGGCAGAGAAATCGAGAAAAGAGAAATTGTTGGGAAAACAGAAATCGAGTTTAGCAGATAAAGTACAACATCCAAAGGGAGTGGTCAAATCATGTTGTAATTTCAGGCAAGCAACCAGCACTAGGAGTTTGAGGAGAGATACCTGGGAGTCCTGATGAATAGGCTGAATGCATTTAGAAGGAACCTGGGGAGGAGAGAAATGGATGAATCCAGGTAGACAGGCAGCTAAGGTAAACAGGCAGCAGGGCCACCTGCTGGAGTTTAGGAACAGGATTGTATTGGTTTGCCATGGCTACCATAACAAAGCACCACAGACTGGGTGGCTTAAACAACAGAAACTTATTGTCTCACAGCTCTGGAGTCTAGAAGTCCACAGTCAAGGTGTTGGCAGAGTTCCTTCTGAGGGCTATGGGGGAAAGGGTCTGTTCCAGGCCTCTGTCCCGGGCTTGTAGATGGATGTCATCTCCCTGTGTTTCTTTACATTATTTTCCCTGTATGCATGTCTCTGTGTCCAAATTTCTCCTTTTCATAAGGACACCAGTCATATTGGATTAGGGCCTTCCCCAATGACCTCATTTTAATTTGATTATCTCTGTAAAGACCCTATGTCCCAAATAAGGTCACATTCTGAGGTACCAAGGGTCAGGACCTCAACATGATTTTGATGGGGAGGAGGGGACACAATTTAACCCATAACAAAGACTGAAGACCATAAGATGAAGCCCTAGTGCTAGCAGGGACGGGGGATTACCAAGATAGCAATTCAGACACAGTCCAAGACAGAACTTGGATGTTAAAGCGGGGGCACATGGTAGGCAGACTCTTGGAAATGAGACAATTGTCAGAACTAGAGTCTGGTCCAAGCCTGATGCATTCTCAGGTACCTGAATTGAGGTACAAGAACTACTGAAGGGCGGGATAGGATTGGCTGTCCAAGCCTGCATGCAGTTAAGAGGAGGTCTCAACTTCTGGGAGAGGGAGGCCAGCAAAACTTGAGGTTCCATGGGGCTCCAGGAAGAACTGGGAAATTCCATGGGAAATGGAAAATCAAAGTGGAAGGCATTGACTTTTTATACTCCCTAGTGAAGCCTGTGTAGAGACGTTTTGCCAAGACTACTTGTTCCCCCTTCTTGCCCCAGTGGGTGTAGTCAGAACCTGATTATCTCTGCTCCTGATTTCCTCAAAACTGGAGTGCGCTAACCCTAGGTTCTCACAGGCATTTTATGGACAGGTACTTGAAGTCACAGGATAACTAGGGTTCATACTCCTAGAGCATCACTTTAACATGGAGATTATAATGGAATCAGATGCAAAGTTAGTGTGAATTTTTATAATAAATTATGAGATGAGAGAAATTTCATGCTTGCAGAGAGTACAGCTGACTATTTGGGTCACACCCATGTCTCCTTGACACTCATCGTTCCTGTACAAGCCAATCGGTGTCTTATGTTACTACAAACACCTGCGACTCTGCCTGCGGGCTTTCTCTTGGTCAGAGCAGCAGTTAACAAACCTGGGATCCATCCTAAGCCAATGATGAATGGGAGTTGAAATTTCAATACCTCTGCTTCCTTGACTTTGGGTGGGGGTGGGAAGGGAAACTTTGATTTACGTTCCGTACTGTTTCCCAAAGGTCCCCTGTGGGACTGAGCCCTCGGCCCACAGAGGTAACCTGCTCATTAGTGTACCCTGGATTGGCTTCCTTCCCTGTTTAGCACACTTCCGCCACTCTCCCAGTGGTGCTTCTTGGGTTTACTTCCCAAATAACCACTCAAATCCTACTCTCCAGGTCTGCTTCTGGGGCCACCTGCCCAAGATGCTGAATCTGGTTTGAACCAAGTCCCCAGACTCTAGGGTGGGTAGGGTGATGGTGAAGTTTTAAGAGTTTATATCCATCTGCCTTTAAAGGAACTTTGCTGGTAAATTAAGAAATACTGGCTTAAAAGACAATCGTATTGCACTTGAAACTGTTAAACCAGTGGTCCTCAACCTTTTTTCTTCCCCTAACTCATCCGTGAGGTTGCACATATTATCTTCAACAATTCAGGTGAACTCTGACAAAAACACTTTAGGTTATTCTCCTTTCTTTACCCTCCAAACACGGAAACATGAAAGTAGCAAGAACCCCAAAGCAACACACCAGCCCACACCGAACCCCAGTGCCCTAGGAACTCACCACGGATCATCGAGGACTTACCATCATGATTCCCCCAGAACTAGCTTCGTTCCCCCGAGTGTGATTTACCTTTTATTTGAAAGATATGTATATAAAAATGTGCTAGTGGTTTTCTGTGTTGCTAGAAATGGGTGGTTTTTTTTGGCTCTTATTTAAAAATGAGAATTACAAAAGAATCTCCCAGGACTCTTTATTGCTGCTTAATAAAACACACTTCGTAGCAGAGATGTCCCTTGCCTTGAGCTCAAACAGTACAAACTGCTAAGTGGGAATTATTCCATTATCCTTCACCCTGCTCATGCTTTATTACTTAATAACACTGCTTTACACGGCTGTAAGTGAGATTACAGTATCAGGCTAAAGAGGTGGCACATTCAGTTGCTGCTGCTGCTTCTACGAATATCGCTCCATGATCTATGCGCTTTTTATTTCCATCTCCCTTCACTATTTCTGTAAACAAATTTTGGTAGCATATAAAGGAATACAATAAATAAGTGAAACAATAAACAACCTGCTCTTGGAGTAAATTGAATGCTAGTAGAGGCATTTCTATCGATAACTTCAAATGTTTATAGTTTACATCATTCTTTATTAAAAAGTGCAGTGATATTAAACTGTACCAATTTAGTCTTCCTGCCTCTCAAAGGAGTCCTTAAGATAAACAAGCAGGTATGTTTGAAAAAAAATTTTAAATAACAGTAGTAGAATTGCTAAGAAAGACATATCCAAAGTGAACCTACTGGGATGCTGGAATGGTTCCTATTTAATTTTCTATGTTTTTACTCATATCTCTACACAAGAATGTTGAATAATAATTAAGGTACTCCTAAGGAAATGAACATAATTTTTGATTTGCAATGTTACTTATGGAGAAGCCACTAGCAAAATTCATTTATATCTAGGGTTTACTTTCGTCATGTTTGTAAAGTAACCTCATGAAATTAGTGCTATCATAAGTGGATTATTCACCTCATTTGTTTACTGAAACGCTGATTTTTTTTTGGATGAACCTGAACCTGAAGGGAATGGTAGGGCCCTTTCCTCATTTTTCATTAGGTTTAGAGAGTAATCCAGCTTTAAAGATATTTCTCCCCCTCCTCCTGCAAGAATTGAGTCTCCGGGCTCTAAGTTTTCACTTTTGGCCTTGGAAAAGGTTTATGTATATATTATGAGGTAATTTTAGTAATACATTTATTATTTATAATCTTTAAAATATAGTTGTCTTTTCATGAGGCTTTATAGTGATTTTCTCTTGGAACTTGATCCAGACTCTGGGATCATGCAAAAAAGCTCTCTGTATTCTGGGATTTAAAGAAAAGGCTGGTAAGACATTTGTAGTAAGTAGGACGCATGTGACCTTAAAACTACGGGATTCTAATTGTCCTACTGTGACACTTTGATTTGTTTAGGACGTTTATTAAAGGTCAGAGAGATGCCCACTTCTAGGTGTCAATGGAACCAGTGCTGGTTTGAAATTCAAAAGAAATTTGAATATTGTAATGACATCACACCCTCTCTTCAGTAAAATTGGCTTCCTCTCCCTCCTCCCTACCCTATCCTCACTTTTGATTGTAAAAACAGTATTATAACACCTAAGAGCATTAAGAAACAAAATTCCTAATACTACTATTATCATCTCTATTTGTTGCCTTCTACTCTTTGCCCACACACATTTATATTTTTAAACATAGTAGCAATCACAGTATATATACAGAATATCGTATTCTGCTTTTTTATCGCCAATTCTTTTTTGAAAAGAGAGCTGGAATTTCTATAAAGAGATTATAAAATAGGACTAAGGAAGCTACATCACTCTAGCAGAAAAAAAAAAAAAAAGGGAACATGTGTTGATTGCGTGAATTTCAAGCTTTTCAAAAGTGATGTAACATTTACCTTAGATTCTTTAACCATAGATTTGAACCCAACCATCTTGGGTTGGAAAAGGGTATGGAATGTAATTAAACTAAAATTTGTGAATGAAAGTAGAGCAGCATTTGCTTTCTGACAGATTGCTAATTAAATGCCACGGAAGACTTGCATATTTAATTTTAGCCATGTAAAGAATGTGCAATAGTTCGTAGGCAAGAGTTTGGGCCAGGAAAGAAACAACTATATTTTTAGATCATTTCGCTATCCTTGTTAATTTATTATCCTCTGATGTAGCTGAAGTGTAGAAATGGAAAAGTTCCTTGACTTGATCCAGAGTTAGGGTTTTGCCAGGCAAAAGGGCAAGATACTTGAGGATAACGGCAAAAGAATGGTTGAAGTGATGTGCCATGAGTTCTAGACAGATGAAAACAAAGTAGAAGATGTCAAGGGGCTGGAGGTCTCTGTAATAAGAACAGACGTAATGGTAAAAATAGAGCAAGATAACTGGAAGAACGGAGGGTTGTGTTCAGCAGGTTTATTAAAACTGAAATAAATCTGAAATGCAAGTGAGTTGGCCTATTTAAAAGTTGTTTTGGTTTTGTTTTGGTTTTGGTGTTGTAAAATATCAATGCTCGAATAGAGAATAAGGCATGGGAATTGAAATCCATTCATTAACTCACTCCTGCATTAATTCAACAAATACCTTGCTAAGACCCACCCTAGGTGCCAGGTGCTATTCTAGGGACTGTAAATATAGTAGTGAAGAAGGCAGAAAATTTTTTTTTGATGGTTTGGAATTTATACTCTAATGGAGGAGCTAGGCACTTAGCAAATAAATAAGACATCAACTTGTAACAAGAAAAAGAAATTATAGCAAGGGCATAGAGTCATGAGGGCGGGGGAGCTATTTTAAACATGATGGTCAGAACAGTCAAGCGGGCGGGGGTGGGGGGAGGAATGCGAGGAAGAACACAAAGGAAATGAGGGAAGAAGCCAAGCAGATACCTGGGGAAAGGACGTTCCAGGCATAAGAATAGCAAGCGCGCAGGCCCGGAGAGGGGAAAAAACTTGGCAGGCCTGTCCCTAACATTTGTGAAGCCCAGGGCGAGAGTGCAAATGGAGGCTCATGAAATTTATGTCTAGACATTGAAAGTTATGAAACATATCCTATCATCCAAACTTGACCAGTATACCTCCATACTGGCCAGGAAGGACAGGTCTAGATTTAGAATTCTCGGACTCCTCAGGGTTCTACACAAGCACCTGGTGGTACCCGGTGAGCCAGCCTCTGGCATCTGGTCCCAGCCAGAGGCCAATCCCCCTTTCTCTTCCCATCCCAGGATCCTCCCATCACCATGAGGGGTCTTGCACCATGTGAGTGGACATCCCTGCCTACAGGTCCAAGTTCTGTTCACATACCCCCAAACAGCTGCCCTCTGATGGCTCCTTGGAACTAGGGATGTGCACACGCATGACACAGTCTGCTCTCTGGGAAGATGAACCAGGGCAGAGGCCCATGCTGTTCCTGGAAGCCAGCTCTTGGCCATTTGGGCAGCCTATCCTGGGGTACTGGGTACCCAGAATGTGGTCTAGATGGGGCACAGCCCCTTGACCCCACTGACTCTGCCCTGTAGGGAAGGGTGTGGCTGGGGGAGGATCAGAGCAACAGCCTTGAAATCACAGAGGCCAGGGCAGTGGCCCCTTTTCCAGGACCTAAGGGTGGCGCTTTTGCTTGTCATGCTTGACGAGGAACAAAGAGACGAGTCCCTATATCCTCAGGATTTGAACTGTGATGATGGAGGAGATATGAAACTTCCGTTCTGTGGAGGGTCTATAAAAAGTAAAGGAAGGAAGAAAAGAAAATCAGAATGTATGGAGCATCTGTGCCGAGCCTGGCTGTGTGAAATACACTTTGGCTCGTGTGATCTAATGTAATCTTCCAAATAACCCTGGGAAGTAGGCTTCGTACTCTCCTGCATACAGTTAAGAAAAGAAAACAAGGGAGGTCACTTCCTTGCCCAGAGTCACACAGCCAGTGAGTCATGGAGCAGAGGCACAAACCCAGGGCTCCGACTCTTTCTAAAGCCCGTATTCTTTCCACAACAGCACGTCACCTTTGAAAGACATCCTCAGAGAGAGACTTCATTTGGAAGGAGAGTGAACAGCAGTAAACAAAGAAAATCCTATACTTTTCAGAGAGGAAAATGGCTGCAGGGGTCCCTCATCCAGGGCTGGCTCCTCTCCCAAGGTCTCTAGAGCTCCTGGGAGTCCATGAGGATAGTATGTTAGTTTATGGTCTTGAGGTATTTTTTTTAAACTGAGGTAAAATTTATATACAGTAAAATGCACAGGTCTTATATGTATAATTTGAAGAGTTTTGTTTCGCAAATGCAAACACCCGTGTAACCACCAACCCAATCAAGACATTTTCTCAATCCCAGATATTTCCTCAACATATGTCCCTCATCCCAGAAATTTCCCTGTGCCTCTTTCCAGGCACTCTCCTCCCATGATAGGCAACCACCGTTCTGATTTCTATCACTGGGGATTCGTTTTGCCTGGTTTAGAACTTCATGTAAATAGAATCATGCAGTCTGTATTCTTTTTATCTGGCTTCTTTTGCTCAGCATGTTTTTTGTTTGTTTGTTTTGTTTTTGTTTTAGATTTATCCACATTATGGGATAAAAGGAGTTCTCTCCTTTTTACTGTTAAGCATTCCATTGTATGACTATACCACCATTTGTTTATCCATTCATTTACTGATGGGCATTTGGGCTGCTTCCTATTTTGGGCCATGATGAATAAAGCTGTTGTAAATATTCCTGCACATGCCTTTTTGTGAATGTGTGTATTCATTTATCTTGGGTCTAGACACAGGAGGGGAATTGCTGGGTCACGTGGTAAGTATAGATTTCACTTTTTAAGAAACTGCCAAGCTTTTCCAAGGTGGTTACGTCAGTTTACACTCCCACCAGTAATGTATGAGTTTCCATTAATAAACTTATTTTTAATTTAATGTATTCAATTTTGAAATGTTCCAAACATAAAAAAGAATAATACTAGCTGACAGCCTTGTATCTATCATTCAGATTTAATACATTAAAATTTCCTGTATTTGCTTCCCATCTTAATAAAGGAAATATTACAGATGCACTTGAAGACTCTCTTCCCATCTCCTTCCCCTTCCTCCTCCCTGGAAATTAGCATCATCCTGAAGTTGGTGTGTATCTTCCCACATCTGTCTATTTTTAAGTATATGACAGAATATATGAACTATTTTCAATATCTCACCAAGTCTAACAAAGATGGCATATTTTCCTGTGATAAGTCTGGCCACGGTATTTGAAACAGCAGCCATCTTAATAAGCTCAATTTAATTCTTATTTCCTATTTATTGTTGTTTATCGATTCTAATATCTATAACTTAGGCTGTTTATGCCTGCAATTAATAGAAAATGGGGAATATTAATTTTATTTTAACAGGCAATTTACAAGGCAGATGGAAATCCTTCAAAGCTTGGAATCCTTGAAGGAAAAAATAATGAGGAAGTTTTTGGTGACTGCGCTGGTGGGAACTGTAGAGCTGATGTAACCCTCCCATATTACAGATAAGGAAACCGAGTCTCATACCGATCATGACTTGCTAGGTTTTTATGGCTACAGAATGCCAGTACCAGAACCAGGCCTTCAGATGTCCATTCTAGAATTCTCTTGACCACAGCATGCAGCTTCCATGTCGCTGAAGGCGATCAAAGATGGAGAAGGAAGAAAGAAGAAAATGTGATGTGCAGCGGGGAGGAAGGAAAAACTTCATAAAAACAAGACGGCAGAAATGTGGTATTTTAAGGAAGAGGTTTGCCCTTCATATGAATGATTCTTGGATTTTGGTGTATATTTTTGGTAGCAGTATGTGGTGAGTCACTAACAAAGAGCTTAAGACAGATGAGTTAACATAAATGGACCAAAATAAGCTGTGGTCTCTAGGCTGAGCAGCTGTTGGCCAAACCTGCCAACAGTTTATTTCCCAGAGACACTTGCAGCAGGTTAAAGTGAGCAGGCGGTGAGTGCCACATTAGAAAATTCCATACCGTTCAGAGCTTCCTGTGCCTGAGATGTAGCTATCCAGGGGGGAGAGGAAAACTCGCAGGTATTTATTGAAGCCCCACTTTGTGGAAGAGGGTCAGCAGGGCTGCAGGCCCCAGGGGGGTGTGTTAGTGGAGGATAAGGTGGGGCACAGGAGTCAGAACGTCCTGGGTTTTCAGCCCTGATGCGCCACTAGCTGTGTGACCGAGGAAGATTCCTTTAGCTTCTCTGTGGCTCTGTTTTTCATCTTCTGAATGAGGGGCTTTGATTGGATGACCTCCTAAGTCCCTTCCAGTTAAAACATGTATAGTTCACATTTATTGAGCGCTTACTTTGTGCCAGGCACTTCATGAAGTACTTTACCTATGGATCTTTCCCCTCCATTAAACCTTTGAGGCTGTTTCAACAGTAGTCCCATTTTGCAGAGAAAGAAACTGAGGCTTCAAGAGGCTAAGAGACTTGCCTGAAGTCACGTAGTGATGTCATGAGCAATGGCAGAGCCTGGACTCAAATCTGAGACTGTCTCGGAAACCTGGCTTCTTAATCACCATTCTGCATCGTCCCTTCTCTCTGGGCAGGAAATTAGGAATGAGTTAGCGTCACATCCTTCTCCCTCTCCACAGCTTTCATCTGCTTCTAATTGTTATGCTTTCATTGCACTGCAGTGGATTTCCCGATCCTAGCTGGAGTCCTGTACTGCATCCACACACTACACTGTGGGTGAATGGCTTTAAAGATAGTAAATCACATTCAAGACACACACCTCACACAGGACAGAAATAGTGTTGAGCAGGGCACAGCAGGGCTGATTCACAGCATCATTGTCGTCTTGAATATTTTGTACATACTCTCTACTGGACACGCTGTACTTGGTGTTCCTGCTGATGTCACTGGCAGAGATGTCTCCTGAGGAGACACCCTGTTTGAAAAGCCAATTCAGTATCCTCCTCTATCCTGATTTAATATGATAAGGCCATGGCAATGGCTGTGATAGTGGCAGCTCCTTTGTTCCCTTTCATAAATAACACGTAATTTAAGCAGCTTCCTGCACTGCCTCTCTTCCAACGAGAACATCAGACATAGGAAAAGCACCCCTCTTTCTAATAGAAAATAAAACGAACTCTAAGATTGTGGGTGATTTTATCTAACCTCTGTTCAAGATCAGTCTTTAGTTGCTGACTAGAAATCCTGTTAAAATCTGTCAGGATAGTTATAACTGAAGTCACACTTTCCATAGTTCTTTCTTTGATGTCTACATATATAAAAATGGAGAACTGGAGCATATCTAATAATTCAAACCAAAACAGAACTGCTGGTTATATTTATTGTGATGTTTTAAGACACAGAAAGTTTGAGCTGAAAAGGGAAGGGAATATACACTCAACCTTCTAAGTCAAAAGGCAAGCAGTAAAATACAGCAGATTGCATTAATGACCTTGATTCTTCACCTCTTCTTTTAGTCACATCCATTACCACGTGACCTTGGAATTTCTTTCACTAAAGAGTCAATTTTCCCTCCCCTTGAATATAGGTTGGCCTTGTAGCTTTTGGCCAATAGAATGTGGTGGAAGTGATGCTATGTCAGTTCCAAGTCTAGGTCTCAGGAGACCTGAGTGTTTTCATTTGCTTGCTCTTCTTCTGTTTGCCATGAGAGTATGCCCCGATTATCCTGCTGGAAAATGTGACATGAGGAACAGAGCTGAGTTGCCCGTCGTTGCAGCTGAGGTTATCCCAGATCAGCTGAGCTGCAGCTGACTGCAAGACCTCTGAGCTCAGTTGAGATCAGAAGCACTGCCAAGTCTAAACTGCCAACCTACATATTTATGAACTAAATAAATGCTTATTGTTTAAAGACCTTGAGTCTTGGAGTGTTTTGTTACACAGCATTATGCAGTAACTGATGATTGACACAGAAAGTGGGACTTTAGTTATCAGAGAAATATCCAGGAAGTACTTAAGGGTTGGGAGGATTACAGGGAGCAGCAAGAATCAAACTGAGATTTGACACAAATTTGAAGTTTTTCCAAATCAGCACAGTTATGTATACCACTCCAACAGTCATTCCGCATGCATATACCGAGTCTATGATTGGTAAGACACTATGCTAGGAGGAATACCTAAGGAATGGCAGCCCAAGAAAAGCAGAAGTATAATGACAGACACGATTCATAGAGGTTGGCCATGGGAATGAGGTTGGTCAAATGGCTGAGGATGGAGAAGGCTGATGGAGAAGGGTGAAATCAAGGAGCTGGCTCTGGGGCCAAGGGTCAGGGAGAACAGTGACAACGGGATAAAGTTAAAAGCCTCCATAAAGAGGAAGGCATTGAATCTGTTATGGAAGGAAATACCGATATCAGATGTGTGTCTGTGTGACTAAGTATTAAAATAGAAAATAGGTAAGATTAACATAAGAAAACATAGCAAAGCTGTCAGTACACCCCTGCCCTGAAACTGTCCAGTTGAATGGGCTCTGGACAGTTTCTAGCTGCCAGTTTCTGCATCCCTGTACCTGAGGGCTTTTTTTCCAGAATTATGGAAGGTCACTTTACAGGTCAGAAGTGCTGGGAAATTAACATCTACCTCCCCCCTCAACATCCCAGCAGCAATCCTCAACCAATGACTATGGCAGCTGGTACATAAACAGCCCAGCTGTCTCAGCTCTTGGGTGGGATGATTTTGAAGCATGTATTTTATACCTTTCCCATAGCTTGCCCACAGAATGAAGCTCTGGTCACCTATTGCGGCAGCTGGCTTAACATACCCTTCATCTGTTGCCTTCCCTTCTCTTCCCTGTCTCACTTCCCTACTCACTCCAAGGCCACTAGCCTCCTTTCCGCTCCTCTTCCTGCCCAAGAGTCTTTGCAGTTGCTGCTCTCTCTCTGCCTGAACTGCTCTTCCCCTGACATATGCACGACAGACTTCTTGTCACTTACGTCTCAGGCTAAATTTCACCTTGTCAGAGAAGCCTTGCCTGGCTACCAAATCTAACATAGTTTCATCATCTGATCTTAATTCTCAATGTCAGTCACTGTTTTCACTCAGATGTGTTTCTCGCTTGTTGGTTTTCAAATGCTTTTGGCGAGAGTGCCAGTTGGCACGACCCTTTTGGGAAGGCTGTTGGGTAGTAATGTCCATCAATAGGAGAATGCATAAATAAATTGTGAACTATTCTACAATGGAATACTACACAGAAATATAAAGAATGAACTGCTGCTACACACAGCACATGGATGAATTTCATAGAAATTAGGATGAAAAAAAGGGAGCCAGGCACAAAAGAGAACACATTATATGATTCCATTTCTATGACATTCACGAACAGGCACAACTAATCTATGCTGGGAGGAGTGGGAATAGTGGTTACCTCTGGGTGGGAGGATATTGCCTGGGAGGGAGACTGAGGTCCTGGAAATATTCTATATCTTGATGCGAGTGGTGATGACATGGATATGTACTTATGTAAAAGGTCATTTAGGTGTATACTTAAGATCCACGCACACTCTATATATGTCATACATTAAAAAAGAAAAAAGTAAGCTCCGTGGGAGCAAGGGTATTTTGTGACTTGGGCACTACTGTCTGACACGTAGTATGCCATCAGTAAGTACTTCTTACTTACTAAGTGAATAGATATGGATTTGTATTAAAAAATTTTAACCCCCAAATTAAGTAGAGTTTTACTGAGTACCTATTCCACTTGCTGTATAGAGGAGAGGAATCAAAGGTAAATCAGCTTAATGAAAAATACACGATTATATAAAATGGCAGCCTGTGATAAATGCTGTAAAAACAGATGCCAAACAAAGTGGTAGCAGAGCTAGGAAGAGAGAGCCATTTCAACTTTAGCTTTGGGGGAAGTGAGATTTGATCTGGCCCTGGAAATATTTCTGCAGGTAGGGCTGGGTGGGAAAAGAGACAAAGAAGGGGGTGGGTGGTGAGTGGCAGGGAACAAAGACTCTGGAAGAGGAAGCCCAGGGCACGTTTGGGAAATGGAGAACCTTGAAGCAGTTGAAGTCAGGGGTGGAGAGTCCTGGGGGAGGGAAAGATGGGCATCTGTCCAAGCAGGCTGGGGCCTGCTCTAAAAGGGCCTGGACTACTTTGCAAGGAGTGTGGCCTTCACCTGTAGGGATGGAGTTTCAAGTGTCTTAAGGCAGTAGAGTAACTTTGAAGAGAGAATTGTTATCCTCCCTAAATTAATCTTAAAAAAGATGTTCACTTACAGAAAAATCTGAAAAGCCATCCAACACAAAGGACACACACCTGATATAATCACTGCGATCGCCTTCATATGTCAACTCTGAAATACTTTTTAAAAAATGAGATATAATTCACATGCTGTAAAACTGGCCATTTTAAAGTGCACAATTCAATGCATTTTAGGACATTCACAAGGTTGTGCAACCATCACCACTGTCTAATTCCAGAACACTTTCATCACCCCCCCTCCCCAAACTCATGAGCAATCACTCTCCATTCCTCCTTCCCAACCCCCGACAATCGCTAACCTACCTTCTGTCTCTGTTTTTCCTAGATACTTTTCTATGTATACATATGCAAAACATACACACACACACACACACACACACACACACACACACACACACATACTTCTCTCCCACCCACAAAAATGGATTTGTTAATACTGCGAAGTTAGCCGTGTTGACTCTTGAATATATATATCTTGATTTTTGAAGATATCAGATTGGCTTGTGAAAAATTAGCCTGGGTGGCAGGGCAACAACGGATTGGAAAAAGAGGTTGGGGCAGTGACACTGCTAGGCAACACCTGCAGTAGTGGGGCAAGAAGGTCATGCAGGTACGAATGAGGACGCCGGCAGTCTAGTGAATGGTGTGGTGCGCCTCCAAGATCCCCACTTCAGGACTCGGGCATGCGGTAGCTCAGCTGCAGGAAGGGCTGGTGGCTGGTGGCTCTCAGCTGAGTCTCCTTTGGGGCCTTGTACTCACCAGAGGAGAGCTCCCAGCCCCAAATCACATTCGTTCTCTGTGACAGCTTACATCCAATAATTCATCAGTGGTGTGGGGGAGGCAGTGGGGGCAGTTTATAAAGGCCATCCCAGCTCTAAAGCTCCCTAAACGCTGAGGCTTTTCTTGTGACTGTATTTCAGCCCAACTCCACTCCTTCTTCCCAGCCCTGCTAACCTCGCTCCTCCCCAGGTGCTGTTCCTAATAAACTTCCTGCACTGATCTCTCTTCCTCAAAGTCTGTTTTCCAGGGGACCACAGTCGTGGCAAATATTTAGGCTAGAAATGGGGCTGGCATAGGTAGATGTCTTTGTGGAGCAATTGAGTGGACAGAGCTTGGTGACTGATTAGAGATATGGGGTGGGAAGGGTGGAAGAGTTAAAGAGAAGGAGCAAAACACATACACATATATAATTTATAATATATATAAATACACACACACACACACACTTTATATATATGTAAATGCACAATACATTCTCAGGCACTTACTCAGGGTCTACTTTGTACAAGAAACACTTTTGGAAGCTGAAGGTGCAAATCTTTTTTTTTTTTTTTTTTTCCCGCACCTCACAGCTCGTGGGATCTTAGTTCCCTGACCAGGGATTGAACCTGGGGTCCCACAGTGAAAGTGCCGAGTCCTAACCACTGGATCGCCAGGGAATTCCCATAGATCTGGTTCTTTTTATTTACTTGTTTGTTTATTTATGGCTGCGTTGGGTCTTCGTTGCTGCACGTGGGCTTTCTCTAGTTGTGGCGAGCGGGGGCTACTCTTGTGGAGCACGGGCTCTAGGCGCGCTTCAGTAGTTGTGGCTCGCGGGCTCAGTAGTTGTGGCTCATGGGCTCTATAGCACAGGCTCAGTAGTTGTGGTGCACTGGCTTAGTTGCTCTGCGGCATGTGAGATCTTCCCGGACCAGAGCTCGAACCCGTGCCCCCTGCATTGGCAGGTGGATTCTTAACCACTGCGCCACCAGGGAAGTCCTAGATCTGGTTCTTTTGTTCAATTAATCCACAGTATGTTGGGGCAGACAGAGAGTAAACAACTAATTCTAACACAATTTGTTGCACACCCTGGTAAATGATAGGGGAAAGTGATGAGGAAATATTAAAAGATGCCGCCAATGTTTTAAGCCGAGGTGTCTTGAAAGATGGTAAAGCCATCACGTGACATGGAGAAGGCAGAAGAAAGACGTTGTCATTAGAAAATAAATATCAAGGTTAATATGTCCTCCAAAGAGTTGGAAATATGGGTTTGGAACTCCTGAGAGAGGTCATGAATAGAAATACATATTTAGGTGGTATCTATATAGAAATGACAGTTAACGCCTTGGGAGTAGATGAGATTGTCAAGGGAGATCATGTAAAATGGAAACCTGAGAAAGATCTACAGCAGAGCTGAACTCAGGCTGCCAGTCCCTATGTTAACACCCATGGCAGACATAGGTAATTGAACATAGGGCCTCAGAATCCTTCTCAACACATGGCTTCAGGGAGTCACTGCCAGCAAATCCATTTACCCTTTCTGGTTTCTTCTCAAAGTCTAGGTGTGGTAATCAGGAACAACTGTGGGCATCCAGGGAAGGTGAGCTGCTCTGGTTATTAGGGGCAGAGAAAGCACCCAGGAAAGCAGGGGAAGTACTAGAAGAGTGGGGAGGGGGGGTCCCAGAAGAAGAGTGTTTCAAGAAGGAAATAATAAATATTTATCAAATGACTAAGTTGAGGACTTGAGGAGACAATGAGATTTGAAGGGGGAGGCCAGTGGTGACCAAGGAAAGTGGTTTCACTAGTGGTTTGCCAGAGAAGAGAGATGAAGGAAGTTGGAGTAGAGAATGGGAGGAGTTCCAAATGCTCAACTATAAATGCACTGCCTTGAACCTCCCTGCGGAGCATATTAAATATGCATTTCTAGGACTCACCCCAGAGCCCTGGCCTCAGGGTGTACTCTGGCCTCCCAGGAGCTCTTCTATCAGGATTATCTGTGTGGCAGCGAGAGGCTAGAAGCCACAGGTGGGTGTTAACTGTAGCAGATGCTGTTGATATCCCTTTCACATGCATTCAGCGCTCACCGTTCAGTACACACTGCTGGCGTGATACACAGGCACATGTACTCTCTGCCTGAGCTGAGGACTTTCTCTGGAAACCGGAGCATGCTGGCCTGCTTGCCAGAAATGCCAGAGAGGTAATTTCCTAGGGAGCAGCCTTCAACCAAGAAGGACAGAAGTTGGTGGATAAATAGCTCAACTTGCTCACCTCTCAGGTGGAATAACTCAGGGCTAATTTTATATCATCTCCCAGTACTCCCCAGTAGGTTTGAGCCAGAGGATGCTCATTAACATACTCTGTATTGGCTTCTTTCCCTCTGTCTCACTTCCCTACCCTCCTGTTGGTGTTCCAAGATCACGTCTTGCCTAAACTATGAGTACCCATGTCCCGGTCGGTCTCGGAGATGGCTCTTGGGGAAACCCCAAACTCACCATCTCATTTCCTCTTCCTGGGCACATAGAACAACTACATATTCCGGTGGCTCCTGCAGTATGGTTGAGCCCAGGTGACTAGGCTCTGACACATGGGCAAAAGTGATATACGTCACCTCTGGGCCTGGCCACAAAACTCCTGGTGTGATCCTCCCTCTCAATCTTTCCTCTCCATGGTGACTCCAGAGGCCATGTGTTTAAGACGGCAGCATCACAAGATAGAAGTTGCCTGGATTCCTGAGTCAGTGATTGGAGGGGACCTACTAAGGAGAGCTGTCCCACTTGTACCAGATTGTGACATGAATGAATGAGAAACAGAACTTTACTACGTTAATCACTGAGTTTTTTTTTTTGTTGTTGTTGTTACAGCAGCTAGCATTAACCGCCCTGATTAATATACCTGCCCTCTCAGTCTTCCCTCACTCAATTCTCAAAAATTACTGCTCTCCATCCTTCTTTAAAAATTTCCATTCCCTCAGCATGGCTAATAACATAGCTGAAAACGGCCATGTGTTAAATGCAAGACACAATTATCTGATGAAGTACACTCAGTTGTGAACAACAAGTACCAAATTATCTCCCCAAAGATAGTTCTCTTTTCAAATGGATTCCTTGTTGGTACAATCTATGAAGGAGATGTTCCTTAAGTATGCTGAGCCTTCTCATTGTCTTTGCATAATCACTGGCCCAGCCTGTTCCCAGCTTTACCTGTACTGTCCACAAGAAAGAGGCGTCAGCCACTTCTAAGAGATTGCTGAACTCTGGCCTCTGTAATAAAGCCCAAACTCCTCAACCTGGCATTTCCAGCCATCCCTGGTTGGCCCCAACCTGTATTTCTACCCTGATCTTTGCCCCGCTCCCCCTCCTCCATGAAACCTCTCGAGAATCGTACTTTTGACAGGGTGTGCTTTCCCAACTCCACACCTCGGCTCCGCTCTACTCTCCACTTGGAGTGTCCTTTCCTCACTTCTGCTCCTTTCTAGATCCAGCCCCCACTCACAGGCCTGATTCCAACTCTATCTCCTCTCTAAGGCCCTGAAATCCCATTTTGCCTTCCCTTTTGTTGCTATGACGCAACTGAATTTCAGCATTTGCTGCTTATTATTATGTACATCTTTTTATGTGTTTATGTCCTCTCTTCTGAACTAGAAATGAACTATTTAAAGAAAATATTATGCCTTTTTCTCTTTTTAATCCCTTTAGCTTTTAATATATAGTCAGGGACATGATTACTGAAGATAGATAGAGATACAGCAAATTGAACTTCTTAAAGATCCCAAACGCAAAGTCTCGTTAACACATGATTTAAAAAATATATTATTTGGAAATAATTGTAAATTAACAGAAAAGCTGCAGGAATAAAAATAGTATAAATAACATCTGTAAATACCTTACCTAGATTCACTTATTCACTTACTGTAAATATTTTACTTCATTTCCTTTATATTTCCATATCTCTATCATCTATCTATCTTTCTGTCATATTCTCTTCATACACACACACACACACACACACACACACACACACACACACACACACACTCACACAGTGTTTTCTGAAGCATTTGAGGGTAAATTACATGCATGATGAGGCTTTACCCTTAAATACTTCAGTGCGTATTTCCTAAGAATAGGGCTAATCTCTTACCTAATCACAAGAGAGTGATCAACTTCCATCAATTTAATACTGACATAACACATTTGTATCAATAATTTGTTCCCATTCCAATTTTGTCAAGTAACCCAATAATGTCCTTCACGGCATCTTGTCCCTCCAATACTGGACCCACTATAGGGTCAGATATAGCACTTAGTTGTGTCTCTTTAGCCTCCTTTAATCTGGAACATTTCCACAGCCTTTTTTTGTCCTTTATGACATGATTAGTTTTCAAGTTAACACACCTCCCCCTTTTAAAGAATGTCAAAATTTTGAAAAAAACTCCTAGGTTGGCAGGCTATTTTATATACATACATCTGGATGGATGTGGAGTTTCTGAGTAGTGTCATAACCAATCCCAGTGCGAGACTCCAAACTTGAACCTCCTTTTATTCTCATTCTGAACTTATAACCAATGGCAATAGTTTTAATGCTGCCATACAGGAACCTTTGCCTTATTTTATTTACAATGCCTTTCTCCTTATTCAAGCGGAGTTGGAGTGGAAGAGGAAATCACAAATCTCTTTCTCCTCCAGCTTCTGCTGGGCTGCAGGCTGCATGGGAGGAAAAGTCAATATAGGAAGTGAGAGAGTAAACTGAGAAGTTGAAATCAAAGTGGTAGGCCGCTAAGTCTTGGCTGTGGTGTATCTCAAAGCATTTTTACAGACAGCATTCAGCCATCATTAAATAAAATCCCTATGCTGTGGAAAGCGAAGGCATTAGTAATTTCCGTTGTCTATGAGTGGAAACAGAGACACTGACAGGCGTAATGGCTTTTCTACTTTGAGTCTGAGAGGCAATGAGGAATCATGGAAAGAGAGCCGATAAAGGAGTGAATCTGTTCAGGAGATTTGAATCTATTTATTACCATCGCTGCCAAGGAGTTATATAGCTCAGCAAGTCATATCCTCTCTGAACCTTGATATCATTATCTGTAAAATGAGGGTTTGGAGTGACTAGACTCGCCCCAAGTTTCCTTCAGTGATTCTAAAATTCCACGATCATGAATTCCAGCACACATTCAATGCACACCTATGGGGTGTCTACTGTGTGCTGGGCACTGCGGGGCAGTAGCAGTGGAGGGAAGGCATGTCAACAAAGAATTGGGAGAAGGGCCACAAAAGGGGCAAGTTCAAGATACAGGAGTGTTACAAAGAAGACAGTAAGCAGCTTTCCCCGGGGAGTTGCACGCTTCATAGAGGAAGCGTCTGACAGTGGTTGTTGAACCAAGTCTCGAAGATGGAGATAGGGCGTTCCAGGCAGAAGACGCGTGGCTCTTTGTGGACTGCACTTTGGATTTGAACACAGTGTGCTCGAGGTTAAGTGAGGGTGGTGAGGCTGGAAAGGTAGCCCGGCAGGGCCAGATCTAGGAGAGCCACTTTTCCAGGTAGAGAGGAGTTTGAGGGGTGGGGTGAGACTTGAGGCCAGGAGGTCTATTGCAGAAGATAAAGGATAACGGATTGAGAGACGCAGGGGAGATGAAGCAGCAGAGTGGTCGGAGACATGTTTAGGAGAAAGAATTGAGAAGGCTCACCAATTGAGGGCAGGGGGAGGGAGAGAAAGGGCTGTCACAGGACTTCCACGTTTCGGATTTGTGCAGGGGACTGGACTGTGGTCCTATTAACTGCAGTCGGAAGTCCCCAAGGAGGAGCAGGTTTGGGAGATGTACGAGTTCACTGTAGGATGTGTTGGCTTGGCCTAGAGATGTGTATGGGACACCCAAGCGGAGATGGCTAGCAGGCCGTTGTGTAAATGCACCTGGAGCTCAGAAGTCTGGGCCGGAGACACATCTGACTGTTAACATGTTACAGGTGTGAAGGATGTCACTCAGGGACGCTGTAACTTTAGGAAAGGACTGTGCCTGAGAGGGAAGGACAGGAGTTCTGTTGTCTTATTAGGTCTGGATTCATACTGCTGAGACCTTCCTAGCAGGTAACTTTGGGCGGGTAACTTTGAACCTGTTTCTTCATTTTTAACAATCAGCCCAATTTGTAGACTTATGAGAGTTTGAGATTAAAAGAAATCCAATCGATGGCACTTGTAAGAAGAGCAGAAAGGGCACCCCAGGAAACACCATTAAGCTGATATCTAACACACATAAGACGGCTCCTGACTGTAGGTTTCAGGAGGAGCCATTTGCTAAGCTGCCACATTAGTTTGTTACCAGTTGCTTAATTTCTCTGAGCCCTGGCTTCCTTTTCTTCAAAATGGAGATAATAACTACTCTTCCGGTTATCTCAGAGAACTCTTTTGAAAAGTAAGCAAGATAAGGTTTGTGTGAACACTGCAAACTGAGATATAATGTTAGTTATTATCAAAATGAATGGAACAAAAAGATGTGGCCAATTCCTCAGCATATTTTGTGCTGTTACCACCACGGAGTGTCTGTCAGCATCAATACTGAGCAATGTTCTAACTAGTCAGTGGCAGAACGGGAATAAAACCCAGGGTCTCTGACTCTGGGCCATAGTTATGCTAATCCCTGTATGAGGTCATCTTACTACCTGGGAAAGAAGAAGTAGAACTGTGGACTGCAAACCTTGTGAGACCACCAGGGGCTTGGGGTCTCCTGTGATGACGACTTCATCTATTCTGCTTTTCCTCCGATCAGGAAGTGTAAAAATGTGATCACAGCTCCTCCTAAAACTTCAAGTTCTCGTTTCCAGGTGGGGAAAGATAACCCCCTCTGCATAAATAGTAGCATTATTGCAACAACATGGAAAGCCTGCCAGCACCCAGAAAGCCCTCAATAGATGTTAGTTCACTGGGCAGGCCAGATACAGTATTCAGAACGGAAGAAGTCAGCAGTATCCACTGGGTGAGGCAACCTCAGGTCCAAACTAGTCCACGATTACACAGGGACTAGGCCAGATTCTGGTCTGGGGGCAACAATGGGCGAGATTGACAACCGGAGCTCACCTCCAGGTTGCTTTTACTTCCATTTTCTCCCAAAGCGGCTAACAAACCATGCGAATGATATAGATGAGATAAGAATGCAACAATGGAGACGCAGCTCCCCTTCACTTCTCTTGCTTTTCTTAGTGATCTTGGCAGCCTGAAAACAGTAAGACGTTTCCTAGGTCAGAGGAACCCAGAGTTGTGGGCCCGCAGCCTTTAAAACTCCATCCATGTCAGCATCCAGAAACAACTTGTACAATCATGTAAGGCAGTAGCCTGGCACTTAGCAAGCCCCTCACTCAGGCCTGAATTCCTGCTGGAGCATCACAGGGGCACCTGCCTCTTATCTGTGCCTACACTGTGGGCCCTAGGAGCTTTCCATTTATGGTTACTTACAGGTTTTCTGTAGCAGGCCTGGTGATGGCCTATAGCACAGAGCTAAACCCTCCATCTCCTTCTTTCTCTTCCACTCCTTCCCTTCCTCCCTTCTTTCCTTCTTACCTTCTCTCTCTCTTTTTAAAAATAGACTTTATTTTTTAGAACAGTTTTATGTTGGGCTTTGTCTGATGCTTTTCTTATGGTTGAACTGGGGTTATGGGTTTGGGGGAGGAAGATCACAGTGGTAAAGTGTCATTTTCATCGCATCACATCGGGGTACATACTAGCTACCTGACTGATGACTTTCGACATTAATACTGGTCATCCGGCTGACACGGTGTTTGCCAGGTCTCTCCACTGCAAGGTTACTCCTCATTTTCCTTCTTTCCATGCAGTCCCCTTTGGAGGGGAGTCACTCTGCACAGCCTACATTTAAGGAGTAGGAAGTCAGGGTCCACTTCCTACAGGGTGGGGTAGCTACAAAATTTATTTTCAATTCTTCTGCATGGAAGATTTGTTTCTTCTCCCCATTTATTAATTTATTCAATCATTTATTTATATCAGTATGGACTCATGGATATTTATTTTATACTTTCAGTTATAATCCAATACTACTTTCTTTCTTTTGCTATTCAAACTGTTCCAGCTTTGACCACTGGGAGGTCTTTAATTATTTTTCATTTATTCACTCAACCAAAATGCAGTGTGAGCTTACTGGATACTAGTCAGAGAAGATTCAAGAATGAACAGGGCTTGGATTAGCACAAGGTGGTGGGGTAGAAGGACGTGAGCTTACCCGCTGCTTAGGAAAACACCCAAATCGCAACTAACTGCTGAACGACCGTTGACCAAAAAACGCTGGAACCTACCAAGAATGAACAGGGCTTAGCTCTCCCTTCAAGGAACTCTCAGTAGGGGTGGCAGGAGGGAGGAGAGACAGGCAAGAAAAGATACAAAGACATGATACCATGGTGAGTGCCTTGGCAGACGACGGAAGTTCAGAATGTTGGGCTCGGTTACATGGATTCACTTCCCTGCCTCTCTCCTGAGCATTTCTGACTGATCGTCTTAGGAGAACCTTCCGCTCCACACCCTGGGTTAGTTTCTCTTTCTTCCCTTGGTATCCAATCGCTGCACTTTCCTAGGCAGGGCAGTATTACAGAAAGAGCATGGCACCCACCACAGATAATCTAGATTGACACTTAACAGATATATAAGGTGGCTCCTGACTATAGCAAAGAAGGACTGTGATAGCCCTTTGTTAGCCCTTTGCAGTTCCTGTGGGCATGGAGTAGCTTATGATTATGCAGAACAGGAAGGGAAAGTCAGTGAGACCTGCAATAGCAGGAATTTGATTTTAGTTCCTCCCAACCTGCAGCCTTATGGGGGTCCCAGGAACCTGCTCTCTCAGCCTCCAGCTTCACATTTCCAAAGTCCGGCTCCTGGCCAACCCTTGGTTAATCGACATCTGAGCAGTAATTATTTTTAGATTGCCCACTATACGTTCTGCCACTCAGTGTTATGCGATCATGTAATGAAATCCATGCCCTAGTGCATTAACTAACCTTTTGAAAAAAACCTTTCAATAGCATCTCCCCCGCCTCCCCCTTCACAAAGAGCTGGCAAAAAGCTCCTGGACTTGAGTGCTAAATGTCGAACCATTAAAAACGCTGGTGAAAGCTATGAAGTCATCAAGTATTGACCTGAGAGAACATTTAGCACCATCTGATTTCTCCATCCTGACATCAACATGAAACGGACCTTACATGCCAATGAATCACTTTCCCTATTTAAGTTCACAGGGTTTGTCTAAAATAGCTCCCCTGGTACAAAAGGAAATTTCAGCCTAGGGATTATAATGGTGAGTGGTAGACTCAAGTTCTATTGCTTTCTCTATAAGAAAAGGAGGGCTTACTAAAACTGGATTCTTTTGGGGGGGCGGGGGAGGGATGATAGAGTAGAAGTGTCTTCTTCTTCACAGAAGCCATTAGGGAATCAGAAATCCAATCTCACGTGTACTACATTTTCTTAATACTCTATGTTCTCCAACTATAGTGTGAGGAACTTGTTCAAAATGTAGGTTCCAGCCCCTCACACAGGTACGCTGATTTAGCTGGTATAGCAGATGATGTGGGGTCCCTGCCTATATTTCCTCAACCCAATGCACCCAACCTGACCACCAGTTCCTAGCACCTTCATCTTTTTGCCAGAGGGCTATGATTTTGCAGGCCAGAAGTACCAGGGAATTAACACCAGCCAAGTGCAGCTTCAATCTATGACTGAGGAGAGTTGGTGTCCAAACACCTCGACTCCCTCTCTTCTTCACTGGCAGGATGCTGAGACGAGTGTACTATGTTGTTTCCAAAGTTCCCAGTGGGATGAAACTCCAGTTACCCATAGTAGTAACTGGCATGACAGGACACCTTTTATTGGTTGCCTTCCCTTACTAGTGTTTCCTGGGACCACCTCCCCAAATCAGCTTTCTGCAATTGAATCCTTGTCTCAGGGTCTATTTCTGAGGGAGCTCAGACTAAGACAGTTGGTCTGGAGTTGAGCCCAGTAATCTGCATTTTTAACAAGCACCCTAGGATGATTTGATGCACATGGCACAACATAAGACATTTTGAGAAGCTCTGTCTTGTGACTTTTATGATAATTAAATGTAAGGACACTAGCATTCTTTACTGGTCTACCATCTTCTAGAGCCTTTGCAATTCCCTTGAGTCTTATGACTATTGCTTGCGGGGAGAGAGATGGAGAGGGAGAGGGAAGGATTATCTGCTTGATCTCTTTCCTCCAGGATCCAGGCTGGGGTTGGGAGGGGGAAGCCGGATGGTGTCCAGTTAAGTTTCATCAGGAAGTCAGGGGGGTATGAAGGGCACTTGGAGAGGAATTGAAGGGGACCATTCCTGAAAGAGCTGTTTCAAGGAAGCACCACGAGCGGACAATGAAAAGTTGAGGAATGAAATAGGACTGCTGAGTGTTGGAGCAGTAGAATGGCTGGGTCATGACCTAGAAGTGCTGAGTAAAGATAAAGTCAGAGGTGAAGGGACAGGCCAAGGGCATAAAGAGAGGCCTGCTCAGGGCTGATCACATGAATGCTGGTGGTTCACTCTGGAATTTCCCATCATATGTCCTTGATGTTCCCTGTTGGGCTGGGGACAGACCAGTATAGATGACCCCTGAGACAGACTAAACATGAGATCATGGTACACACACATGCCACAATGCGTGCCCCACCCCCACCCCCACAAACACCCATTTGAAGGAAATGGTACTGAGACAACTTTGAAGACGACATCATGCAAAGAAGCAGAACTTTGTTGGATTTCCTTATACTTATTTTCTGGTTTAGGGTTGTTTTCATTTGACATTACATGTCTTTTCACAGTGTGGTGCCTTTAATGATCTTAAACTGGATCTGGAACACACCCTTCAAAGAGCTCAGCAGGAAGCAGCCACATACCCGCTGAACTGCTCTTTGTTCTGAATCCAATCCGGAGTGTCCATTCCAGCCTGTGAGCTGGTTTCTGTTCCTGCTACTAAAGCTCCCAGGTGAACACCAGCTCATCTGACAAAGACCCTTCCCCTGCCAAGCCTTCACCAGGTCCCCTTCTTTGAAGGAGATGTACCCTGTCCCTTGTGCCTCCAGACATTGGCTGGGATTGGGTTCCTCCTACATCCCACTGAAATCAAGATGCTGCCACTCTTATTGATCTTGCCCAGAGCCTTTTGCTGTTGGGCTCCTGCCCACCAGATTATCAGATAACCTTGACTGTTGGAGCCAGCAGGCGCTGGAACATTGTGATATAGATTGCTGGCCATGTTCCTTGGGACCGGCTTTATGGACCACTCAGAATATTTTGCCAAGCTCTTTTGAACCCTGCTATGTTGCTCCAAAATTCCAGCACGTTTTGCAGCTGAGCCTGCATGGCTAATTGGAAAAAAATACTTTAAAAAGTAACAACTACAAATGTAAGCTCTACCAACAATATCCATCTGTTTTTTCATTGGTGTTTCCCAAGCCCTTTGAACAGTGCCTGGCACAGTAGGCATTCAATCGAACTTTGTTGAATAGATGAATGATATGATGTTGACAAGGAAGAAAAGGAATATGGCATGTTACATAGGGAGCTTTTCAATTAGCTCAAATATGTATGTGTTATAAATGGAAGGGGGACTAGACATAACTTTTTAATGAAGAGTTTCAACTCAGTGGGGATAGAGACATGAAAGTGTTTTATTTAGCTTTAATCTCTGTTTCCAACTGTGCTCTGTCTTATTGCCCTTCCCGTTTTCTTAATAACATCTTGGGCAGGTTCCATAACTTTCTGGTCACTTTTGATTATTAGAAGTCCAGTCCAGCTTAAAATTTCAATTTCAACTTTGATCTCAATCGCTCATTTCCTCTCCTTGCCCAAACCTAAGGTTGAGCTGCGTTGGAGTGGCCTGATCTAGCTCTAAAATATATCCTTCACTTAATACAAAAATATGTCTTTTACTTAATGGGATGCTATTGTTACTCTCTCTTGGTTGTTACGGCTTTTTGGGTGCACACTGCCAGGCCTCTGTACCCTCTTGGTGGCAGCTTTCCAAATGCTGACTTTCTTATGGGGCACATGGTGAATTCCTTAGGGAAGTGGTCTGTGAGATCAGAACTATTTGCTTATTAACACTGAGATGTCATTTGTCTTTTTCACTGTGTTGGCATCTCCAATGATAATGCAAAAGCAATGGGGGATAAAACTGCCTGTCCCTTAGCGTGAAGCAAAGCGGTGACACTAAGTTCTACCAGTAGTCATGGTATTCTTCATTGCTGTCACTCTTGGTAACAAAACAAAACAAAACAGAATCCAATTGCAATTAAGAATCCAATTGCAATTAAGAATGTCCTTGACGAAGCAGTAAAAATTACTGTGTTGAATATTGACCTTTGAGTACACACCTTCTTAATACTCTGCATGATAAAATGGGAAGTGTGCAGAAAGCACTTTTGCTGTATACCGAAGCACGATGGTTATCTTGAGAAAAATTATGTGTATGGTTGGTTGAGTTGCGAGCTGAACTAGCAACTTATTTTCCTGGAAAATCATTTTGACGGGAAAGAATTCCTGACAGACAAACTCTGGTTATTTAGACTCAGGTATGTGGCAGCCATTTTCTTGTAAGTGATTGAAGTAAACCTGCCACTTCAAGGAAAACAACTGACACCATTTGTTGTCAGTGGTAAAATTTTAGGTCTCAAGCAAAAATTAAAATTTTGTAAAACTTGTATTCATCATTTTTGAGCATGAAAGCTTCCCAGTTCTTAAAAAAATTTCTGGTGAGCTGACTGGTGAGATCACTGGTGATATTAACAAATGTGACTTTTTGAAATTATATAATGAAATATGTAAACATTTGGAACATCTATATAACTCAGTGAACCAATATTTTCAAATTATCAATGCATGATTTTACAAAATACGTATGGGCAAAAGATTCATTCAAAGTACAAGATAGATGGATTTTAATGTAAGAGTATGAAAAGTTCATCGTTGTGGTTTCAGATTTCACACTGTAACTAACGTTTAAGAAAATATCTCTTATAGACTTTTACTATGGCATCAAAGAAGAGTACTTATAATTACCTGAAAAGGCCATTAAAATATTCCTTTCTTGGGGACTTCCCTGGTGGTCCAGTGGGTAAGACTCCGTGCTGCCAATGCAGGGGCCCCAGGTTCGATCCCTGTTCGGGGAACTAGAGCCCACATGCATGGCTACGAAGAAGAAGTCCGCATGCTGCAGCTAAAGATCCCACATGCTGCAACTAAGACCCAGCACAGTCAAAATAATAAATAAATAAAAACAAATAAATATTTTTTAAAAATTCCTTTCTTTTCCAACTACAAAGCTGCATGAGGCAACAGACTGAATGCAGATGCAGATGTGTGAGAATACAGCTATCTTCTAAGTCAGAGGTTTGCAAAAATGTAAAACAATGCCACTCACTAATTTTTTTTTTCCCTTGGAAACTATAGTTATCTTTCCATAAAGATAGGTTCTTTATGGTAACCTGTAGTGGGCTTTAACGTTATTTTTAAGCGAATCAATTAATAAATATTAAACATTCTCAGTTTTAAGTTTGAATTCAGTAAATATCAGTACTTATAATGCACATAAACAAAAGCTCCTTGGGACCTCAGTAATTTTTAAGACTGCAAACGGATCCCGAAACCAAAGAGCGTGAGAACTAGTGATTTAGGGCTTTGACACTTCAAGTCAGTTCACGGACCAGCAGAATCTGGATCACCTGGGATCTTGTTAGAAAAGCAGAGCCCCATCCCAGACTCACTGAATCAGAACCTGCATTTTAATAACATGCCCAGATGATCCACGGGGGCCACATGTACTATTTTAGAAGATGCTGGAAGGCCTCCCCACTATACAGGTCCCTGATGGAGGAGGTCTGGCTCAGTCTCTTTTTCCTCCCTCTCTGTCAGCTACCACCACTGGGTGTCTGCCCCAAGCCCCTTGCCACTGGGGGGTCCCTTGATTTAGTGGGCAGCCCTCTTGAGTGGGATGAGGTATGATTGCTTAATCCCAGATATCTTCTTCCTCAATGTCTCCTTGGCCTGCAGGAAATGTACTCATTCTTGCCTTGCCAGATTGTGCCGTGCAAGCACATCCACTGCCGGCCTTCCTCACCATCCTTCCAGGGTGGGCTGTTCCAGCATCCACCTTGTTCTACCCTGTTCTACACCTCCAGGCTAGAAGCAGGCTCCAGTATCCACGCTCACATAAACCTCCAAACTCCCAACACTCTCTCATCTTTAGCATGTGGAGCTACTCACTACTTCTCTGTCCTCAACTTTAGGTCCAAAGTCCCATCCAACATGCTCTAATTTATGAAAGAACAAACACAAGCCTGTAAAACTATTATCAGAACAATTTTAACCCCAAATGAATCACAGCTAACTCTTTTGGGGCTAGGATTTTCAATTTATCTTGGCTCACAGAGAATAAAATGGGATTAGCCTGACTGCTTGGGTCTGATGGGGTCATGTCAGTGGGCAGTAGAGAGAATGCAGAAAGGTCAGAACACATCTGGTTAAGAGGGATTGAAGGCAGAGATAAGTGAGGGGATCAGCAGAGAGCCACAAGCTGCTATAAATGGATTTATGTCTTCTGACACAGAAAAATGACAATCCAAGAGAATTTAGACAAATGCAGATGAAATTTCTGAGCCACAGCTGGTAATTCTGAGGAACTGTGGGGAAGAGGAGAGCTCAAAGACTGGAAAAGGGAAGATGTCCGAATTTCCCCAGACTTCTCACCTCAAAATGGAAATTGAGTTTGCTCAAAACTCTAGAATGAATTATTAAATTGAGTGGCTTATGGGTACTCAAACAGGGAAAAGGAGGTGGCCAGCAAACAGCCCGGAGTCACGAACTCATGCCCGGTGAGTCCCCAGATCGTAAGTGCTCTGGGCAGATTAGGGGCGTGTTCCGGTGTCAAGACTCCATGACCGGATTTTAGTCCTGTTTGTCACAGTGATTTATAAAAATCCATTTCCTGATAAGATGGAGAATTATGGACTGGATGAAAAACAGTTGGGGGCGGTGTGCCTATGGAACTGGTTGAACAAGTCTACCCAGAGAGTGCTCATTAATGTTCAATCTGAAGTGGATCTCCAGTGATAACAGTAATAATAGCAATTATAATAATGATGACAGTAACAGTAGCTGTCACTTGCTGAGTTCTTACTATGTGTCAGGCAGTGCTAAAAATGCTTTATTTGTATTAACCTATTGAACCTTCACAATTAGTCCAGGAGATGGGAGCTATTATTAAGGCTGGGTATACAGATATGGAAAGTGAAGCTCAGAGCAATTAAAGCATTTGTCTAAGGCCACACAGTAAGTGATGGGGCTGGTACCCAAACCCAGAGGCTGGCTGCTCAGCAAGTATGCTCCATCCTGTTGAAGATGCGTGTAGATGTTGGAGGATAGATTCAGGATTTGTCAATAGAAATCCTGGCTCCGGGAAGTAGTATTTTATTTTTTCTGTACTAGGTCGCTGTTTGGGGGCATATGATTCAAAATGGATTGGGGGGGCTTCCCTGGTGGTGCAGTGGTTAAGGATCCGCCTGCCAGTGCAGGGGACACGGGTTCAAGCCCTGGGCCGGGAAGATCCCACATGCCGCGGAGCATCTAAGCCCGTGCACCACAACTACTGAGCCTGCGCTCTAGAGCCCGTGAGTCACAACTGCTGAGCCCATGTACCACAACTACTGAACCCCGCAGGCCTAGAGCCTGTGCTCTGGAATAAGAGAAGCCACTGCCACTCTTGATGAGAAGCCCGCGCACTGCAACGAAGAGTAGCCCCCGCTCGCCGCAACTACAGAAAGCCCGCGCACAGCAACAAAGACCCAATGCAGCCAAAAATAAATAAATACACAAATTTATAAAAAAAAAAAACCCAAAAAACCAAAACCAAAACAAAAGGAATTGGGATGTGAATGGGGTGTGAGTGCAGCCACCTCAGGCCTAACCCCTGGGACCTAATGCTCAGGCACTGCAGTTGGTCCCTATTTGCCCAGCACAGGTTTTTCTCACTTTCCGTGAGCAGACAAGCCAAGGTGGTGGGAAAAACCGGAGCTGTGGCGTCAGTACAAGCAGGTATGTGTGAGGATGCAGTCAGTATCCTCCCAGGAGCTATCTTTTCTTAAAACTTATCTCTGATTGTGGTGTGAAATGCTATGACCTCTATTTAAGATATCTATCTGCAAACAGGTGGATTGGGATGCCTCTTTCTGAATATCCCCCTCCTCCCTGAATTTCCTCCAGAAAGGTCCCATCACATTGGTGCCTGTGTAGGAACTATTTTTTCCTCAGTCTTTTATATCAGAGCTTCTCAGACATGAATGTGCATGGGACTCTCCTGGGGATCTTGTCAAAATGCAAATTCTGATTCCTGAAGTCTGAGGAGAGGCCCCAAACTCTGCATTTCTAACAAGCTCCCAGAGGATGCTGGTACCTCTGGTCAGTGGACCCACTTGGAGTAGCGAGATTCCACATGACCCTTCAGAGCTCGGAGCCTATTAGTAGCTCAAAAATGCTTAGTAACCTGTTAATTGACCTGGAAATGTCTCCTATTTAAGAACATTAGTTGTTAGTTACCAGGCTATAGAAAACACTGTAGACTATAAGAGGGGGTGGTTTATAGAAAAGGATACTTTATTTGTAATTCAGAGCAAGATTTGACTGACCTTCTGACTTTAGTCATTTGAGGGTTCAAAGATGACTGGGCTCTTATGGAGAATCAAACATCGCTGTTACATAGATGGCCAACACAAGGCTTAATTCCCATGACAAAGATGGAAAGACAAGCATGATAGAGATTCACTACTCACATGATGAGTCAGTGGTGAAGGAAACCCGCTTGGATGACGACATCAAGTCATCTCAATCTAGTATATTTATTTAAAAAATTCATGTATAGGTGGACCCGTGCAGTACAAACCCATGTTGTCCAAGGGTCAACTGTATATTTATTACACAATCTATATAGTTCCTTTCTTCCCACTATCTTCAAAAAGGAGAACTTTTAATCAAGACAGTCCTTTCCTCTTTGTCACTCTGGAGCTTATGGAAAATATTATGGTTTTTAGCTAAAAAAATTTAAAATATGAGATCTAAATTTGGTTTTTCAGATATTTTTTCTTCATAAAAGTTATAAATATTCTCATTTTCTACATCTTGCACAACACTCTTCTTATCCTTTCTAAAATGAGCCAGGCTCCCTCTCTGCTGCCCCATAGCAAGAAAAATGGAATGGGTCATGTAAACATTCTAAAGCCTGGTCAAACATACCGGAAATGAAGGCTTGCAAAGACTGACAAAGAAGAAAGATGCAGAGACACACCCAGCACAAGTCCATTGTCCATTTCTAGATTATTCTGAAAGCAAACCCATTTTAGGGTGAGGGTAGGAGGGGGAATTAAGAATGAGAAGCCAAAGATTAAGTTAGAAGCTCTCTTGTTGACAACTTTTTTTTGGACACAACTTTTGAGTAGTGTGCCAAGATGATTACTGATATATGTCTAGGTTTCTGTAGCCCTCGCTGACTTGTGTTTCCTCTCTGTGGCCTTAATGAGTTCACCCATGAATGTTAATTATAACTTTAGGAAGGTAGCAACATCCACAAGCAGCAAAACGCTAGACAAGGGTACGATAATACATCCCTGCAAAGCTCTGTTATTTAATATCCCTTTGCCTTATGAGATCAATTTCTGCCCTGGTGCAGAGATTTCTGTAAAAGGTCAGTTCCGATATTGGGAGGGAACATTTAATCAAAAATAGTATGTGAAAAGATAATGAGAGATTATATCAAATAAGAACCTTCATTCCCTCTGACATAAACCAACCACTACCAAAAATATTGAAACGCAAAACTATTGTGTGCTGAGTCATATTTAGAGAGTTAATATTAGCTGTAAACTGGCTACTATACAGAATATTATAATGTAAAACCATTGTGTTACATTTAGGGAATTAACATCATCCATGGAAAACAAGAACTTATTTTTTATATGATCAAAGTTAGCATATGCTCTTGTTTCATTCAAGGCAATGCACCATTTAGTTTTTTTTAAAACATTTTTATTTATCTATTTTTAAAATTTATTTGTTTATTTTTGGCTGCGCTGGGTCTTCACTGCTGCGCGCAGGCTTTCTCTAGTTGCGGAGAGGGGGGGCTACTCTTCGTTGCGGTGCGCGGCCTTCTCATTGTGGTGGCTTCTCTTGTTGTGGAGCACGGGCTCTAGGCGTGTGGGCTTCAGTAGCTGTGGCACACGGGCTCAGTAGTTGTGGCTTGCAGGCTCTAGAGCGCAGGCTCAGTAGTTGTGGTGCACAGGCTTAGTTGCTCTGCGGCATGTGGGATCTTCCCGGCCCAGGGCTCGAACCCGTGTCCGCTTCATTGGCAGGCGGATTCTTAACCACTGCTCCACCAGAGAAGTCCCCATCATTTAGTTGTACTTTTTTTTTTTTTAACATCCTTATTAGAGTATAATTGCTTTACAATGGTGTGTTAGTTTCTGCTTTATAACAAAGTGAATCAGTTATACATATACATATGTTCCCATATCTCTTCCTTCTTGCGTCTCCCTCTCTCCCACCCTCCCTATCCCACCCCTCTAGGTGGTCACAAAGCACTGAGCTGATCTCCCTGTGCTATGCGGCTGCTTCCAACTAGCTATCTATTTTACGTTTGGTAGTGTATATATGACCATGCCACTCTCTCACTTTGTCCCAGCTTACCCTTCCCCCTCTCGGTATCCTCAAATCCATTCTCTAGTAGGTCTGCATCTTTATTCCCGTCTTGCCCCTAGGTTCTTCATGACCTTTTCTTTGTTTTAGATTCCATATATATGTGTTAGCATACGGTATTTTTTTTTTCTCTTTCTGACTTACTTCACTCTGTATGACAGTCTCTAGGTCCATCCACCTCACTACAAATAACTCAGTTTCATTCCCTTTAATGGCTGAGTAATATTCCATTGTATATATGTGCCACGTCTTCTTTATCCATTCATCTGTTGATGGACACTTAGGTTGCTTCCATGTCCTGGCTATTGTAAATAGAGCTGCAATGAACATTTTGGTACATGACTCTTTTTGAATTATGGTTTTCTCAGGGTATATACCCAGTAGTGGGATTGCTGGGTCGTATGGTAGTTCTATTTGTAGTTTCTTAAGGAACCTCCATACTGTTCTCCATAGTGGCTGTAGCAACGTACATTCCCCCCAGCAGTGCAAGAGGGTTCCCTTTTCTCCACACCCTCTCCAGCATTTATTGTTTCTAGAGTTTTTGATGATGGCCATTCTGACCAGTGTGAGGTGATACCTCACTGTAGTTTTGATTTGCATTTCTCTAATGATTAGTGATGTTGAGCATCCTTTCATGTGTTTGTTGGCAATCTGTATATCTTCTTTGGAGAAATGTCTGTTTAGGTCTTCTGCCCATTTTTGGATTGGGTTGTTTCTTTTTTTGATATTGAGCTGCATGAGCTGCTTGTAAATTTTGGAGATGAATCCTTTGTGAGTTGCTTCATTTGCAAATATTTTCTCCCATTCTGAGGGTTGTCTTTTGGCCTTGTTTATGGTTTCCTTTGCTGTGCAAAAGCTTTGAAGTTTCATTAGGTCCCATTTGCTTATTTTTGTTTTTATTTCCATTTCTCTAGGAGGTGGGTCAAAAAGGATCTTGCTCTGATTTATGTCATAGAGTGTTCTGCCTATGTTTTCCTCTAAGAGTTTTATAGTGTCTGGCCTGACATTTAGGTCTTTAATCCATTTTGAGTTTATTTTTGTGTATGGTGTTAGGGAGTGTTCTAATTTCATTCTTTTACATGTACCTGTCCAGTTTTCCCAGCACCACTTATTGAAGAGGCTGTCTTTTCTCCACTGTATATTCTTGCCTCTTTTATCACAGGTAAGGTGACCATCTGTGTGTGGGTTTATCTCTGGGCTTTCTATTCTGTTCCATTGATGTATATTTGTGTTTTTGTGCCAGTACCATACTGCCTTGATTACTGTAGCTTTGTCATATAGTCTGAAGTCAGGGAGCCTGATTCCTCCAGCTCTGTTTTTCTTTCTCAAGATTGCTTTGGCTATTCGGGGTCTTTTGTGTTTCCATACAAATTGTGAAATTTTTTGTTCTAGTTCTGTGAAAAATGCCACTGGTAGTTTGATAGGGATTGCAATGAACCCGTAGATTGCTTTGGGTAGTAGAGTCATTTTCACAATGTTGATTCTTCCAATCCAAGGACATCCACCATTTAGATTTCATTCATACTGTTGGTAAAATGTCATTGAATTTTTAAATATATCTCATTTAGGTTCAGCTGCATTATGTTTTCTTTTAGCAGAAAAGGAGAGACACAAGTGCAGCAAACATTTCATTTTTAAATGTATAATCCTCAAGTGTTCCTAATGTAAAACCATGTCAAAATTATTTGTATATGTCCACTTTTCAACAATTTATTAGGAAACATGTATATTCTCCCCACCTAGTACTAGTCCCATCTTCTGCCCCCTTAGTCTCACACCAGTTTCCATCACTGGGTGCAGCATAATCAGAGCCTTGTAATGGCTACTACAGAATCCTGCAATTAGGCCTGCAGAGGGACAGGTGGGTGTCTCCAGGGGCTGCGAGTTCTGGAAGCTACACAGTGAATTCTGCCAAGGAAAGGGCTGCACATGATGCATCCCCAACACAAGCCCAATGCCTGGAACATAGTGGGTACTGAATAATGTTGATGGCATAAATCCACGGTTGCCTCCTGCCACCAGGGGTCCCAGACTGGACTGGAGGAGAGAATAGAGGCGAGCACTACATTGTGTAAGTAAGGACTCCTAGGGTAATTTACCTCAGGACTCCAAATATTTCACCTGGAGTCATCTTCCCAGTTTACATTGTGCTTTCACATTTCTTATCTGATTTCAGATAATAGTTTACTCCAAACTACCCTCCATAGAGCCTTCAGAGTAATTTTTTTTTTTTTTTTTTTTTTTTTTTTTGCCGCAGCGCACGCCTGTGGGATCTTAGTTTCCTGACCAGGGATTGAACCTGTGCCCTTGGCAGTGAAAGTGCAGAGTCGTAACCACTGGACCCCCGGGGAATTCCTGTAATTTTTCTTAATATGAACCTAAACTTGGCGCTCTCCTGCTTGAAATCTTTGAGAGCTGACTGGCTGACCTCAGGATAAAATGTAAACTTCTTCACAGGCATGCTCATGTAATCGTTGCTCCCCCGATGGTGGTTGCCCACCCTCTCTTCTCCTTAGACATACAGAACTCTCCAGACACAGAGAACCCCCTACTAGTCCCACATTCACACATGCATTCTGCCTTCTCTTCCTGCTGTTCCCTCTAGAATATACCGTCATGTATCTGGGCTGTAACATCCATCCATCCATCCAGTTGAACTCCAAGAACTGATGGGGGTATGGTATTGGTGATGGAGGTATGTGGCACGATTGGCTGAGGGTGCAGGGACAGGAGACATGTTTAGAAAGTCTGCACACAGGATATGAGGAAGGCGATGGAATGCGGACTTAGGACCAGTCTGGAAGTTGGTAGTCAAAGCGGAAGTATTATAGTTGCTTAAGGCCAAGGGAATATTTTTGAGTAGAACTGCTTCTTCATACTGAAGTCTGGAAATCCCAACCAGGAAGTCAGGTTGGGATGAGGGGGCATACATGTTGTCTTAGTTGGGGTTCCCTCAGAAGCAGACCTTGAGACAGAATTTGAGTGCAAGTAGTTTGTGTGCCAGGTGATCCCAGGAAGCACTGGTAAGAAAGTACTGAGATAGTGAAGGAAAAGAAGCTGGTAGAAGGAGTATTACTGAGCAGCATACTGATCGATGCACCTGAGAAACAATGGGAGATAATGGAGAATACGCTTCCTATTCTACCAGTGAGGTAAGGGAGCTGGGGAATTTATCTACCAACTTCCATTAGCCACTGGTTGAGGGCTGTTTCTGAGTGTGTTGCAGGGAGAAGGGTATTAGCTACCTACACACAGGCTGAGAGGGTTCCAGCAGCCTGAGAAAGCCCCTAAGCAGAGTCACAGGTGCTTGTATTTGGGACTCATTGGGTCAGCATGTAAAGCAATGGTAAATTCCAAGGCTCTTAATACCATCTGCTACACACTAGTACATGGTGGTCAGAGATGAGACAGGGAGAAACAAGGGGACACCAATCTCAAAGACAGCAGTCCCAAGAAAGTTCAGGCAAATGATCGGGATGCCTAAGGGTGGCTCCTGGAAGATCACGGCCAAGCAAGAAGGGGAATGATTATCAGAGCCCTGGGTTAGGTAACAGGAGTTCTGGGTCTGAGTTCCTTCTCTATCACCTTCCACCTGGGAGCCCCCGGCCAAACTACTGGACGCCTATATATCTCTGTTTCCTCACAAGTAAAATGTGCCATACCTGCTTACAGATTATAGAGAAGAACGAGTGAAATAACTTACAGGAAGCTCTCAGAAACCTGTGCAGGACCATGAAACCGTCAAGAGGAATGAGATGGTGGGGAACAAATTAGGAAGCAGTTTAATTCTAAAATGACTTTTTTTGTTTGTTTGCAACTAGGGAGTTTCAAAGATGTCTTCTATGAAGGCAAATGCCAATGGCAGGTGAGCAAACAAGCTTGAACACTGAGTTGTAAACATCTGGCTTGGGTAGGGAGTATGTGGACAGGATGCAGAAGTTGCTTCTGGCAGCAAGGAACCGACTAAGTACTGCCACTGAGACCAGCAAAGGCCACTGAGTACAACACTGACAGGTGACACCTGGAGGAAAGGTGCTGGCGTGAAGAGGGAGATGAGGATTTCAGATTTTTTTTTTTTTTTTTTTTTTTTTTTTGTGGTACGTGGGCCTCTCACTGTTGTGGCCTCTCCCGTTGCGGAGCACAGGCTCCGGACGCGCAGGCTCAGCGGCCATGGCTCACGGGCCCAGCTGCTTCGCGGCATGTGGGATCCTCCCGGACCGGGGCACGAACCTGTGTCCCCTGCATCGGCAGGCGGCCTCTCAACCACTGCGCCACCAGGGAAGCCCGGATTTCAGATTTTTAAAAATGGGGACCTGAACCTTAAAAGGAGTGAATTGTAATTCAAACACTAATACTTTTCACTTCTCCAAATCAGTCATCCCAATTAGACTTGTTAAACAAGGCATCAACTAGATATGAACTTTCTCCTGAAGTAAAGGTCAGAATTTTTGTTGTCAGAGGGTAGTCACAATTCTACATAAAATGCAAGTGTGCTGAGATAATCCTTGTACTGGCTCTTGCTGAGTATAATTGCTCCTGGTGCAAGTGTGAACTGTCACAAAGGGAAAATAAGAGGGTTGTCACAGCATCTTGGAGGTGGCTGTGATTTTCACCAGGATGTCTAATGTCTTTTTCTCAAGGGATCTTGATAATGGTATAATTTTCAGTGAACACTGTTTAATGGAAAGAATTTTGTGAAGGTTTCACAAGATCTAAAGGCTCGACTTGCTGGTGCAGCCCATACACTGGGATTTTCCAAGTGTGGTGTAATAGTGCTCTGAAGAAAACCAGTGAATGAACTAATGAGGGAGGATGGTGCCTGTGATAACAGAGAGAATGCACGACCGCAGTTTTATTAGAGTCAAGTAATATAAAAATACCGTAGTGGGTCTATCTGGGAAGTCCCTAATTCCGAGAATAGGAAGGACGTCACTAGTATTTTACAAATAATCTCTTCAAATAGAATTTCCCCCACTTTATCAGATTCCTCTCCCGTCTTATGCAAAAAGACTTTGATACCTCACTTTCTACTTGCCCGTTATTTCCCCGTCATTTACTAGTTTCCCCCACTTCATTTCTGACCGGTAAACTGCCAGTGACATTTGGCTTATTTTCAAACAGGCAAAAGAAGATACTGGAGTTTGCCGAACGATGATGCACTGTAACTCACTGCAGTCCAAAGTCGGAACTCCAGGCAATTACTGCTGGGCTATGAGAGGTAAGAGCTTCCAAACAACATGACTTTATTTCACTGAACAGTAGCCTTTTCAGTTCTTTAGCACTGCCTCTACACCTCCTGGAGCACAGAGAAATAAGTCGGTGTTGATTTACACAGATTTCCTAAGTTCCCGTCGGCCAATTCTAGCTTAAGTCCTTTCCTCCTCTACTCTCCCATTTGGGTACCTATAGGGATGCCTGGGTTTAGCAAACCCACCTAGAGTCTCTCCTCGTGGCCCCTCCATAAATATGTGGAAGGACCCCTATGACATCCCTTTGTGTCTGTTAGCTTAGTCATTGCCTCACAAGAGACAGAAGTTCCCTTCAAGTTTTCATTTGCTTCACATGAAATAATGTATCTTTACTCCAAAGATGTTAGTCACCCAACTCGTTATTTCTTTCTGGAGCTTCTCTCTGAAGTTACATCTATTTCTCCAAGACTCTCTTATTCATCTATTTGGCCCAGAAGTATAATGAGTAGTTTAGGAGAAAACGATCACTAAGGATACAATGAGTGTATCACGTGTCTTTCCTACCTCACTCTCTGGAGGTTGACCTTGTTGGAGCTTGCAGTTGCTAAAGCAAACACTGTGAGGTTTTGTCCCTTGACCTGACCTCTGCCTTCCCCTCCAGTCTGATCCATTGCTACACTTTCCTTTGCTCTCTATCTTCCAGTTTACTGAACTATCTTCAGTGTCCTGAATTTGTCATAGCCTCTGTTTCAGTTCTGTCCCATCTGCATCTTTAGGGTAATGCTAGTTGTTCAAAAGATGCTAGGAAGAACATATGTCTGCTGTCTTAGTTTGGGTTCCCTTGAAAGCAGACCCTGAAAACAGACTTGGGTGCAGGTAGCTTATTTGGGAGATGGTCACAGGAAGCACGAAGAACATGTGCCTCATTGACCTGGTTACCCTGTGGGCAACTGAGCTCAGCGCCTCTGGGGGCCCTTTGAAGAACCGTGCAGAATGCACCTCAGAAATGTCTTCCCAGCGTTGGACACTGGAGCATTTATCCACCCTCGTTCGCCATCGCTTGAGGGTTTTCTCTGGGACAGTAACTGCATCCTCCCACCCTAACTGTGCTTCTGGACTGCCCTGGAAGAAACAGCCTTGGGAAAAGCTTTGGGAAAAGTCCTGAGGCAAAAAAGCAGAGAGATGTGGAGAACTATGAGGTGGGGTTCTTGCAGCATGCACGGTACTGTCCACACAGCTGCAGTGGAATCAGCAGTGGGCTGAGGCACATGGTGCAGAGCACAAAAAGGGCTTTACCTTTTATTGGCCTCTTGATGGTTGCATCTTGTCGCCTGCTATGGACTGGACTCTGTGACAGGCACAAGATACAGAATGAGGAACAAAAGTGCATGGTCCTACCTCTCATGAAACTTAGAGCCGGTGGGGGAGAGAGACGTTAAACAACTAGGTAACACATTTAGTTATGAGGTATGATATCACCACAAGGAAACTGATGTGATCGGGAGTGCAGGCAAGGTGATGAGGATGGTGCAAACCGTGTAGGGCTTTGTAGAGAATATTAAAAATTTGGTTTTTTCCCCTGAGCAGTATCAGTAGCTACTAAAGAGTTTTAATCAAGGGAGTGACATAAAATCAATCGTCATTATTCATAGGTTCTGTACTTGTGAATACTGATAAGGTCCAAAATTTATTTGTAACCTCCAAATCAAGACTCTCGGTGCTTTACTGGTCATTTGTGGACATGGGCAGAGAGGTGAAAAGTTGGAGTTGCACGACATGCATGTCCCCAGCTGAGGTTAGATAAGGCAACACCTTGCCTTCTTCTGTTCCAGCTCTCAAACTGTAAACAAGTGTCCTTTTTCCGATATATTTATTCAGTGCCACATTTTTCATATTTTTGAGGGTTTTTTTTTGTTGTTTAAAAGAGTTCCCAAGCTAATGCTGAAGTGCTGCCGTGTGTCTCTAAGCACAAAAAGTTGCAATGTGGTTTGTGGGGAAAATACATGTGTCAAAGAAGCTTAGTTCGGCGTGAGTTACAGTGCTACTGGCTGGGAATTTAATGCTAATGATTCAACAATATATATTAAATAAGGTGTCTTTCAACATAAAGACATATTAAATAAAGTTGTGTGTTGACTGGTTGATGAAAATGTGACCAGAGGCCCACAGGAGCCTAAGTCTGTATTTCCCCTAGGAGCAGTGCTTCAGTTTTTGCGAATTCAGCGCTAACGGCAACTTCTAGAACATAACTACTGCAAATAACAAGTAAGGGCTCTAAAACAGAAATATAGATCAGTGGAACAGGACAGGAAGTGCAGCGATAAACCCACACACGTATGGTCATCTGATCTTTGATAAAGGAGGCAAGAATATACAATGGAGAAAAGACAGCCTCTTCAATAAGTGGTGCTGGGAAAACTGGACAGCTCCATGTAAAAGAATGAAATTAGAACACTCCCTAACACCATACACAAAAATAAACTCAAAATGGATTAAAGACCTAAATGTAAGGCCAGACACTATCAAACTCTTACAGGAAAACATAGGCAGAACACTCTATGACATAAGTCACAGCAAGATCCTTTTTGACCCACCTCCTAGAGAAATGGAAATAAAAACAAAAATAAACACATGGGACCTAATGAAACTTCAAAGCTTTTGCACAGCAAAGGACCATAAACAAGACCAAAAGACAACCCTCAGAATGGGAGAAAATATTTGCTTGCAAACGAAGCAACTGACAAATGATTAATCTCCAAAATATACAAGCAGCTCATGCAGCTCAATATCAAAAAAAGAAACAACCCAATCCAAAAATGGGCAGAAGCCCTAAATAGACATTTCTCCAAAGAAGATATACAGACGTCCAACAAACACATGAAAGAATGCTCAACATCATTAATCATTAGAGAAATGCAGATCAAAACTACAATGAGATATCACCTCACACCAGTCAGAATGGCCATCATCAAAAAATGTAGAAACAATAAATGCTGGAGAGGGTGTGGAGAAAAGGGAACCCTCTTGCACTGCTGGGGGGAATGTGAATTGGTACAGCCACTATGGAGAACAGTATGGAGGTTCCTTAAGAAACTACAAATAGAACTACCATATGACCCAGCAATCCCGCTACTGGGCATATACCCTGAGAAAACCATAATTCAAAAAGAGTCGTGTACCACAGTGTTTACTGCAGCTCCATTTACAATAGCAAGGACATGGAAGCAACCTAAGTGTCCATCAACAGATGAACAGATAAAAAAGATGTGGCATATACAATGGAATATTACTCAGCCATAAAAAGCAACAAAATTGAGTTATTTGTAGTGAGGTGTATGGACCTAGAGTCTGTCATACAGAGTGAAGTAAGTCAGAAAGAGAAAAAACAAATACCATATGCTAATGCATATACATGGAATCTAAAAAAAACCAAAGAAGTTCTGAAGAACCTAAGTGCAGGACAGGAATAAAGATGCAGATGTAGAGAATGGACTTGAGGACACGGGGAGTGGGAAGGGTAAGCTGGGACGAAGTGAGAGAGTGGCATGGACATATATACACTATCAAATGTAAAACAGATAGGTAGTGGGAAGCAGCCACATAGCATAGGGAGATCAGCTCGGTGCTTTGTGACCACCTAGAGGGGTGGGATAGGGAGGGTGGGAGGGAGGGAGATGCAAGAGTGAAGAGATATGGGGACGTATGTATATGTATAACTGATTCACTTTGTTATAAAGCAGAAACTAACACACCATTGTAAAGCAATTATACTCCAATAAAGATATATATATATATATAAACCTCCAACAAATAACGGATACCCAGAATAAATAAAGAATTCCTACAACTCAATAAGAAAGAGAAAGACAACTCAATAGAAAAATGAGCAAAAGACTTTAACACAGACTTCACATTAAAAGGTATCCAAATGGCCAATAAACTTAAGGAAAGGAGCTCAACTTCATTAGCCGCTAGGGAAAGGTAAATTAAAACCACAAGAAGATAACCTTCCTTTTCAATCCGTATGGCTGAAATTTAAAAGAAGGAGGCTAACACCAAATGGAGCAACTGGCATTCTCGTATGCCTGCTGGCAGGTCAGTTGGTACAAATACTTTGTAAACCTGTTTGGCAGTATCTGCTAAGCAAAGGTTCTCAAAGTGTGGTCCCCCCAGACCTATGGAATGAGAAACTCCAGGTGAGTCCCAGAGATCTGTGGTTGAACAAGCCCTCCTGGTAATCTGATTCATGTGAATTTTTGAGAACCACTGTACTAAAGATAAACATATGCATACCCTGTAACCCAGAAATTGTACTCTTAGACAGAGGTAACACAAATGTGTACAAATATTCCTCAAAAAATATGTACAAGAATGTTCACAGCAGCACGACTTATAATAACCCTAAACTGGAAACAAGCTAAATGCCCATCATTGGTACAATGGATAAATAAACTGTGATATGTTTACTTCATAGAAATCCATATAGCAATGAGGATGAGAAGTCTACAGTTTCATGCAACAATTCAGATGAATAAAAGAAACCAACACAAAGCAATACATCCTGTATGATTCCATTTATATAAAGTACAAAAGTAAGTCAGGATAATGGTTATACTTGGGAGAGACCAGTGGGTAGAAACTAGACAGGGGCTGGAGGAGGATTTCTGGATGCAATTAAGGTTCTGTTTCTTGATCAAGGATTGGTTACACTGGTGTTCAATTGACGAAAATTCATTCAGCTTGTAATATTCATTGTAGACTTGTAACATGGGTACATTACTGTGTCTATACACAAAGGTTTTTTTTCACTTGACTAAAATAATTACTTTCAAGTTGAAAAAACAAAACAAAACACAAGTGAGGGCTCTGTTAAGCGTTGGCTGCCTCCACCTTTCAGGCACTCTTAGAATACGGTATGCCGCAATGTAAACAGATCAAGAGCATTTATTCAATTAAATTCAACATGTATTATGACGAAACTTACCAAATTAGACAACTGAAGTATGTGCATTTTATCATATCCCAATCCATACTCATTAACACTGTGAATTTTAAAAGTTCCAAATGAAAAAGCACGAGTGTAAAAGGAGAGGTTAGGAGTTTGTTGCAAACATCCAGGTGACAGATGACAGTCAGGTGGGTCAAAATGGTGGCAGTGGAAAAAGAGAAGAGTGAATTCTTTCCAGGTACATCTTGAATGTAGACCAGGCATGACGTGGTGATGGACTGGATTGGGAGGGGGACTGGAGGCAGTTGGTGGCAAGGAGAGAGATGTGTCAGCCATGGATGGCTCAGCAGGTTTTCTGCTTGAGCCAAGGAGCCATCTGCCAAAATGGGAAATTCTGGAATTCGATCAGATTTGGGAGGGAAGATTTGCGTGTCCTTTCTGGCCATGTCATGAGCTTCTAGGTGCTTAGAATGCAAAGAGAAACAGTAAGGTTTTTGAAAGAGACTGTCACGTAAATTGATACTTTCAAGATAATGTGTTGAGAGCTGTTGTAGAGGAATGCACCCAAATGTCTGACGGTAGAGAGAACAGGCTGGCCTGGCTGGGTGTTCAGACATGGCTTCCTTGGTGATTTGGCATCTGAGCTGAGACTTGGAGGATAAAGTCTAGTTGTTCAGCTGAGTGTGGGAAGAATAATCCAGTAGTCGCATGTTTAGATCTCCAGCACTTTACATGTATTGTTGTGATGGCCTCCCAACTGGCCTTTTTGGATTCCTCTTCTCAATTAATTCTATACATAACTGGATGATAAACGTGCAGCTATAGTCATACTATCCCTCTGCTCAGAAACTTTAAAATCCATGCCTGACATTCACAGCCCTCTAAGGCTTGGTCCCAAAGACCTTGCTAGCCTTCTCTCCTACGGTCAGTATATGAAGATGCATCATGGCGCTCCTAGGACTGGGTGATATTTGTACAGCAAACAAGAAAGACAGGGCTGGGCTGAAATCTTATCAGAAGGCTGGTATCAAGAAGAGATGCCTGCCATGTATACATCAGGCTAGCACACCTCGATAAGACCACCTAAAAAGCCATCTCCCAGACTCCCTTTCTCTGGAAGAATAAACTGAACTCTGGATGACTTAAATGGGAAAAGGTTTAATGAAAAGATTTTGGGTAGCTCACAAAGTATCTTCAGGACAGGGCTTCCCTGGTGGTGCAGTGGTTGAGAGTCCGCCTGCCGATGCAGGGGACACGGGTTTGTGCCCCGGTCCGGGAAGATCCCACATGCCGCGGAGCGGCTGGGCCCGTGAGCCATGGCCGCTGAGCCTGCGCGTCCGGAGCCTGTGCTCCGCGACGGGAGAGGCCACAACAGTGAGAGGCCCGCGTACCGCAAAAAAAAAAAAAAAATCTTCAGGACAGCTGGACCCTAGCTCAGACCTTGGCCGATGCAGCCCAAACTACCAAAAGTCACACCTCAGTGTGACATTCTTCTTGCTTCCAGTCAACACTGGATGTCACAGCTTGTGTCACTGCACCAGTGGCATTGGATGCTGCCACCTCTGCCCTGGAATCCAGATGTGACTACCACTGCTGCCAGTGCTGTTGCCACCACCATCAAAATGGATTCTCCACTGTCCCTGTTGCTTTCTTTTATTAGCTCCCAACTCCAAGTCTGGGAAGAGTGTGTGCAATTGGAGCGGTCTCACATGGGAAAGTAATGTGAAACAATAAGTGTAATAAGACATTATCCACCTTGAGGCATCTTTTTCCCATCGCCCTACCTACTGCTTCCAAAAACTAAATTGCACAACTTGGTCTACATAATACCAGATGATCTCTAAGGTCCTTTTGGCCTCTGAGAGTCTATGATTTGCTCATTTTCTACAGCAAACTACTTTTTCAGTGGGGGATTTATTCTCCAGGGCAAGGCTATTACAAAAAATATGGATATCTTTCCTGGTTCATTTACTTATCAGTTTTATGCTACCAACTTTTGTTTCAAACTAGAATGGAAGAGCAGCTTCCACATTTCTTCAGAGCAACAGACTGCATTAATGTCTCAGTATTACAAGACAGCCAAAGGGCTGTGTCAAAGATATTTAGTTGTTTTCACTCTCATAACTACACTGGTTTTAGCAAGATGGGTGTGATTTCTCAGACACTCTATTACAGTTGGGAATATGAAACTGCCTTTCAAAATCGCTAAACGCAACTCAGTGTATCTACAACACGATAATACTAATCCTAGCTTGACAATAATGTTAGTTTTATGGTTGTACACTCTGTAAAAAGTATATTTTAGCCTGAAGAAAATGCTAGTGTTCAGATAGTTTTGACTTTATTTTGTCTCTCTTGGTCTGTAATAATCATGTTTAATTTTGACACAGATAAATCCCAAATGCTCTGTTACTGTAAAAGAACTTGGAGCTGAACTAAAAGTTCAGTAATTTGTTGAAAAACTGCATAATCTACCGGGGAAATTTTAGCCCTGTTGACACTGTCACTTAATTATATCAAAATGTAAAAATCGCTGGTCACATTTCTATTGGGTCTTCAGTGGAGGATAAAGTAACAGAATTATAAAATCTCTGATTTGGTAAGGATTGTTAATGTTCATCGTTTACAGTGTTTCACTGAATTATTATTAGGTTTTCTATGAAAAAAACTTGTTCTGAGATCAAAGAAGTATGGGTAATTCTGCACTCTCTATCTCTCTTGTGGAGATTCACAGTGCATGTTACTACTTTAAAGGCACTGAGAAATCCTGCAAGACAGAAACCTGTTCACCTTTGTAGCATGCTTCTTAAATTTGGTCATGGAATTTGGTTTTTTTTCGGTTGTTTTTTTCTTTTTACAAAAACATGTTGACATAATGAGATAATCAAAGGTTCCATGCAGTTTGGGAAACACATCTATCATAGCCTCCTGCCCCATTCATAACATTCTTGTCAGACATATGGCCATCCAGGCTTTGTTTGATGGTTACCTTGGCAAATTCAAAGAGAGCATTAAACAAGTAGACATGGGTATTCCGGTGAGCGACATGTGGCTCACATTACTACATTGGGACCTTCAAAGAGAGAACACATGTAAACAATTAAGTTGCAAAAGAATAATTTGATGAGCTAAAACATAAAGCCAGCCATTTATCAGTGTAACTTTGATCAAACTATCTCACATTTTCTTAGGAAGACTGTCTTGAGAAATTAAGTACCGCCCTCAACGTGTCACCTCATAGTATTTGGTTTTAAATTGACTTTCTTTTGACATAACTACTGTACTACATTTAGTTATAGTTGATGGACATCAGTAACGTGCTACAGTATTGTGGTGCTAGTGCCAAAATAGAAAATTTCTACATGAGTCAAGAGGCATTTTCACACATTTGTAGCCATAGAGTGATCGTTGCCACCACCTGTCACATTTGGAAATGGAAGGTGTGGAGCTACCGGATGTTTCTTGCTTTGGGGCCACGCCCTCTCCCCAGTTCTGCGATATGGCTCAGGCCTGGCCAGTCGATGCAGTCCTTCCCCCTGACTGAAGTGACTGGTTCAGCAATGAGGCTATGACCCAAGGCAAACCAATGAAACTCAATTCTGGAATTCTCTTTTGGGAGACAATTCTCCACGGGTATCTCACATTTTTGCACATGTTGTGAGTGAGGCACTGAATGTCCTTTGCTCCAGACTATCTTTTCCAGGAGGTTTATGTAGCCAACAATCTTGGAAGATAAAGATACTGTCTTCTTCCAAGACTCAAATCAATAGAATTAGAAATGAAAAAGGAGAAGTAACAACTGACACTGCAGAAATACAAAGGATCATGAGAGATTACTACAAGCAAATCTATGCCAATAAAATGGACAACCTGGAGGAAATGGACAAATTCTTAGAAATGCACAACCTGCCAAGACTGAATCAGGAAGAAATAGAAAATATGAACAGACCAATCACAAGCACTGAAATTGAAACTGTGATTAAAAATCTTCCAAAACAAAAGCCCAGGACCAGATGGCTTCACAGGCGAATTCTATCAAACATTTAGAGAAGAGATAACACATATCCTTCTCAAACTCTTCCAAAATATAGCAGAGGGAGGAACACTCCCAAACTCATTCTACGAGGCCACCATCACCCTGATACCAAAACCAGACAAAGATGTCACAAAGAAAGAAAACTACAGGCCAATATCACTGATGAACACAGATGCAAAACTCCTCCACAAAATACCAGCAAACAGAATCCAACAGCACATTAAAAGGATCATACACCATGATCAAGTGGGGTTTATTCCAGGAATGCAAGGATTCTTCAATATACGCAAATCAATCAACGTGATACACCATATTAACAAACTGAAGGAGAAAAACCATATGATCATCTCAATAGATGCAGAGAAAGCTTTTGACAAAATTCAACACCCATTTATGATAAAAACCCTGCAGAAAGTAGGCACAGAGGGAACTTTCCTCAACATAATAAAGGCCATATATGACAAACCCACAGCCAACATCGTCCTCAATGTGAAAAACTGAAAGCATTTCCACTAAGATCAGGAACAAGACAAGGTTGCCCACTCTCACCACTATTATTCAACATAGTTTTGGAAGTTTTAGCCACAGCAATAAGAGAAAAAAGGAAATAAAAGGAATCCAAATCGGAAAAGAAGAAGTAAAGCTGTCACTGTTTGCAGATGACATGATACTATGCATAGAGAATCCTAAAGATGCTACCAGAAAACTACTAGAGCTAATCAATGTATTTGGTAAAGTAGCAGGATACAAAATTAATGCACAGAAATCTCTGGCATTCCTATACACTAATGATGAAAAACCTGAAAGTGAAATCAAGAAAACACTCCCATTTACCATTGCAACAAAAAGAATAAAATATCTAGGAATAAACCTACCTAAGGAGACAAAAGACCTGTATGTAGAAAATTATAAGACACTGATGAAAGAAATTAAAGATGACACAAATAGATGGAGAGATATACCATGTTCTTGGATTGGAAGAATCAACATTGTGAAAATGACTCTACTACCCAAAGCAATCTATAGATTCAATGCAATCCGTATCAAACTACCACTGGCAGTTTTCACAGAAGTAGAACAAAAAATTTCACAATTTGTATGGAAACACAAAAGACCCCGAATAGCCAAAGCAATCTTGAGAACGAAAATGGAGCTGGAGGAATCAGGCTGACTTCAGACTATACTACAAAGCTACAGTAATCAAGACAGTATGGTACTGGCACAAAAACACAAATATACATCAATGGAACAGGATAGAAAGCCCAGAGATAAACCCACGCACATATGGTCACCTTATCTTTGATGAAGGAGGCAGGAATGTACAGTGGAGAAAGGACAGCCTCTTCAATAAGTGGTGCTGGGAAAACTGGACAGGTACATGTAAAAATATGAGATTAGATCACTCCTTAACACCATACACAAAAATAAGCTCAAAATGGAGTAAAGACCTAAATGTAAGGCCAGAAACTATAAAACTCTTAGAGGAAAACATAAGCAGAACACTCTGACATAAATCAGAGCAAGATCCTTTTTGACCCACCTCCTAGAGAAATGGAAATAAAAACAAAAATAAACACATGGGACCTAATGAAACTTCAAAGCTTTTGCACAGCAAATGAAACCATAAACAGGACCAAAAGACAACCCTCAGAATGGGAGAAAATATTTGCAAATGAAGCAACTGACAAAGGATTAATCTCCAAAATTTACAAGCAGCTCATGCAGCTCAATATCAAAAAAACAAACAACCCAATCCAAAAATGGGCAGAAGACCTAAATAGACATTTCTCCAAAGAAGATATACAGACTGCCAACAAACACATGAAAGAATGCTCAACATCATTAATCATTAGAGAAATGCAAATCAAAACTACAATGAGATATCATCTCACACCAGTCAGAATGGCCATCATCAAAAAATCTAGAAACAATAAATGCTGGAGAGGGTGTGGAGAAAAGGGAACCCTCTTGCACTACTGGTGGGAATGTGAATTGGTACAGCCACTATGGAGAACAGTATGGAGGTTCCTTAAAAAACTACAAATAGAACTACCATATGACCCAGCAATCCCACTACTGGGCATATACCCTGAGAAAACCATAATTCAAAAAGAGTCATGTACCAAAATGTTCATTGCAGCTCTATTTACAATAGCCAGGAGATGGAAGCAACCTAAGTGTCCATCATTGGATGAATGGATAAAGAAGACGTGGCACATATATACAATGGAATATTACTCAGCCATAAAAAGAAACGAAATTGAGGTGGATAGACCTAGAGTCTGTCATATAGAGTGAAGTAAGTCAGAAAGAGATAGACAAATACCGTATGCTAACACATATATACGGAATTTAAGAAAAAAAAATGTCATGAAGAACCTAGGGGTAAGACAGGAATAAAGACACAGACCTACTAGAGAATAGACTTGAGGATATAGGGAGGGGGAAGGGTGAGCTGTGACAAAGCGAGAGAGAGGCATGGACATATATACACTACCAAACGTAAGGTAGATAGCTAGTGGGAAGCAGCCGCATAGCACAGGGAGATCAGCTCGGTGCTTTGTGACCACCTGGAGGGGTGGGATAGGGAGGGTGGGAGGGAGGCAGACGCAAGAGGGAAGAGATATGGGAACATATGTATCTGTATAGCTGATGCACTTTGTTATGGAGCAGAAACCAACACAACATTGTAAAGCAATTATACTCCAATAAAGATGTAAAAAAAAAAAAAAAAAGGGCTAGAAGGATACCAAACTCACAATGTAGCTTACAAGTGTGGAGGGCAAGTTTGGGGGTTGGGGAGTGGGGAACTTGTGATTTCAATAGTTTATTTCTTGAAAACAACTACCAAAAAAAAGAAAAAGGGAAACAAATATGACCAAATGTTAAAAGTTTTAATTCTGCATGATAGGAATATAGGTATTTATTGTGTTATCCTTTGTGTTTTTCTGTATTTTAAACCGTTCTAGAAATGTAAATAAAAGTAAAATACAAACATCCAGAAAGAAGAAAAGATACTGTCTTCCTCCCGAGCAAAGGACAGGCAGGCTTCCTGTCCTGCGTAGTACAGATAATAGTTCTCTCCAGACAGTTATAAAAGAGTAGGTTCGTCAAGCTCAAGGCTCCCCTCCTATAATACAATCCCCTGTGTACAGGTGTCACTGGGCCTTCTTTGTATTGCCCTGTGGGAATTGGGTCTGGGGAACCAACACAAAAATGCTGATACTCTAGTTACTGCTATTGCTGTGAGTAATAAACTATCCGTCATCTCTGACCTAGGAGTTTTGTGTCTTCTCCCAGCATCCATGAAACTGTGGCAGGATAAATTGTTAGTTTGCAAAGAGGGTAAAAGCTCAGACCCTTCACAGTCCCTGGCACTTCGGTCGCATCCCTTGTTTTCCTGCTGAAGTTGCTGGGGGGAGGGGGTATATATAATACTTGAACCTGCTGGCAGCCATCCTGCCACCACAAGATGTGAGCTTGTCTGACTTGGAATGAAATCAACACAGAGGAGAAAGTAAAGCATAGAAATGGGGACAGAGGGTGAAGGAACCATTATTACAGCTGCCACTTATTCATCACCTACTGCGTACCAGGAGGCATTAGGCACTGTTTGTACTTTTGTTATCAAATCCTTCTAGCAATCTTAAGAAGTTGGTATTTTACCCGCATTTTACAGAAGCAGCAGCTGAGCATCAGCAATTAGGCTCTTCTTAAATGTGGACAGTAAAGAGAAATACAAATATCATTCTCTTTCCTTTTTATGTAGGTCTTTTCTATTAAAACATTAAATAGGGACTTCCCTGGTGGTGCAGTGGTTAAGAATCTACCTGCTGATGCAGGGGACGCGGCTTCGAGCCCTGGTCCGGGAAGATCCCACATGCCGTGGAGCAACTAAGCCCCTGCGCCACAACTACTGAGCCCGCGCTTTAAAGCCTGCGAGCCACAACTACTGAGGCCCGTGTGCCTAGAGCCCGTGCTCCGCAACAAGAGAAGCCACCGCAATGAGAAGCCCGCGCACCGCAACCAAGAGTAGCCCCCGCTCACCGCAACTAGAGAAAGCCCGCATGTGGCAATGAAGACCCGATGCAGCCATAAAAAAATAAATTTATTAAAAAAAATTAAATAGTATAAACATTAAATGATTTTCCAATAATTATTTTTAAAAATATGTTAAAGAGTAATATTCAAAGGAGGACAAAGTCTTGGGTTTAAATGGCACATTTCTCTTATCGTAAACTGAAACCATTATCCGCTCCACCAAAACCGATGCTTTTTTTTTCCCTCTTAGAACTCTTAGGCTCAGAAGCGCAAAACCCTTGGACAGTTACTGTACCTTTGTGTGCCTCAGGTGTCTCACCTGTAAAGTGCGGCTTGGCAAGAGTACCCACCTCATAGGCTTGTGGGACTAAACGAGTTGCTACCTGCAAGTGTTCAGAACAGTATCTGGTACATTCAAGGTCTCAATGCATGGGAGCTACTTTTGTTACTGTTGTTATCATTTGAGGGGGTGAGAGTGGGTGAGGGGAGCAAGGAGGAAGAGGCACAGCAGAGGCCTTCAGAGAGCCTTGTTTATTGGGAGAATATCCCTCCCACCTCCCTGCTGCCTGTGTTCCTTTGCTTACTCCCACTTGAAAGAGAAAAACAAGCAGAAAAGAATATAACTATCCAACATTTTGATAACTTCCCTCAGATCAGCATCTTAGGGTCCAGGCTCTAGGTTTCTCTTTTCTATGTCATTAATATTCAAAACTTTGCTATGCTCTTCAGTTTTATTATTTGTTCAGATACTTTTTTCTTTTAACATCTTTATTGGGGTATAATTGCTTTACAATGGTGTGTTAGTTTCTGCTTTATAACAAAGTGGATCAGTTATACATATACATATGCTCCCATATCTCTTCCCTCTTGCATCTCCTTCCCACCCTCCCTATCCCACCCCTCTAGGTGGTCACAAAGCACCGAGCTGATCTCCCTGTGCTATGCGGCTGCTTCCCACTAGCTATCTGTTTTACGTTTGGTAGTGTATATATGTCCATGCCACTCTCTCACTTTGTCCCAGCTTACCCTTCCCCCCCCCGTGTCCTCAAGTCCATTCTCTACGTCTGCGTCTTTATTCCTGTCCTGCCCCTAGGTTCTTCAGAGCCATTTTTTTTCTTTTTAGATTCCACATATATGTGTTAGCATACAGTATTTGTTTTTCTCTTTCTGACTCACTTCACTCTGTATGACAGACTCTAGGTCCATCCACCTCACTGCAAATAACTCAATTTCGTTTCTATTTATGGCTGAGTAATATTCCATTGTATATATGTGAATATTGTTAATACTACTGGACTATACACTTAAACCTAGTTAAAATTTTGTCATATTTTAGATTCCACATATAAGTGATATCATAAGGTATTTGTCTTTGTCTTTCTGACTTACTTCACTCACTATGATAATCTCTAGGTCCAGCCATGTTGCTGCAAATGGCATTTTTCATTCTTTTTTATGGCTGAGTAATATTCCGTTGTATATATATTATGCCACACCTTCTTTATCCATTCATCTGTTGATGGACACTTAGGTTGCTTCCATGTCCTGGCTATTGTAAGTAGAGCTGCAGTGAACATCTTGGTACATGACTCTTTTTGAATTATGGTTTTCTCAGGGTATATGCCCAGGAGTGGGATTGCTGGGTCGTATGGTAGTTCTAGTTTTAGTTTTTTGAGGAACCTCCATACTGTTCTCCATAGTGGCTGTACCAATTTACATTATCATTAAAATTTATAATCATTTCATACAGGTAGGAAGCATTGGTGAGTCTATAGTTAAGAGACTTGATTATTTCCCCAAAGAAAGTGAGTGTTGAATATCCCTTCATCTGTTTAAGGAGCCCTTCCTCTCCTCCGTTCCTGACTCCCTTCGCCCACAGGGACAGAGCAGTTTAGATATATTTGCACATGGCTTCCTCCTGTATGATTCTGACACTTTAGCAAAAAAAAAAAAAAAAAAAAAAAAAATTCTCACGAAGCTTTAACAATGTGAAATAGACACTTCTTTAGAATTTCTTAAAAAAAGAATCGACTCCTAAAATACACAAGTGCATATTTCCCCACTCCTTAGTTCATTTCTTAATAGTTTAATACCAACCTTATTAACAGCCATTGATTCGAAAGCCAACCTTGTTCAGCTCAGTGTTCCTGGGGCATTGCATTCTTTGAGTTTGGCTTTCTCTGTTCTCAAGTTCTGGACTTTTCTCCAGCTCCTCTCTTAGGTCAAGAGGGAAAAAGGGCTAGGGGGTGGGAAGGACATTTCTGCAGTGCATTCTCATCGCCTGCTGCTCCACTTCCTGGAAAGATGTTCATTTTGCTAAACTACAAGTGAGACAACAGAGCCCTTGTTCTCCTATTCGCATCGGTTTCATTCTATAAGGGATTGGAGATGATTGCCTCCTTAATGCTGCGGCAAACAAGCTGGGAATAATGGGAGAATCCGGGATGGGACCAGTCTTTCTTATCTAGTGATGGGTATATGTCAAAAACCAGAACGAAAACAAAAATGAGCAACGATATCACTAATAACATAGTTTGGCAGTGCTCAAACTTTTTTGTCTCTAGTCTAGTGTAAAAGCACTCTTAAAAATAATTGAAGCCCCCAGAATGTGAATTGGTACAGCCACTATGGAGAACAGTATGGAGGTTCCTTAAAAAACTAAAAATAGAACTACCATACGACCCAGCAATCCCACTGCTGGGCATATACCCTGAGAAAACCACAATTCAAAAAGAGTCATGCATATATACACTACCAAACGTAAAACAGATAGCTAGTGGGAAGCAGCCGCATAGCACAAGGAGATCAGCTCGGTGGTTTGCGACCACCTAGGGGGGTGGGATAGGGAGGGTGGGAGGGAAACACAAGAGGGAAGAGATATGGGAACATATGTATATGTATAACTGATTCACTTTGTTATAAAACAGAAACTAACACATCATTGTAAAGCAATTATACTCCAATAAGGATCTTAAAAAAGAAATAATAATAATTGAAGCCCCCATAGAGCTACTGTCTACATGCATTATAAATATCAATATTTACCATATAAGATACTAAAACAGATATTTAAAATTATCAATTCATTTAAGATAACATTAATAAGCCATTACATGTTAACATAAATAACATTAAAAAAATAACTCCTTTCCAAAACAAAAGACATTTAGTGAGAAAGTAGTATTTTTTTTCTGATATAATGTAATCTTTTTTTAGCTTGAAGTATAGTTGATTTACAGTGTTGTGTTAGTTTCACCTGAAACTAACTACAGCAAAGTGATTCAGTTATACATACATATATATATCTATTCTTTTTCAGATTCTTTCCCATTATAGGTTATTATAAGATATTGAATTTAGTTCCCTGTGCTATACAGTAGGTCCTTGCTGTTTATCTATTTTATATATAGTAGTATGTATATGTTAACCCCAAATTCCTAATTCATCGCCCTCCTCAGTAGCACTGTTTTCACATTTTTGCAAATCTTTTAATGTCTGGCTTAATAGAAGATTCATGGATTATCTTATCTGCTTCTGTGATATCACACATCATGTAGCTTTTGGAAAACTCCACTCTACATTTGAAAGGAATGAAAATGAAAAAGATAATGTCTTAGCATTACTATGAAAATAGTTTTGACCTTGCAGACCCCCTGAAAGGGTCTTGGGGACCTTCAGGGGTCTCTGGGCTCTACTTTGAGAACGGCCGACACAGATGAACTTATTTTTAAAGTGAACTCGGTCAGTTAAGAGTCACAGAGGAACTAAAGGATGACACTAAAGGCAAAATCAGATTCTGTATAATTAAGGAGAAAATGATTTTTTTCTTTCTAGGTGACTTCGAGAAATAAGCTTTTGAATAAATCGAGGATAGAGAAAGCCACTATACCAGCACTGTCCAACAGAACTTTCTGCAGTGATAGAGATGTTTATATCTGTGCTGTCAAGTACTGCAGCCACTAGGCACAAGCGGCTACTGAGCCCTTGAAATGTGGCTGGTGGAACTGAAAATGGAATTTCTAATTTTACTGTTCAACTGATTTAAATTTGATCTGACATAGCCGCATGTGGCTAATGGCTACCATACTGGATGGCACAGTCCTACAAAGAGGAACTGCCTGGAGGAAGCCACTCCATCTAAGGCATGAGAAATCTTCCCAATGTAAAGAGACATCACATGTCGAAAGAAGCCTCCACTCCCAAATGACCTTTAAGGACACGGTTGATGACATGAAAATGAGTCTACAGTTGGCTTTTCTGGGTGGCTGCCACCACTCTCCTTTTTATAAAGGAGTTCATGATTCTTAGAACCTAAGGGTAACTTCTCATTGACTAATATTGCACGACACCATCACTTCCCAGGGTGCACTGTTCTGCCATAATCCCAAATACAATGTCACTTGAGATGACGTGACTCTGTCAGGGATGCCAGGATCAGGGCATCCCCGGAGGGTGGCTGTTCCCGCCCTGAAGGTGGTGGTTCTGGTCAGGGTTGGGATTAGGTACTCCTCTTGCCTCGCCCTAGTCCTGCCGTTGGTCTTGGTGAGATGTGTAAGGGGATAAAGAGGTGGTATACGTGATAACCCCGGTACATTGTTTCAAACACACCAGGGCCTCAGTAAGTGTTAGCTTCATTGTTTCCTGGGGATGAGGAGCCTGGAAAGCAGGAGGTGGAGCCGGAGCTGGTGAACTAACTGTCGCTGAAGTTCTTGGGCTGTGACAGGCCCAAACCTGGGGTCCTCATCCTGGATCCCAGGCTGGGATGCTCCCAGGACAAGGGGTTGTGCGTCACTCTAAGGCACATGCCTACAAGAGCGGGGCCTCAGGTTCCTTATCTCTAAAATGTAAGGTTCGGATATCAGCGACCTACCCCCACCCAGTTCTGAGAGCTGTTCCTTTGCACACAGTGCCACCACCCCCACGAAAACGATTGAACTTGATGATCTGTATACGTTTTTCTAGAAAAGAATAGTTAGCACACGGATCGCTGGCAAGGAACTGCAGCAGTGCTTCTGCTGTTTGAACCCATGTCAAGCCCTCCCTGTGGCACTTGCAGACAATTAAAGTGAGATAATTACCTTGTGGTTTTAATCAGGGTAGCCAATAAAGGTAATTTGCAATAGGTCCCGCCCTTTTCTGTCTATGTAATAATTACCCTTAATCTAGGTCTTGATAAAATAAGAAGCTGCCCTGGAATGTCAGCCACAAGAATGGAGAGGAAGTACCTTGGAGAAGATTCAAAGGGAGATAAGACGGTCCTGAGATTGGCTATATAGGAAAAGGAGAGGCAAGAGGCAAAGATACTGTAGGGCAGTGGTTCTCAAAATGTGGTTTCTGGACCAGCAGCAAAGCATCACCTGGGAACTTGCTAGAAATTTCCTGCCCTTACTGAATCAGAAACTCCGGGGCTGGGACCTAGTCATTTGTTTTGAGAGCTCTCCATGGGACTCTGATGAACAATGAAGGTGGAGAATCCCCAGTGCAGGGGATGCTGCTGGTGCCCCACCTCCACCCCCTTCCCAGGCTGTGCACCTACCCGCCAGCTGCCAGGAATATTGGTTGCTGGCCGCTCCCAGCTGGCCCCATCTCCATCTCTGGAGACTTGCCTTTGGCCGAACAGGAGCCCCATGGCCTGAGAGGTTACAGCCTCCTGCCCCTGACCCCAAGGCCCAGAGTGTGATATTGGGGTATGAAAGCTGGCCCTTTGGTCTCGAGGAATGACAATGTGTGGTGCAATTTATGCTCTGGACTTTACCTGAGACCTCATCCTTGCCTGCCTCTTTCCCCACCTTCTTCTGCCTCCCCTTCTCCAAAACAGGCTTTTCAGAGAGCAGTCCTTCACTCCATCATGAGCGTCTGAATCCCTGTCTCAGGCTCTGCTTCCAGGCAAAGCAGGTGGGGGGCTGGAAAAAGGGCTCCCAAGATGGAAATGAATATGTAGAGAATACACGACTTAGAATCACTCAATCTGACCTTGAATTTAAAAAAAACATTTTTTCAATGAGTAATACATTTATACGCTTCAAAAATCGAAAAGTATAAAATATGTGGTGAAAGATCTCTCTCCTAACCCATTTCCTGTCTGCCCATTCACCTCCTTTCAAAGGTCACCACAACTGTTAATTGCTTCTGAATGATTCCCGGGATTTAAAAAGTGCATATACGAGTAGATACAGATTTCTATTGTCTTCCTCATCCCTTTTACACAAAGGATAAACTTCTATACTCAGTGCCTGTATCTTGCTATCTTAAAGGTTGAGGGTTGTATTGTGGGAGAATCTCCCCTTTACAAAAACCTGATGTGTGGAATGACACATTAAAAGAGCACATAAATTAGGAGGGGATGGTCTTCTTTTAAAAATGCTTCATTTAATACAAGGTTTGTCAGAGTTCTCCCTTAGATAGAGAATTGTTAGGTCTCAAAAATATGATTTAATCTAACAAAACTTAAGTTACCTTTATCTTTGCAGGAACACATCTAGTGTTTTATATAAAGCAAGCCACTCCTATATTGTTTTGTATTTATCACACACTGTATTGGAATTCGTAAGGACCATTTAAACATTAACAGTACTGCACTGAAATTTTGTTATAGTGAATGGGTGTTGGTTAGGGTTTGGCGATCCTATCGTTGAATAAACATTTTTTTGCCAAAATGGTACTTATTTTTTATGAAATTCAATCTGGAATGATCCTTGGGGATCTTGAAAGATGTAGTTCACTTTTTAGAACCTGGCTTTGGAAAATATTTTGGCTTGGCATTCTAGATATTCGGTTTTTCATCTGAACAATCTTTTCAACTCTTTTTACCAGTTCTTCTCTTTCATTTGTTATAATCCTATAACTAAAAGAATAATTAAGGTTTTCTCCCAGAAGGAAGGAGGTGTTCTAAATATTTTAAAAATCGATTTCTTAGAAACAAAAAAATTTGTTTTTCCAATTGCTGAAGAAAGCCTAATTTAGAGCTATTCTTGGGATATTCTGAGTAGTTTTCTGAGCGTTTTCTCCCTTTTTTGACATATCAGATTTATATGGCATAAATTACAATTTCAGGTTCAAAATTTGTCGTCCAAGTTCACTTAAAGTAACACTTTACTGTTAATTTCCACCAGTGTTACACCTAAACAGATTGCAAATATAGAGCAGTGTTACCAACACTGTTTCCACAGAGCAGGGAAGTTGTGAGGTGTTAACTGAATGGAAGAATTTGGTCTTTATAACAGATTAGTGGGTCTTCACTATCTCAGTTATCTTGGAAATTGGGATTTAAAAATCCTCAGTCCTATATATCACCCCTTGAAAGTGCAAAATAAAAATAGGAGTTGTTGCCGCTTCAGCATATGCAGGTGAACGTGAGTTCAGGTAAGAAAGGAATGTGTTACCTAAGGCGAGAGAGAAGACTCTCATTACACTGGGGAGGAGTTTTAACTGAAAGGGCACTTTCTAAATTTCCGGATGAGCCCGCAGAAGTGACAGACAGGGGAGAGTCACAGACTTTTCTCAACAGAATTTTGTGGCAAAACATGGAAAACAGGGAAAGCATTTCATGTTTTACCCATGTGCTCAGTTGTGCCAATATTGGCTGAATGTTGCATAACAACACAGTAGCTGTACTTACCGCAGCTGTCGTTTAAGGAATGTGGCAGATTTGCTTGACTTAAAAATTCTTCCAGCAAAAATTCCATTTTTACTTTAGGAATTTTCCTTAGGAATTGGGGCAAAGGCTCAGAGAAACGCAGAGTTGAATGCCCACTGCTCTTTACCTGTCCCATCCTGTCTCCCCTGCTATTTGGGGAGGGCACAGCTGGGGCGGGATCCCAAGGGCCTGGACGGGGTGGGAGGTGGGGAAACTACGTGCTTCACCCAGGGTTGCAGTCTGTGAAGCTGGTGGGCAAACAGAATCAACTCTGTTGAAGTTGGGGATGGAGGTGCTCACCCCCAAACAAGACGAATTGCAGAAACAAGGCCATCTGCGTAATCAGGACCTAGGACGCCAGTGGCGGGAAAGTGAGCCTGCAGGAATCGTGGAGCCCAAGTGCACTTTTTGTGCAGTTTCCTTGCAGGCTCTCCTGGGCAGCGTGTGCCTCTAACTCTCCCTTCTCTCCCTTTCTTCAGAGCTCCCTTTCACCAGTTGACCTGGTGTGGAACTCTGAAAATCTAAGAGCTCACCCATCTGGAATGTTAAGTGGCAGCATCTAGATAAGAGGGTTTGGGTTACAGGAGAGAAACGAGGCTGCTTTTTCCTTTTTCCTTTTTTTTTTAACCTTCCATCGACTTGGTTTATTAAAGAATGTTGTAAATTATACATCACATACATTTACCATTTTAACCATTTTTAAGTGCACAGTTCTGTGGCATGAACTACATTCACATTACTGTGCAACCGTCCCCACCATCCATCTCCGGAACTTTTTCATCTTCTCAAACTGAAACTCTGTCCTCCCTTAAACCTTAACCCCCAACTCCCGCTGCCGCCAGCCCCTGGCAACCACCATTCTCCTTTCTGCCTCTAGGTGCCTCACCTAAGTAGCCTCATCGTTTGGGGGAGCATAAAAATCCTTCATTTGGCTCTGTACTTGCTGGCTGAGGGGCTTGCATTTGAATGTAGACACTACTGATGCGGGCAGACATCAGGACAGACGTGAGTCTGTCCAGTTGGGCAAATGCTGAGCGAGGACACACAGCACATCAACAGCGTGCCTGCATGCCCATGCGGACCCGGGCAAGGGCCAAGAGGAGGGTGCCATTTTAGACTGGAGCTTGGGATGGAGAGCCTCTGTATTTCAGTTACTCACTGGTAGACAGAGGAAGCTGAATTTTAAAAGCTGTTTAATGAGGGAATGGTGAGGGCTGGGCAAACACGATTAGTCACCGAGCTCCCAGCCTAGGTTATTTATTCTCTGGAGAAGCCCAGCGTTTGTGAGTGGGATGGATTGCCGACTGGGAAGCTGAGTAAATTTGACCAAGAGGCCTAAACCGAGGGGGAAACTGGTCTCTTTATGAGCTCTATTGACACTGAATAGAAACGTGGGCTTAATTCCAGTTTGTTTCCTAGCAAAATAAATACACAAATATCAAGGGAACTTCCTTGTTTTCAGAAAGAGGAAAGAGTCGAAGTTATTATGAGTATAAAAGGCAAATGCAAAGGAGATGAGTGGTTTTGAGGATACGATAAAAATATCTTGGGAGGCAGTTCCACGTAAGTGTAAAAGGATACTCTGAAATCTTTCCTGGCTGCAAGGGCGAGGAGGAGTGAATTACATTCCCCAGAAAGGTTGTGTGTGGGATTATATTTGCGGATATGCTGGGCTTGGACACCGGACCAAGTCACAACATAAACCTTAGAAAAAACTCGTTTGTTTTTTTGCTAAAATCACAACAAACTCATCTCTCTTAATATGCCAACATTACATTAAAGTCTAGAACCAAATATGCATGAAAATATTTATCGAGTGGATGAGTGAACAATACGTATACTTTAGAACTATAGAGTTCCTGGTTTAAAGAAATCCTATGCATTTTAAGATACACTGACAAAGCCCCTATTCTTGACACTATGTGGCTCTCAGATCTCACTGCTGCGTTAACTCTGATTAAGGATCTTAAGACTACGAAGTAGACCCCTCCTCATTAGGAGCTAAATTGTTAAAACCAGCTTTTTGTTAAATTGTTAAAACGAGCTTTTTGCCCTTCCAAGCAGAGACTAGTCTGTCCACGGGCAGTGTCTGTTATTACATATAATAAACCGAACATTTAAAAGTGAACTGAGAATTCAAGGTGGGTCCTTTCACACTTCCAGTTTCTTATAGCAGTTTTGAGACTTTGTTATTTACTTAACATTTTCATGTCCTGCTTCTAAAAAACAACACATGCACATTGTAGAAAGTTTAGGAAACAGAAATAGTTGTAACAAAAAATAAAAATCACTGGTAATCCACTATAAAGAGAGAAATTCTGTTCTATTCTGGTGTATTTTCTCTAGTCTCATATATACTAAAAACAGAGATTACAGCTTTATATCTCCCTTTTTCATTTAATATTTCATCAGGAGCATTTTTCTCAGCCATTAAAGATCTTTCAAACATGCTTATGATAATGGCTGCACCATTTAATCATGAGGCTGTAACATCCTTTATTTAACTATTCTGCTGGTGTCAGAGATTTAGGTTCTCTCAGGTTCTTGTTATCAGAAATGGCTCTTTGATGAGCATTTTTTCCCCAATAATCTTTGACTTTTCCCTCAGGTCAGAATCCCTAGGATTGGGAATGCACAGTTTTTAAAATTCTTGAAATCTTGTGCTACATTCTTTTTCCTCAATCACACTCTCACCAGCAGAGTATAAGAGTGCCTGTTAGTATTACCCTCGAAACAGAGTAAGCACAGGAATGTGAAAACAAACTTTTCCACTTTGGCAGGTGTAAAATGATTATCTCAGGGTTGTTTGAATTTGCCTTTGTTTGATTGCTACTTAGGCTGAATAGCTTCACTGTGTTAATTGGTTATTTGTGTTTCTCCTGAGAATTGCCTGTTCATGTCCTTTGCCCACCTTTTTTTGGTATTTGCTTGTCTGCCTTTTGTATGCTTGATTAGAGTTTTTATTGACCCTAAAAATAAAGTTCTTTGTCACCAGGAGTAACCAATAGAAAACTCAATAGGAAAACAGAAGTTCATAACAAATTATAAAGTTTTGGGAGGATTCTATGGAGAAAAATTTTAAACTTTATTGAAGGGGGACTTCCCTGGTGGTGCAGTGGTTAAGAATCCGCTTGCCAATGCAGGGGACACGGGTTCGAGCCCTGGTCCGGGAAGTTCCCACATGCTGTGGAGCAACTAAGCCCGTACGCCACAACTACTGAGCCTGTGCTCTAGAGCCCGTGAGCCACAACTACTGAGCCCACATGCCACAACTACTGAAGCCCGTGTGCCACAACGACTGAGCCCATGGGCCACAACTACCGAGCCCGCGTGCCTAGAGCCCGCGCACCTCAATGAAGAGCAGCCCCTGCTCACCGCAACTAAAAAAAGGCTGTGGGCAGCAACGATGATCCAATGCAGCCCAAAATTAAGAAAATAAAATAAATAAATTTACAAAAAAAACTTTTTGAAGGACTGAATATATGGAAAGCTTGCTACATTTACACTTAGGAAGACTTAATACTCTATAGATGTAAATTCTCCCTAGGTTAAGCTATATATTTAGTGTAATTAAAAGCAAAAACCTTTACAGGATTTTTTGGGGTGGGGGACTCAACAACAACTGATTCTAAATTTAATATGAAACAATGAAAGTGCACAAAATCTTAAATAATTTTGAAAAAGAACAAAAGATGGCAGTGGGGAGAAAGAAGAAACCCATCCTTGTAGATATCAAGACATAATTCAAAATTACGACAATTTGAATAGAATGGTATTGGCACAGGAATAGACAAACTAATCCATGAAACAGAATAGAGACCTTGCCCCCAAAGAGCCACTGATATGTAAAACGGCTTGTTTCACAAATCAATTGGGAAAAAGACCAACTATATTCAATAAACAGTGTTGGGACAATTGGCTCTCCATATGGAGAAAAGTTAAAATTAGATCCCTAACACGGGGAGGGGGAAGGGTAAGCTGGGACACAGTGAGAGAGTGGCATGGACATATATACACTACCAAACGTAAAATAGATAGCTAGTGGGAAGCAGCCACATAGCACAGGGAGATCAGCTCAGTGCTTTGTGACCACCTAGAGGGGTGGGATCGGGAGGGTGGGAGGGAGACGCAAGAGGGAAGAGATATGGGGACATATGTATATGTATAGCTGATTCACTTTGTTATAAAGCAGAAACTAACACACCATTGTAAAGCAATTATACTCCAATAAAGATGTTAAAAAAAATTAGATTCCTACAACATGGCCCCAAGTAAATTCTGCTACATTAAAGTCCTAAAGGTTAAAACAACAGCAAAACAATGTTTCAAAAGAGAAGAAAATGGGGCTTACCTGGTGGCGCAGTGGTTGAGAGTCCGCCTGCCGGTGCAGGGGACACGGGTTCGTGCCCGGGTCCGGGAAGATCCCACATGCCGCAGAGCAGCTGGGCCCGTGGGCCATGGCAGCTGAGCCTGCGCATCCGGAGCCTGTGCTCCGCAACGGGAGAGACCACAACAGCGAGAGGCCTGCGTACCGCAAACACACACACACACACACACACACACAAAAAGAGAAGAAAATGTAAGAAGAAGATCTTGATGACCTAGTTCATGCAGTTATTATCTCTTGCCTGGATACTGTGGTCCCTTCCAACTAATCTCTCTGGTTTCTCGCATGCCTCCCCCGCAACCTGTCCTCGGTACTGGAGAACACAGTGACTCTTTTAAATTGTGAGTCAGATAAGGTCTCTTTCTTGCCTCTCCACAGTGGCCCCCAGGAGGCCCCTGCCCTGCCTACCTCTCTCGCTTCATTTCCTACCACCTGCCCCTGCTCGCTGGACTCCAGCCCCACTGGCTTCCTTGCCAATTGCTCCTGCAACACCGCAAATGTCTGTGCCCTCTCAGGGCTTCTTCTCCACTTTTCCCTCTGTCTGGAAAGCTTCTGCCCCTGATACGTGCATTGCTTACTCCCTCATTCCTTCCAGGTCTCTGCTCAGAGTGGCATCCCCCCCCCACCCTAGGTGAAGTAGCTCCCTTGTCCCTGTCTATCCACTTACACTTGTTTACTTTCCTTCACAGCACCTTCATTCCCCACAGTCAATTCTATATTTACGTAAACTCCACAAGGGCAGGCCTTGTCTGTCTTATTTATTGCTGTAAGTAACAGCAGAAGAAAGAACAACACAGACACTCAATAAACATTCATTCAGTGAATGAATGAGTGGATGATCTTGGGTTAGATTGCTTCATTCCCTTCTTCTTTCTCTCCCTCCCTCCCTCCGTCTTCCCTCCGTCTCTGCCTTCTTCTCTCTTTCTTTCAACAAGACATAAAAAGCACAAAGCAAAAGGGAAAAGATGAATAAATTTGTGCATCAAAATACAAAATGTCTGTTTGGCACATGCTATCACAAAAATGTTAAAAGCCATATGATGAACAACAGAAGACACTCAAAAATGATGAGTACCCAGAATATACAAAGCAGCCTTACAAATCAATAAGGAAAAGACAAATAACACAATAGTAATGAACATAAAATATGGCTCGGCAATTCACCGAAGAGGAGACACTAAGGACCACCACCCCCAGGAATGAAAGAGCAGAGGGAGAAGGTTAGAATGTTTAAACCTTAGAGGCTTGGAGCAGGGGCCCCACGGGGCTTGGACTTGGACCTGTGAGGAAGTGGGGCTGACTGGCTGGTCCTGGTGTCCTTGAGCTCAAAGGATTCATGAGGACCTTGTTCTGGGAGCCTTGGAAAAACTGCAGTCTGGAATCTACTACTACTACTACTACTACTGGCGTGAATCACCACTGCTGGGGCGAAGAAGCATTAATAGATTAATGCTGACAGGCACAGGAAGTAAACAGGAAGAAGCCTTCACTTTTCTTTCTTCCCCAGACTTCTAGTTTTCTTCTAGAATCCTCTATTGGCAGTCAATATAGAGAGCAGCTGGCAAAGGAGAAATGCGGTTTACAGAATCTCAGCCTCAGCATCACAAAGTGGTATACAGGAGACAGGGTTTGAAGCCGAGGGAAAAAAATAGCTTAGTAACTGACACTCTCCATTATTTGTGAGTCAGTTGGGGAGACAGGGTCCTGTCTCTGCAAAGGGGGTTAGATATACCCTCTCCCCAACCTTGACAGCTAGAGCGTCATGACCCAGGACATTTGAATGGACTTTGAATCTTGAGAGAGTGATGCCAAGATTGAGGAAGAGTTGAAAAATTACTCAGGGTCGAAAGAGCCATATTGAGAGTCCAGAGGTGGGGATGTGTAGTGTGCAGGTGTGGTAGGACCAGCGGTGGCTCCAAATAAGACTGTTCTTGTGCCATAACTTGGCTGTGCTACCTACAGTCTAGTTGCCCTTGTACTTGCCTGTCTTATGAGGCCATCTCCAGACTTTCCTTCTCTACTTTAATGGCCCAATAACCAGTGTATCCTTTTTCTGCTTATTTGAATTCAAGTACTCAAACTAATAAAAAATACCATGCATGTGAATTTTAAACAAATGACCAGAAGCAAACATTAGAAAATATCAACAGCTATTAATTTGGGGTGATGGGGCTATAGGAGTTTGTTACATTTTTCTTTGTATTTTTATAACTTTTAAGTTCTCAAAAATAGAGAAAATTAAACAATCATGTGAAAATTACTTTAAAATGCATAAAAGACAGAAATCAGCCAAATATTCAATCACATATTTTCTTATATTTTTAAAAGATGCATTTAACTCTCAAATAGATCTGAAAATGAATTGGTAGATATAGGAAGTGCAGCCTATAGCTGGAAATGTTTGCCCAAAGAGTCAATTATCCCAGTGGCTAATTTTCTGGTCCCATTTGCCAAGTAATACTAACTTGAGTTAGCTTTTGAAAGTCATAATACATTTTAGGGGTATTTTTCTGGTGCTTTATAAATCTTTTGGTAATAGGTTTGCACAAGCTGTATTAGTACCAGCCAGAGCTACACACCATTTTAAACCCTGAATTCCATACTCTCCTATTGCAGGTTGGGTTGCCCGGGAAGCAGGCCCTGAGACAGAGTTTAGTGGGCAGGATGTTTACTATGGGTGCCCTGCGAGTCAACACCTGTGGAAGGGCGCAGGGGGAAGCAGGAGTGGACAGAGGGAGAAGCTGACTTGCAAAGCAGGCCTGGCGACAGATTAGGCCAACCCCACTGGGAGCGGTGTGACTAAACGGCCCATCCAAGTTGTCCTATGTTGGGCCCAAATGGTCAGGCCTTTATACCCCTGCCAGCACTCCCAGCAGCGGGGGCGACCAGCCCTTCACAGAAGGGGGCTCTGTGTCCACCACATGCTCTAACATTCAAGGAGCACGTTCTCTGGGTCAGGCCTGTGCTGGGGCACATTTACATTTGTTATATCACACCATTCTCATAGCGCTCTGAGGTACAGGTTGTGTTTTACATTTTACACATGAGGAAACTTGACGTGTGTTTGTTTTTCCTGATGAAAACCCAGCACGGGGCAATATTTCACAGGTGGCCAACTGCTTGGAGCAGCCTGCCGGCTTCCAGAAAAGGAGAGCCAGCTCTTTACAGGGGAGGGACAAAAATTTGGACTTGCTGTTCTGCTTTGAACTTCCTCTTGTCCCCTAGGGTAAGGGTAATCACTCTCTCTCCTCGCTCTCATTCCCTTTCATTTCAGTTTCTCATTTTTCCAAGATGTGTAAGTTAAAACAAGACTCACGAGAGCTAGAAGGAATTCTCATTTCTCTTTTCCCGTTAAGGTTTTTTTGCAAGGGGGCGGTTCGCCTTCACCTAACAAGCACGACTGTACCAAAGAATCGATCTCTGCTCCTCTGACTTGCTGCCCCAGAATCGTTTCCCTGCCCTTCATTGAATTTCTCATTAGTCAGCAAGTGGATGGCCTAGCCGCTGGGAACACAGAGGTGACTCAATTCGTTATCTGATGATCTGGAAAGTTAACACCAGCAGGGTGGTGCTTTAGTATCATCAAGGGAAGCAAATCGGTACCTATTATAACTTCAGAAGCCGTTTCTGCTAGGGAAGCGCAGACACAGCTTTCTCTGTGAGCAGTTTGACAGGGAGCCTGAAGATAACCAGGTACCAGGAGAAAACCAGTGGGAATGAGGCAACCCTGTGGCAGAGCGGGAGAGAGGGGCCTGGGGTGTCTCTCCCGACTGGCTCTCACATCAACGTGTGAGGCCAAAAAACAGCTCTCTGGGCCTTCACTTCTTTCTCTGTAAAGGTTCCTCAAAGCTCTGTGTTTCTACAGAGAGTCACTTGGAAACAGAGGCATAGCACTGGTAAAGACACAAAATTAAAAAAAAAATCATGTAAAAGCATAAAAGATGAACCAAAGGGGTTGTATTAGATATTCCTATTCCTTTGCTTTTTAAAAATCCTCTGAAACTGTTAAAACGGTCCAGTTCTTTTCTTCTTAAGATTTGATGATCACGTGAACTGATGTGGGAAGAGAGGACTTCTCAGCATTTCAGAAAAGGAAGATTCAGTCAATTTTCTTCTGGTGAGGGTTATAAAGCTGAGTCTTGAGGTGGCCAGCTTCATACTTGGAAAGGTTTTAAAATGGACGTTTTCACAATGAAAGGAGGATTCTGAAGAGCTTGGCACATAATAGAGACAATGAAAAATTCCTGGATATAGCAGATAGTGGCTCACGTTGATGAAAAATACTTTGTTGGCCCAAATAAAATGATGAAAGAATAATAATTCAGATGAGCGGAGGCACCAGAGGTGAATTAATTTTTTTTCTTTATACATTTATGTATGTATTTATTTTTGGCTGCGTTGAGTCTACGTTGCTGCATGCGGGCTTTCTCTAGTTGCAGCGAGCGGGGGCTACTCTTCGTTGCGGTGTGTGGGCTTCTCATTGCGGTGGCTTCTCTTGTTGCCGGAGCACGGGCTCTAGGCATGCGGGCTTCAGTAGCTGTGGCACACGGGCTTAGCTGCTCCGCGGCATGTGGGATCTTCCCGGACCAAGGCTCGAACCCGTGTTCCCTGCATTGGCAAGCGGATTCTTAACCACTGTACCACCAGGGAAGTCCCAAAATTAATTTTTAAAATACACAAAGATAAAGACTCAGTAGAGACTCTCTGCTACGACAACTTAAAGGAAATGAGGCTTCTACCTTTTATTTAGTAAAAGTGACGTCAATGAGTTCAAGGACATTAGCACAGCGCCCTGCTTCAGACTCTAGCTCCCAGCTTACTAGCTTTGTGTGTCTGGGAAATCTACTGAAACCTCTTTGAGCCTTAGTTTGTCCAGCTATAAAATGGAGAAAATGTCAGTACCTATGCTTTGAGGATTAAAAACACCTGCACAGTGCCTGAAACAAAAGAGAAGCTCAAAAATATTAGGAGAATATAAATCTGAAATGAACGCCTCCATTTTTACAGGCTATTCTGAAATTGGTAGCAATTACAGAACAGATAGAGAAGCAAACTGAGGACGTCTGACTCATGAAACTAAAGTCATCTACAAATTCAATTGTGGAGATTTTAGCACAGGGAAGAGAAGCCAAGAATTGAAATTCTATATTCTAGTCATTATGCCTTTTTACAGCAGAACTCCAAAGCTTCATTACTATTTCCTGTCCCTTTAAATATTGCACTAATTACTATGTCCTCTGAGAGTGAATTAACAAAATTCCATCTAGACTCCTGAGTGTAGAAATCACCTTATTTTTATAAAGATTTTAAACGGTTCCGTTGTGAGTAGATACACGTGCAGCAGGCTATGCATGTCATTGATTCTCTTATCTTAGAAAAAAGGTTAATCAAATGCCCTGTTTGAGAAAGAGATAGAAAACAGCCCCTACTGTTTGTGCTTCTTTAAAATGCTTTCCTGACGTTATCAGTTGGTTGACTCAAAATGTGACCTTAGCCTCCTGTGGGCAGTGAACCACATCTTTTCTGTCTAACTCAAGAAACATAGATATATATATATGTATGTGTGTATGTATATATATGTATGCATGTATATATGTATATATTATATCTATAATATATATTATAGTTTATATATAATATATGTGTATATGTATATAATATATGTGTAACTGTCCCCCTTTTGACTCTATTCCATGCTGTACCTGTTCTGAATTACCCAGAATGGAATGTTTCTTCTGGCTCCTTCCTTTCTCCTTGCTGTTTCAGTAGTTTGTTGCATGTAAATATGTATGTATGAGTGTGTGTACGAGTAAAATACTGTGATAACACTTCACCTCAAATGAATGCAGGGATGTAGCAACCTGACCTTTCAGGAACTTGGGCGAGAACTAATAAATAAGTAAAACGGGCCTCTGAGTGGCTAAAGTAGATTGATCACTCAATCCGTGCACAAAAGCTGCTGCATTTTATTGTAGGGAACCCTCCTAGACCCTTATTCAGCACGTACTTATTTGTACTGAACACACAATCCTTTTTTTTTTTTTTTTTGCTGCGGTACGCGGGACTCTCACCGCTACGGCCTCTCCCACCGCGGAGCACAGGCTCTGGACGCGCAGGCTCAGCGGCCATGGCTCACGGGCCCAGCCGCTCCGCGGCATGTGGGATCTTCCCGGACCGGGGCACGAACCCGTGTCCCCTGCATCGGCAGGCGGACTCTCAACCACTGCGCCACCAGGGAAGCCCCTGAACACACAATTCTTATCCACACGATTATCTGCCTTCACTCCTACCCACCACAGTTCACAACAGATTAGAAGCAGCAACTCGAATCGCTGTTTTGGGAAAGTACACTCCAGGGTAGGGGTGGGAGTGGAGTGGGGCTGGGGTGTGTGTCACCGCTGATGACTTATAGGAAGGGGGGGGGAGAAAGAAAAATTATAAAGCAGTCACACGGACTGAAAAAGCGCAGCAATCTGGGACCATTTAGTCTTGGGCAAAATTGACTCTGAGGGCATCAGTTTTACACAGAGGAGAACAATCGTTGGAATTCCTAATTCTTTTCAAATCCCAAAGCAACAAAGAATGGTCAGGTTATGTTTAGAGGTAGAAAATGTAAGACAGTAGGTAATAAGATTTCAAAATATTTCAGTCTGAATTGATGAAAACATTTTAAACAGGTTTGCTGAGGCATAATTTACATACCGTTAAATTCATCCTGTTTAGGTGTGTATAGTGCTATGAATTCTAAGAAATGTATATAGTTGTGTAATTACTGTACATAGCCCTTCAAGTCTGGCTTCTTTCCCTTGGCATAATGCTTGAGATTCATCTATGTGAACTGATTAAAATTTTAAAAATGTTTTGCACCTTAAACTAGAAGAACTTGCTTATCACGTAAGATTTTCTGATAACTGAGATTTGCTCTACAGATAATATAAAAATAGCGAGTTGTCTTAAAATAAATCCACACTGTGGGAAAACAGGCAGCGGCATTTACCAGTGGTGGGGAGAGTATATTTTCAAACTTTCCTACTCTTTCCTAAGTTCTTCCTTCTCTCCTCTACGCCTTGTCAAACGAACACACCAGAAAACCTGTGGGAAGTGCCCATAATATTGTATGGCACACAACAGGTGTTCAGTAAACAGTCCTTCCTTTCCCTTTCCCCTTTCTATTCTCCGTTTATATCCCACTTTCTCTTTTTTCCTCACACCCTTTAATACTCTCCCTTCAAGCTGCTTTATAGGTCAGTTAAGGTGAGTAATTATGATAAGAGTTGCTTATTATTGCCCCAATTTCCTTGACTTCTAAGAGGTGCTGTACAAATGTTAATCTTTTTCCAAGCCTCTGGGACTTAGTCACCTGTTGAAAAGTTATCCAAAGAGAAACAGGGCTCACAGCTTTGGCCTTTCATACTGTATTTATTTACACATGTGTGTCAGGCCCATTTTAGGATGCCCGTGGAACTCACCCCTCTTTGAAATTGTCCTTGAGGAAGGGGAGAGCTTAGGCTGCCATGTTTGTACTGTGTAACCTTCGGCCTCAGCTGATTAGGCTGGGAGTGGACACCTGATTTGGGGCAACCAATCACAAGCTGGCTGGTGTAATCAGGTCACCAACTGAGACAAAAGAATTGAGAGAGAGAGACTCTGTAGTGGATGGAGTCTTGAATTGAAAAGTTATAAGACTTTTCTCTGGGGGCATGAGAGGCCCCAGAATTAGCCTCTGTCCCCAGCATGCCAGTTGCTGCCTCTTAGTGGCCTGACAAGACTGTATGTCCTCCTTGGATGTCTGTCTGAGGGCTTGCCTGTTGTATTCTTACAGTTACCACTTTCCCTTATTCATGCAAAAGGGAATGGCTCCAGTTCACTGCAACCAAACAAGGTCTATTAGGACAACTGCCTTGCAGTTAGGATATTTATGTTTTTGGTCTTCTGATGGAAATGTGCTTATATATAATAGAATCTTCATGGAATATTTCAAAATTGCGATGTAATCTGTATTCATTTCTTAATACTGTTGTAACAAGTTACCACGAATTTAGTGGCTTAAAGCAACATAAATTCATTTTCTTACAGTTCTAGAGATTAGACGTCAGAGGTCCAGAGTCAGTTTCACTGGGCTAAATCAAGGTGTTGGCAGGACCGTATTCATGCTTCAGGAGAGAATCTGTTTCCTTGCCTTTTTCACAACTTCTAGAGGTCATCTGCATTCCTTGGCTGTGGGCCCCTTCCTCATATCACTCCAACCTCTAGCCTCTCTCTAACCTCTTGTTTCTCTCATCATATCTCCTACTGTCCCCCTTAACCTTCTTGCCTTTCTCTTATAAGGACCCTTGTAATTTTACTTAGGGTCCACTCACATAATCCAGGATAATCTCACCATCTCAAAATCTTCAGCTTAATCACATCTGCAACGTTCCTTTTGCCATATTAGATAACATTCACAGGTTCCAGGGATTAGGATGTGGCTATCTTTGTGGGCCATTATTCAGCCTACCACACTGAGGATTTTTTTTTAGTCTCATAAGGTCACAGTATATCAGAAGGAAGATTGTATTACTGGAATGTGTGAAGCTGAGTGAAAGTGGAAGAGGAATTAACGGACAAGAGACACAGAATCTTGTAGATTCTGAGTCCCGAAGGCCAGGAGTGGGGAAGTAGAAGTATGTCATTGCAAGGTTCTTATACTATACATGAAGTGGTATATTACTTGAAGGTAGACGGTGATAAGTTAAAGACATGTACTGTAAATCCTAAAACAAACACTAAAATAACAAAGCAAAGAGTTTTAGCTATGAGCACATGAAAAAGATAGAATGTAATCATAAGAAAACTCAATCCAAAAGAAGGCAGAAAAAGAGGAACAAAGAACAGATGGGACAAATAGAAAACACATAGCAAGATGGTAGATTTAAACCCAACTGTATCAACAGTAAGATTAAACGTAAATGATCTAAATACCCCAGTTGAAAGGAAGAGGTGATCAGATTAGATAAAAAAGCAAGACCAAACTATATCATGAAGAAGACATGTTAGTTATATTAATTTGATTTTGATTATTTACTTGGTTATTTTCTTTTAAAAATAGTTAAGCATACTAAATATAACTTGAAGTGAACACCTTAGGTGTGTTCTGTATTGAAATTTTACTCATCAGGTGAAGTTTAGATGTATATTTATTATTGTAAGACTGTAAGATCTGTTAATTTTAACTACAAAAATGATTAAGAACTCTCAGCTAAATAAATAAATGTACAGAAAATAGGAATATTAAGAGAGTGCGCTAGCTTAGTAACTTTAGGGACTTCATTATATCCTTTTCGAGTCAACAGATGTTTATAAAAGTGTAATAATAATGGAAGAAGAAATTCTAAAATCACACATAACAACATTCATGAGATATCATCCTCAGTCCCTGCATAATGAAGAACATAAAGAACATGAAGATAAGAGGAAATTACGTTTAAAAAATGAGCTACATGAAAATATCTCGTTTCTCCACCCACCTCAGGTGAAAGTGAGCATTTATTGAATACCCTAAATTATTGTTTTGATACTGTAACGGCAACTTCAAATTTTTTGACTACTAAAAATTTTATAATGAAATTGCACTTTTAAATAAATTTTGGATAAAAGTTCTAATTTATTCTTGTATCTCAGAAGTTCATTCTGTGATGGTGAGATTTGGTTTCAGCCAAATATCAATTTTAACGGTCAGTCACACGATATTCAGCCGAAACATGCATTCAGTGTGACTCTGTGTGTAGATATTCATATCCTGTTTTCTAAACTAAACATTATAATATAAACATGAAATGCCCTAAGTATCTAATATTCTTTTATAATATGATTTTAAATAACTGTATAAAATAGAATCATTAGACTATCATAATTTAATTATTCCCTTACTGTTGGCCATTCAGTTCTTTGCAAATTTCTGAGTGAATATAAATGTTCTGAATGTCTAGTATAATATATCTTTAACTTCATCTCTGAAATTTTTTCCTTCCCAGAAACCTAACTTCCACTCCTAACGTATAAGAGTGCCATTTTCCTAAAGCCTTGCCTATGCTATTATACGTTTTATAATTTCTGACAATTTGATAGGAAAATTGGCATCTCATTATTAATTTAGTTTGCAGTCTCTTTGCTTACTTGGCCCAATTTCTTCTTTTGTGACATTCCTATTTATGTCCTTTCTCTGTGGTCCAATTGATGTTGGTATTTTTCATGTTTATTTACGAGTTCCTGCTTTATACAGTAAGGATATTAACATTTACTCACTAAAAATGAAAAATGTTGACTTAGAAACGCCTTCCATATTCTCATGTGTTAGTTACTTTGATAGGCTCAGATGGAGTGGGCGGAGAGGGAATGCGAGGGTGCTTACTGGGAACATTACTGGTGGGGAGCATGTGAGAGCGGAAATTCGATTCATCCTCCAGACACCTCCAGACTGAGTCTCTTAAAATAATACTGTCAACATGCCTTCTTCTGCTCAAAATCTCCCCATTTATCTTTATCAGCCATCTAGCAAAGCATAATTTCATCAGCCAGGCATTAACATTTCTCCATATTTTGGCTCTAAATATTTATTTTCAAGTTGTGTTCAACCCAACCCAACTCCATGTATACTAGTGCAATGTTTCAGTGCTGAGGATACAGAAGTGACAGGTCCCTATCTTCAAGGTGCTCACAGAGGAGGTGGAAGTGATAAACAGAAGATTGCATTCGTGATACAGACCTTGTGTGGGAAACATTCAAAATGCACCATGGGGGGAAGAGGGGATGGACAGGCTGACTAGAAGAGAGAGGCCATGGAATCTTACCAGGAAAGAGGATGGCTAAAATATCTGGATGGATGGATAACTGTCAGTCAGCCGAAGAAAGGTCACAGGCGAGGAGGGATATCATTAGAAGAGGAAAAATCAGGTGAGATTCAGCTCAGGTCCGGTAGAGGAATGTAGGGGGAAGGGGTCAAAGCTGAGCTGGGCAGAGTCCAGATAGCCTGTTTCGTCAAGGGGGTTGCATTTTAACCTTACGGTAGTGGAAAGTAATCGAAGAGTTTGTAAACAGAGGATTGACCCGATCAGGGTCACGCTTTAGAAAGGCCACCTTGGCTGTATCCTGGAGAATCAATCAGGGGGGAATATTCAGAGTGAATGTAAGTGCCAGTTGGCTTGAGACAGTTTCGATTTACACCTGTTGTCCTGGGATTCTGCCCAGTTTAGCATCTGTCCTAGGTTTTTCATTTATAAATTAAGTATTGTAATTACAAAGCATTAACTTAAGCCTAGGTGAGTTTGGTAGACTTCCATTTTGTGCTTCCAGCTTCTGCCATGGTCTTGTCTAGTAGTGAGAGGCATATTCACTGAGCAGAGGTCTCACTTCATCATGTGGTTAAATCTGGAACAAGACCAGTGATAGCTTACCTCTCTTTTCCTGACCCTTTTTAGATGCAAGGTAGCTAATACCTGCCTTTTAACGAAGGGGAACTTGCAGGTGGCTCCCTGATAAAACCAAGTGGGTTCAGACTTTAGCCGGTAGAGGAATCGAAGCCCTTCCCGTCTCGGGTGGTGGTTGGAGAGATATTTGAAGCTACTGTCCTTGCCAGCCTCTTTGTGTGCCAGGCAGTTGCTGTGATTCATGCTCAGAGGCCACCTCTTGGCAGTATCAGTGGGAAATGTAGAGTAGTCTACACTGCTACACTGTCTACACTGCTGCGGAGTGTAGACCGAGTAGTCTCAATGCTTTTTTAAAAAATACATTTATTTATTTAATTGCCTTCATTTTTGGTTGCATTGGGTCTTCCTTGCTGTGTGCGGGCTTTCTCTAGTTGCAGCGAGTGGGGGCTACTCTGCATTGTGGTGCGAGGGCTTCTCATTGCGGTGGCTTCTCTTGTTGCGGAGCATGGGCTCTAGGCACGCAGGCTTCAGCAGTTGTGGCTCGCGGGCTCTAGAGTGCAGGCTCAGTAGTTGTGGCGCACGGGCTTACTTGCTCCACAGCATGTGGGATCTTCCCGGCCCAGGGCTCCAACCCGTGTCCCCTGAATTGGCAGGCGGATTCTTAACCAGTGCACCACCAGGCAAGCCCAGTCTCAGTGCTTTTGCTACAGCGGTGTTGTTGTTTATTGTACAGTGCTAACCTATGTCTATTTCCTCATTTACTGTATTATTTGCTAATGCTTCTTTTTTGTTGTTTTTGCAATAAAACATTTTGACATCAAACTTAAAGGGAATGTTAAATGAAAAATTAAGTACTGAGTTTTCACCTCTCAAGTAGGTTGATGTTGAGTATATGACCTGCACAAAGTTGTTGGTGCACATTTTTCACCTGCCATGGAGGCCACAGAGACACCACTAACCACGTGGGAAACAGAAAAGCCAAAGCCGCTGAAGAAGCACTATCATGTGCTTCAGGAGGTAACTGCCACTGTGGGGAGACTGCCTGGAGATGGTGATTTACCACATGCAGCTGCAGACGTGGGTTCTGGTTCTTCCTGACACTTGTGGGCCCCGGGCAAGAGGACAAATGAAGGCCCACATTCCATTAGGTTTAAATATTTACGAGAGATAAATCAAACTAGCAAACTGTTAAATAAAATATGTTCTATGCTCCCACCTTGACAAAATACCTTCATAATGACCGCCCCCCCCCCCCCGCCAAATGTGTGAAGCTACGGTATTTATATGGAGTTGGCAAAAACTCACAGATGACTGAACTTAAATACTGAGCACATCTGAATGTTGCCTTGATGGGCTGTCAAAGTTTAGATGAGTAATACAAGTAAAGTAATATGTAACACATGATTTATTATATATATTTGTTCTATAAAATTGTTTTTTTCCCTTCACTTCAGCAAAACCACTAATTACATACTTATATTTGCGATCTTCACATAACTTTTTTTCTATTGACAGTTAAGATCTGAAAGATTAAAAACTAAAATCTAATTATATGAAATGTATAAAACTTGAATATATGTTCATCTAAATATGTAAATTAAAGTGAATTTAAAATATAAAAAATTAAGTTATTTTTCATGTTTTCAAAAATGGTGTTTTTCTTCTAAAATAGTCAGAATTATCAATTAAAATTAAAAGGGAAATACAAAGTATAATTCATGAATATCATCAAATTTTATGATCAAAATTAAGAAACGTGAATATCTCAATTTAAGTCTGAAATTGAAATTGAAAGTCCAACTGTATTAAGGAATTTTATAAAGATATAAAATTCACAATTCTAAGGTTCACTGTCTAACCAGTTACAAATTTAAAGAATCTGCAGCATGCTTCACCCATGTTATAGCCAGATTTATATATACTTACACATAATTACATAAAACTAAATATATTTATGTGTATGGATATAGGTAGACACATACCAATTTAAGAATATTATGAATTGTTGAACATTGAAAACATTACTAATACATAGTAACTCATTAGTACCTTTGGAACCAAGAAGTGGAACAAAAAGAAAAGCAAGGCAATGGATGCTCAGGACTAATTGGAAATAATATGGTTATGCATAAACCTCCTGCATTCTTGCTATCTGCAGGGAAACATTTGAAAAATTAATTTGCCTTTTCTCTCACATAAGTCCCTGTACCACTCAGCTCCTCCTTGCAGTCTAAAACTGTTTCTGTCTTTGATTTCAGCAACAGCATTTGCATGCAGTTGCTTTTTGTTTCTAGAACACTGGGGAAGAGTTGTGGAAAAGAGATTCCTGAGCTTTGAAAGGTGTTAGCCTTGAGTGTGGACGTTTAGGGTTGCGGTTCATAGTCTACCGGTACTGAGTTTTGGATCACGAGTGACAGGGCTGTCCACGAGTTTTTATTTATTTATTTTTAATTAATTAATTAATGGCTGCATTGGGTCTTCGTTGCTGCGCGCGGGCTTTCTCTAGTTGCGGCGAGCGGGGGCTACTCTTCGTTGCGGTGGCTTCTCTTGTTGTAGAACACGGGCTCTAGGCATGCAGGCTTCAGTAGTTGTGGCTTACGGGCTCTAGGAGCGTGGGTTTCAGTAGTTGTGACACATGGGCTTATTTGCTCTGCGGCATGTGGGATCTTCCCGGGCCAGGGCTTGAACCTGTGTCCCCTGCATTGCCAGGTGGATTCTTAACCACTGCGCCACCAGAGAAGTCCCCCACGAGTTTTTAAATGTAGTTATTTTTCATGTGTTTGTGATGGGCCAGGCCCCCTAAAGTTCATGGCCCAGGGCAGGGATCCTTCTTGTCTACATCTAGGGGTATTTACATATCACTTCATGGAGCATATATTTTCATATAGATCAAACGGCTGAACTGCATTCCAAGTTTTCTTGTGCACATAGAAAAAGTGAAACGAGAGCTGTCAATGTGTTGGTTCCATCAGAAGATGAAGAAGTTCACGAAGAGTTAAATGATACATTTTGTATTAGTGTCCTTTGAATAAAAAATTAGTTCATTCCAATTATAATTTGATATTTTCATCCAATTCATGGAATCAAATGAAGCTTTTGGAGATTCATTCTGTCAAAGGTGAAACGTCTGCCATTATTTTTAGTAAATTCATTTGAGAAGTTTAACATTTGAAGATAAAATTGTTTTGAGGGTAATGGTTAAAATACAAATATTGGTGCAGTACAGCATGACGGTAAAAACAACGTTCTTACTAAAGTTGAGAAATCTTTAGTATACTTGGAACTTAACAAGGTTGCATACATGATTTATAATTAACTGTGTACAAACAGGCTGCAATATTCTACCAATCAAAATAGAAGACGCAGTTTTCAGAATTGACAAATGTTTCTATGTATACAACGTCAGAGCAATGGAAATACAACATTTTTATGACAAAGCTGATGCGGCATTAAAAGTACTTAACATGACAGTTTGTGCTTTCTCTTTTTCCTGGCAGTCATCAAGTAGATTTTAGAAATCTCTGAGGCTTCGAAGAATTACTTTGTAAATCAAACTAAGTGTTCTACATTGCCTTTGAACATTGCTGTGATTCCTCTAAATTTTATTTCATTGTTTTCTCAAAACCATTTGGAAATCCTTAATCAAAGCATTCAAAGAATGTTCACATTTGAAGATTTCAGAAAAAGAAAATCGTTGCAAACAGAAAACCAGAGATTTATTTCTTTGAAACAAGAGGGGAACTAAACAAACACGTGGCATTTAAGATGCTCGCTTAAAACGCTTCAGTGATTTCCCAGTGGCTTTCCACCAGCCTTAGAATTAAACTGAAATCCTTCAAATCCCAAACAACTGACTTATGAACAGACTTGGAAGAAACTCATTCTCAAGCTCGGGAAAGGAGGTGGGAAGAAGGCAGTATGTGCTTAGTTTTTTAGGAGATGGTGATACAAGACTGAGACGTGGTCACCGAGGAGGCATAAGATAGAAATGTGGGTGCTGGGATTGGCTAGGAATGCAGGACTGGCAGCAATGTTGCTTCAAGGTTGACAAGCAAGTGACCTGGTGTTAAATTGGGGTAGTTTGGAGAGCAACCTTGGGAGTGAGGTGAGACGGGGAATCAGGCAGAGCAGGAACTCCTGCTTACTTGCACTTTTTCTGAATGCTGAAAACCAGGACTAGGGTCAGGCAAGAAAGCTGCCAGAGGCACAAAATGTAAGGTGGCATTCACTCACAGATGTGTGCAAGTGTACACCTGAAACCTTGAGAGTGAGTTCCTCCTTAGACGTTGCACCCTAGTTGCTTCTCTTTCTTGGCTCTAATCCAGGCTTTGTAGAAAGCACTTTCTCTCTACACCCAAACAAGAGTTATCAAATCTAGCTGAACATCATAGTTACCTACGGAGTTATTCTTGGTTTATTTATTTTTTTAATGCAGATCCCTACACCTACACTTCAAATATACTGAAGTAGAGTCTCTGAGGAATCTGTATTTAAAAACAAAACTACTTCAGTGATTCTGATGTATGGTGTCTATAGGATCAACTGGCTTTCTACACCTAGGTGCTATTCCCTTATGCCTGACCTCACAGCTTGATCCTGGTAGGTAAATGGGTACAGGATATTAATAAAACACACTCTTTGTCATATGCATTCTGAATCAACTGAAAGATAGATGCACGATCCATATATGAATTAAAGAATAGCATCCTTGTGTTAAAGAAGAAACCACCAAGGAAATTAGAAAATACTTGGAACTGAACGTATCAAGAACTGTGGGATGCAGATAACACAGTGCTTAGATGAAAATTTATAGCATTAAATGGTTGTGTTGGAAATAAAGACAACTTTCAAATCAATGGGCCATGCTTCTACTGTAAGAAGCTAGTAAGAGAAGAGCAAATTAAATCCAAAGCAAGTAGAAGGAAGGAAGTAATAAAAATAAGAGCAGAAATCAGCAAAACAGAAAACAGAAAAAACAGAGAAAATCAAAGCATAAGTTGGTTCTTTGAAAAGATCAATAAAATTTATAAGCCTCTGCCCAGACTCATCAGGAAGAAAAGAAAAGATGCAAATTACCAATACCAGGAATGAAAGAGGAGACACCACTAAAGATCATACAGACATTAAAAGGACAATAAGGAAATACTGTGGACAGCTTTATGCCAATAAATTTGATAAAGTAGATGAAAATTTTTGAAAGGCATCAATTACCAAAAGCTCAATCAAGGCACAAATTTCCAAAAGCTCCAAAGTTATACTCAGGATAAGTTTATAGCTATTAAAAAATTTCTTTCATAGTGAACCTTCTTCCCCCACAAAAAAACTTTACTAGAGAATTCTACCAAGCACTTAGGGAAATAATACCACTGCTATACAAACTCTTCAATCAAATAGAAGAGCAGCAAAATTTTCTCAACTCATTTTATGAGGCTTGTGTTATCCTGATACCAAAGTCACATAAAGACATAATAAGAAGACTATAAGGGAACTTTCCTGGTGGCACAGTGGTTAAGAATCGCCTGCCAATGCCAGGGACACATGTCCGAGCCCTGGTCCAGGAAGATCCCACATGCCGAGGAGCAACTAAGCCCGTGCACGGCAACTACTGAGCCTGCACTCTAGAGCCCGCGTGCCACAACTACTGAAGCACGCGCGCCTAAAGCCCGTGCTCCGCAACAAGAGAAGCCACCGCAATGAGAAGCCCACGCACCGCAGCGAGAAGCCCGCGCACCGCAACGAAGAGTAGCCCCCACTCGCCGCAACTAGAGAAAGTCCGCGTGCATCAACGAAGACCCAACGCAGCCATAAATAAATTAATTAATTTTTTTATTTTTTTTTTATTTTTTATTTTTTGTTATTTTTTTTTGTTGTTATTTTTTTTAAACATCTTTATTGGGGCACAATTGCTCTACAATGGTGTGCTAGCCTCTGCCCCACAACAAAGTGAACCATAAATTAATTAATTAATTAAAAAAAAAAGAAAACTATAGGGTCTTCCCTGGTGGTCCAGTGGTTAAGACTCGGCGCTTCCACTGCAGGGGGCACAGGTTCAATCCCTGGTTGGGGATCTATCCCGCATACAGCAAACAAGATATTATTAGCACACCAAATCCAGCAAGGTATGAAAATGATATTGCACAATGAAGAAGTGGGGTTTATCTCAGGAATGCAAGGCTGTATCCTTCAATGCAATCAATGTAATTTACCATATTAACATATTTAAAAAGAAAAATGATCATTTCAATAAATGCAGAGATTTTCTGATAAAATTCAACGCTCATTTTTTACAATAAAAACTCTCAGAAAACTAGCAATAGAAGGGAAGTTCCTTTATCGCTAAACTTAACGGTGAAAGACTGAATACCTTCTTCCTCAGAACAAGAATAATGCAAGTATATTTTCTCTGATCATTTCTATTCAACACTGTACTGGAGGTCCTGGCTAGTGCAAGAGGGCAAGAAAAAAAAGGCATAAAGATTGAACAGGAAGAAATAAAACTGTATTTATGAACAGATGAAATGTTCATCCACATAGAAAATCCAAAAGAATCTACCAGAAAGCTACTAAAACTAAAAGTGAGTTTAGCAAGTTTGCATGATACAGAATGCAGTATAGTAGCAACGAATAACTGGAAATTGAAGAAAAATATCATTCAAAATATAAAAATCGGAAATACTTAGGTGTAAATCGAACAGTTATAAGACTTTACTGCTGAAAATTATAAAACATTGCTGAGAGAAATTAAAGAAGACCTAATAAATGGAGAGATATGTCATGTTTATGGATTGGAAAACTCAATACTTAGATGCCAGCTCTCTCTGACTTGCTCTATAGATTCAACGCAATACTAATCAAAATCCCTGCAGGATTTTTTGATAGAAGTTTTGCAAGTTGACTGTAACATTTGTATTCATGTGCAAGAATATAACATCAGCTTTACCGTTAGATAAAATGCTGGAGAACATTTACTGCACGCTTACTGCTGCAGAGATTGCTTCACGTACTTTGAGTGCATTAAGAAACCGAATTTTCACAACAACCTTCTAAGGAATATGAAATAGTGTTATCCCCGTGTGATGGATATGCAGACACAAAGAGGGCAAGTAACTGGTCTGAGCTTATCAGCTTTTGGATTGTGAGTTTACCACTGACTCAACTGGAACCAGACTCTAGCTGTTCAATTACTTGGAACCACCAGTTTCTGTGTCAATTAGCTACTGCTGCAAAAGAAATCCACAAATCTCAGTGGCAAATAATAATCAGCATTTAGTTTCCACACGTCTGCAGGTTGGCTGGCATGGCTTTGCCGACTTCGGCTGGGCTCAGCTGGGCAGCTCCAACTGTAGGTTGAGTTCATGTCTGCTCTACATGTATCTCACCGTCCTTGAATTACTGGCTTAGTCATGGCCTGTTCTTCACACGGTGAGAGCAGAAGCAGGAAAGGGGGCCTCCCACTAGAACTAAGGCCCACATCAATCTTTCTACTATTTTCACCTTTAATTGCCTAAGCAAAGAGGGAGCAAGCAGAAAACTGCAGGTCTCTCCTGCAGGGCAAGGAAGACCCACTCTGGTATGCTTATAACAGGGAAGAGACAGCAAGGCCTAGGAATTCCCCCCGTGGGCAGGATATCTCCAGAAAGTCACATGCGAGAGGAGGGGTCATTTCTATCAGTGACACTCCTACCACCTGATGGAAGATCAACAGATGTTAGATTTTTGTCTCTATGCGTGTCTCACCAGGAGAGGAGTGAAGGGTGAAAGCTTCTGTCCACCACTTTCCTGAGGACACAAAAGTGTAAAGGAGGACGTTCTATTTAAGGGCCAAGGAGAAACAAAGAGAAGAGCTTTTTCTCTCCCAGAAGGTGAGAACTGGGCTCTGTACTTCGTGTCATCCCTCTTCCAGTATCGATGAGAACTATCAACATAGAAGGGTCTCAAGAAGTATTTGCAGTTGAACAGTAAGAGAAAGTGTTGTGTTTTTCACCCTTGAAGAAGAACCTCCCAAATCTCCCTTTCGCACTCACTTCCTGGGGGTTCTTCTTGGCTGGGCAACAGAAACACTAGTCTGTATTCTGCACAGTATTTTGGCCATTTGTTTTAGTTGTCCCAAGTTCCTCAAATGTGGCGCAGAGACGCTTGTCCTGCTGGGGTTTAGAACTGATTGCAAAACTAACCCTGGCTAGTGAAACTGGCAAATTTTGCTCTGTGTGTGTGTGTGTGTGTGTGTGTGTGTGTGTGTGTGTGTGTTTTGTCGCATTTGTGCTTGTGATTTGTGTGTGCTTTGAACAGAGTTTCCATAGGAAAAAGAAAGGCAAGATGTTGCCCAGCTGTATTGTTCGGGCAGGACTTTTTCACATAATTCTCTATAGAAGTTTCTGCAGTGCTCCTATCCCTTCCTGGCTTCCTGTTTATATAGAATGGCAAAGGTTTACTGAGTCTTTCCAGCTGTAGCCAAAGTCATCACTGAGGTAGTTTCAGACGTCCATTCTGAGGTGGGAGGGTGGAGGACGGGAAGTAAGGAGGCCTGTGCCCTTATTATATAAACCACTCATTAGTGGAAGGAATTTGGGGTAGGCAAGTAATAGTGTCTGCTCCAGAGGTTTTGTTACTAGCAATAGCTTCCAGCGTGAGTTTTCTAAGCAATCATGACAGAAATGCTAATGTCTTAAGGATGGAAATGCGGTTCCCACTCCCGTCTGGGTTTTTGTCAATGGACTCTACAAGCTCATTGTGCATTAGACCTACCTCCGTCTCCTCTTCACACTCTCTCAACCTCACTTGTCTCCTGGACTCTCTGCCACTTGTGCTGCTATGGCAATCATCTCTGTGTGGGCCCAAGTGGTCCCCTTCCTGGAGGCTGAGGCCTAGACTCTTTGCTTTTTCTCACTGTTCCTCAACTCAAATACAACCAATGGGTGTGGGATCTGGTTTTCCCAGCGAGGTAATGCAACAGGGAAATACAGGTGACTTAACTCCACATGGAGTGAACTCTGACCTATGGGAAATGGGAGACTGAGGTGAGCCAGCAGGTAAATTCTGTCTCCGTGCCTCCCTTCCATGGACTGTTCTGAGACATGACTGAACTGTGTATAGCCTGTCTGGAGGCATCTACCATGGCTCAGTGATTGGCTGTGTCTCTTTGAGAAGCAGTGTCAGCTCAGGAAAGCATCACTTTACTTGGCTGTTAACCTTTCCCTGCCCTACTTCCTTTGTCTCCCTCTCTCGCTGTCCTAGGATTGCACCTTCTAATAAAGTACTAACCCTTAAGCTTTGACTCAGGTTCTCTTTTATAGAGGATACAGGCTAAGACAGTATGGTCCACGGTTTCTGCAATCTCCTAAAAGCAAGGCTTTTGCTAAACTGTGTGGCTAATGTGGCCTGGACTGGAGGCTTCTTACCTTCTACCCCAAATGTATACACTTTGGGGTCCACATTCAGGTATGCTCAAGGGGATACGACTGAGCTTGCAGAACAGATTCAGTAACCAACCAGTCACGAAGACCAGAGGCCTGCCCCCCACCTGGTCACAGGTTGGACAGAGGGTAACAGGCAACACAGGTATCCCACCATGGGGATACCCTGCTCGGTGTTCCTTCTGCACAGAGACAGGGAGTGACGAGGTGGGCAAGAGTTGGAGGTTCTCATGCCCCTGAGTACCAGTAAGTGAGAGGAAAAGAAAAATGGGAATGCCCTGTTGTTGGGTGGGCTTACATCATGGGAGCTAGAAGCAGAGGCGAATCCAGGACCCCATACCCAATGCATGAGGCAGGCCCTAAGAGAGGAAGCGTGGGGCTGTGTTCTTACATTAGAGGCATGGCCATCCTGCCCAATGGTAAATATGGCCAGATTAACATTTCCTATTTTTTTTTTGAAAGGAACAAGAGACTAAAATTGACAGGGGAGTAGAAAGCCCATTCTCTGGGGAAATCTGAGGAGAAAAGGATAAGTCGTGCCCCTCTAGGAAGAAAGAATCTCATTTCCTCCTTTCAAAGGAGGTAACTAGAATTTTCAAAGTAAAATCAGGGATATATGCTAGAAAAAGTATGTCTGGACTTCAACAAGACATGTAACAAAGTCTCTCAGGCTACCCTTGGGCTAGGGTTTGTCATCCTTGGCACTACTGACATTTTTGGGCAGGATAATTCTTTGTAGCGGGGACGGTCTTGTACATTGCAGAATGTTTAGCAGCACCCATGGCCTCAACGCAACTCACTAGTTGCTAGAAGTACCCAGCTGTGACAACCAAAAATGTCTCCAGACAGTGTCAATTGCCCAGGTGCGTAAAATTGGCCCTGGTTGAGAATCAATGCTTTAGATGTTGATGTGCCCCAAAGTTTTACCTCTGATCATCCTATTTTCTCTCTCTGTACACTCTTGGTGATTTGTTCACCCCCTTTATCCCTTTTCAGTGCAGGCTATTACCATGTTATCAAGTTGCCCAAGTGAGCAAAAGAGTCATCTCTGACCATTCCTCTCTCTATCACCACCACGCTGAACTAGTCACCACACTTTCAATCCTGCTTCCTTAATAGCTCTTTAAGCATCCACTGTCCTCCAGCCCCAAGACTCCAGATAAGGCCTTATAATTTTTTTGTCTGGATCTCCCTGCCTCCAGTCTTACCTTCTTCCAATCAATTCTCTACATAATGGGAAAAATTATGTTTCAAAAACCCGAATCCTTTATTTAGTTTCTTTCAAAGCTTCCCCATAGCCATCAGGATGTAATCTAAGCTTCATGCTTTGAAAGCAAGGCCCTTGGTGCACAGCTGGAAGTAGGATGAGGCAAGCGAGGCACCTAGGGTGCAAAATTTAAGGAGGCACTCACCCTCAAGGTTCATAGGGTTAGCGCTTGAGAGTGAATATCACCTTAAATTTTACTCCTTAGGTAGCTTGCTTGCCCCAGCCTTGTTGCTTTGTCTTTGCACATGCCCCTGTTACTCTCTCTGGTCTCATCTCTTATCACATTGCCACTCAGGTCCTCATTTCTAACACATTGGGCTGTTTGTACACCTCTGAACTCACCTTATTCTTACCATTGCTACAATAACACCTGTCTGAGCAGTGGATTATTCCTGAGGCTTCAGGGTAATGATAGAGGGACAGGAACCCAGAAAGTATTTGTCTCTTGATGAGTCCAAACATCAAGAGAGCAGGAAATGTGATTTAAGAAAAATTTATAGTGATAAAATACACCTAATATAAAATTTACCATTAAGTGTACAGTTCAGTGATATTAAATATATTCATACTGTTGTGTCATCATCACCACCATCCAGCTCCAGAACTCTTTTCATCTTGCAAAACTAAGACTATAAACCTACCTAAGGAGGCAAAAGACCTGTACTCTGAAAACTGTAAGACAGTGATGAAAGAAATCAAAGATGACACAAACAGATGGAAAGAGATACCGTGCTCTTGGATTGGAAGATTCAATATTGTCAAAACGATTATACTACCCAAGGGAATCCACAGATTCAATGCAATTCCTATCAAATTACCAATGGCATTTTTCATAGAACTAGAACAAAAAAAATTTTAATTTGTATGGAAACACAAAAGATCCCAAATAGTGAAGGTAATCTTGAGAAAGAAAAACAGAACTGGAGGAATCAGGCTCCCTGACTTCAGACTATACAACAAAGCTACAGTAATCAAGACAGTATGGTACTGGCACAAAAACAGAAACACAGATCAATGGAACATGATAGAAAGCCCAGAAATAAACCCACGTACCTATGGCCAATTAATCTACAACAAAGGAGGTAAGAATATACAATGGAGAAAAGACAGTCTCTTCAGTAAGTAGTGCTGAGAAAACCGGACAGCTACGTGTAAAGGAATGAAATTAGAACATTCTCTAACCCCATACCCAAAAATAAACTCAAAATGGATTAAAGACCTAAATGTAAAACCGGATACTATAAACCTCCTAGAGGAAAACATAGGCAGGACACTCTTTGACATAAATCGCAGCAATATCTTTTTTGATCCGTCTCCTGGAGTAATGGAAATAAAAGCAAAAATAAACAAATGAGACCTAATGAAACTTAAAAGCTTTTGCACAGCAAAGGAAACCATAAACGAAACAAAAAGACAGCCTACAGAATGGGAGAAAATATTTGCAAAAGATGCAACTGACAAGGGATTGATCTCCAAAATATACAAACAGCTCATACAGCTCAAAATCAAAAAAAACAACAACCCAATCAAAAAATGGGCAGAAGACCTACATATACATTTCTCCAAAGAAGACATTCAGATGGCCAGCAGGCACATGAAAAAATGCTGAAGATTGCTAATTATTAGAGAAATGTAAATCAAAACTACAATGAGGTACCACCTCACACCAGTCAGAAAGGCCATCATCAAAAACTAAAATAATAAATGCTGGAGAGGGTGTGGAGAAAAGGGAACCCTCTTGCACTGTTGGTGGGAATGTAAATTGGTAACAGTCACTATGGAGAACAGTATGGAGGTTCCTTAAAAAACTAAAAATAGAACTACCTTATGATCCTGCAATCCCGTTCCTGGGCATATATCCAGAAAAAATCATAATTCGAAAATATACATGCACCCCAATGTTCATAGCTGCACTACTTACAGTAGCCAAGACGTGGAAGCAACCTAAGTGTCCACTGACAGAAGAATGGATAAAGAAGAATGGATAAAGAAGAATGGATAAAAAGAATATTACTCAGCCATAAAAAAGAATGAAATAATGCCATTTGCAGCAACATGGAAGGGCCCAGAGATTATCATACTAAGTGAAGTAAGCCAGACAAAGACAAATATCATATGATATCAGTTATGTGTGGAATCTAAAAAATAACTGATACAAATGAACTTATTTACAAAACAGAAACAGACCCACAGACATAGAAAACAAACTTATTGTTACCAAAGGGGAAAGTGGGGGAGCGATAAATTAGGAGTTTGGGATTAACATATACACACTACTATATATAAAATAGATAATGAACAAGGACCTATTGTATAGCACAGAGAACTATACTCAATATTTTATAATAACCTATATGGGAAAAGAATCTGAAAAAGAATATATATATATATATATATATATATATATATCTGAATATATAACTGATATTCAGTGATATAACTGAATCACTTTGCTGTACACCTGAAACTAACACAACATTGTAAATCAACTATACTTCAATTAAATAAAACCCGAAAAGCAAAAAACACCAATGCCGCTTTCCCCAATCCCCCAGCCCCTGGCAGCCACCATTCTACTTTCTGTCTTTATGATTTTGACTACTTTAGGTACCTCATATAAGTGGAACCATACAGTATTTGTCTTTTTGTGATTGGCTTATTCCACATAGCATAATGTCCTCAAGATTCATCCACGTTATAGCACATGTCAGAATTCCCTTCTTTTTTTAAAGTCTGAATAATACTTCACTGTATGTATATACCATATTTTCTTTACCCATTCATCTGTCCATGGACACTTGGGTTGCTTCCATGTTTTAGCTATTGTAAATAAAGCTGCTATGAAATGGGTAAACAAGTATCTCTTTGGGACCCTGCTTTCCACTCTTTTGAGTATATACCTTGAAGCAGAACTGCCAGATCATATGGCAATTCTAACAAATGTGATGTTTGAAGCCTAGCTCAAAGGCTTTCATTCTGACAAAAGCTTATACGTGTAAAACGAATAAAAATACTAAAATCCATCTTTTATTGTAATCATTGCCATAACAACATCATATCTCATAGCATATGGTTGCTGTGGTGTAATTTACTTTAAAATACTTCAGCAAAGATAGTATGACAGATATTTATGCCTCTTAATTTTAATCTATACCCTAGGGGCAGGTGTTAACATTTGAGTTCCTCTAATTGAGGATATTCATTCCAGGGATTCTCTTCTCTTGAAAGACTCTATCAGAAATCAACATTCCCTAAGCAACTACTATAAGCCTTCAAGTATCTTTATCTCAGATCAGTATCACAGGCTTTGTTAATTAGCCTAATGGATGTTAGAAATAATTTCACATTGATGAAATGAATTGTATTTAAACAGTGTGGAGGAGCTAGAAATATTGTTCAGGAAGTCCTACCTTGCATGATAGGGGTATAAGAATCTGGTGAGGCTGACACCCCACAGCCCTTTAGAATGGCACTCAAGGCTTAGGATCCAGACTGGTACCTTGTTTCATTATTTTGTGGGGACCTGGTTACCTGATTCTGGCTAGAGGTTTTGGTAAATTCAACAGTCCCAGTATTGCACATGTAACTCATGTGAACCTTGTATACAAGGTGCAGTAGGAGTAGCCAAAGGGTCACAAAGACGGGACTTCTTTGAACTTCCAGGACAGACTGTATGGCTGTCTAGGTGTCTCCTTGCTATGAACGTTTGCGTAAGTGTCAGAATTTGGTCTGACACTTGCTTTTATTGTAACATACCACCTGATAGTGAGATTGTTGGAGAGAAGAACTATTGCCCTCAGCTACTTCTAATTATTGAAGGCTCCTCCTATCCAGCCAAAAAACCCAAAAACTTGTGACTCAACAATTTTCTCAGGTCAGTTTGCAGTGGGTACCTTAGCAGAAACAAATGGGAGGGTAAATCTGCCTACGCAACCTTTGTCCCAATTTGGATGTGCTTGCCTGCTTGTCAAGGAGATCTCACCCAGTAACCCTATCATCCTTTGGCCCTTAGCATCTTGTAGCATGTATCCCCTGCCCAGTAGAACTGAGAAAAAATACCATCACTGTGGAGCTGGTACTCCAACACCTTGATAACTTGTTCCCAAATACTGCCTCCTCAACATCCATCAGCAAAGCTCAGATAGATTAAAAGATTACATATACGACATTGTAGAGCAACTATACTCCGAAAAATTTAAAAATATTACATATAGATGAAAAGTGAAGGTAGAATATTCTACTTCGTTTTCCTTTTATGGTCCTGGTCTAGGAAATACAAGATGCTAGATGCACTAAGCATAACTGAATAGAAACACTGCTTATTAAATGTCTGAAAGAAAGAACAGACATTCCATAGTGCCACAGCCAAGCATCATTGACTTCTTTAAACGGAAAATCATAGAATTTTTATAAACAATTAAATGGAGAAAAAGCCATATATGATTTGAGTAATAGTTAACATTTTCTTTAGTTGTTTCAGCTGTGGCCGTATTTTACGAGCAGCAAATTACAAAGATGGCAAGTTCATGATATAAAGAAGATTAATTTTCATATATTGCTCACAGAGTAAGTCTCATGGATTATTGCCATAATCAAATATAACTTGAAACCATAACAACAGAACAGATTTTAATGATATGCACATAATTGCTATTGTGCTGAGTAGTGATTTAGCTTAAACAGTAAATAGATCGCTTAAAGGATATAATGAGTGTTACATTTATAGAGTTGAATCAATTTTTGTGTTTTTCTCTTCTCACTCTGATGCAGATTATACATCTTGGAGCATTAAGGCTGACAGTTTCCTCCCATCTTCAAACTGTCTCACGTGTACACACAAAACGGCACCCACTTAATGCTGAGGCTGGGCTCAGACATACCAACCTTTGGGGTTTCATTGTCCCTCATTCATCAACCCTCTAGGGCCCAAGGGGGAGGCTCCTATGCTGCCACTCCCCACTTTGGGTCCCTGTATCAGCGTGAGTTCTAGCATCAACCCAGTGAGTGGGGTGCTGTCATAAGGAGAAGAAGAATCTCCTGGGGTACAGGGGAGATTATTAAAAGACGGGAGAACCTGAAATGTGAGTAACAGTGGGCCCAAGAATGACTCAAGCAGGCCCTCTCTTCTCCTTCTCACTCTTGGTTCAGTCTCTTCTCCAAACCACCTTGGAGCCCAGTGCTGGGAAAACACGAAATGAAATTGGATATTCAGCGCACTTGCTTGGCACCAGACTGCTATGAAAAGCTGTCAACGTCAAATTTTCATGTCAATACGTTTTAACAGTTATGTGTCGATAGATTAAGTCTCTGCATAAACTTTTTGGAATATCAATTAATACTAATACTAATAAAGCCCTTCCCTGGTGGCTCTCTTGGCACTCCTACTCATGGGTCCCTGACTATACCCTGAGATACCCTCTCCTCCTTCTGAGACTGCCAATCTAGGCTTATCAAGCTCAGCTCAATGGCCCACAGTCTACAGCCTTAAGAACTCATTGATGATACCACCTTGGCTGAAGGCTTTTACAAGGACCCCAAGGTGGAGGGTGGCAGGCAGAGCAGTACCTTTGAGCAGCATGGAGAGCCTTCACCTTGGGCTTTGGAGGGTTGGGGAATCAGGCACAAGCGAAGCTCGAGTGCAGGTGTATTTGAGCTGAGCCTTAGCTGTTCAGTGGGTGCTGTTTTGTGTGTGGCAGCAAGTGATTAATTTTGTGCCTGGAGAAAAGCAGATAAAAGAATGAGCTCTGGAATCTGAGTTGCTGCAAGTCCTGGAGTAGGGGATGATAATGTTGGGGTTGAGGCTAAACGGGAGAGAATGGAAGATGAAAGGGTGTCTTTGTTTTGCAATCTACCAGGAAACACCCGATGGAAACACCCAATAAATACATTTCCAGGAAATGAACTTAATTGCATATTCCAAAGCTAGTATGACATCCTATGGTTAGTGGATTGAGCACTGTCTTTGAAGTAAAATCTAACTGGGTAACTTTGGGATAGTTTCTTTTCTTTTTTTTTTTTTTTTTGCGGTATGCAGGCCCCTCACTGTTGTGGCCTCTCCCGTTGCGAAGCACAGGCTCCGGACGCGCAGGTTCAGCGGCCATGGCTCACGGGCCCAGCTGCTCTGCGGCATGTGGGATATTCCCGGACCGAGGCACGAACTCGTGTCCCCTGCATCGGCAGGCGGACTCTCAACCACTGCGCCACGAGGGAGACCCTGCGATAGTTTCTTAACCTCTATAAGCCTCACTTTCATTATATACAAAATAAGGATGCATCTGGATTTATTCAGCAAAAGACCAGACTAAAGCACCTAGGACTGTAGTACAGGGAGGTTGTGCTGGTCTCCTACATCCAGACCCCCATGAACCATATCTCCCCAAATTCCTGCCCTTGTGTAGTTCCTGTCCCTTGAATCTGGGCTGGCGCTGTGACTCCCTTTAATTAACGGAGTGTGTTCAGCTCCTAAGCCTTAGGAACACCTGGTAATTTCTGCATTTGTACTCTTGGGAGCTCTGAGACACCATACAGGAAGTCTGCCTGCCATGAGGGAAGTTCTCTGAAGTGAAGGGAACACGTGGAGACAGAGAGAGGCCTTGAGAATCCATGGAGAGAGGGAGATCCAAGCATCGTAGTTTCCCAGCTGAGTCCAGCCCTCAACCAAACTGCCAGTTGAATCCAGCCACCTGAGTGATTGCTGGTAAGACCAGCAGAAGAACCACCTAGCTGAGTCCAGCCCAGATTGTGGAACTGTGAGCAAATAAAATGTTTGTTGCTTTGAGACACTGGGGTAGTTTTTAACCTAAGAATAGATAACTGAAAGGGTTCATGAATACTATGCAGATATTATTTTGTACAGTAAATCCACATCATTCATATGGTAGGTGTCCCAGGCCCTTCTTGAAGACATTCTGGCATTTAAACTCACAGTATGCAGTCAGGCAAGATGAAAATATCTGAGCAGCCCCTTCAGGCTTATGATGATTTTTGAATATAGTGTTTTTCTAGTTTTTATAAAAGACCCTGTCACTTCTTCACTTCAGAGCCAACGTTGATAGTTGCTGTCACCTGAGGGAAGCTTTCCTTAAGGAACAAGGTTTGCCTCTTATTAGAGCTGTGTAGATGCAGGAGAGAAGAACAAAACCACTCTGAGATGCTTGACAGGTGGTTGGCTAGGCTCATCCAATAGCTAAGCACTTTTCCCTGCTCTCTGGTTTTGCAGCACGGGCAATGCAATTTTTAAGAGTGGCATGGATATTCGAGGTGACTCAGGAATAGCTGGAACCATGAATGTTAAATCCACAAATGGAAAGTGTAGTAAGCTGGGGCAGGTATAGTTATTGTCAACCTAATAAACTGTCTTTCCCTCCCCAACCTTCTTCTTGTAGTGAGAATTTATTTTGCTTACGGAAAATCCATTCTGGATGAACTTTGTGGAAGTGACCCCTGCTTCTTGCCACAGGGTTGGGCATGTGAGCCAGCCTTGATGTTCAGCAAATGTTGGGCTCCCTTGGTAAGTGTTGGGAGCCTCTGGTGGTTAGCAGTTAGTGAAAGTCATGTGTCCTTTCCTGTTAACCTGACTATCCTACAATGAAAGCAAGTCTTAGATAAATACTACAAAAGGTATAATTATTAGCAAGCAGCCCCAAATATACCATTCAGTCTGCTCTGTTGAAGTTCCATACTTTTTTTTTTTTTAATATTTATTTGGCTGTGCCGGGTCTTAGTTGTGGCATGCGGAATCTTTGTTGCAGCATGCAGGATCTTTAGTTGCGGCATGTGGATCTTTAGTTGCGGCATGTGGGATCTAGTTCCCTGACCAGGGATTGAACCCGGGCCCCCTGCACTGGGAGTGCGGAGTCGTAGACACTGGACCACCAAGGCAGTCCCGTTCCATTCTTTTTAGACACTCAAAACAGCACCTTGCATGAAGTCCTTTGTAGATGCGACAATATTCTGACAATAGGACAGGTCAGCCCTGTAAGTAGGCCTGGTGACAGGGTTCTTCTGTTTTTTTTTTTTGCGGTACGCGGGCCTCTCACTGTTGGGGCCTCTCTCGTTGCGGAGCACAGGCTCTGGACGCGCAGGCTCAGCGGCCATGGCTCACGGGCCCAGCCGCTCCGTGGCATGTGGGATCTTCCTGGACCGGGGCATGAACCTGTGTCCCCTGCATCGGCAGGCGGACTCTCAACCACTGCACCACCAGGGAAGCCCAACAGGGTTCTTCGTGAAGGGAGCGACGCAGGGCAGTGGGGTTCCATCCCCAAGTGCTGCCTATGGCATTAGGCTGCTGGGTCTTGCCAGCTTCTCATGCAACAGTGGTACAACTTGTATAGCTTTACTAACAATTTACTACTTGGATTATTATTCATCAATAATATTTTTCTAACATTCTTTAAGTTAACTAAGAAACATCCCATGTTTAGATTTTTTTTTACATCTTCATTGGAGTATAATTGCTTTACAATGGTGTGTTAGTATCTGCTTTATAACAAAGTAAATCAGTTATACATGTACGTATGTTCCCATATCTCTTCCCTCTTGTGTCTCCCTCCCTCCCACCCTCCCTATTCCACCCCTCTAGGTGGTCACAAAGCACCGAGCTGATCTCCCTGTGCTATGCGGCTGCTTCCCACTAGCTATCTACCTTACGTTTGGTAGTGTATATATGTCCATGCCACTCTCTCGCTTTGTCACAGCTCACCCTTCCCCCTCCCCATATCCTCAAGTCCATTCTCTAGTAGGTCTGTGTCTTTATTCCTGTCTTACCCCTAGGTTCTTCATGACATTCTTTTTTCTTAAATTCCATATATATGTGTTAGCATACGGTATCTGTCTTTCTCTTTCTGACTTATTTCACTCTGTATGACAGACTCTAGGTCTATCCACCTCATTACAAATAGCTCAATTTCGTTTCTTTTTATGGCTGAGTGATATTCCATTGTATATATGTGCCACATCTTCTTTATCCATTCATCCGATGATGGACACTTAGGTTGTTTCCACCTCAGGGCTATTGTAAATAGTGCTGCAATGAACATCTTGGTACATGACTCTTTTTGAATTATGGTTTTCTCAGGGTATATGCCCAATAGTGGGATTGCTGGGTCATATGGTAGTTCTATTTGTAGTTTTTTAAGGAACCTCCATACTGTTCTCCATACTGGCTGTACCAATTCACATTCCCACCAGCAGTGCAAGAGGGTTCCCTTTTCTCCACACCCTCTCCAGCATTTACTGTTTCTAGATTTTTTGATGATGGCCATTCTGACTGGTGTGAGATGATATCTCATTGTAGTTTTGATTTGCATTTCTCTAATGATTAATGATGTTGAGCATTCTTTCATGTATTTCTTGGCAGTCTGTATATCTTCTTTGGAGAAATGTCTGTTTAGGTCTTCTGCCCATTTTTGGACTGGGTTGTTTGTTTTTTTGTTATTGAGCTGCATGAGCTGCTTATAAATTTTGGAGATTAATCCTTTGTCAGTTGCTTCATTTGCAAACATTTTCTCCCATTCTGAGGGTTGTCTTTTGGTCTTGTTTATGGTTTCCTTTGCTGTGCAAGTTTGCTATGCAAACTTCCTTTGAAGTTGCATTACGTCCCATGTGTTTATTTTTGTTTTTATTTCCATTTCTCTAGGAGGTGGGTCAAAAAGGATCTTGCTCTGATTTATGTCATAGACTGTTTTGCCTATGTTTTCCTCTAAGAGTTTGATAGTTTCTGGACTTACATTTAGGTCTTTATTCCATTTTGAGCTTATTTTTGTGTATGGTATTAGGGAGTGATCTGATCTCATACTTTTACATGTACCCATCCAGTTTTCCCAGCACCACTTATTGAAGAGGCTGTCCTTTCTCCACTGTACATTCCTGCCTCCTTCATCAAAGATAAGGTGACCATATGTGTGTGGGTTTATCTCTGGGCTTTCTATCCTGTTCCATTGATCTATATTTCTGTCTTTGTGCCAGTACCATACTGCCTTGATTACTGTAGCTTTGTAGTATAGTCTGAAGTCAGGGAGCCTGACTCCTCCAGCTCCGTTTTTCGTTCTCAAGATTACTTTGGCTATTCGGGGTCTTTTGTGTTTCCATACAAATTCTGAAATTTTTTGTTCTAGTTCCGTGAAAAATGCCAGTGGTAGTTTGATACGGATTGCATTGAATCTGTAGATTGCTTTGGGTAGTAGAATCATTTTCACAATGTCGACTCTTCCAATCCAAGAACATGGTATATCTCTCCATCTAGTTGTATCATCTTTAATTTCTTTCATCAGTGTCTCATAATTTTCTGCATACAGGTCTTTTGCCTCCTTAGGTAGGTTTATTCTTAGATATTTTATTCTATTTGTTGCAGTGGTAAATGGGAGTGTTTTCTTGATTTCACTTTCAGATTTTTCATCATTAGTGTATAGGAATTCCAGAGATTTCTGTGCATTAATTTTGTATCCTGCTACTTAACCAAATTCATTGATTAGCTCTAGTAGTTTTCTGGTGGCATCTTTAGGATACTCTATGCATAGTATCATGTCATCTGCAAACAGTGACAGCTTTACTTCTTCTTTTCCAATTTGGATTCCTTTTATTTCCTTTTTTTCTCTTATTGCTGTGGCTAAAACTTCCAAAACTATGTTGAATAAGAGTGGTGAGAGTGGGCAACCTTGTCTTGTTACTGATCTGCGTGGAAATGCTTTCAGTTTTTCACCATTGAGGACGATGTTGGCTGTGGGTTTGTCATATATGGTCTTCATTATGTTGAGGAAAGTTCCCTCTATGCCTACTTTCTGCAGGGTTTTTATCATAAATGGGTGTTGAATTTTGTCGAAAGCTTTCTCTGCATCTATTGAGATGATCATATGGTTTTTCTCCTTCAATTTGTTAATGTGGTGTATCATGTTGATTGATTTGCGTATATTGAAGAATCCTTGCATTCCTGGAATAAACCCCACTTGATCATGGTGTATGATCCTTTTAATGTGCTGTTGGATTCTGTTTGCTGGTATTTTGTGGAGGAGTTTTGCATCTATGTTCATCAGTGTTATTGGCCTGTAGTTTTCTTTCTTTGTGACATCCTTGTCTGTTTTTGGTATCAGGGTGATGGTGGCCTCATTGAATGAGTTTGGGAGTGTTCCTCCCTCTGCTATATTTTGGAAGAGTTTGAGAAGGATAGGTGTTAGCTCTTCTCTAAATGTTTGATAGAATTCGCCTGTGAAGCCATCTGGTCCTGGGCTTTTGTTTGTTGGAAGATTTTTAATCACAGTTTCAATTTCAGTGCTTGTGATTGGTCTGTTCATATTTTCTATTTCTTCCTGATTCAGTCTTGGCAGGTTGTGCATTCCTAAGGATTTGTCCATTTCTTCCAGGTTGTCCATTATATTGGCATAGAGTTGCTTGTAGTAATCTCTCATGATCTTTTGTATTTCTGCAGTGTCAGTTGTTACTTCTCCTTTTTCATTTCTAATTCTATTGATTTGAGTCTTCTCCCTTTTTTTTTTGATGAGTCTGGCTAATGGTTTATCAATTTTGTTTATCTTCTCAAAGAACCAGCTTTTAGTTTTATTGATCTTTGCTATCATTTCCTTCATTTCTTTTTCATTTATTTCTGATCTGATTTTTATGATTTCTTTCCTTCTGCTAACTTTGGGGTTTTTTTCCCTTCTTCCTCTAATTGCTTTAGGTGCAAGGTTAGGTTGTTTATTCGAGATGTTTCCTGTTTCTTAAGGTAGGATTGTATTGCTATAAACTTCCCTCTTGCAACTGCTTTTGCTGCCTCCCATAGGTTTTGGGTCGTCGTGTCTCCATTGTCATTTGTTTCTAGGTATCTTTTGATTTCCTCTTTGATTTCGTCAGTGATCACTTCGTTATTAAGTAGTGTATTGTTTAGCCTCCATGTGTTTGTATTTTTTACAGATCTTTTCCTGTAATTGATATCTAGTCTCATAGCACTGTGGTCGGAAAAGATACTTGATACAGTTTCAATTTTCTTAAAATTACCAAGGCTTGATTTGTGACCCAAGATATGATCTATCCTGCAGAATGTTCCATAAGCAATTGAAAAGAAAGTGTATTCTGTTGTTTTTGGATGGAATGTCCTATATCAATTAAGTCCATCTTGTCTAATGTGTGATTTAAAGCTTGTGTTTCCTTATTTTCATTTTGGATGATCTGTCCATTGGTAAAAGTGGGGGGTTAAAGTCCCCTACTATGATTGTGTTACTGTCGATTTCCCCTTTTATGGCTGTTAGCATTTGCCTTATGTATTGAAGTGCTCGTATGTTGGGTGCATAAATAGTTACAATTGTTATATCTTCTTGGATTGATCCCTTGATCATTATGTAGTGTCCTTCTTTGTTTCTTGTAATAGTCTTTGTTTTAAAGTCTATTTTGTCTGATATGAGAATTGCTACTCCGGCTTTCTTTTGACTTTCATTTGCATGGAATATCTTTTTCCATTCCCCGCGCCCGTCTCTGGAGCTCCTTTAAGCAGCGCTCTTAATCCCCCTCCCTGCGCACCAGAAAACAAAGAGGGAAGAAAAAGTCTCTTGCCTCTTCGTCAGGTCCAGACTTTTCCCGGGACTCCCTCCCCGGCTAGCCGTGGTGTGCTAACCCCCTGCAGGCTGTGTTCACGCCGCCAACCCCAGTCCTCTTCCTGCGCTCTGACCCGAAGGCCGAGCCTCAGCTCCCAGCCCCGCCCGCCCTGGCGGGTGAGCAGACAAGCCTCTCGGGCTGGTAAGTGCCAGTCGGCACCAATCCTCTGTGCGGGAATCTCTCCACTTTGCCCTCCGCACCCCTGTGGCTGTGCTCTCCTCCACGTCTCCAAAGCTTTCCCCCTCCGCCACCCGCAGTCTCCACCCGTGAAGGGGCTCCTAGTGTGTGGAATCCTTTCCTCCTTCACAGCTCCTTCCCACTGGTGCAGGTCCCGTCCCTATTCTTCTGTCTCTGTTTTTTCTTTTTTCTTTTGCCCTACCCAGGTACGTGGGGACTTTCTTGCCTTTTGGGAAGTCTGAAGTCTTCTGCCAGCGTTCAGTAGGTGTTCTGTAGGAGTTGTTCCACATGTAGATGTATTTCTGGTGTATCTGTGGGGAGGAAGGTGATCTCCGCATGTTACTCTTCCGCCATCTTCCTGTCCAGCTCCCCATGTTTAGATTTTGAGTGCTACATCATCACATCTTTTGCTGAATATTTTCTGCTGGTCTGTCCAGCTCATACTCTCCACCCTTTCTCTCTCTGCTCTCTGGTGTGGGAGGCTGACCTGTATGGACTGTGTCAATAGGCTCCCATACATGCCCTCTGGCTTCCAACTGATTTTGGCCAATGGTGAGGCCAGCAGGTGATTGGGAAGAGAGAAGTGAGTGGGGTTAGTGTATTTATTCCCCCAATTCTATCCCTGCAGGGCCTCCTTAAGCTGGCTGTGACCCATCTTGAAGGTCACAGTTCCTGTCAAGGTGGTACCTTCTACATGACTGTCTCCTTCCAGGTTCTGGTAACTGCTGCTTTCTCTCATCTCTTTGGGCCTAGGATGGTAACAGTCTTGTTGTTACTAGCTCCTAAGTACTGTGCTATCCTTTGAGATTTCTCGACACCCTATCCAAACCTTTGTAAACCATACTTTTATTACACCGTCCTTGAATTATCCAAATTTGAGTGGGCTCTCTTTTTCCTGCTGGAATTTTGGGAAGGTACTGATTCCTGATTAGCATACTTCTAGCTAATCACTCCTGGGGTGTTGATTCCTGATTGTAGGCTTTCAAATGCTAACCACCCCTGGGGTGGAGATTCGACTTGATTTATATACATATTTCACACCGGTCACACCGAAACATTTAACAAATAAATTGTCACAATGACAATTAAACACACAGCTTCCTGGCAACAGTGGTTGGTTCAAAGAAGGATCTGTAACTCTAGATGGACCAGGTGGAGCTTCCCCAGGATTTTTTGCTAAGACAAATTGTAAAGAGGCAACTGCTTTTTGCTGTGATGGCTAGAAAGAAGGGTAGGTAAGTCTTGAACTTCTAATGGATAAATATGCCACCCAGAGAGGAAAGCTTACCAGAGACTGAAAGTCAACAACAGGAAGACAGAACTGAGAGACAGATAGAAAGGGATGAATTCCTGGTTACGTTATTGGATTCCTGGATCCAGGTATGCCTGAAGCTGAAGCTTTCCTTCTGAACTTCTCAGTTATGAGAGGAAATAAATTTCTTTTTGGTTTGTGTATATAAGCTAATTTTTTATTGAAGTATAGTTGATTTACAATATTGTGTTAGTTTTAGGTGTAAAGCAAAGTTCAGATTCTGTTCCATTATAGGTTATTACAAGATATTGAACATACTTCCCTGTGCTATATGGTAGGTCCTTATTGTTTATCTATTTTATATATAGTAGTGTGTATCTGTTAATCCCAAACTCCTAATTTATCCCTTCCCCCCTGCCCCTTTGATAACCATAAGTTTGTTTACTATGTCTGTGAGTCTGTTTTGTAAATAAGTTCATTTATATCATTTATTTTTTTAGATTCCACACATAACTGATATCATATAATATTTGTCTTTCTCTGTCTGACTTATTGCACTTAGTATGATAATCTCTAGGTCCATCCATGTTGCTGCAAATGGCATTATTTTATTCTTTTTAATGGCTGAGGAGTATTCCATTGTATATATGTATCACATGTTCTTTATCCATTCCTCTGTTGATGGACATTTAGGCTGCTTCTATGTCTTGGCTATTGTAAATAGGGCTGCAGTGAACATTGGGGTGCATTTATCTTTTTGAATTATGGTTTTCTCAGGGTATATACCCAGTAGTGGGATTGCTGGGTCATATGGTAGCTCTATTTTTAGTTTTTTAAGGAACCTCCATACTGTTCTCCATAGTGGCTGTATCAATTTACATTCCCACCAACAGTGCAAGAGGGCTCCCTTTCCTCCACACCCTCTCCAGCACTTGTTATCTGTAGACTTTTTAATGATGGCCATTCTGACTGGTGTGAGGTGATACCTCATCGTGGTTTTGATTTGCATTTCTCTAATAATTAGCAATGTTGAACATCATTTCATGTGCCTGTTGGCCATCTGTATGTCTTTTTTGGAGAAATGTCTATGTAGGTCTCCGGCCCATTCTTTGATTGGTTGGTTTGTTTGTTGGTTGTTTTCTTATATTGAGCTGTATGAGTTATTTGTATATTTTGGAAATCAAGCTCTCATCATTTGCACATTGTTTGCAAATATTTTCTCCCATTCTGTAGGTTGTCTTTTCATTTTGTCTATCGTTTCCTTTGCTGTGCAAAAGCTTATAAATTTGATTAGGTCCCATTTAAAAATATTTTTGCTTGTATTTCTTTTGCCTTGGGAGACTGATGTAAGAAAGCATTGTTGTGGGCTTCCCTGGTGGCGCAGTGGTTGAGAGGCCGCCTGCCGATGCAGGGGACACAGGTTCGTGCCCCGGTCCGGGAAGATCCCACATGCCGCGGAGCGGCTGGGCCCGTGAGCCATGGCTGCTGGGCCTGCGTGTCCGGGGCCTGTGCTCCGCAACGGGAGAGACCACAACAGTGAGAGGCCCGTGTACCGCAAAAGAAAAAAAAGAAAAAAGAAAGAAAGTACTGTTATGATTTATGTCAGAGATGTTTTGCCTATGCTCTCTTCTATGAGTTTTATGGTGTCATGTCTCATACTTAAGTCTTTAAGTCATTTTGGGTTTATTTTTGCCATCTAAGCTCATTTGAGTTGGGGTTATTTCACTTGCAACTGAGGCTTGACAAGTACATCAAGGGTCTATTTTCATGATATTCTTATATCTTTTAGAGAAAGGCTGCACCTTTTCACAGGTACCTGAAATGAGTTCACCCAATGCACGCCACTGCTAGCTACATTTTGACAGAGGAGATGGAGATGCCATCAAAGAAAGAGAGTTGGCCACCCAGGCTGGGATTCAGTAGGCTGGCAAGATCATCAGGAACTTGCACACTGCGACTTCAACATTGCAGGTCCAGAAAATTGACTGTGTTGGTATGACTGAAGCTAACCAGCTTTGGGGGTGTTGGCTTCTGCTAGTCAGTCTCACAGAGACTAATGCATAAATCTAAAGTGAATTCACAGGGACTTCCCTGGTGGCACAGTGGTTAAGAATCCACCTGCCAATGCAGGGGACACGGGTTCGAGCCCTGGTCCAGGAAGATCCCACATGCTGCAGAGCAACTAAGCCCGTGCGCCACAACTACTGAGCCTGCACTCTAGAGCCTGTGAGCCATAACTACTGAGCTCGCGAGCCACGACTACTGAAGCCCGCATGCCTAGAGCCCATGCTCCACAACAAGAGAAGCCATCCAATGAGAAGCCCGTGCACCGCAACGAAGCGTAGCCCCTGCTCGCCGCAACTAGAGAAAGCCCGCGGGCAGCAATGAAGACCCAACGCAGGCAAAAATAAATAAATTAATTTAAAAAAATAAAAATAAAAAAAAAATAAAGTGGATTCACAATAGAAAACCTAACTGCTGAGCTGACCAAAAAGTTTATGTCTCTGGCTGGTGTTGTCTCTCTCTTTTGGTGAATCTATAAAAAAAAATGCCAAATTATTATCCAGAAGGTTAATTGGAGAGCAAGGAATCAGAGCTGGGACAGCAGGGAGTGAAGGCCCAGGGGGGCAGGGAAGTGAGGGTGAATTGCACGGATATAATGGGAGTGTCCCTAAGCTCTAACTGCCTGAGGCACTCATCCTGAGCTAGGAGTTGTATTCCTTCCCTGTGGCCTCGGTAACAAATCATCACAAAATCGGTGGCTGAAAATGAGAGATTTATTCTCTCATGGTTCTGGAGGCCAGAAAATCATTATCCATGGGCCAAAATCAAGGTGCTGGAAAGCCCACACTCCCTCTGGAGGCTCTAGGGGAGAACCCGTTCCTTGCCTCTTCCGGCTCCTGGTGGCTGCCTGGCGTTCCTTGGCTTGTGGCTGCATCGCTCTAATCTCTGCCTCCACCTTCACATGGACTCTTCCTCTGTGTCAAATCTCCCTCTGCTTCCCTCTTATAAAGATACAAGTAATGGCATTTAGGGTCCACCTGGACAGTCCAGGATAATCTCCCCATCTCGAGATCCTTAATGTCTGCAAAGTGATTACTTTAATCACTTAATATAAAGTAACCTTCACGAGTTCCAGGCATTAGGATGTGGATATCTTTGGGGGAGGGGTGTTTTTCAGCCAACCATAGGGGTAGATCTGTTGAGTAGAGTGGATGCCCATTTTGGGTGTTCAGAGCCCCTTACTCTAGGATGCCTGTAGAGACACTGACTAATTTTTGCTTTCTGATTCTTCTTTTTCTAGCCTCCAATCTGAGCATCCTTTTTTTGGCTATTAAAACATTTTTTAAGAACAGAAGATAATCGAAGTTCCAGTCATATTAAAGTTCCAGTCATATTCTTTGAGATCCTTCTCAAAATCTTTTTGATGGGATCGGGGTATCCTCAAATATTTTCAGCCCCAAGTTTATAGGGTCTGTATAGGTTATTTTTGTGAACGCTAGTCACATCTGTTACTTAACTTCATCCCTTTCTGGATGTGACTAGATGTCACCCCTCCACATATTGACTGCAACAGAGACTATGGAATATCTAAATACCAAAATCTCTTCCTATCCACACGCACACACACACACACGCGCGTGCACACACACGAAGTTTCTTACATTTCTGGAAACTTCTGGGCAATTCTCCCACTTCTGTAATCCTTTTGGCTTGTCTAGATTTGGGCAGAATTGCATTTTCACCTCTTATTAAATGTCAATACAAATAAGATTTAGCTTGTTTAATGCTCCCAGCCAGCTTCGAATTAGTTAGGACTACAAGTGTATGAAGCAGGCACACTTGATATGTTTTGAGTTTCTCCTACTTAGTATAGAACACTTAAGGTACCTATGGTACTGGAGAGCTTTCAAAAAAATACAAGCCATTCCTTCAACTCTGGCAGGCATGATAGCCATGAGGAAACCGCCAGCATCTGCTTGACAACTTAAAGGGTAGAAAATGGAACGCCTAAATTTGACAAGCCCTTTATATTCCATGCATGAGGGTTGATGATAAACAAATCTTGATTAAATGCTTATTTGTACTGTTACTGGCTTTCAGAAGAGGAAAATATTTAATTCCACTTTGATTGTAGACTACTCTTCTTGGGACTCCTGCCTTCCTCTAGCAACACAGGGCAGATGTGATTCAATATTTAATATGTAAACACATGGCTCAGCCTCATGGGTGACCACTTCTGGTCACCAGGCCCCCATTGAGTGCAACATCTCCATTCAACAGAGGTCTCTGTATTAGTTTACAAAGGTTGAGGGACTTGTGCCAAAATAAATTTTTTTTTCTCTTTTGCTACATACTGTTTTCTCTATTAAGTAAATGATTTAAATCATATTCCGGCTACCTGGGAATACATGGTGTAAGAGTGTTACCTGCTGGCAAAAAGCAATGTCCGGAGAAAGCTTATCTGATGCTACCTTCTTGCTTATTAATCGGTGGCATCTCATGACTTACAGGATAAAGACTGAACTCATTTACTTATATTCATGTCTCTCCACCACCTGCCCCCAGGAAACCTCTCCAGTCTTATCATCACTAACCATTTGCTATTACGAAATGATCCCTGAATATTAATTTCTACCTCCTTCTCTCCCTCTCTTTCTCCCTCCCTCCCTCTTTCCCGTCCTTCAATCCCTCTTTCCTTTCTCCCTCTCCTTCTCCGTCCTTCTCCCCCTTGCTTCTTCCCAGCACATACTCTTTAGGCACCTACAGTGCGAGGGACTCTGTGCTTGGTGTCAGCCGTGCAGCTCCCAGCACTGTGGGGGAGATGGACATAGCGGCGGTACTTAAGCATTTATAATGATGGATGAATCACCCAACTTTACTTGAGGACGTCAGAGAAGTCTTCAGGGAAGCGAGGACTTGCACCCTGAGCTCTGAAACACAGTCCGGGCTCACCAGGTAGACAAAGGCAGAGGCACAGCACGAATGGAAGAGCAGCGGTAAGAAAGCCCACAGCTTCCCTCCCTCCCTCCCTCCCTCCCTCCATCTCTATCTACTGAGTGACCATGACCTGGCAAGCACTGCTCGAGTCCCCGGAGCTATGGCACTAAAAAGAAAGATAATATCCCTGCCCTAGCACAATTTTTCTGCTAGTGATGGAACGGCACGTCATTTGCTGAGTCCCAAAATGTGTTCAGGGGCAACCTTGTCCCATGAGACATTTCACCCAATGTTCAAGAAATGTTGCATTCTGAGCACTCCCTCCTGCTGGAGGTTCACAATGTACAATTTCACAATCAAGGCCCTGGGAAGTCCTACATCAAGAAACCTGTTATCCTCAGTTACTCAGCATTTCCCAAATGTGTTTAACCAGGGGAGCCTTGTTCTAAGTTGTAGTTTTCTAAAGGAGTCTTTGCAGGCCTGGCTCGAGTGTTCCACTCTTCCAACCTCTACCTAGTATATCAATTACCTATTTTCATAATAATGCTGCATAAAAACAGTCACAGAGCCTCAGTGCCAGGAAACAATAAACGCTTAGCGCTCGCACAGCTGTGGTGGTTGGCTCAGCGGGCTCCTGTGTCTGGGGCCTGCCTGCTTCTTGGCTGGGACAACTGGGGTGAACTGGCTTTGCCCTGCTGGTCTCTCAGTCTCCAGCAGACTAGCCTGGACAGCTCTTCCTGGTGGTGCCTGCAGTGTAAAAGGCAAGCGGAACTATGCGAGCCAATTGTCAGGCCCCTGCTGTGTCGAGTCTTCTAACACCCCAATGTCCAGAGCAAGCCACGTGGCTGAGTGCAGAATCAAAATGGTCAGGGAAGGGCTTCCCTGATGGCGCACTGGTTGAGAGTCTGCCTGCCGATGCAGGGGACGCGGGTTCGTGCCCCAGTCTGGGAAGATCCCACACGCCGCGGAGCGGCTGGGCCCGTGAGCCATGGCCGCTGAGCCTGCGCGTCCAGAGCCTGTGCTCCGCAACGGGAGAGGCCACAACAGTGAGAGGCCCGCGTACCGCAAAAAAAAAAAAAAGGTCAGGGAAGCGGCAGGGCCTACAAAGTTACATGACGAAGGGTGAGCATACAGGGAGGGGGTTAGAACTGGGGCCACTCTAGTAATAGGTCACATCTCCCTAAGGCCTCAGCTCAGGTATCACCTCTTCAGGTGATTTTTTTTTCCTTCTGAGATTCGCCACTGCACACCCAGTCTTCACTGCAAAGTTTAGCATTCTCTGGAACTCTCTTGAATTTTCAGCTTGCTTCCCATTGGCTCCCCCCATTAAATGCCAAATCCCTTGAGTGTAGAGACCATACTGTATACTTCATTTCATCTGCCAGATCACCTAGCACAGCGCTAGGCACACAGGGGACATTTACTAAAGACTAATTAATTGAGGTCAGAAGTCTCATAGATGCATGGGACCCAGGGCCCCAGGTCAGGCTGTTGCCTGGGGGCTACCCCTGAACACCCCACACCAGCCTGGTGCTACCACCCAGGTCTGTGCCCAACTACAGGCCCGGACCAGCTCCAGGGGGTTGGCTCTTGTGTCAGACAAACACCAGGAAAGCCGTGCTGCAGAGCCGGAAGTGGCTCTGCTCTTGCTGTGTTCTCAGCCCTCGCTGGGACTCTAACCGCTTCCCCTGAACTTCAGGCCCTCCCCGAACCTCACCCCTCCTGTGGTGGTGGTCCTCCTGAACTCGGGTCACTCGGCTCATCCCTTCCTGCCTCACTGTGCTCTTCCTGTCTCTTGTGACTATGCGGACCCGGAGGCCTGGTCTCGGTTTCCCTCCCCAGCCGAGCTGTCTTTCTGCGCCCGCGTCGTGTGGTTGGAGAGCAGCATGATGCTGTGAGAAACGCACCCTGGATCCCTGCCCCCAGGACCAGCCCTGTGGGACTCACCTGAGAGCTGGGTAGCAATGCACAAGCTCTGAAACCAGACTCTGCGTTGTACCCAGCTCCCCGGAGGTACAGCCAAGTCTGAGAAGCAGCAGCGTGGGGTCACAGCTCCCCAGCGCCCAGCTCTGTGACCTGAGAAGTCATTTCACTTCTCTGTTTTCTCACTTGCCAGGTGAGGGGGTTGGACAAGTTGATCTTCTCCCTGATATCAAATTAGAGGTGTTTAATTATGCTTGTGGTAATTTGGATTACTTTCTTTGTCAGATAAGTACAAAAGTGTGGGGAGTGGCAGAAAATTATATTCTGCACAGAATCGAGAACTTTGAGAACCCGGAAGGGACTTCATTGAACATCTCCTCTAGCTCCCTCCTGTTTTACAGAAAAGGAAACAGGTAGCACAGCCACTTAGGGTCAAGCCCCGCTAAGGAGAAAGTCCATCTCCTGCTGTCTGGACACTCACTGCATGAAGCATGGTCCCCAGACCAGCAGCATCACTGTCATCTGTGCATGTGTGAGAAATGCAGACTCTTGGGCCCCAGGCCAGGACTTCTGAGTCAGAATCTGCACTACCCAAGCCTCCCAGGTGACCTGAATGCACAGCCAAGTTTGGGGAGTGCAGGATTCAATGAGGCGGTCACTGGGAATCCTTGAAGACAAGCTAGGCCCAGAACAGAAGTGTCATTTCACAAGCAGTAACCTGGATTTGAATCTCAACTTGCCAGTTTCACAACTTGCCTTGTGGTTTTCAGCAAGTTACTTAACCCTCCCTGAGCTTCAGTTTCCTCTCCTGTGAAATGTGTAAAGCACTTAGTATGATGGCCAGCACTTGGGAAGTACTTAGGAAATGTTAGCACAACACAACAGGGCTTAGCGATTAAAAGCACAGATTCTGCAGCCAGACCGCCTGGGTTTATAATCCTCACTAGCTGTGTGACCTTCAGCAAATCAGTTCACCTCTCTGTGCCCCAGATTTCCCCATCTGCAAAATGGGACTATCAATAGGGTTGTGATGTCAATTTCATGGGTTAATATTTGTAAAGTGTTTAGACAGCGTCTGGCATATAGTAAGAGCTAAATGTCTGTTAAAATTGTAATATTTTTACTTTATAGACTTGGTGAAAGGAGGAAAGGCAGGCATACATAAATATTTTTAAGCTTCAATAAGACAGCAGTCTGTTTCTCCCTCATATAAAAGAAGTCGGGAAGTATGCAGCCCATTGTTGGTCTTCTGGTATCATCAGGACCCAGACACCTGTCTTTTTGCTTTCCCATCCTCATCATATAGACTCTATCCTCGTGGGCAACGAGGGCTTCTGTGGCTCTAGCTCTTGTATCCAGGTATCAGGGCAGGAGAAGGAAGAAGGGGTTCTGGGTTAGTTACGTATCGCTGCTTAACAAGTCATCCTAAAAATTAGGGGTTGGAAATAATACTATCTCAGTTTCCGTATTATCTCATAGATATTATTATTTCATAGTTCTATTATCTCATAGTTTCTCACCATTGGGAGCAGCTTAGCCATGTGTTTTTGGCTCAGTGCCTCACAGGCTGCAAGGAAGGCAGCGGCTAGGCTGTAGTCACCTCAAGGCTCCGCTCAGGAAGATGTGCTTCTGAGCCCACTCACGTGGTGCTGGCAGAGTTCAGAGTCCCCCTCCACACTCACTTACCTGGACCTCTCCGCAGGGCTGCCTCATGACTCGGCAGCTGGTTTCTCCCATTAGAAGTCCAGCCTGTGCTCAAGCGGAGGGACTCGTACAAGGGCCTGAATACCAGGAGGTGGGCGTCACTGGGGCCATTTTAGAGGCTGCCTCTGTGCAGGCTCTTCCCAGTGACCCAGCTTCCTGCAAGCAGCCTTCCTGGAGTTCCCACCCGACACTTCTCCTTATAGCTCACAGGCTATAATTTAGTCACCTGGCCACATCAATTGCAAGAGAGGCTAAGAAATATAATCTTTCAGCTAGATGCATTTCCACCCTGATTTAAAACCAGTTTCATAGAACGTATTTACAAAACAGAAACAGACTCACAGACTTAGAGAAGGAACTTATGGTTACAGGGGGGAAGTGTCAGGGGGAGGAACAGATTGGGAGTTTGGGATTGACATGTACACACTACTATATGTAAAATAGACAACCAACAAGGACCTACTGTATAGCACAGGGAACTCTGCTCAATACTCTGTAATAACCTAAATGGGAAAAGAATTTGAAATGGATACATGTCTACGTATAACTGAATTACTTTGCTGTACACCTGAAACTAACACAACATTGTTACTCAACTATACTCCGATATAAAATAAAACTTAAAGAAAAATAAAGGCTCTCAAAATGAAAATAAAATAAAATCATTTCATTACTAAAGAAGAAAGAGGGAACGGCCACTTCATCTTCTATAGCCTTTCTTTAGAGTGATGGGTCTCAGGTCTGGACTCTAGACCGTCAGCATTGGCATCATCTGGGAACTGGTGACAAATGCAAATGCTTGAGTCCCAGCCCAGACCTACTGACTCAGAAACTCTGTGGTAGAGCCCAGTGATCTGTTTGAACAGGCTCCCCAAGGGATTCTGGGGAGTGTGCGAACTACTGCGATAGAGGACAAATTAGCTGCCATTCATACGGATGTTTTAATAAAACATGTAGTTTGTTTACAAGAACCCACAACTTGGGGTTATCTTTAGTCAGCTGTTGCTCATGAACTAGGAGGCTTTTAAAGATGAGCTGGGGATTATCTAATGATTTCAGTACAATCCACTTCATTGGTTCCATCTTGAGGCAACAGAGAACTTTATCAGATGGTAAGCTCCATTGTACAGAAAAAGCAAAGCAATGCTGAATGACGTTTCCTGTATGGCGAGCAAAGAACTGTAGGTTCTCAGTGGCTGGAAATTCCTTACCGAAGTATTGATACTAGAACCATAACAGGGTGATGTAACGGACTACTTAAAGAATCAAATCCCGCAAAGCTGAATGTTTTACTCAAAACTCAGGAAATCATAAATGAGGGCAGGCTACAAAAAATGGGTGTTATGGTCTGAATTTTTGTGTCCGTCCCAAATTTATATGTTGAAATCTAACCCCCAAGGTGATGGTATTAGGAGGTGGGGCCTTTGGAAGGTGATTAGGTCATGAGGGCAGAGCCCTCGTGAATGGGATTAGAGCCCCCATAAAAGAGACCAGAGAAAACTCCCTTGCCCTTTCCGCCAAGTGACGTTACAGCTAGAAGGCACCATCTATGGTCTATTGAACCAGGAAGTGGGCTCTCACCAGACACCAAGTCTGCTGATACCTTGATCTTGGACTTCCCAGCATCCAGAACTGTGAGAAATACATTTCTGTTATTCATAAGCCACCCGGTCTGTGGTATTTTGTTATAGCAGTCCAAATGGTCAGAGACAATGCAAGATGTCAATAATCCACAAGTAGACTGCTGGGAGGCAGCTGCATGGGACGGAAAACAGGACATGGAGTCTGCGGCCTAATTCCATTTGAACATGTGGCCAAATTTCAGTAAGATTCAGGACTTCTGAGCTCCAGTTTTCTCCTAAAATGGGGATAGTAATAGCTACAGGTTTATTTGGTAGAGGAGAGAAAATTCTCTGATGTATTTCATGTGGAGCACGGAACTCAATCCCTGGCACACGGTGGGGCAACGATATGATGTGGTCTGTCTTCTTTCCCTTTATCTGAATCATGTGCGGAGAGATGATATGTAGTCACAATACTTTTAAGCAGTTTCAAAACTTAACAAGGAAATAAAGTATTCTAAATCAGGTTCTGATTTCCTTGAAAATCTGTAGTTTCTTCTGTTTTATTCCATTTCTCCTCTTTAGGCCAGTTTACATCAAGTTACACAATTCTTGCTCCATTTGGTGTTTATCGTGAATCTTTATTTTTTCTGTATTGCTGTTGCACCCTTTTTTTGCAAATGGATTTTGCCACTTAAACATGCTGGTTCTTTTTTGTTTTTGTTTGGCTTGGGTTTTTTTTTTTGACTTTCCTTTTAATTAAATATTCCTGACAACTTCTTGCTTTGGAAGAGCTGACGCGATCAATCAGAATCCATCGTTGCAGGTGTGCCTCTACCATAGGAAGGAATATGACCTCATGCTGAGGTGACACGCTGCTGAAAACAATGCTATCTTTCTACTTCTTGTGCGTGTGTGCGGGGCGGGGGGCAGAATTCTAGGTGCCACTCTCCTCCCCACCCACGTCTGCTCTAGCAAGATGGACAGCCCACTCCTCCGCTCCTCGGTTGAAATGCCCGCTGCTGTGGGGAGACTCCCTGCACCCCAACTGCAACCCAAGAGGGGAGCTGCTCTTTTTGCTGAACACAAGGCCCCGTCTCTCAGAGTGGGACTAGACAGTGGTGCGGAGGTGCTGGGGGAAGAAGTTCAACAGTGAACACTAGGCAGGCCTTCTGAGGGCACTGGCCCCTCATGAGCCAACAACCCAGAAGCTTCTTTCTTTGGCCCTCTTCTCTGCCCTGACTTCTTGGGGTCTAGGGTCAGGCAGGGTCTAGTCAGGGGACAGAAGCCACACCAGTATTTGAACAGTAAGGTTCTCCAATGAAGACATCGTTAACTAAGTATAAAATTGTGAACTAGGGAACCAAAAGGGTGAAAGGAGAATTCTAAGATGTCACTGACGCAGGAAGCAGCTCCGACCCGCGAGGGAGGCCGAGGGAACAAAGGAAGAAGCTGGAAGGAGGAAAAGCTAGAGACTTGGGGGAGGAGCCCATGTTGTTCAAACTCAGGCCGCTGAGGCGGGCACTGCCCACTGGTGCTGACATCTCCGAGAGGAGGGGCTCGGGGGGGCCAGGCACAGATCCCTCCCGAGGAGGGGATGTCTTGCTGGCAGAGCCAAAGCGTGAGCACCCGGCAAAACAGAAATGTAGTTTGCGGAGTCCCAGCACCAGTGTCACAGAGCGGCGCATGGACGGGCGGGCGTGGGGCTGAGAGAACACGTGAATAACTGGACAACTACTTAACAACTGGCACAAGTCCTTTTTGACAACTGAGCACATCCCAGGACAGCGTCTCAACTTTAAGGTGCATACGAGTTCCCCGGGCCTAAGCTTCCGCATCTCTGACAAGCTCCCAGGGATGCTCTCATTTGAGCGGCGAGATCCTAGGAGGCCTTGAAGAAACTGGCGCTTGCGCCTTCCTGTTAAGTGTGGAGAGCAGCCCTTTGCAGCACTCCTCTCTGGTCAGCTGTGTCCTTGCGCCACCCTTGGGGCAGGCATGTGGCGTGCCTTCCTTTCCCACCTTCCTTACTCTGGGGCTTTCTCATTTCTTTCCTCTGCATCAAATTTGCCAGGACTTCGCTGGCCGATGGGGATTCAGAGAGTTCCCAGGGGATTCAGAGGGTTCGCCTGGCCTCTCCCAAAAGATATTAACATTTTAACTTGAGCCATTTCATGCCTTCAGTCAAATAGGAATACAGGAAGGGGCTCATCTGGGCTAATCTCAGGTGATCCGTCCCACGTAACTGAAGATGACGGGTGTCTACTCTCCAATTTTCTGTTTAAGAGGCGAGGAAGAATCCCAAACTCACGCATGATCTCCACACAGGCTCTCCGTGCCAGAGCCATCTTTTCCTAAGGGGATCATGTTACCCAATGAGTTTGAGGAGAAAGTAGATTGTCCCCAAACAGTCTGAATGATAAGACCACGCTTCATAAACTGAAGATATAACAAACAGGGTGGCGGCCACAGCCCAGAAGTGGAAATCTGGGAACATCTTGAGGAAACACCAGCCAAGGAATGAACTCGAAGCAGCCATGGCCAATATCAGCTCTTGGAAGCCTGCTATGGGATCTCAGTAGCTCCATAGCTGGACCTAGCTCCCCAATTCTCTCCGCAGCGGGTATTTGAAGCTGGCCTTACACTTCCTTATCACAAGAGAGCTCTCACAAGACAGTGATTACAAAGGTGAGCAGGCAGTGAAAAACAAATTCTGCGATTCAGATACGCCAAGGTGTATGCTTCTCATGATGCTATCCATAGAAAAACTTTCCTCCTGGCATCTGAAACTACAGTGTTCCGATACCTTTCCCCATTCATGTATTAGGAACATTATTTTATGTTTGATCACCATGGCCTTCTGAAACAGGAGCAAGAATGGCTTTTTGTGGACTGATTTTACAAATGACAGAACTGGGCAAAGACACGTTCAATGACTTTCCAGAGTCCCATGGTGGCAAAATAGTGATCTAGTCCCCTGGCTAGAGAGACAAGTGCTCCAAAGACCCTGGAAATACGGCTGCTTAATTCTGGAGCCCATTGTTTTATACCAGGGGTCAGCAAACTTGTTCTATAAAGTGTTCAGTAGTAAATATTTTTGGCTCTGTGGGCCATATGGTCTCAGAAGCAACTACTCACCTCTGCCGCTGTGGCATGAAAGCAGCCGTAGATGGTATGTAAACAAATACATTTGGCTGTCTTCCAACAAAACTTGATTTATGAAAACAGACAGAGGGCTGGATTTGGCCAGAAGGTTGTAGTTTGCTGACTCCTGCTTTATACCAATGGCAAAAGTAGAAAATGTGATCATGCACTTGATTTAATTCTTATAGGGACAGAAAAGAATCTGAGATAGAAAGGAAGATGGGAGGTGCAGGGGAGACACCGGGGGCAATAGGAGAGTTGGGTGAGAAGGGGGAATAGAAGATAGACACGGGGTGTCGATGGAAGGAGACAAGAGATGAAAAGAAAACGAGAAAAAGAAGGAATACCTGTTAAAACAACTTCAAATTTTTCTGAGACCAGTAAGATAAAAGATAAGTGAGTTTTGAGGCTTATCCAGGGCTGTGTGAAAGCCCTGGAAATTTTATCATAGTTTTTCCATGTGAGATGAATTCACTTTCCTCATTTTCTCTTCAAATTGCACACTTAATCAGGGCACGCACAACGAAGTTTGTTGATATCAAATCACTGTCAAGTTATGCCTCTGTAAAAAGAATTGTCCAGCTGACTCTGTCAGCTGGCTGACAACAATTTAGAAATACCTAATTTATGACCAGGAATGATGAAATCTAGAAAATATTTCCTAAGAAAGAAACATGTTTTAGCTGCCCGATAGCAAAACAAGTCCTTTGTTATTAATGCACTGATGCTATGACGTCTTTACTCTTTCAAAGATTAAAGAGTTCTTTTGGTAGATATCAAGTACCTGGTATTGCTAAAGATTTCAGAAGGTTTTGGAGACAGTTCTTATTGTTTTGCAAACATATCCTGCTTCTATGTACTTTGAAAGATGATTTCAGATCTCTTTAAAGAAGCTTTCTTCTTCGTAGTTTCCTAATTGGCTTTATTGCTTTCCAATGCCAGCAAGAATACTACCTGAGCCAGCAGCACAAAGGCTTCAAAACATTTGAAGAAGCAATTCGAGTTGCTACTTAAAAGAATATGTTTTCTAAAAAACACAGGAACCTAGGTGCTGGGAAATTGCATGACTATGGAGAGCGAGCTGAATCAAATAGGACATGAATCATGGCTGCACTGTTTTGTACTCCTCCACTTTCGAGTTCTGGAATATGCTGTGTGTCCAGAGCCCTGTGGGTGGTGATGGCTCCTTTTTCTGGGGGCGGTGATGTGCAATAGTTATGGGCACAGACACCCTTGGCTTGACTCCCAGCTCTGCCAATTGCTGGGTGGGCAATATTAGAAGAGTTAGTCTGCCTGCGGCTCACCTTTTCCATCTGTAAAATGGACATGGTGACATCAGTATCTACCTTAAAGAATCTTTTCAAAGATTGAGTGAATTAAAATACATATGAGCACTTAGGAGAATGCCTATAGAAAGCATTCAGTATGTTATTATTATTATTAATGAGGAATAGAGAAAAACCATAATGAATCAGATTTTCTTTTGAAAGGTTGTCACCTATGGAATAGTGTGTGTGTGTGTGTGTGTGTGTGTGTGTGTGTGTGTGTCCGCCAGGCTGTTAAATGTTAGCATTGTAAAACTTTATAATGTATACATGTATGCAAAATTGCCATGACAGTTTTTGGGCAGAGGTGATAGCGTAGCTAATGAGGTTCTCATCAAAGCACAGTTATTGCTGATTGAAAGCTGCCATGACTATCAATGTATTGATAGGTGAGATTGATTGGATTTAAGTGTTAAACTTTAGCCCACATATTTCCTCCGAGCTCTAGACCCCTTTCGGATATTAAAGGTACCGCAAACTCAATGTATCCCAAACTCATCTCAAACTTCGTTCAATTCCAGCATAACTTAACTTAGTGAATGCACCATTGTCTGTCCAGTTTTGCAAACCAGAAACGTGGAGTCCTATTTTGACCCTTCTCTATTTCTCACTGCATCTAACCCACCATCTTGCCAATTTTACCTCCTGCATATCTCTCAAATGTGGGCCTATCTTTCCATTACCATTATGGAGAACCATCGTAATCCAAGCTACAAATATCTCACATAGACTATGTTAGCCTCCTAATTGGCTTGCAACCATACATTCTTTTCCCCAGGAAATCCATTCTTCTCAAAACCCAGATTCAGTTCTATTCTTGTAACTGACATCCACTTAAGCAACCTGCTGGATTTACCAGTGCTCTCCAGTGATACCCTCTGTAAAACACACTGTCCATGCCCACAGCACACTGCTCGCTCATTGCTAGCAGGCTACTCTCCAGGACGCGCAGGTATTTCTCCTCCTACCAATTGAGCTGTATGTTTACTAAGAGTCTCTAACCTGTTTTTGTCAGTTTTTGAAACAATTACCAAATTTAATGAAGTATTATATAAGCTGATGAAATATGAACACATTCCTATTTCAGAAGGTTTTTTTCCTCTGAAAACTAGGTTGGATGCTTTGGGAAGACTCAATAGAGATAGATTGCTATAAAGAAAATTGTTCAATTAAGTATAAGTGAGAAATATGCAAAAAATTTCATAAAACTCTAGAGTAATTCTGCCCTCAAAATTCTTTGCAAGTGTATTTCAGGTCTTTATTTAAGGAAACTGAATTGGAAAATTGCAGTCAACACATTATGGATAAGAAAGAGGCCAAGGAAAGACATTCATGTAACCCATACTTAAAGACAAAGTTTGGATCTTCATGGAGAGACTGATGAATGAATGCATATTTCAAATAAAATGTGAAAGGTATGCATGTGTCATTTTAAATGATTCTTATTTTATGGAGCTTTTTCAACCAACTGCTTAATTTTTCTGTATGGATTACATAGTATGCCTTGAACTTCATATATCTGAATTCTTCTCTTCTCTTAGATTATACACCAAAAATCCTTAAAATGGCCGATAAGGTCTGGTCTAGATGAACTGGAACCTCAAGGTCATCTTGAGCCTTGCCTCCCCCTCCCCTGACCTGGTACTAGCCAGTGCCGCCTTCTTTCACAGGGACTTTCCATGTGCCTTTCCCTCTGCCCAGAGCACTCACCCCTTCCCTCTTCATCCCTCAGATCATTCCCTGAGGTGGTCAGATCCTTGTGGTGTTTGCTTTCGTTACATCACTTAACTCTTCATCATCACTTTTAGCACAGCGGCAATTTTACATTTATTTTGTGGTTACTTGACTAGTATCTGCTGTATTAGTTTCCTAGGGCTGCCGGGACAAACTGCCACAAGCTTGGTGGCTTAAAAACCCAGAAATCTGTTCTCTCACAGTTCTGGAGGCCAGAAGACTCAAAGCAAGGTGTGAACGGGGCCACGATAACTCTGAAGGCTCTAGGGGAGAATCCTTCCTTGCCTCTTCCAGTTCTGGTGGCTCCTGACTTGTGGCTGCACCATTCCAATCTCCGCCTTCCTCTTCACATGACCTACCCTGGGTCTCAGAGTGTTCCTGTTCTGCCTCTTAGGACACTGATTGGATTTCGGGCCCACCCCAACCCAGGGCGATCTCACCTTAATTATATCTGCAAAGACTTTTTTTCCAAGTAAGGTCATACTCACAAGTTCAGGCAGACATATCTTTGGGGGGTCACTACTCAACCCACTAGATCTACCTACCCCACTAGACTCTAAGTTTCACAATGGCAGAAATTATTTGTCTTTGCCTATTGCAACGCCCGACACATAGTAGGTACTTAGTAAATATTTGTTCTTTGAATAAATAAATGGATCTGTGTAGTCTCTAAACTGATGATTAAAATTATTAATCCGTCAAATGGAAGTGTTCGACTCCTGACACGCTAATATAAATACGCTGATCACATTTTAAAGTACTGTAAACTCATTCATTTCTAGAAAACATTCTATTGCTCCACAAAGTCAGTACCTGCTATTTTGTAAGTGTACCAAACCCTCCTTTCAAATCAACTGACCACCTATTTCACAATCTTGGAAAATAAAGCTTTAAAATCTAAGATCTAATTCCTTCTGGTTTATTATTATTCATTTAAAATTTTTAATAGGGTCTATTTACACTGGCCCAGCTAGCACTGAGTGACAAAGAGATCTATGGGGATAATAGGAGAAAAGGAGTGACACGAGGCAACACTAACAGCTAGAAACCACATTATAAATACCCCAAAGCCAATGTCCTTTCAATAGAGTATCGTAGAGTTATACATTTCTGGATGGTGTTATTATTTATTATGATTGTTACAGCTTCTAGTAATACATGGAAGTTTTACTTAGGGACAAAGGGAAAAAACCCTCAACAACCCCAAAATACACCCCCGTCCCAAAAGTTAGAAGCCCAGGCTGCCCATTTTATTAAAGTTTTTGCCTTGAGTTAAATGCGGCACAGCCAGGGTGGTTTCAGCATTGAATTTATACATCCTACAATTAAAGAAAAGTGTATTTATACTCTAAGCTGTGCCTAGATTTCCAGACATTACTTGACACTCTGGAATTTAAGAGAACAACAAGAGAGGCAGCATAAGTAATAGAGGTGTCATTATTATTATTATTATTACTATTTGCCTCACTACATGGCATGCGAGATCTTAGTTCCCCGACCAGGGATCGAACCCATGCCCCCTGCAGTGGAAGCATGGAGTCTTAACCACTGGACCACCAGGGAAGCCCCTAGAGGTGTCATTATCGATCCCTTTCATAAAGCAGGTCCCTGTCAGGTGAGGTTACAGCTGACTAAAAGTCAAAGTCACTGGATCATGGAGTCCTATCTTCTTCCTGATGAGAACCAACTATCAATTTCTATGACATCTTTTGGCTGATAGATATGGGAGTGGGCTGTTAGCCTCGTTTTCATTCCCAAGAGCTACAGGGAGGAGGAGCTGGGAAACCAACCAGGAAAGGCTGTAGTGTCCATTAGCAGATAATGACAATAGCAATTTACCATTTATTAAGCATCTAGGAGTTCCCAAGCATCTATATGATAGCAAATTTTCCTAACAACCTGATATGGTAGAGATTCCTAGGCTCAATTTATAAACAGGGAAACCAAGGCTCAGAGAGGTTAAGAAACTGGCCCTAAGTCACACAACTAGCAAACATCTCTTAGGACTGGGACACAGCCTGTCTTGCCTCCAAAGTCCCATGTTTTCTTTTTTTTTAATTAATTAAATTATTGGCTGTGTTGGGTCTTCGCTGAGGTGCGTGGGCTTTCTCTAGTTGCGGAGAGTGGGGCTACCCTTTGCTGCGGTGCGCGGGCTTCTCATTGTGGTGGCTTCTCTTGTTGCGGAGCACGAGCTCTAGAGCGCACAGGCTTCAGTAGTTGCGGCACAAGGGCTCAGTAGTTGTGGCTCGCAGGCTCTAGAGCGTAGGCTCAGTAGTTGTTGTGCACAGGCTTAGTTGCTCCGCGGCACGTGGGATCTTCCCAGACCAGGGCTCAAACCCGTGTCCCCTGCATTGGCAGACGGATTCTTAACCACTGCGCCACCAGGGAAGTGCCCAAAGCCACACGTTTTCTACTTTGCCAAGCTACCTTCCAGAGTTCGCTCTCTAAGGAAAAGGGCTAGTTCGTTGGTGATTAATTGCTAAAATAGCCTCAGATAGCACCTGGGTTTCTTACTTTTCAAACTGAGATATCTGCACCACAAGACCTACGAGGTGACATGCCAGGGTAAGCAGAACCACGTAATAAACTTGATGCATCTGTAATGTCAAGTCATTCATGATGCATATTTGTGTAAAAATAAAAAGTTTAATATGAAACAAGATTAAAAATATATTTCCTGCTTTTGGAAACTGCTTTGGGTTAAACCATCAGATATCAGGTACGGGGAACAAAGCAATCACATTCATCCTTCTCTACCTTTAGAAGGACTTCTATAGGAAAGTTTGAGAACTACTGCAGTAGTATGGGAAAACTTAGTGGTGTGGGTGTATCAGTCAGTGATCGGTCAGGAAGACAGTGTCCATTCTAGGTCTTTCAGAGGGAATTTAGTACAGGAAATGGTTTACAAAAGTGTTGGCAAGGCACAAAGAGCACAAGGGAAAGGTGAAGAATCCCTGAGAGTAGTAACTGCAGGAAGCTACCCCAAAGACTGGAGGAACCATTGCTAGGACTGGAGGAGCAAAAGGAAAGAGGTGGTGTTACCAGAGCTGAAGGGCACATTAGTCAGTGAAATCGTTCAAACACTGCTGATGCTTTTGGAATCCTGGTCACTCCTGAGAACACCAAAGGCCACTGGAGCCTGTAGCTGCCCCTGATGTCAGATCTGCTACTTTCACTGTAGCCCTCAGTTGCTGGCAGCCACCAGCAATTGTCCATGACCACAGCTGCTGGAAAGACAGAAGGCCACCTGCTGTGCCAATGATACCACCAGAAGCGGGAGAAAAATAACTTCTCCCTTTCTTCCACCTTGCAATCTTCTGTCATTCTCTCCCATTGGCAGAACGCAACCAGAGGCCAACAGGCAAGGGAGTCTGGGAAATGTAGTTTGCAGGTTTCCAGTCTCCTCCAATAAAGAGATGAGTGAAGAAGAGTGGGAATGATCCAATCAGGCAATTGAAGAGCCATGGCCTATTACGTTGTTATTAATCTAATGTATTTCCATGAAGGCTTACCTTCTGTTTCTTCTCCAAGGATGGTAATGAATATGTATGTCATCTGAGAGGGGTAAATATAAGTATTCCTTGCTTTCCCAAATCCATTTGGCTTCTGCTTTCAGACAGTGAGAGTTTAGATAAGTTCAGATAGTGAGGGACACCTCTTTCTTTTTTTAAAAGCGACCAGCCTTTATTAAAAGTTCCAGTGTCGAGCCTCACACACAGAGTCAGGGAAGGGCCAAAGCCATCCAATGGTTTCACTTCTAGGTCCAGCAAGTAGTAACATGATGGTCCCAATGAGAATAATTTCCTTAGGGAAGGGTTTCACACTCTCTACCGTACAGTTAATATGTATTCTGCAAAAAACAAACTTTCCATGGGCCAATATTTTCTTTTTGGTAAATGATGTACATTACAGCCTCCTCTCCGTTTTTTTGTGTTTTTTGCATTTGCATCAATTCTTTCCCCCTCAGCTTTACCGAGATATAACTGACATATAACACTGTGTAAATATAAGGTGTACAATGTGATGATTTGATATACATATCTTCAGTTGACCCTTGAACAACCAAGGTTAATCCACGTATAATTCAGTTGGCCCTCTGTATTCGTGGTTCCACTTCTGCGGATTCAACCAACCATGGACCGTGCAGTATTGTAGCATTTACTATTTTTTATTTTTTTGGACTTCGGTACAATCATTCTTTTTTTTTTTTTTTAACGTTTCTACTGGAGTATATCTGCATATATGTAGACCTGAGCAGTTCAAACCTGCACTGTTCAAGGGTCAACTCTACTGTGAGATGGTTAGCACATAATGTTAATTAACACATCCATATCTATCACCTCACACAGTTACCTTTCTTTTTGTGGTGAGAAATTTTAAGACTGATTCTCTTAGCAACTTTCAAGCATACAACACAGTATTATTAACTGTATCACCATGTTCTACAGCCCTCTTTGTATAGCTTTGCAATACACACATACATTTGAGGCTTTGAGAAGTTCTACAGGAGACAACCCAGTTTAACCTGATCTTATTTGATCCTGGAAACCTCTTTTCACTACCAGCTGGCAGGGCCGTATGACCTGCTGCCATGGGGAATCACCACCAGGGAGGGCTGTCTCAGCCAAATTGTGATGTGTCCAAATTTTCTTGCAGGGAAGCATAATGTTAGCTCTGAACTTCATTCCTTGGCTCCAGATCTCCTTGCTTTGTAACTTTGGCAAATTATTTTTCACCCTCTGAGCCTTCATCTCTTCATCTACAGAAGGGGGGAAATAATATCTACTTCACAGGCTTATTCTAAAGACTAAGTGAGATTACATGAAAACTCTATGGTAGGGGCTTCCCTGGATTAAGAATCCGCCTGCCAATGCAGGGGACACAGGTTTGAGCCCTGGTCCAGGAAGATCCCACATGCCGCGGAGCAACTAAGCCTGTGCGCCACGACTACTGAGCCTGTGCTCTAGAGCCCGCGAGCCACAACTACTGAGCCCATGTGCCACAGCTACTGAATCTCGCGCGCCTAGAGCCCGTGCTGTGCAAGAAGAGAAGCCCGCGCACCTCAACGAAGAGTAGCCCCCGTTCTCCGCAACTAGAGAAAGCCTGTGCACAGCAACAAAGACCCAACGCAGCCAGAAGTAAATAAATAAATAAATAAAGACAAAGTTCCATTAAAGGAAAAAACTCTATGGTAAAGTATAAAGTACCACACAAACATAAGGACTCCAGGCTTCTCTAAGGTCTCTTGGAGGTCCCCAACTCATAAGGCTGCTCAGGATGCCTCTCCGCAGCAGCCCCTCTTGGGCAGAGTCTCCATCCTGCAGCCCTTTCTTCACCTTCCTGTGATTCAATGCTTACCTGGGGCTTATCACCCTCTTCCAGCTGCAGCTCTCAGGTGAATCCTGACAGACGTAACTGATTCACCTGTCCCTCTTCTCTGTCTCCCTCCGAACCATCCTTGACACTGTTGCTACAGACATCATTCTAAAATCAGATTTCTGATCTTTCCATTCCCATTCTTAAAATAAAACTTTCATTGACTTCCCTCTGACATCAAATCCATTGACATCAAGTCCAACTGTTCTTAGGTAGACAATTAAGACACTTTTCTAACCTCAAATGCCCCTCACCTCCAGCACCAAAATTCTAGGCATACAGTCCATCCCTTGTTCTCTATTAAAACTCTAAGATACCTGGGTTCAAATTCTGACAGAGCCATTTATTAGCTATGTGAACTTGGACATGTTACTCAACCTCTCTGTGCCTCAGATTTTCTCCTGTGGAAAAGGTGATAATCATAATACTTATTTTATGGGATTGCTTTTTAGGATTACATGATGTAATGTATATTAAGTTCTTAGGACTATGCCTGGCATTGTTAAGTGGTCAAGAAATGTCAGCTATTTACTATTACTATTTTTGTTACTATTAGAAACTTATAATTTTCTTTCTCTCCTTCTGCTGCTTCTTCATCTGGGTATGCCCTTCATCTTAGCTCCACCATTTAAAATCTGACTCATTTGTTTTAAATGTAACTTTAGCAAATTATTTCAGCTCTCAGCCTTCATTTGCTTATTTATAAAATAGAGAAAGTCATATATACTTTATGTCACATATACTCATTTATAGTATTCATCTCCATTTTGATACGCCCTGAATGCTATAATCTCATAAGACTTGGTATTTCATTTTTGGTATTTGTCATATCATGGTATCATTATAATTTACCTTGTTATTTCTGTACATGTGTAGATTGGAATCTTCTTAAATGTAAACTGGGGTTTCCCTGGTGGCGCAGTAGTTAAGAGTCCACCTGCCAATGCAGGGGACGCGGGTTTGGGCCCTGGTCCGGGAAGATCCCACATGCTGCAGAGCATGAGCCCGTGCGATACAACTACTGAGCCTGCACTCTAGAGCCCGTGAGCCACAACTACTGAACCCACGCGCCTAGAGCCCGTGCTCCGCAACAAGAGTAGCCACCGCAATGAGAAGCCCGCACACCGCAACGAAGAGTAGCCCCAGCTCGCCGCAACTAGAGAAAGCCAGCGCATAGCAATGAAGACCCAACACAGCCAAAAATAAAATAAATAAATTAAAACAAACAAACAAAAACAAAATAGGGTAAAAATCACACTTAAAATGTAAACTGATGTGTTCAGCTGGCACAGTGCAAGGTAGCAGAGTGAGTTTGCTGAATTGAGCTGAAACCCTGATTCATAACACAGGTTTAGTTGATAACATGGGCTAGTGTATTCTATCTGCACATTTCTTTACCCCAGGAAAGGAATCTCCAAAGGTGGAATTTCAGCCTTCACTGAATAGGCTACTGGTGTAGACCAGTGTTACTCAAAGGGTGGTCCCCACACCAGCAGCATCAGCATTAACTGAGGGCTTTGTTAGAGCTGCCGCATCTTGAGCTCCAGCCCAGACCTGCTGAATCAGATTCTCTGAGGGTGGGTAGGAATCTGCATTTTGACAAGTTGCTAAAGTCTCATGTGTGCTAAAGTCTGAGAAGCACTGTTACAGAAAGTTTGAAGGAAGAAATCTTAATTTTCTACATTTGACATTTTATAGAGGAGTGTCTATTTGTAACACCTATTTAATCAAGGGCAACTTAAGCAAATTTCTTGGAATCTGAGAGCATTTTCTCTAGTTCCCCAAGGTGTGAGGAGCAGTAAATTTTATTAGTTTATTTTATCTGTGGCAAATTTTAATTTAAACAAGAAAAAGAGGGACTTCCCTGGCGGTCCAGTGGTAAAGAATCCACCTTACAATGCAGGGGAGGCGGGTTTGATCCCTGGTCGGGGAACTAAGATCCCACGTGCCGTGGGGCAACTAAGCCCGCGTGCCACAACTACTGAGCTCGCGTGCCTCAATGAGAGAGCCCACGTGCCTCAAACTACTGAGCCCAAGCGCCCTGGAGCCCGTGCACCACAACTAGAGAAGAGAAAACCTGCACGCCACAACTCGAGAGAAGCCTGCGGGCCACAACAAAGAGCCTGTGCGCCACAACTAAGACTCAATGCAGCCATAAATAAATAAATAAAAATATTTAAAAAAAAAGAAAGAAAAAGAAAAAAGTGTAAGAGAAAAACAAAAAGACCCACCACCCCTGGTACTTTGTTAATCAAGTCTATAAAACCGTGACTTGTTTTTGCAAGAATGTGAGGCTGTTGACCGTATCCTCCATAAAAGGGTTCTCCCAAACTGTTAAATGAGAGAAAATATCTTAGGCTGTCTCTTTTTGTACTTTAAAGGCTTTATCCTTCCATATTGAAAATGGGGATTATATATTGCAAACAGTAATGGTCTGCGGCTGGAACCTGTTATAAACGTTGTGTTCTTGGCTGCAGGGAGACATATTGTGACTTCTCGGGCTGTCAGAAAGCCCTTCTTCTTGCAAATGGCAGCACTTCACAGAGACTTTTACATGGTACAGTTTATAATTTCCATGGGTGATCTGTTATTTTAAAATACCAAGAGGAAGATTGAGAATGTGTTGACACAAAAACGGCACCAACCAATGCCCTTTGGCCCTCCTAAACTTGAACCAGAAAGCTCCCTCGCCTTTTAAGGAAGATTATAATCTGCCAAAATAGAAAAAAGGGTTACAAAAGGATTATGTGCTATAATAAGTTTAGGACAATCCAGAATTTTCCTCAAGCAATTACAGACTGCCGCATGATTTGTTTACATGTGTTTGCCCTGACTGGGTAATTTGGGCATAGGTTGTTTCTAATAAAAGAGTAGGACAAAGGATGGCTAGCTCTGGAAACACTTGTGCCCCAAAGTTTGATCTGTTCCTGAATTTTGGACCATTTTGGGGTCTCATCCTTTGGTGGATTTCCAGTGGAATAAATTATACAAGGCTTTGTGAAACACGTGTGACCTAAGGATGCTGGACTTCGCTAAGCAGATAGAACTAAGTGGGATTAATTGAATTAATATTTGTAAAGCACATTGCATAATGCCTGGCACACAGCAAGTGCTATATAAATGTTTGACAAATAAATGAGAAGCTCTACTTTGAACTAAGGAAAGTTTTATTTGGGCTTCGAGGAAGATTTTGGATTCGAAAATGGATGGATCTCAAAAGAACAGATATAATGGGGTCCGGACTGTAGACTCCACAGTTCAGTTGGCACCGATAGCGTTTTCCGCTCATGGCTGCCATATACACCAAATGTTGACCTGAAATTCGTTGTGGCAATGCAGAGGGGCAGAAAGCACATTGCATTTGTGGTCTCTTTCTAGACAGCATCACCACTTATTAGTTTGGGACTTTGGGTAAGTCGCTTCACCTCTCCCTGTTCCTCATATTTCTTAGATGTAGAGGCTCACATGAGATAACAGGGCTGAAGAGCTTTGCAAACTTGAAAGCACTATCCATGTGGATGGTTTTATCCTAAGATATTCATTTCCAGCACAACCCCAAGGGGCAGCCCACATAGTTGGTGAGTCACTGGGGTTGAACAGCTAAGAGCTAACACATTTCCCACAGAGGTAGGGAAAGGCCATAGCAGGAATCTCAGGAAACTCCCTTTGGGTGAAACGGCAGCGCGGAGGGAGGGAAGGGAATTCATCAATGACTACCATTGAAACCTTATCAGAAGGGTTATCTAAGGTACTTCAGAAGTGTCTTCTTCACCCACAATAAAAGAAGTTCATGGAAATCATCTATTGTAATTGTCCCTGCTTCTTGTCTGTCCAGCATCCATTCTGCCCTCTTTTCTACCAGAACCTTACACTTTTTCAGCCATGTGTCCCAGGGGAAGCTAATCCCATCCACATCTTCAGGGATAGCCTGGTTGGTTTAAGATTATTCCCATTCCCCTTAGACGGACATGAAACCTAATCTGGCCAGTGAGATACAGGAAAGCCTACTGGGAGTCTTCTGGAAAAAGTTTCCTCACTCCCAAGAGAGAGCCACAAAAGAGATCATCTCTCTTCTTCTCTGGAGTTGCTGTGCCTGGAGGGGATGTGTGGAACTGCCACAGTCATCTCGCTGCTTGCCTGAGGCTGAAGCCAACACCTAGGACGTTGGAAGAGAAAGATGCTAAGGGGTGGAAGTGGATGGGGTGTGTCTGTGGGGGTGAAGCTGAAGACACCGTGAGCTGAAATCACCCCAATTGACACACAACTTCCCATATGTTCTCTCATCAATCATCACAGCCATCTTTGAGGTAGGTGGCCTTAGCCTTGCTGCATGGGACGAGGAAAACAAGAGGTTAAATCGCTCAGGGTCACCCAACACGTAGGTGAAGATTTATAACTCAAACGGAGATCTGTTCAACTTCAAAGGCTGTGCTCAAGTTGTTGTTGTGGTCTCCTAAACCTTGCCTCGGATGAAAAATGGTCAAGAGGCCGTCTATTTACTGTGGCCATGAAACTAGCAGAGCCTGGGAGTTGGACAGCCTGAGTTTTTTTTTTTTTTTTCAGTGTTGGCTTTGCTGCCCAACATCTGACCTTTCTGGACCTCTATTTCATCATGTGTAAGACAGTTGGACCAGATGTTTACTGAGGTTCTTTTTGGCTCTAAGATCTTTTGAAATGCTTGGTAAACCACAGGGAGGGATAAGAGAAAATAAATAACATACATTCGGTATCTTGAGAAAGGGTGCTGGGCAGGATTTCCCCTCTCAGCCTGAGGTTCAGGGTTACAATGCATCAGTGATGTTGCCAAAGAGCAACAGAAGGTTCCATGTGGCATTGAACAGGACAAGCCGAAACCAGATAAGAGTCCTTGCTATGGCAAGAGGGACAGAGCTGAGACCAGAAGAGGGCTGTTTTCTGTATGGTCGTCCTGAGCAATCTAGCCAGTTTGATTGCTAAGTCCCTGACGAGGAAGTTAGATTCTGAAGGGCATTCGTGCTTTCATTTTCTTCTTATTCCTACAGTGGGTAAAACAGGGCAGGGCATGGTGTGCCAGGCACTTTTAAATACTTCTGCTCCCTTCTTATTGCTAGAAAAGTTGTTTCTGCGATACCATCACCAGAGATAGAACCCATCAAGGCCAAGTCCTACCCCTAATTGAGTTCCTGCTATTTGAGGTAGTGTGTCTGCCTATTTGGCCTGCTTTTCTTCTTCAAAGCCACTTTTCATTCTGTCTGTAAGAAATTCTGGGGGCTGGGGGAGGAGCTGGATGTCCCTGGAGCAGTGGTCCCCCCAGACCAGCACTTCCCGAACGGTAGTAGGCACGCAAGTCCCCTGAGGAGCTTGTTCAAAAGCAAATTCTGATGCAGCAGATCTGGAGTGGGGCCTGAGATTCTGCAAGTCTAAGTTCCCAGGTGATGCCGATGTTGCTGGTCCCCAGAGTAGCAAGGCTCCAGATCTACACTAGATGGTGGTCACATCTATTTATGCCATACAACTAAAAATTACCATTCTTGAGAGGTTTCAGAACTTCAACTGTAAAACATCAATGTCCCTAGAAGCGTTATTTACAATTGCCAAGTTATGGAAGCAACCTACGTGTCCATCGACAGATGAATGGATAAAGAAGCTGTAATATATATATATATATATATATATATATATATATATATATATATACACACACACATATATATCATGGAATACAACTCAGCCATAAAAATGAAATTTTGCCATTTGCAGTAACGTGGATGGACTCGGAGGCCATTATGCTAAGTGAAATAAGTCAGAGAAAGACAAATTCGGTATATCACTTATATGGGGAATCGACAAAATACAACAAACTAGTGTATAAAACAAAAAAGCAGCAGACTCACAGATACAGAGAACGAAGTAGCGGTTACCAGTGGGGCGGGGGGTGGAGGTGGGAAATAGAGGGGTAGGTGGAAAAAAAGGGTTATTACGGGATTACATGAAATCATGTGTGTGAAACTTTTGAAAATTGTTAAGCACTAGAGAATTTTAAAAATCATTCAATAAAAAAAATAAAAATTAAAAAACCCTCAGGAAAAAAACACTTCAATTGTATATTAGCCAGAAAAAGTCCCAGTAAACTAAGTCAGAGTATTCCAGAATGAGAGAGCAATTCAGTGACTTTTTTTTCACATGAGAGTGAAGTCAGAAACATCTGTGCACATTCATCTGGATGGATGCGATGCAGTGTTTTCTAGTTCCTGAACTGTGGCAAATACTGATGTGCATATCAGAAGCCATGATTCTGAGGGACAGACTGACTTCAAGGTTTAGGGAAACCAAGCAGCTTCCCAAGCTCAAGAAAAACTGCATTCGGAGAAGCTTCAGGCCAAGTTTGACAGGGACTGCCCACTTCCTGCTTCCAGAACTCAAATGGCCAGATTTTCTTGGGTCTCAATCCTGTTGGAGGCTCAGTCTCAGGGCCCATCCGGATGATCTCCAAAGGCCACATCTGTGGCTTTGCTCCCACCCACATCTGTGATCTTTCTCACTTGCCGCTTCCCTTAGACGCTCAATAACTCCCAGGCGCTCCCCGTGCATGCTGCTCAGGGCCTAGCCCGGCATGTAGAAGGACCAGGTGGACGAGCCTGTGTATATCCCTTGGAGGGTCCAGCCCCTGGATGAACTTGTGCAGAGCAGGTTCCAGAGAAGAGCAATCCTTTTGTGATGTCAGGGGCTGGCAAATTGGTTTTCCAAGTTCAATAATGACCTGATTATTTCCAGCTCGAAAACACCCATGCATTATTGGCTTCCTGACAATACTTTTTAGTTGGAAGTTTCTAGGAAGATAGCTTTCTGAGTGTTTGGCATGGTGCATCTTTTTGGTCAGAATGTTACTTTACATGGTCAGTATCGTGACTACAGGATTTGTAATAAATGCCAACTGTGTCAGACTATAAATTCCTGTAATGTCTTCTTATAGTTGAGAGAAGGGGAGAAAAAGTACAGCACAGAGAATTTTGGTCACCGATTGCTGAGTAACGAACTACCCTACAACTTAGTGGTTTCAAGCAATAGCTATTTTACTTGCTTATGATTTTGTGGGTCAGGAATCTGGAAAGGCACCGTGGGGCTGGCTTGTCTCTGCTCTACAATGTCTGGGTCCTCAGCTCGGTGGCTTGAACGACTGGGAACTGGATGAGATGGCTCAGTTGGGGTCATAATCCTGGGCTCTCAGTTCTTTGCCACGTGACTGCTCCACATGGCTAGCTAGGCCATCCCACAGTGGTCTCAGAATAGTCACACTTTTGAACTGAGAGCTGGCTTCCCCCTAGACAGTGGAAGCTGCCAGGCCTCTCAAAGGCTTGGCCCAGAACAAGCATATTGTCATTTCCACCACATTCTACTGGTTCGAAGCAAGTCACAGCGCATGCCTAGATTCAAGGGGAATGGAAATAGAGTTCATCTCTTGATGAGGGGGGGCAAAGAATTTGTGGCCCTCTTTAACCTACCACAGAGAGAAAAGTGGAAAGAAAAATTTTTATTCACGTTCTATCTAGGTTCTTATCAGATTAAGTCAAGCCCAAGCAGCCAACAGAATTAATTCTGTGTGATTCCTCACCTCTTCCTCCCAGGGGCCAATCTTTAACTTTGGGGTAGAATCAGCAAGTGGTCTTTGAACCTTCAGCTACGCAGAGTCACTCAGTCTTAGTTTTCAAAACTTCCATTTCGCTTTTCTGCCTTTTAATAGCAAGACTTTTTCTAGATGAAGGCTTTAAAAAATCATTATATATTTTCTGTTGTTTTCTAAAAATAATTTAAGCAATACAGAAATACATTTTCACTTGCAAAATTATGACACTATTGTAGTATACATAGTAAAATGTAAAAATGCCTCTTCACTTTGACTCTCCATCTACTCACTTTCCCAAAAGTAACAACTACAAATAGTTTATTGTGGCTCCCTTTATACTTTTTCTATACACATGTATTCAAGGATATGTACATATACTCATAATAGAGTTTTTTTCCCTTCAATGAGATCCTACAGTATGTATCATTCTGCAAGTTGCTTTTTCCATCTACCAATATATCATGATGATAGTTCCATATTCATATGTTTACCCACTGCTTTCTTTTAAACTGCTGTGTATTATTCCAGTGAATTGACATGGCATAATTTATGTAATGACTCCCTTGGTAATGGATCTTTAGTTGTGATTGTTTTTCAATGACAACAAATGGCAACTGAAATAAGTATTCTTGCATGTATACCTTTTTGTAAATGTGCAGATATTTTTAAGATAGCTGGGTCAGAGAGTATGGGCATTTGCAATTTCAATAGTATAGACAGTTGACTCTCAAAATGTGGAGAACCAAATGATATTCCTTCAACATATTTCTCCATGCCCTTGACAACACTGGCTGTTACTAATGTTTGTAATTCTTCCAGGCTGACTGATGGATGAAAATGACACCTCACCATTGTACTTCTTTCCTATAATAATTGGTTATTTATGTTTCTTTCTCTGAAACATCTTCTATTAAAATCATTTGCCAAGTGAAAAGTATGTTCTTTATAATTTTGCTAAGTATTAGTGGGAGCTCCTCATATATTAATCCTTTATTTCCTAAGGTTAAATTCCCAGATGCGGAATTGCTAGGGCAAAGGATTTATCTGTTACAAAGACTTTTAACATTTCCTAGTTGAGTTGCAGTCAGCTTTCTCAAGTCTTCCTTCAGACTGTACTCTTGGAAGGGAATCATCTCCTCCCACTGATGAGCTGAGTCTCATTTCTGGCCAGTACACAAGCTCTCTACATAAAGGAAATAAAGCTGTGAACTGTACACTAACACATTCTAAGGTTGTTGGTACCCAGCTGTGCTGACTTACTTCACAAATAATTAGCAAACTTCTCCCTGAATGTAGCTGAGCTGAGAGGTGGCTCATTGGTCAGGACAAGAGCTGAGAAAGAACTTTCATTCAATGATTATACACTCTTTCTTGTTCCTGATGATTTAGGAGGCAAATATAGACTCTGGTTAGTGACTGAGCCAGTTGCTGAGTACCTACTACGAACCAGGCACTATTTCAGGCACTGCGGCTTATGATTATGATCTGGAATCTCTAAGGATGTGTTAGATTTCTGAATATGGCAGTCCAGTTGAGGAGGCGCTCTCTGATTTTGTGTGTGCATGACTTGAATTTTATGCCTTATGAGGCTGGGTTACAGAACTGTATCATTTAACTGCTAAGTTTAGCCGACTATTTAGCCTCTGAACCTCAACATGGCTCTTGCGTTCTCACATCAGGTACAAAGACAGTTAAAAGTGTTTCTTGGTTAGACCTAGTTGTAAGTGAAAGAGAAAACATTAGTAAAAGTTGAAAAAGCAGATAACTTGTGGTATGTGGACACGCACAGGAAATAAGCTACTCTGTCGCTTGAGAATTTAGAAATTATCTTCTGCATATAATACATTTTAGACACATTTTAGTAAAAACTGTTTCTACAGAAACAATTGTGGTTAAATGATTTGTTTCAGCTATCTGCAGCCTTTAAAAAATCTAGAACGCTAAGTTTTGTACCATGAGTGACTGAAGAGTTCTTGCTATCGGAGGTGGTTCTTGCTGGCATTTATTGAGTAGACTAGTGACTTGTTCAGTTGAAATCTCTGAAACAAATGTGGGTACCCTGCACAGACCTAGCCTGAGTGTGTTTGCTGTCAATGCTCATTAATTGAAGGGACATCGCTGATCCCAGTATGATGCAGGCACATGGGGTTTAAAATATGAAAATGTTATTTGAGTCCTGACTCTCTTCCTAACTGTCACCTTTAGGAAGGCACCTAAATCTCTGAGCCTCATTTTCTTACCTATAAAGTTGCAGAAGCTGGCCACAGAATTTTGTAAAAACCAAACAACTTTTGGATGGGAAGGTACTTTCTAAACAGGAAAGTGCTCTTCCAATGTGTTTATTACTTTTCCATGATAGTAAAAAGAGGGAAATTGCCTTCATTCATGCAGCCATTAACAGTTTCTGATTACCTGCCATGAGCTAGGCATTGGGCTAAGCATGGAATAATGAAATAAACAAGACCTGGTTTCTGCATTGTAGAAGTTGACAGGCCAGTGGAGATGGTGGTCAAGATAACGTCTAGTCCAGTCAATGCTGTGCTGGAGCTGGCTCACTCAGGCTCACAAGAGCTATTAAATTTTCAGGAATTCTGCAAGTGGGCTGTTAAATACAGCCATTATTAAAAATTAAGGTAGAGTTGACACCCATTATTCACGGATTCCATATTTGTGAATTCACTTACTTCCTAAAATTTATTTGTAAGCCCCAAATCAATACTTGGGTCACTTTTGTGGTCATTTGCAGAGCTGTGAAAAACTTGAGTTGCCCGATGTGCACGTTCCCAGCTGAGGTCAAACAAGGCTTTCTTGTTTCAGCTTTCATTCTGTAAACAAGTGTCCTTTTCGTGGTATACTGAGTGCCAGGTTTTCCCACATTTTTATTCTTTTTGTGAGTGATTTCACTGTTTAAAATGGTTTAGGGTAGTGCTGAAGTGCTGTCTAATGTTCCCAAGCACAGAAAGGCTGTGATGTGCTTTACAGAGAAAATACATGCGTTAGATAAGCTTTGTTCAGGCCTGAATTACTGCTGCTGGCCATGAGTCCATTGTTCATGAATCAGTAAGATATATTAAATAAGGTGTCTTTAAACAGAAACACATAAAACAAGGCTACGCATCAATCAGTTCACAAAATGTTTTGACCAGAGGCTTGGAGGAACCTAACCCTGTACTTCCTCTAGAAGCAATGATTTCACATTTGCTAATTCAGTGTTTGCATCGACTTTATAGGACATAACTATCATGAATAATGGGAACTGACTGTATAAACTTATACTATATATTACACAAAAGGTAACAAATACTCAAAATTCCTCATTTCTTAATGATTTTGCTACATACTGCTATCGTCTATGTTCTTGAGGTTATTTATGTGTGCTGTATCCATGGAGTAGAAATATTACACAACGGAGGGTGCCGCTGTGCATCTCTCTCCAAGTCCCCATGTTCAGTGATAGCAAGTTGGTAGTCTGACATTGGCCACAGTGGGAGTATTTACACCACAGAAATTGGCAAATACTACGAATCAAGGCTCTTTCTCCCTAGCCCCGGCCAGTTGTTAAATATTTACCAGTACACAACGGCCTTCATCTTTCTTTAGGGGCCTGTCCTTGGGCTACTGGAGCCCACTTTCAGACACTAGGAGAGAGCCCAAAGTTATTGGGAGTTTCTCTCTTCCTACCTCCACCCCAGGTCCTCTAGGCCATGACTGAATGATGTTCTCTTGCCTCAAGGTACGATTTACATTCCAGGGCTCCCTCATGGGATCCACATGAGCTGAGAGCCCCAGATGCCTGAGATAATACCCTTGTCAGACTTGCTCCCCTTCCCCATCCTGCTTCCCTCTTATCCTTACTGGTTTCTTCTGGGAGCTCTTCCTTGATAAATCACGTACATATACACCTGAGCCTCAGGCTCTACTCTTAGAGCACTCCATGTAAGAACAATACTTCAACAAACCCAAGAAGAAAGTCCTGGGGTCAGCAATGGGTGTGTAGGTATCTCAGATTGACCCTGAAGATCTACTGGCAGATCTTGATTTTCTGGTTCTAACTCCTTCTGAAGAAAGCATTGCTTTCCAATTTTATCCTTCAATTTATACGTTCTAATGACCTGTAAAGAGGTGTGAATTGAAAGTTCTTCAGGGTTTGCAGTGGCAACTTATGGGCTCAATGCATTCACGTTTTGATAAAATATAAAGGATTACTGGAGTGTCCTTTACTGAGCCTAGGTTGTTGGTGGGTTTGCCTCTGCTGAGCTCAGCTAGTGGCCTTGAACTCTGACATGAAATAATAAATCAAGCTTTCATCAAGTTCTTATCCTGTTGAGAAACAAAAACCCTGTAAGCAATGCTGCAATAACTTCCTTTGAAATTCTAATTTGTTTTACTTGATTAAAAAGAAATGTGATAAGCAGGCAAGAAGCGCACTGTGCTGCTGTACACAACTGGAAGATGATTTTCTAATTATTCTTGCTATAGAGTTAGGGAGTGCCAGTTCAGATGCAGGGTCTAGGTAATTGTGCAGTAATTAAATGCTTGCTTGGGAAAACAATTTGAGGTCACTAAATTGTTTTATTGAATTTTGAAAAGCGGAAAGGGGCATTCAATCAGGTAGAGCCTGCGTGTTTGTCTTGTAAACCAGACTTGTCATAAATTATTCACAGGAGCAAAGACTGAATTTAAAAAGGAAGAAACTTGGGGCAGAGGGCAATTATTGCTCCAACAGTCGTTGGAGAGTTCAGTAGGCCTCATAAAAGGAGGCCTGTCTCGAAGATTCCTGGCGAGGTTTGGAGGATAAGGAAGAAATGCCTCTTCAGCAAATCCCATTTTAAACTGAGACCACGCACTGACTTAGGGAAGTTTGCTTCCTCTCCTGGATGCTGCCCCAGCTCAAAAGGCCCTGTTCAATTACATAATTTAGAGGAGAGCATAAAAATATGATTTCACAACATATGACATAGGTGACAGAAATATTAGTATACACGGTGGACATCACACGTAATTACTGCATACAAGAGAAATGCTTCACTGAGGCTTCTAACCATCTTTAATATTTTGCATTTGCCCTGGAATTTTTTTTTGAGGAATAATTTACCTACAGTAAAATGTACACATCTTAAGTGCATAGTTCCGTGAATTTTTATCTATACACTCATATAGCTACCACTCAAAGATACAGAACAATTCTATCGCCTGGAAAGTTCCCTGTGCTCCTTCCCAAATAACACCCTCTCCCAGAGGTAACCAATCTTCCGACTCCTAACACCACAGATTAGTTTCACCTGTTCTTAAAATTCATACAAATAGACGTACTCTTAAAAATCTGGCTTCTTTTGCTTCACATAATACACTTGAGATGGTTGTAGTATACAACAATACATCAATAGTTCATTCCTTTTTATTGCTAGGTAGTATCCAATTTTAGGGACGTGCCACAGTTTGTTTATTTAGTCTCTCTTGAATTTTTCTGGGTTTTTTGCCTACTATGAGAAAAACTGAGTTAAACATTCTTGTAAGAGTATTTTTGTGGACAGTGTACAAAACAGGGCTGTTTGGGTACTTATTTCTTTTGGATATATAGCCAAGAGTAGTAGTGCTGGGTCTGTCTTTAAAATTTACAAGACACACACATAAAATTAAAATGGATACCAGTTGGAAGGGTACAGAAAAAGTGATTGTCTATTAACTGTTTCTGGCAAGGTGAGAACAAAACCTTGTACTGCCTGAAGGCAATGTTTCAGCATTTAGACTTGGAATATCTCAAATTATTGCTTAGCCTTGGGGAACTGGAGAAACAACTCATATTCTTTCTTGGTGAGATGAATACAGGCACTGAATGTCTGAATGGATGGAAGTGCTCAGGAGCCCTTGCAAAGGAATGCTCAGTACCTTGGAACTTGGGTTAATTTGGGTTTCATCATTTGGAAACAAGACAGTTTGATTCACCTTGAGATCAGTCATAGCTGAAGATACTCAAACTGTGTCACTGGAAGAGATCCAAGCAGGATGGACTATGAGACTTCAGTGCAGCCCAAGTGCCGTGGGGTTACCAGAATTGGCCTGGTTGGTCTCCAGGCAATCACACTGGAGAGTTATTCTTTGCTACCAACCCGCTGATAATGGAACTGGGCTGCAGACCAGCCTAACCACAGAACAGAGGGCTGGTAGACTTGTGAAGGGGTTATGGTGCCCCCTGGGGGCCACTGAAATATTCCTTCTGTAGACATAACTTCCCTGTCTGAGGTCAAGTTCAAGTTAGGTTGAGTAATGTCTCTGACATCACTACTTCAGTAATTCCCTTCAAAGCTTTCAAACTAAAATTAAGTTATTTTGGAGTTTTATTGAACATTCAATTCAGGGAAGGCTTAAGAGGAATATATGTGATGTTTAAGCTCTTGCAAGAGGAGAGGGGGACTCCTTTTTGGTTTATTTCTTGTAGAAAGGTGTCATGTGTTTGGACAGTTTCTAATTTTTGCTTTGCTATTGAAGGTGGCAGGATAAGATGACAACTTCATCTTCAAAGTTCTGCAGGCAAAATGCCTCTAGAAGACGGCTGTGAGCCTTTTGTGTCTTGCTTGTTCAGGATGCAAAATGAGCGATTCTGAACCCACGCCAGTACCACCCTTCCAGTGAGCATTTGGAAGAGTGTGGGAGCATTTTTGATTGTCACAATGACTGGGTGGGGGGTGCGTTACTTCCAATTGCTGAGGTGGGGGAGGGAGGGAAAATGTCTAGCACGAGAAAGAGTTGTCCCATCCCAAATGCCAATAGGGCCCGGTTGAGAAATACTTTCCCCCCCCCTCAGGCGATATTGAGACGTTTACATGCAATTCTTATTCATAAGGTTTAAGAACACAAACAAAATATGTCAAGCAAGTGAAAGCAGACTTAGGGAGCTTACTGAGACAGAAGGAGTGGAGTTAAGTCTGTTTTTGGACATTTTCAGCGTGTGATCACTTTACCCAAAGCAGAAACGGGGCAGTGCTCAGCACTGACCTAAGTGTGATGTGAAGATAGAGAAATTTGTTTTTCAGGCTCCCCAGCACCTCTTTCTTCCTTCTCCTCCAGATTTTCACTGATTTTGCTCTCCTTCTCCCAAGCTCCCCGGGATAAGGAAGCAGCTGATAAATTCATTAGGTTGTAAGAGTTTTCTCCTACTCCTCCCAATAGGATATCAAGAAGGGAAGAATCTCAAATGTTGGAATTTCAGATGTGGGCGAGAAAGGTAGGTGTTTTTGGCTGTGAGATCTTTCTAGAACTTCTTAAATTATGCCCAGGCAAGTAATAACTTATTTTCCTGTGAGGCTGGCTTTAGATGTAGAAACTAAAGTGTTAGAATTTGCCGTAACCATGGCAAAGAGAGGGAAGGAGGGACTGGACAATTTTGTGAGTATGACTGAGTTGAACAAGATTCTTCTGAAGTATAAAGTTTAGAAAGTGTCATGTACTTTGTAAATTTAAAGTACTCTGTAATTTTGATGTATTTTTTATTATACCAGATCTTCCTTATATTTCTTATAGCACTTATTTCAGAACCTCACACAAAATATCCATTCAGTAAACATTTCCCAGAAAAAACATGATTAGGAATAAGGAGTTGCAGTGGAGATTATGGAACAAGGTCACACGTTGCCATATTTAGTTGCCATTTAGTTGCCATTATTTTTTAAAATTTATTTATTTATTCTTGGCTGAGTTGGGTCTTTGTTGCTGTGCGCAGGCTTTCTCTAGTTGCGGTGAGCGGGGGCTACTCTTCCTTGCACGGGCTTCTCACTGTGGTGGCTTCTCTTGTTGTGGAGCACGGGCTCCAGTAGTTGTGGCACGTGGGCTCACTAGTTGTGGCTCGCGGGCTCTAGAGAGCAGGCTCAGTAGTTGTGGCGCATGGGCTTAGTTGCTCTGTGGCATGTGGGATCTTCCTGGACCAGGGATCGAACCCATGTCCCCTGCATTGGCAGGCGGATTCTTAACCACTGTGCCACCAGGGAAGCCCCGTTGCCATATTTACTGATAGGCTTTCATGCCTCAACTCGGATGGAGTTATCCACTGAGAAGGAAATTTTGCTGCAGTATTCTTTTTGTTTCCACTAAGCATCTCCTGGGAGGACAATCTCACTTTTCCTTTGCGAATAGGATTGATGATAGCTCTCTCTCAGGCTTCCAAATGACATGAAATTATTCTATATCTATTTACTACATGAAAGAAGGGTTGGGGGACCACCACTAGGTCATCAGTATCCAGGTCCCGAGCCAACTAGTGAACATGAGAATCTAATTACTAGAGCCCCTGGGATTGGTGGACCCAAGATTCTAGGATCAGAATATTAGGGATGTCCTGATCATTTCCATCCATGATTGGGAGAGAATCAGAAATGACAAGATCTTAAATATCCACCTGCACTTAGTGAGCAACTCTCGTGCCAGCCACTGTGCTATGCACCAGGCACATGAAGCTGAGTACGGCACAGTCGCTGCCTTCATGGTGCTCACAGTAGTCTAGAAAGGGTGTTGGCTAGGGGGTCTGAAACTTGGTTGCAGATTAAAGCCACCTGGAGAGCTTTTTTTTTAAAAAAAGCCCGTGGCTAAGTTGCTCCCCCAGTTCAATAAAATCAGAATTTGGGGGAATAGAACCCAGACTTGCATATCTTATAAAGTTCCCCAGGTGATTCCAAAGTGCAGCTGAGGTTGAGAAACACTAGAGAGGGGAAAAGAAACAAATCTGTAAAGGGAAGTTTTAGATTAAAACAAGAAAAGTGTTATGTAGATGTAAAAACAAAGTGCTGCTGGAGGAACACACATGAGGAGAAAATAGCTCTTATACCCAACAGAAGCTCTCTATGTCATCAGAAGAATTAGAAGAGCACTGACAAACGATGAACTCTGGAAATAAGAATGAGGGTGGTATCCGAATAATTTTCTGATGGAACAAATTTCCGTTTGCATATTAATCTTTATTCGTGATTTTGGGGGTTTGAAAATGAAAGTTGCTAATTTGTGCAGTGTACTACCCACTCCTTTCTTTTTTTTTTGTCTCCCTTTCTTTATTACAACCTCTGGCACACACATGATACACTGAATGCTAGGTATAGGTTAGTCGCTGCTAATATATTAAAATTAAAAGGGAAAATGAAAGCTTACTGTTTCTCTTTGCTTGTGGGAAAGCACATTAATACAGTATGTGGTGTGGTCATGTGGCTAAGCTTAGACCTGAAAATAGTAATTTAAAAGACCCATTAATGTATTAAATTGCTAGGTCTAAATGCATTAACTGTGATTCTTATAACATCTCTAAGAAAAGTATTACTATCTCTGGTTAATGGAGGAGGAACTGAGCCCAAGAGAGGAAAAATAACTTGCCAAAGCCACATGTCTATTTGGTGGCAGAGGTGGGATTCAAATCCATGTCAGTCTGACTTGAGAGTGTTGCTTCCCATTTTTCATTTGAGCTTGTTATATGTGCCAAATGACTTAGTTGAGGTAGTAATGTTGATGTATTTATGAGACACATCTCAATATCACACTGAAACAATGAAGCTAGTAACTAATTTAGTGTTTTTACCAACACCATTACCACCACCACCATCACTGACTGTATAGATCTGTTGGCCGAACGCCTGGATAAATATCAATGGAAGGGGGAGATATCTTGTAGGGAGAAGTGATTTGAAGGTTCACTGGGCTGTGAGATTATAAAAATAACAAGAGTTAAGTATCTAACTGCATTTTTAGTGGGGAAAAAAACAGGACAGGATTTAACTGTGCATTGTAGAGGAACAAGTTTCCAGAATGTGAAATAATTTGGCTACAAAGTAACCAAATTGGTTGGGAGAGAACCAGAGATAAGTTATACTAACTTATTAAGTTAGAAATAAGTTATACTAACTTATTAACTAACTTAGAGACTTATTGCCTGTAGAGACTCATTGCCACAAGATCATTAAAGTGATCTGAGCTTCTGAAAAATGAAACCAGAATGAAACACAACCTAAACTCTAAAAAGCAAACAAACCAACAAGACAACAGAAGCCAAGTGCTATGGACTGAATGTTTGTGTCCCCTTAAAATTCATATGTTGAAACCTAACCCTCAATGTGATGGTATTAAGAGGTGGGGGCCTTTGGGCATGATTAAGTCATGAGGATGGAACCCTCATGAATGGGATTTGTGTCCTTATGAAATGGACCCTGAGAGCTCCCTCACTCCTCTGCCATGTGAGGACACGGTGAGAGGACACTCATGTATGAACAAGGAAGTGGGTCCTTGCCAGACACAGAATCTGCCAGTGCCTTGATCTTGGAGTTCCCAGCCTCCAGAACTGTGAGAAATAAATGTCTGCTGTTTTTGACTCATCCAGTCTATGGTATTCTGTTATAGGGGCCCAAACAGACTAAGATACCTAGAGATTACCCCATTTTTCCTTTTCTCTTGAAGAAAACTAGTGAATTTAGTTTTTAAAGCTTTGTTTTAAAGCCTTGTAGTGGAGTGATATTTAGAGAGTAACCCGTGTGTTACTCATCTACAGGAATTCACATTCACCTCTCTCTTTCTTGTACCACTCAGGCAGCAGTGAAACCTTTCTATACAGATTCACAAGGTAGGATGGTTATAGCAGGCAAACAGAGAGAAAGACATGACATCTCACAGCTTTTGAGTTTCTAAATAGATTCAGAGAAAAGGCATTGAGCTTTACCAGAACAGTTTTTAACACCATCGGAGTAGAAATTTATGCTACAAACCAGCAGTTCTCAATCTTCTCCTTACAACGACATCACCTGCAGGTGCTTTAAAACTTGCCAGTACCTGGATTTTACCTGAAAACATTCAACTTTAATCGATTTTTGGTGGGCATTCATATATATATATATATATATATATATATATATATATATATACATACACATTGCCCAGGTAATGCTAACATGCAAGCAGAGTGGAGAACCAATGCCTTAAAACAGTTGTTCCCAAACTTTGTTGCATGTTAGAATCACCTGGAGAGTTTAAAATCCCCAATGCCAAGGTTGCACCTGTACCAATGAAATTGGAATGTGTGGAGGTGGGAACTAGGTGCCTTAAACAGTAGATTTAGGAAGGATTCCTGATGAAAGTTCTACTGCATTACACTTCGAAGTTTCCACAGGTTGACAAGTGAGAGGAGAGGTGAAACAGAGAGAGACAGTAGCTTAGACATTCATATGTCCTTGAGAAGGGCCTTTGTGACCCCAGCATCCCCCATCGCCATCAGGTCATGAAGTGGGTATGGGCAGTGATGTGCTGGTAAATGTTTAACAGATGAAAAAACAAAGAAAAAAAGCCCGAATTATAGTGTTCTCCACTTTCTATTGTGTAACTACTCCCACCATGCATGGCCAATTTCAAGTTACCAAGACAACATCACTGATTGTGGACTTGCAAAGAAATATACACATTTGGCTCTAGCGAGTCCATATGAGCCGTATCTAGCATGCCACTGGGTATGAGCATGGGAAATCCTTCACACAAGTTTGGGAATCTGAGGGCAGAGAATCTTGTGCTCCGTTTCTAGGCTTGAACCAGGAAAGAGGTCAAAGAGCCTAAGGTTTCCCCATTATGTGTCATCTAGAGTGGAAATGGGGGCTCATCTAGGAGAGTCCAGGTAGCAAGGGCATGAGACCAACTCCCATGTCCCTTGTCACCTCCTAGTGGTATAAGAGAAGATCCGGATTCTCCTGCACCCTGAAAGCATTATGGAAGTGGTTCACAACGTGGGCTGGAAGAGCTCAAGGGGCCTTGAGGCTAGGATGAGAAAGCCATGGAGAGTTCTGAATGACTGGCCACTGATGCCCACACAGAAATAAGCTGTAGATACAAATGTGGAGGCTGCCAATGATGATAAAAGCCAATAACAACTGAGAATCAGACACTTCCAGCTGAAGCCATGATACTGCTAACCGTTATGACCTGCAGTCAGAGACGTAACAGAAGAGGTCTGCAGACACAGAAAAGGTGGCAGCTCTTAATCACTGCAGTAATTACAGGTTATTACAGGAGATACAGCCAGAATCTCTTTTATTTCTTGGCAGAAGCCAAAAAGGAAAAAAAGAAACCTCGATTTTAGGTTCATCTTGTTAGAGCTATTGAAATGATGCAGTAGGATATTTTTCTCCTTTCTTGCCTGGCAATACTTTGCAAATTTACTCAGACAAAGAAGAGCATGCCCCAAGTTCACTGCAGTGACCTTACTGAAAGCTGATGTAAGCAGGACAAGATGGAACACATTATACAAGTGCATGTGTGAACATACCACTTTTTTTTTTTAACTTTATTGCAGTACAATTGCTTTACAATGTTGTGTTAGTTTCTGCTGTATAACAAAGTGAATCAGCTATACACATACATATATCCCCATATCCCCTCCATCTTCCGTCTCCCTCCCACACTCCCTATTCCACCCCTCTAGGTGGTCACAAAGCACTGAGCTGATCCCCACGTGCGACGCAACTGCTTCCCACTAGCTATCTACTTTATATTTGGTAGTGTATATATGTCCATGCCACTCTCTTTGTCCCAGCTTACCCTTCCCCCTCCCTGTGTCCTCAAGTCCATTCTCTATGTCTGCGCCTTTATTCCTCTCCTGTCCGTAGGTTCATCAGAACCATTAATTTTTTAGATTCCATATATATGTGTCAGCATACGGTATTTTTCTCTTTCTGACTTACTTCACTCTGTATGACAGACTCTAGGTCCAACCACTTCACTACAAATAACTCAATTTCTTTTCTTTTTATGGCTGAGTAATATTCCATTGTATATATTGCCAGACCTTCTTTATCCATTCATCTGTCAATGGACACTTAGGTTGCTTCCATGTCCTAGCTATTGTAAACAGTGCTGCAATGAACACTGTGGTACATGACTCTTTTTGAATTATGGTTTTCTCAGGGTGTATGCCCAGTAGCGGGATTGCTGGGTCATATGGTAGTTCTATTTTTAGTTTAAGGAACCTCCATACTGTTCTCCATACTGGCTGTATCAATACATTCCCACCAACAGTGCAACAAGTTTCCCTTTTCTCCACACCCTCTCCAACATTTATTGTTTGTATTTTTTTTGATGATGGCCATTCTGACTGGTGTGAGGTGATACCTCACTGTAGTTTTGATTTGCATTTCTCTAATGATTAGTGATGTTGAGCATCCTTTCATGTGTTTGTTGGCAATCTGTATATCTTCTTTGGAGAAATGTCTATTTAGGTCTTCTGCCCATTTTTGGATTGTGAGTTGTTTGTTTCTCTGATATTGAGCTGCATGAGCTGCTTGTGTATTTTGGAGATTGATCCTTTGTCAGTTGCATTGCTTGCAAATATTTTCCCCCTTTCTGAGGGTTGTCTCTTTATCTTGTTTATGGTTTCCTTTCCTGTGCAAAAGCTTTTAAGTTTCATCTGGTCCCATTTGTTTATTTTTATTCCCATTTCTCCAGGAGGTGGGTCAAAAAGGATCTTGCTGTGATTTATGTCATAGAGTGTTCTATGTTTTCCTCTAAGTGTTTTACAGTGTCTGGTCTTACATTTAGGTCTTTAATCCATTTTGAGTTTACTTTTTTGTATGGTGTTAGGAAGTGTTCTAATTTCATTCTACATGTAGCTGTCCAATTTTCCCCTGCACCACTTACTGAAGGGGCTGTCCTTTCTCCATTGTATATTCTTGCCTCCTTTGTCAAAGATAAGGTGACCATATGTGCGTGGGTTTATCTCTGGGGTTTCTATCCTGTTCCACTGATCTATATTTCTGTTTTTGTGCCAGTACCATACTGTCTTGATTACTGTAGCTTTGTATTATAATCTGAAGTCAGGAAGCCTGATTCCTCCAGCTCTGTTTTTCTTTCTCAAGACTGCTTTGGCTATTTGGGGTCTTCTGTGTTTCCATACAAATTGTGAATCTTTTTGTTCTAGTTCTGTGAAAAATGCCACTGGTAGGGATTGCACTGAAGCTGTAGATTGCTTTGGGTAGTAGAGTCATTTTCACAATGTTGATTCTTCCAATGCAAGAAAGTGGTATATCTCCCCATCTGTTTGCATCACCTTTAATTTCTTTCATCAGTGTCTTATAGTTTTCTGCATACAGGTCTTTTGTCTCCTTAGGTAGGTTTATTCCTAGGTATTTTATTCTTTTTGTTGCAGTGGTGAATGCAATTGTTTCCTTAATTTCTCTTTCAGATTTTTCATCATTAGCGTATAGGAATGCAAGAGATTTCTGTGCATTAATTTTGAATCCTGCAACTTTACTAAATTCATTGATTAGCTCTGGTAGTTTTCTGGTGGCATCTTTAGGATACTCTATGCATAGCATCATGTCATCTGCAAACAGTGACAGTTTTACTTCTTTTCCGACTTGGATTCCTTTCATTTCTTTTTCTTCTCTGATTGCTGTGGCTAAAACTTCCAAAACTGTGTTGAATAAGAGTGGTGAGAGTGGGCAACCTTGTCTTGTTCCTGATCTTGGAGGAAATGGCTTCAGTTTTTCACCATTAAGAATGATGTTGGGGCTTCCCTGGTGGCGCAGTGGTTGAGAGTCCGCCTGCCGATGCAGGGGACACGGGCTCGTGCCCCGGTCCGGGAAGATCCCACGTGCCGCGGAGCAGCTGGGCCCGTGAGCCATGGCTGCTGAGCCTGTGTGTCTGGAGCCTGTGCTCCGCAATGGGAGAGGCCACAACAGTGAGAGGCCCGTGTACCGCAAAAAAAAAAAAAAAAAATGATGTTGGCTGTGGGTTTGTCATATATGGCCTTTATTATGTTGAGGTAGATTCCCTCTATGCCTACTTTCTGGAGAGTTTTTATCATAAACGGGTGTTGAATTCTGTCAAAAGCTTTTTCTGCAACTATTGAGAGGATCATATGGTTTTTCTGCTTCAGTTTGTTAATATGGTGTATCACATTGATTGATTTGCGTATATTGAAGAATTCTTGCATTCCTGGAATAAACCCCACTTGATTATGACGTATGATCCTTTTAATGTGCTGCTGGATTCTGTTTCCTAGTATTTTGTGGAGGATTTTTGCATCTATGTTCATCAGTGATGTTGGCCTGTAGTTTTCTTTTTTTGTGATGTCTTTGTCTGATTTTGGTATGAGGGTGATGTTGGCCTCGTAGAATGAGTTTGGGAGTGTTCCTTCCTCTGCTATATTTTGGAAGAGTTTAAGAAGGATATGTGTTATCTCTTCTCTAAATGTTTGATAGAATTCGCCTGTGAAGCCATCTGGTCCTGGGCTTTTGTTTGTTGGAAGATTTTTAATCATAGTCTGAATTTCAGTTCTTGTGATCGGTCTGTTCATATTTTCTATTTCTTCCTGGTTCAGTCTCAGAAGGTTGTGTTTTTTTAAGAATTTGTCTTTTTCTTCCAGGTTGTCCATTTTATTGATATATCATTGCTTGGAGTAATCTCTCATGATCCTTTGTATTTCTGCAGTGTCAGCTGTTACTTCTCCTTTTTCATTTCTAATTCTATTGATTTGAGTCTTCTCCCTGTTTTTCTTGATGAGTCTGGCTAATGGTTTATCAATTTTGTTTATCTTCTCAAAGAACCAGCTTTTAGATTTACTGATCTTTGCTCTTGTTTCCTTCATTTCTTTCTCATTTATTTCTGATGTGATCTTCATGATCTTTCCTTCTTCTAACTTTGGGTATTTTTTTGTTCTTCTTTCTCTAACTGCTTTAGGTGTAAGGTTAGGTTGTTTGAGATTTTTCTCGTTTCTTGAGGAAGGATTGTATTGCTATAAACTTCCCTCTTAGAACTGCTTTTGATGCATCCCATAGGTTTCGGGTGGTCGTGTTTTCTTGTCATTTGCTTCTAGGTTTTTTTGGTTTCCTCTTTGATTTCTTCAGTGATCTCTTGGTTAGTAAGTATTGTTTAGCCTCCACGTGTTTGTATTTTTTACAGATCTTTTCCTGTAATTGATATCTAGTCTCATAGCATTGTGGTTGGAAAAGATACTTGATATGATTTCATTTTCTTAAATTTACCAAGGCTTGATTTGTGACCCAAGATATGATCTATCCTGCAGAATGTTCCATGAGCAATTGAAAAGAAAGTGTATTCTGTTGTTTTTGGATGGAATGTCTTATAAATATCAATTAAGTCCATCTTCTCTAATGTGTCATTTAAAGCTTGTGTTTCCTTATTTATTTTCATTTTGGATGATCTGTCCATTGGTGGAGGTGGGGGGTTAAAGTCCCCTACTATGATTGTGTTACTGTCAATTTCCCCTTTTATGGCTGTTAGCATTTGCCTTATGTATTGAAGTGCTCCTATGTTGGGTGCATAAATAGCTACAATTGTTATATCTTCTTGGATTGATCCCTTGATCATTATGCAGTGTCCTTCTTTGTCTCTTGTAATAGTCTTTATGTTAAAGTCTATTTTGTCTGAAATGAGAATTGCTACTCCAGCTTTCTTTTGATTTCCATTTGCATGGAATATCTTTTTCCATCCCCTCACTTTCAGTCTGTATGTGTCCCTAGGTCTGGGGTGGGTCTCTAGACACCATATACACAGTTCTTGATTTTGTATCCATTCAGCCAGTCTATGTCTTTTGGTTGGAGCATTTAATCCATTTATATTTAAGGTAATTCTCAAAATGTATGTTCCTATGACCATTTTCTTAATTACTTTGGGTTTGTTTTTATAGGTCTTTTCCTTCTCTTGTGTTTCCTGCCTAGAGAAGTTCCTTTAGCATTTGCTGTAAAGCTGGTTTGGTGGCGCTGAATTCTCTTAGCTTTTGCTTGTCTGTAAAGATTTTAATTTCTCCATCAAATCTGAATGAGATCCTTGCTGGGTAGAGTAATCTTGGTTGTACATTTTTCCCTTTCATCACCTTAAATATGTCTTGCCACTCCCTTCTGGCTTGCAGAGTTTCTGCTGAAAGATCAGCTGTTAACCTTATGAGGATTCCTTTGTATGTTATTTGCTGCTTTTCCCTTGCTGCTTTTAATATTTTTTCTTTGTATTTAATTTTTGATATTTTGATTAATATGTGTCTTGGTGTGTTTCTCCTTGCATTTATCCTGTATGGGACTCTCTGTGCTTCCTGGACTTGATTGACTATTTCCTTTCCTATGTTAGGGAAGTTTTCAACTACAGTCTCTTCAAATATTTTCTCAGACCCTTTCTTTTTCACTTCTTATTCTGGGACCTCTAGAATTCGAAGGTTGGTGCGTTTAATGTTGTCCCAGAGGTCTCTGAGACTGTCCTCAGTTCTTTTCATTCTTTTTTCTTTATTCTGCTCTGCAGTAGTTATTGCCACTATTTTGTCTTCCAGGTCACTTATCTGTTCTTCTGCCTCAGTTATTCTGCTGTTGATTCCTTCTAGAGAATTTTTCATTTCATTTATTGTGTTGTTCATCATTGTTAGTTTGCTCTTTAGTTCTTCTAGGTCCTTGTTAAACATTACTCGTATTTTCTCCATTCTGTTTCCAAGATTTTGGATCATCTTTACTTCCATTACTCTGAATTCTTTTTCAGGTAGACTGCCTATTTCCTCTTCATTTGTTTGGTCTGGGGGTTTTTTACCTTGCTCCTTCATCTGCTGCATTTTTCTCCGTCTTCTCATTTTGCTTAACTTACTGTGTTTGGGGTCTCCTTTTTGCAGGCTGCAGTTCATACTTCCCGTTGTTTTTGGTGTCTGCCCCCAGTGGCTAAGGTTGGTTCAGTGGGTTGTGTAAACTTCCTGGTGGAGGGTACTGGTGCCTGTGTCCTGGTAGGTGGGCTGGATCTTGTCTTTCTGGTGGGCAGGGCCACGTCCGGTGGTGTGTTTTGAGGTGTCTGTGAACTTAGTATGCTTTTAGGCAGCCTCTCTGCTATGGGGTGGGGTTGTGTTCCTGTCTTGCTAGTTGTTTGGCATGGGGTGTCCAGCACTGGAGCTTGCTGGCCGTTGGGTGGAGCTGGGTCTTAACATTGAGATGGAGATCTCTGGGAGAGCTCTCACCATCTGATATTACGTGGGGCTGGGAGGTCTCTGGTGGTCCAGTGTCCTGAACTTGGCTCTCTCACCCCAGAGGCTCAGGCCTGACACCAGGCCAGAGCACCAAGACCCTGTCAGCCACACAGTAGTTCTGTGATCTTGGACCAGGCAGTTAACTTCTCTGTGCCTCAGATTTCCTTTCGTGCAGCACCTCCTCACCCCAGAAGCCCAGTCAGGTGCGAGAGAAAGGCTGTCACTCACAGGCTGTGCAGGGAGGAAGCCCGGGAGGCTGGCATAGGATGCTGGTGCAGGACCAAACTCGAATATAGCACTTAGAATAGGGGTGCAATGGGAGACTCTCTGCCCTCTCTTGGGGATGTGCACTGCTGAACTTCTCCTCTGCCATTTGTAGATGCCCAGTGGATGGTACTCATTGACTGCCTGGTGGTGTTTCAAATAGTGCTGGCGTTGTACATTGTGATTCTCATATACTGTCGGTGGTAGGAGCAATTTTATTAGAAGAGGCTGAACAGCAGAAAGAACAGCAGAGCGCGGATCAGTAGATCTAAATTCTCATCCTGGCTCCTATCAGCTATGCGACCATGAGCAAATCCGTCTTATAAAGTTTTACTGGAACACAGCCATGCCCATTCATTTACTTATTACTTTTGGCTGTTTTCACATTTCACGGCAGAGTTGATTAGTTACAACAGAGATTATCTGCCCTGTAAAGCTGAAGATATTTACCATATGGCCCTTTACAGAATAAGCTTGCTGACCCCTGATCTAAATTAACGGGATTATAGTTCACTCAGTTATTCAGGCCCCAAACTGGAGTCACTCCTGATTCCTCTCTTTCTCTCATACTTCCATCCCAATTCTTCAGTAATCCTCTCAGCTCTCTCTCAGAAAAATATTCTGATTCTGCTGTCTTCTCATCACCACCATCATCTCTCATTTTTCCCACCATCATCTCTTGCCTGGACCAGTATCCCTTCTTTCACTCTTGTTCAGTTTTCAACCTATTCTCAACATAGCAGGGGGAGTGATCCTTTAAAAGTGCCAGCCAGATCATGTCACTGCCCTGTCCAAAACCTACAATGGTTTTCCACTGCATTTAGAAAGAAACTGAGAATTCACATCGTATGAGGCCCCACATAAAATCCCCTGCCCCCAGCCCATCCCCACCATGAGACTGACCTCATCTCCTTTCGCTCTTCCCTTCCTTCTCTCTGCTCAGCCACACTGACTTCCCAGCTGCTGAACTCTCCAAGTATGTTCCGGCCTCAGAGCCTTTGCCCTTGCCATTCCCTGTAAGTGGCATATATTTGCTCTGGACATCCACGAGCTAACTCCCCCACTGCCTTCAGGGATATGTTTGAATGGCATCTTAGAGAAGACTTCCTTAAGTGTTTTATCTAAAACAGCACCCCCATCCCTCTCTATCCCCTTACCCTTTTTCTTCAGAGCAGTTATCTATTAGGTTAACGTCCACTTCCCTCATTAGAATGCAACTCTAGATACTGTATCCCAAGCTCGGTGTTCAATAAATATTTGTCCAATCAATTTGTCATGTGAATGGGCCTCAGTTTCCTCATGTGTAAAATGAATGAAAGGGCCATCTGGCCGGAGCATCTGTTACTGAACTGGTTGCCAGGATTGTTTCCACTGATCTGACTGGCT